>NC_060140.1:843705294-844905294 GCF_021461385.2 Schistocerca piceifrons | reverse complement strand
TGGTCGTGCGGTAGCGTTCTCGCTTCTCACGCCCGGGTTCCCGGGTTCGATTCCCTGCGGGGTCAGGGATTTTCTCTGCCTCATGATGACTGGGTGTTGTGTGATGTCCTTAGGTTAGTTACGTTTAAGTAGTTCTAAGTTCTAGGGGACTGATGACCATAGATGTTAAGTCCCATAGTGGTCAGAGCCATTTTTTTTTTATTCCCGGCCGACCGTCCGTGGTGGCCGAGCGGTTCTAGGCGCTACAGTCCGGAACCGCGCGACTGCTACGATCGCAGGTTCGAATCCTGCCTCGGGCATAGATGTGTGTGATGTCCTTAGGTTAGTCAGGTTTAAGTAGTTCTAAGTTCTAGGGGACTGATGACCTCCGAAGTTGAGTCCCACCGTGCTCAGAGCCATTTGAACCATTTTGATTCCCAGCCAGGCTGGAGACTTTCTCCGCCTGTGGACTGGGCGTTGTATCATCCTCCTCGTCACCTCATCTTCACCGATGCGCAAGTCGCCCAGTGTGGCGTCTCCTGCAATGAAACTTGCAGCAAACGGCGGCCGAACTTCCCCGGACTGGCCTCCCAGCTAACGATGACACACGATCATTTCATTCCATTTCGTTATATGAAATTAACTAATCGTTATATAATCGAACATAACCTCTTTATTTCAAAATAAAAGAAAGTATTATGCTGGGAAATGACTTCCCTTAAGAAATTTAATGCGTCTGTGGGCTGTGTGCCCGAACATAAAGAGCATTAGTCCACTTCGTTACCCAACCTGCCAAAAGTTACTCGACAAGATCTCGACAGTCATGTTAAAATCGCTTAAGCGGCGGAAACTTGTACTTCTGAATTGAACATTTTAAAGTCAGTCACCGCTATTCACCGCAGTGGACGGCCGGCTGAAATCACAGAAACGACCTAGTTCACGAAGACAGACTCATAAAAATTTGTGACAGCTACTCATTTTAGAAATGCTAATTTTACGTCTGTGCATTAAATCATTCATCACGGCCTTAATAATCGCAAAAGTCTTGGAGAAGGTCTTAAAGATGGTTGACTCAACTGCATGAAGACACCCGTGTTCCCACTTCTCTTGCACTCAAAGATTTCTCTACAGAAGACATTTACTTTCTAATCTACCATAACATTTGTACCAAGTCAGTGTGTCATCAAACGGAAGGTTGGACTGAACGCTGCTGCGGCATATTAGGCATGGCGCTATTGGAGGCCTCCCCCTGACCTTTGAACTGACTCACGCAGCCATTTATAAGTGGAGGTCTAGTTGAGCGTGCACTCAGAACCCCGGCGCAACTCGACATTTTTCACAGTAAAAAACTTTGCCGCCGGTAAAAGAAGTGAAAAATGACATAAAAATCGTGGGACTAACCATGGATCGAACCCCAGTCATTTACTTCAATGATCTGGTACTTTACGACCACTATGTCTGTTTCAGACTGATTATCAAAAATGGTTCAAAGGGCTCTGAGCACTATGGGACTTAACATCTGACGTCATCAGTCTCCTAGAACTTAGAACTACTTAAACCTAACTAACCTAAGTACATCATACACATCCATGCCCGAGGCAGAATTCGAACCTGCGACCGTAGCGGTCGCGCGGTTATAGACTGAAGCCCCTAGAACCGCTCTGCCACAACGGCCGGCGATTGATTGTCAAATAGAGAAATTGCGGTAAACATAAATACTTGCTTCTTCATAAGAGCTTAATTAATTCACGATAAAAATAAACAATTACTTCCACAGTTAAATAAATTGTGACGAGTGTAGACCAGGAGTTTGGTATTGCTCACAACCTTGTTTCACGTGCGTGTATAGTACTCCGAGCCACAGCCATTGCTGCCCGAAGGAGAGGTGGTTACCCACCACGACCAATTACAGCAGCAGATGATCGCCACGTTGTGCAACGGACTTTTAAAACGGCGCTAAGACCGCAGGGTCTGGACCAACGAGTAACTGGGTGATGTGCTGTTCTCGGGTTGGGGGGGGGGGGGGAGATTTGATCTGAATAGTGGTTGATTCTGGAGGCACTCTCTTATGGCGAGAGATGGGGAGGCGTAATGTACCCGGAAACATTGTCGAACATGATCGTTTTGGTGGTCCAGTAGTCAGGTTGTTTGGAGGCATAACGCTGCATGGGCGTACCGACTAAATCTTTGAACACGGTACACATGTTGGTCAATATCATTCTAACAATGTACTCCTTCACCCTGTGGGTCTTTTCAGGGATGCATTCTGCCGCGACTTCATTCCTTCCAATGACAATACACTATAACGTCCCCAACTTTTACACGAAATTTACCCAAAGTAATGTAAATGTGCCAGACACCTCTGGATAATATATCGAAAATCGTACAAAGACCATAACGCGTAATTAGCAGAAACAGTCGAGAAACAAGGGCACCTCTCTCTTTTCTTTTTTGGTCTCCTCTTTTGCTCTCTTCTTTTTGCCTGATTCATGTTACGCAATTAATTTTGCGGATTCGATGAATTCGTCGTACTAGATCTTTCTTGAACTGCTGCTTACGCCGCGCGGTGTAGCCGCTCGGTCTTAGGGCGTCCTGCCACGGTCCACGCGGCTCTCCCCCCCCCCCCTCCCCCCTTCTGGAGGTTTGAGTCCTCCCTCGGGCATGGGTGTGTGTGTGTGTGTGTGTGTGTGTGTGCGTGTGTCGTCCTTAGCGTAAGTTAGCTTAAGTTAGATTAAGTAGTGTGTCAGCTTAGGGACCGATGACCTCAACAGTTTGGTCCCATAAGACCTTACCACAAATTGCCAATAGGACTGCTACTTATTTATTTGCAACTGGAACTGTTATTAGAAATCAGAATACCAAGTCCGTCCGCTTGGATATCGCGCATTTCATGTAGAGGATTTCCTGTTTTAAATATTAGGCTGTGTGGAATAGTGTAAGTTGATTTTTATTTCTTTACAATTTGCTGTTAAAGTTTAACCATATTTCATTGGTAAACCTGTCTTTCCTTTACAGATTTTCTTAAATACGGAAGCACTTCTTTTGGTTATTACAGTTTGCATGCGCCATTTCATGCGCCGTAGTCTTTTGTTTGTGACATACGACAAAAACTGCAATCATTTTAATATTGCGCAGTCTGACAATCTGTTTAATACAAATTTCGGCAAGGAAACATATTTAAATTCACGGTCAGTAACAAATTTTACCGTAAGATTCTCTCTCCAAGATAAAACTGTGGGGCGTTGCTACTTTCGGAAGAAACTGCATTAACTTTGGTAAAAGTTCTGAATTAAGTCAGTCATTTAATGAAAAAGGCCCCTGTTTCTTTTAACGACGGCACCATTGCTTTTCATTTTAATATAAAAATAGTTCACAACCAGAAATTGCCTTTCACATTAACTGCAAGTAAAATAATTACATCCCAGTTGACGGGCTGTGGCGTTGAAACATCGAAGAGCACAGGTGGAGCTGCTCCAGGAGACCATGGCAAATCGTGAGAACTTTAGCCAAACTATTGTATTAAAGTGCCATTTCTGTTCGTCTCATTGCGTATTTTTCAGTTGCCTTCTGCACCATACTGTGGCAGTTGTTTCTATCTACGGCCCAAGTTCCATCGTGCTATGTTACTTGGCAGTGACACGTCATGACAAAGTTACTTCCGTCCTTAAGTTTCCCACACCGGTGTATGTAAACAAGCGAAATTTTGTAATTAATGATCGCTCTCTATGCCGAGTTGACAGCGAATTTGCAAAAAAGTTCTATTTCAAATGCGAACATTTTAGGTTAGGGTTTAAGGTGACTGTTATTGTTCAAAATGTGTGTGAATTCCTGAGGGACCAAATTGCTGAGGTTTTCTGTCCCTACACTTACACACCACTTAAACTAACTTATGCTAAGAACAACACACACACACACCCATGCCCGAAGAGGGGACTCGAACGTCCGGCGGAAGGTTAGCTCAAAACGTACCCTTATGTCATACTTGACAGTACTTGCGACAGCTTGGCTGCAGTCCCACGTGAAACTGGTATCCAATGCGGTTCCAGGAGACGCGGAAGAATACATAGTGCAATGTTTACATCAGGTTTATTCTTATGATGAACGGATTATACACTACTGGCCATTAAAATTATTACACCACGAGGATGACGTGCTACAGACGCGAAATTTAACCGACAGGAAGAAGATGCTGTGATATACAAATGATTAGCTTTTCAGAGCATTCACACAAGGTTGACGCCGGTGGCGACACTTACAACTTGCTGACATGAGGAAAGTTTCCAACCGATTTCTCATACACAAACAGCAGTTGACCGGTGTTGGCTGGTGAAAAGTTGTAGTGATGCCTTCTGTAAGGAGGAGAAATGCGTACCATTACGTTCCCGACTTTGATAAAACTCGGATTGTAGCCTATCGCGATTGCGGTTTATCATATCGCGACATTGCTGCTCGCGTTGGTCGAGATCCAATGACTGTTAGGAGAATGTGGAATCGGTGGATGCAGGAGTGTAATACGGAATGCCGTGCTGGATCCCAACGGCCTCGTATCACTATCAGTCGAGATAACAGGCATCTTATCCGCATGGCTGTAACGGATCCTGCAGCCACGTCTCGATCCCTGAGTCAACAGATGGGGACGTTTGCAAGACAACAACCACCTGCACGAACAGTTCGACGACGTTTGCAGCAGCATGGACTTTCAGCTCTGAGACCATGGCTGCGGTTACTCTTGCCGCTGCATCACAGACAGGAGCGCCTGCGATGATGCACTCAACGACGAACCTGGGTGCAAGAATGGCAAAACGTCATTTTTTCGGATGAATCCAGGTTTTGTTTACAACATCATGATGGTCGTATCCGTGTTTGGCGACATCGCGGTGAACGCACATTGGAAGCGTATATTCGTCATCGCCATACTGGCATATCACCCGACATGATGGTATGTGGTGCCATTGGTTACACGTCTCGGTCACCTCTTGTTGGCATTGACGGCACTTTGAACAGTGGACGTTACATTTCAGATGTTTTACGACCCGTGGCTCTACCCTTCATTCGATCCCTGCGAAACCCTACATTTGAGCAGGATAATGCACGACCGCATGTTGCAGGTCCTGTACGGGCCTTTCTGGATACAAAAAATGTTCGACTGCTGCTCTGGCCAGCACATTCTCCAAATCTCTCACCAACTGTAAACGCCTGGTCAATGGTGGCCGAGCGATTGGCTCGTCACAATACGCCAGTCACTACTCTTGATGAACTGTGGTATCGTGTTGAAGCTGCATGGGCAGCTGTACCTGTACACGCCATCCAAGCTGTTTGACTCAATGCCCAGGCGTATGAAGGCCGTTATTAAGGCCAGAGGTAGTTGTTCTGGGTACTGATTTCTCAGGATCTATGTCCCCAAATTGCGTGAAAATGTAATCACATGTCAGTTTTAGTATAATATACTTTACCAATGAATACTCGTTTATCATCTGCATTTCTTCTTGGTGTAGCAATTTTAATGGCCACTAGTGTAATACATATTGGAGGCGTACAGCGCGCTGTCCGATCCACAGGTCTCTGAGGTCGCGGCTGGAGCGGCTGGAGGCGATGTCGCGTGCCGCGGACAGCCTGGAGGCGCTCAACAAGGCAAGCGGCGGCGCGAGTGGGGGCGGCGCGGGGGCGGCGCCGGGGGCGGAGGTACCGCTGCGCACGGCCACGGTGGGGCGCACGGCGACGCTGACGCGCGCCGCAGCCGCCGCGTCGCTGGTGGCCGCCGAGACGCCGCTGCTGGGCGCCCCCAACGGCGACGCCGCCTCCGACCACTACGGCGGCGTCGACATCACCTGCTGGCTGCCCGAGCGCCGCCGGCCGCCCACCACCGCCGGCCGCAAGCTCTTCTAGCAGGTAGGCCTCCGTCCGACTGCTTCGGCCTAGCCAGCCAGGGAGTAGTCACACAGTTTTTAACTTTCACCTCGAAAAAACAAAGCTACGCGGTTGACGTTTGGTTTCGTTGCAAGTACGTGTCCATAATCCTGGTACACAATGAAACTGACGCGTCCCAATTTCCTCCCTCGGCGGCAGAGGACCCGAAACGATTGTTGCCAAGAAAGTAACACAGCGCAATTTTTTCAACAATTCTTTATTGAAAATAATGAGAATTCCACACGCGAAAGAATGGTGTTTTATCCAGAGACCCTATTTTTCCATGTAATCTCCATATCGTTCAATGGGCTTCCTCCGGCGCGACACGAGGGCGTGTATGTCCCATCGGTACCAATCCTTGTCATGGTGGCGGGGCCAGTGCTTCACATACAAGTGCTTCTCTTTTCTCCAAAAGTCTCTTTAATTTTCCTGTAGGCAGTATCTATCTTACCCCTAGTGAGATATGCCTCTACATCCATACATTTAAATAGTAGAGACAAAATTAATGAATTGCTTATAGATGTTGACTCTGAAATTATTGGTATATCGGAGCACCACCTAAATAATTTGACAATTCAGAGGCTTTCTTTACCAGGATATAGATTAGCTGGTTGTTTTTCAAGGAGTTCCATGCAGGGTGAGGGCTGTGGCTATGTAAGTAAATAACAGTATTCGATTTTAGTCCATAGACGTATCATGACTTTGCACTGAAAGGATATTTGAATGTTGTGCAGGGGCAGTTGAATTTAGTGAAACTAAACTTCTAATTGTTGTTGTTTATAGGTCCCCCAACTCTGACTTCACAGCATTTCTGCTGAAGCTATAGAGGGTTCTTGATTCACTTTGTAGTAAGTACCAGAAATTAGTTATATGTAGTGACATCAGTATAAATTTTGTATCTGATGGAGCAAGAAAAAGATGTTGGTAGATCTCCTAAATTCATACGATCTGATGCAAACTGTGTTTTATCCAACTAGGGTGCAGGGGAACAGTAGCACAGCCATAGACAATATTTTTATTCATTCTTCATTACTAGATGGGCATTCTGTTAACAAAAGGAAGAATGGCCTTTCAGACCATGACGCAAAAATTTTAACACTAAACACTCAAACAAATGTATCATATAATTACAAACTATGTAGGAAAGTTAATCCTACAGCAATAGAGTTTTTTAAACCTTGTCAAGGAACAAGAGTGGCAGGATGTTTATAGTGTCGATAACGTTGATGATAAATATAATGCATTCCTTAACACATTTCTTATGCTCTTTGAGAGTTTCTTTCCATTAGAACGTTCTAAATGGGATACTAGTAGTAATAGGCAGCCCAGGTGGCTGACTAGTGGGATAA
This sequence comes from Schistocerca piceifrons, assembly GCF_021461385.2. NCBI lineage: Eukaryota > Metazoa > Arthropoda > Insecta > Orthoptera > Acrididae > Schistocerca > Schistocerca piceifrons. The sequence continues at coordinate 844,898,059 of NC_060140.1, read as the reverse complement.
GGATACCATGTAGAACAATGAGGGAATTATATCAAAATGTTAGAAGGTGTCACAATCAAGCTACAGTAGCCCATTACAAAGGGTATTGTAAGGTGCTTAAAAATGTTATTTGGAAGGCAAGAGTATGTGTTATGCAAATAGAATAGCTAATTCACAAGATAAAATTAAAAGCATATGGTCAGCTGTGAAGGAAGTGTCTGGTCAGCACTACAAGGTCGATGATATAAAGTCAGTTCATAGTAAAAATATTTCTGTTACTGATAAATCAGATATATGTACACTACTTAACGACAATTTTTTGAGCATTGCTGGTAAATTAAATAAAAATTTAGCTTCTACAGGGAATCATATAACTTTCTTGGCAAATGCTATTCCGAGATTGACATTTGAAATACTCCTCGGTGATACAGACAAAGGGGAGATTGAGTCAATAATTAAATGACAGAAGACTAATGACTCTTATTGATATGATGGAGTGCCTAGAAGAATACTAAAATACTGTGCTGTACATGTTAGCCCTGTATTTAGCCATATTTGTAATTATTCTGTTAGGAACGGTCAGTTTCCTGTTCAATTAAAGTACTCAGTAGTAAAGCCGATATATAAAAAGGGATAAAGGGCTAATGTAGACAATTTTATACCTATTTCTATGCCATCAGTGTTTGCTGAAGTTGTTGAAAAGGCTGTGTATGTAAGGATAACTGATCATTTTATATCACACGATTTGCTATCAGTTGTCACTTCGGCTTTAGAAGCTGTTTAACAACTGGAAACGTTATATTCTCTTTTCTCTGTGAGTTACTGGATGTGTTAAACAAAAGGTTTCGAACGTTACGCATATTTTTTGATTTAACTAAGGTGTTTGATTGTGTTGATCACAAAATATTGCTCCAGAAGTTGGACCATTACGGAATACAGGGAGTAGCTCACAATTGGTTCGCCCCTTACTTTAGCAACAGACAGCAAAAGGCCACTATTCACAATGTTGAGAATGGTTGTGATGTGGGGTCTGGGTGGGGTACATTTATGTGGGGTTCCCCAGGCATCAGTGTTGGAGCCACTCCTGTTCCTTATTTATATAAATGATATGCCCTCTAGTATTACAGGTAACTCTAAAATATTTCTGTTTGCTGATAACGCTAGCTTGGTAGTAAAGGATGTTGTGTGCAGCATTGGCTCGGTTTCAAATAGTGCAGTTCATCACCTAAGTTCATGGCTTGTAGAAAATAAACTAAAGCTAAATCACAGTAAGGCTCAGTTTTTACATTTTCTACCACACAATTCAACAAAACCTGACGTTTTAACTTCACAGAATGGGTATATGATTAGTGAAACGGAATAGTTCAAATTTCTACGTTTTCAGATAGATAGTAAACTGTCTTGGAAAGCCCACGTGGAGGATCTTATTCGAAGACTTAATGCTGCCATTTTTACTATTCGAACAGTATCTGAAGCGAATGACCATTCGACATGAATATTAGTCTTTTTCGCTTATTTCCATTCGCTTATGTCGTACGGTATTATATTTTGGAATTACTCTTTCCATTCTAAAAGGATACTTTTGGCTCAGAAACGGGCGGTTCGGACAATAAATGGTGTAAGTTCACGAACTTCTTGTCGACCCCTCTTCACGAGTCTCGGTATTTTGGCATAAGTAGTAGTAGTAGACTTCTAAGGGACTCGAAGCTCCCATGCCAATCTCAAATGATTCCTCCAGATGCTCCTGTCTTGTGCTGCCTCTTTCCAGTTATTTATTCTCAATCTCTCGCATATGCAATCAATTTCATTGCGCCAAGTACGCCTGGGTCTCCCCCATGGTCTTTTGCCATATGGCTTCTCCCTTAATATTCTTAACACAATTCGATCTTCTTTCATTCTCATCAGATGTGCAGCCATTGCAGTCTTCTAGCATTTATTATGTTTACTATCGTTGGTTGTTGTGATACTCTGTGGATTTCTGTTGTGTCTTCTCTTCCAGCATTGTGATTCCCTGTCGTAATATGGACCAAAGATTTTTCGTTAAACTTTATTCTCAAACACTTGAAAATGGTTCCAGAATGAGATTTTCACTCTGCAGCAGAGTGTGCGCTGATATGAAACTTCCTGGCAGATTAAAACTGTGTGCTGGACCGAGACTCGAACTCGGGACTTTTGCCTTTTGCAGGCAAGTGCTCTACCAACTGAGCTACCCAAGCACAACTCATGCCCCACCCTCACAGCTTTACTTCTGCCAGTACCTCGTCTCCTACCTTCCAGACTTTACAGTAGCTCCCCTGCGAACCTATTGTTCTGTTTAGTGCTTTTCCATGTCATCACACTTAACCTATTGTCCCCCACACCCTCCCACTCACCTCACCCCTCAGGAAACCTCCCACCCCTCGCTGTTACAGATACACTTTCAGGTCTGAGTTAACCTATTGTTCTGTTGAGTGATTTTCCATGTCACCCCTCTTTCCTCTTGATTGACAGGCACTTAACCTATTGTCCCCCCCCCCTACCTCTCTTTCAACCCCCTCCCCCTTCGCTGCTACAGTTACACTTCCAGGTCTGAGTTATTAGAATAGGCCCCACTCTCACTCTTATCAATTTGATTGACTACTTAATTAAATTGATCTATTAATTAACCTCTCTGGTGGGAAAGTGCCACATCTCTTCCATGCCCCCCTGGCAGGAAGTCCAAATTCCATCAGGACAATGCAGCCTCTACTAACTTAAGAACATGGTGGGAAGATAGGTCACTTGGGTTACCTTGCATGGGGGCTTAATTAAATATGATTGAAAATATTTTTAGTTTTTAGTAGCTGTATGTCCGATTACGCAAGTCTCGTAAACGGTTGGCCCTGACTAGTATTATTACGCTATCTGACTGCAACAAACAATGAAAGAAAATTTTCGTAAACACAGTTAATTAATTAAGTCCCCAGCAACTATGAAACCTACGAAACCAAAGCACATATGTAATTGTTCTGTGTGTGGGAGTGTAACTCAACGTACACATCTGGCACGGTTCTTCTTCACAAGACAAGAAATTTCAAATACCTTTTATACTGACGTGATAAAAGAAAATAACAAATACTATAATCGCGTAATGAAAGCAGAATTACACTCTAATACAAGAACACAAGCCAGATGCTTTGTTGACTGAACCTGTAATGACGCATTATTTAGGATACTGAAATAAAAAGAAACGGAGTTAATTACCTATTTTATATTGATGAAAATCACTCTAATCCTTACATTATACCTCACACTAACTCTCTACTATCACATCTCAGCAAGCACTGCCTAATAACACATCTCAACAAACACTCTCTGCTACAACATCTCACCACAGACTACCACGAGACCTCGACAGGCACTGACTACTACGAGCTCTCCCCAAGCACTGACTTCTACGAGCTCTGCCCACGCACTGACTTCTACGAGCTCTGCCCACGCACTGACTTCTACGAGCTCTGCCCACGCACTGTCTACTACGAGTTCTTAACAGGCACTAACTACTACGAGCTCTTAACAAGCACTGACTACTACGAGCTCTCTCCAAGCACTGTGGAGGCGGCTTAATAATACTCTTTGGCGCAATGTCTGGTGGTGGCTCAGTGTAGCCACCTTTCATATGCCCCTCCTCCACAGGCCAGAATTTGATGGTATTTTTGCCAGCATTGGTGGTGAAAATACCACCAAATTCGTCCAGAAAAATACAGACAAAAATAAAAGATAATATTAATACCTAAATATCACATAATTAGTTAAAATTTTGGCTTTGCACTGACCTTTCAATAACCTAATATATAAAATACAGTAGGCAATACAAATTCTTTTCATACATGTGGCTTTACATAATAGTTTACACAATACATAAAAAATCAGTTTATACAAATGTTCACATAAAATACTTTTAATTATTCAAAAAAAAACAAATAGTTGATAATTCCAGCCCAGCAATGGTCAACAGGTGCAAACACCAACAAGTGACATCATTTCAGCAGAAGCAGTCCATCAGTTGCACCCAGCAATGTTAAGCAGGTGCAGACACCAACAAGTGACATCATTTCAGTAGAAGCAGTCCATCAGTTGCACCCTGCAATGTTGAGCAGGTGCAGACACCAACAAGTGACATCATTTCAGTAGAAGCAGTCCATCAGTTGCACCCAGCAACGTTGAGCAGGTACAGACACCAACAAGTGACATCATTTCAGTAGAAGCAGTCCATCAGTTGCACCCAGCAACGTTGAGCAGGTGCAGACACCAACAAGTGACATCATTTCAGTAGAAGCAGTCCATCAGTTGCATCCTGCAATGTTGAGCAGGTGCAGACACCAACAAGTGACATCATTTCAGTAGAAGCAGTCCATCAGTTGCACCCAGCAATGTTGAGCAGGTGCAGACACCGACAAGTGACATCATTTCAGTAGAAGCATTTCCATCTGTGGCACCCAGTAAAGTTGAAGAGGTACACACAGCAACAAGTCACATTAGTTCAGTAGAAGCAGTCCATCAGTGGCACGCAGCAATGTTGAGTAGGTGCAGACAGCAACAAGTGACTTCATTTCCATACAAGTAGTCCATCAGTTGCACCTAGCAATGATGAACAGGTCCAGAGAGCAGTCCATGATATTCACTATCACCGATCACACTGTTCATCAGAGTATATAAGCACAAATTAAACATGTCCTAGTGGCACCAATCATGTAGAAAAAGTACAAGTAACAGTCCATAATATTCACTATCCCTGATCACACAGTTCATCAGCAGAAATTAAACATGTCCTAGTGGCACCAATCATGTAGAAAAAGTACAAGTAACAGTCCATAATATTCACTATCCCTGATCACACAGTTCATCAGCAGAAATTAAACATGTCCTAGTGGCACCAATCATGTAGAAAAAGTGCAAGTAACAGTCCATAATATTCACTATCACTAATCAGACAGTTCAGGCATGAACAATAGTTTGAATGCACATACAAATGCTTTTACACTACACATACAAATCATAACAAACACACAAATGATGTCAGATAATTTTCATATTAACTATTACAAATACTCAAATATCAGTAAACCTATAATATTTATGGGTGTCAGTGCAAGCCACTACAAACAAATAAAATAATATTTACGAGATAGGTGGGTAGGATTAGGAAAGGAAAACACACAAAACACACTCATTCATCTTTTGTCCACATTAAGTACTACTGTGTAATTGAATAGTGTTAACTGTGTAAATGTAATTCTGTCAAAATCTGATGTTCATCATGTGTATCAAGTAGTAGTGGCAGCAATGTATAACAGTCAATAATAGTTAGTCAACGTCATAGTCATCATATCAAGACCAATGTTTGCCAAGCCAGATCAAATGTACTGTTGTTGAACAACTGTCAGTGAGCCAAGATATGCAAATACTTCCTCTCTCCAAAAAAAAGTATATACTGCTTAGTGATTTAACAAAGTGTGTGTATAGACTATCTTCCTTCTACTTTAGTGTTCTAGTCTGCTATCTTCATCCTCCTTGTTCCATAAGACCAACAAAAAAAATATGCATCACACTTACTTTACCTCTTATCCACCAAAACTCCAATAATCATCAACTTTACACAATCTCAATAATACCTCAATAATACCTCTTCAATACGTCGATACATATAAACCTTATTGCCAATATATGCTCCTCACTTACTTTACCTCTTATCCACCAAAACTTCAATAATCATCAACTTCACACAATCTCAATAATACCTCAATAATACCTCTTCAATGCATCGATACATATAAACCTTATTATCAATATCATTTACCTTACCTCTTGTCCACAAAAACTCCAATAATCATCAACTTCACACAATCTCAATAAAACCTCAATAATACCTCTTCAATGCGTCGATACATATAAACCTTATTACCAATCTCATTTCACTTCCATAACAACTCTTTCCTCTAGTCAGTCTCCTCGAACAAGTACAGATAAAATCCTAATGCAACCTTCAGTTCATCATCCCATACAATCTGAAGACACATTGCCAACACACAACCTCTGTGTAATCCGTCTGACCCAAATCTTCTACTCATTATGAATTATAAACAAAAGAAATGCATACATGACCTCTAACAGACTTAGTTCGAATAACTCTCAGTAATTAAGTACGATTACGGAATGTGAATGATCATAATATTTCACAGTGTGTACACCACTTCAAGAATTATGGCAGAAGCAAACATGTGGAGTATTTCTTGTGTCAAGTGTCACTTCCTATTTCAATTGCTCACGAAAAATGCAGTGTAATAACTGTCAATGGTCTAAACCTAGTTTTGGTATGTCATGTCGTTAGCTTCCTTCCTATTAGCATAAATTTATACAACTTCCATAAAACCTCCAGCTCATGTGACTTCAACGAAGTTCTTTGTACCAATGTCGTTCGTCGAATTATAGCAGTTCATTTTCTTATCTTAAAAATATAAGGCACTGAGCGTAAGCAAAACAAGTAATAGCGAGTAAATATACCAGTAGAGAACAGAATGTCAGCAAGTGGATGCAGCACAATTCCTACAACGAGGCTCTGCCAAGCGAACAATCTATAATTAATCCAATAGTGTGACCTAAACTCTCTGTTTGTACACAGTATATCAGCATTTCTATACACCAAATTAAAGAGTAGTTATGACAACAACAGATATGTATAAATATGCAATCCATACGTAAAGCAGTAAACATGTCATTAGCATTATATTAGCATAAGCAAATAAATGTTCATATGTAATCTTAATAAGTAAACATGAAGGCGCAAGCAGATAAATCACAAAGTATAACTTACATACCTAAACACATCAGCACAATAAATCAGGTTACAATTATAATATAAATAAATCAGCACAGCAGGCACATAATTAAAAAAAATATGTCATCAGTGAAAAAGCATAACAGCCAAGCGATGCATAATATATACAAATAACAATCCTGTTCATTAATAAAACATTGACAAAAATCAGAAAATGTACGCAAGCACGTCGCTTCACACGTAAATTCATAGAACATGAAATTAGCACAAAATATGAATCACGTAATCGCGAGCAGCAAATCACGTCTAAAGTACGTACCTAAGTGGAAATATGTTACCTGAAAAATGAACTCAATTAATAGTTACCTTTTTTTTTAGTTTATTAGTTTCTTCTTCGAAATTACATTCTTCCTGAAAATTTCTCGATAGCAAGTCCTCTTAACGTCGGAGACACACAGAATTTACCTGAAGTTCTTAAATATTTTATAGAACCGTATCCTGAAAAATACTGAATGTTAATAACATAATTCATATAGCTTTATACTGAATTTAGTCGGAGAAATTAAACTGTGTATTTGTTTACGGCTGTCAGTGCATTCGCACTGAGCGCTCGATCAGCTGTAGGCGCGTGACGTAGGAAGCAATTGTTCGCGGTTAACGACTGCCTTGTGCGGCGCGCAGACTTGACTGTTGCTTTGAGTATGTGCCGCCGCCAAAACACAGCGCGGTATCCTTGTATTCTCTGCATGTTTACATGTAGCTGTTGGTTTCTCTAAAGTATGTCATTCCACAAAAATTTTTACGTTAGATATACGATGTATTCCTTTAGAGCGTCGAGATTTAAGAGTTTCTACTTCGACAGTGTTATCATGAATAATTTTGCGAACTCTATATGGACCGTTATAAAGCAGAAAAAATTTGCGATACAAGCCTTTTCCTTTGTGCGACAAACGATGAGACTTAATTAACACCTTCTGACCAAGTGACAAGATTTTTAAACGACCAGGATGCGTAGCTGATTTCTCTCTTCTCGCAGCCGCAGACGCAATATTTTGTAGAGCCAGGTTAACAACTTCAGAATGACGCAGTTTCCGAGTAGGTGGAAAAGGAAGGATTTCAGATACGCGATTTGTCGGTGCTTTGTTTTTTAATACCAGTATAGGCGGTAAAGAAGTTGAATCATTAGAGAGTTCATTCAGAATGTTTTGAAAAAATGAAGATACTGATCCCAAGTTCTGTGATTCTGATGACAATAAAGACGACACAATTTATTGATTTCCTTCATCCATCTCTCTGAAGCGTTAGATTGAGGGTGAAAAAGTGAAATGAAAATTGGTTTAATTTTACGACGCTGTAGAGTACGAAGCCAAATTCTAGAACGAAACTGTGATCCATTATCTGATATAACCTTATCAACATGACCAACTTCTTTAAGAAAATGTTTGATAAAAGCGTTAGATACTGAACGAGCTGTTGCTTTGCGTAAAGGTGTAAAACACACATATTTTGACGTCAACTCCACTACTACGAAAATGTACGCAAAACCATTAGTGGAACGAACCACTGGACCGAACAAATCGACTGCAGCCATCTCCTTTAATTTCGCTGGAATGATAGGAAACAACGGTGCTCTGTGAGAAACTGTTGGCGGCTTAGCCTTTTGACATAATTTGCATTTGGCCAGAACAGATCGAATACGTTTTTCCATATTACTGAAGTAGCAATTTTCTCGTAATTTACGAAAGCATTTTCTGGGACCAAAGTGTGCATAACTGAAATGCGTATACCAAATCAGCTTATTAACCCACTCATCAGGAATACAAACTAACCAAACAGAGTTGTCGACCGATTTTCATTTAAAAAGAACTTTCCAGATAGATCGCAAAAACAAGGTGTGGCCAAATCGTCCAATCTAACAAACCATCTAAGAAAATTACAGACACCAAGGAAACTACGAACATCACGTTTTGTAGTAGGAACAGCATAATTACGAATAGCGTCTAATTTTTTTGGATCAGGATACCTTCTGTAGAAATAATGTGACCGAGGAATTTTACCTGAGAACGACCAAATTCAGATTTTTCTAAGTTCACTGTAATGCCAACTCTTGCAAAAATACGTAATAATGAATCCAAAATTTTGTTGTGCTCACTCCAAGAATGTTTAGCAATAAGAATATCGTCAACATACGCAGTAATATTGTTACGAAGATAAAAAGGTAAAATTTCGTTTAAACTAGGAATGAATGCTGCTGAAGGTACAGTAAGTCCAAACGGTAATTTCCGAAATCACTTTTGGGTAAATTAGTCACATCAGGTTATTGTTTACTTACTCTCTAGATAGATTGATAGTCGAAGAGCTGGTTTGACAGATGCAAAGAATAGTAAAAGAGTAGGCAGCGGTACAGAAAACTAAAAGAGAAATAGCACCACTACAGCTCGGGGCCCTATGCTCGCTACGGCACATATTCACTTAGAGTAGTGAATCCCCTGAGGACATTAATAGCCGCACATAATTTCCAGTTTGTGACTTAGTGGCAAATTTGGCGGGAGTGCGTACGTAAATTGATCTAACCATGAACATGGATGTATGTCATTCTTAGAATTGCGAAAGATCTTAAATTTCCGAACAGTCAAAAAGTGTTTATAATCAAAGTTTTCGCCTCGTGGCGACAAAGACCTACCGCGTCTGTCCCAGTCCCAATGACGATTATTGTCAAGTTCGCGCGCCTGGCGCTCTCTTGTTGCATCCCGTAAATGAAACAAATTATTTTCTTCAAACCCCTCTGCTAAACTAACACTTGTCAATTTATCTGAGATCTCCTCAACTCTTTCCGATGAGTCACTTAATTGTTCTTTCTGTTTGTTTACGTCTTCTGTAAGTGTCGCGACTCGGGTTTCGGTATTGTCACATTTAGTAGTTAACTGTTCACACTGTTGCGTTAAGTTATTTATTCTGTCATTTGGTACGGATTCCTCGATTCTTTCAAATATTTCCTCCTTATCGTGTGCACATTGTAAATTTAACTCTGAAAATTTTTGTACTATCACGCGATCTTTTTCTTCCTGTTCTCGGTCCTCTTCCTCTTGTCTAATCTCTGTAGACATTAAGGTATTATTGTGAGCATTCAAAATCGGTTGTACTTCTTCTCTAATTTCTTTATTTGATTCGTCTTTCATGTATTTGAAACATGTCCCTGTTCGTGAGCCTAACTGTGTTTCCATTGTTCCCATATCAGTTTCTAATTCAGATCGTAACTATGATCCCACTGCTTTCATCTCGGTTTTAATTGTTCCTATTTCTGTTTCAATTGTTCCTATTTTTGAGCTTAACCGTGTTGTCATTGCTTCTATTTCTGTTTTAATTTCAGATCTCAAAGATCCCATCTCTGTTTTAAATTCAGATCGTAACTGTGATCCCAAATTTAGTATAGCATCCATCAACTGCTCCATTTCTTCTGTCGTTAACCACGCAATCTGAGAATTTTTCGATTGTGAAAAATTTTGAACTGTTTCCGGACTATTTTCTCGACTTATTAAATTGTTGTCCACTACATTATTTATGACACTGTTTTCCTCTGTTGGCGAGTTCGCCATGTTAACAATTTCGTTATTCTGACTACTCATCATTTTTGCCTGTTTCATTGACCGCGTAATCATTTACAAATCATACAAAACTCGTCACTGTACGAAAATTATACACAATGACTCCTTATCTTCAACAATACCATTCACACGAGATGTTTCCCTCAAACACGATTAACGAACAATTGAAATAATTGCACTAAATTGTCAAACCCGTAGACAAGACAACAAACTTAAATTTTGAAAAATACCATTAGAAGAATGACAATTACCAAATCTACACATGCAATACAGACTACAATTACTAAACTACAAATTACTACAACAATAGTACTGTCTACTATTTTTACAATCAGAAGAATTCCAAGGGACGATCCGAAGCAGCGGTCGCCACATGCATGGGGGCTTAATTAAATAGAAGGCAAATAATTTTAATTTTAGTAGCTGTCTGTCCGGTTACGCAGTCTCGTAAACGGTTGGCCCTGACTAGTATTATTACGCTATCTGACTGCAACAAACAATGAAAGAAAATTTTCGTAAACACAGTTAATTAATTAAGTCCCCAGCAACTATGAAACCTACGAAACCAAAGCACATATGTAATTGTTCTGTGTGTGGGAGTGTAACTCAATGTACACATCTGGCACGGTTCTTCTTCACAAGACAAGAAATTTCAAATACCTTTTATACTGACTTGATAAAAGAAAATTACAAATACTATAATCGCGTAATGAAAGCAGAATTACACTCTAATACAAGAACACAAGCCAGATGCTTTGTTGACTGAACCTGTAATGACGCATTATTTAGGATACTGAAATAAAAAGAAACGGAGTTAATTACCTCATTTATATTGATGAAAATCACTCTAATCCTTACATTATATCTCACACTAACTCTCTACTATCACATCTCAGCAAGCACTGCCTAATAACACATCTCAACAAACACTCTCTGCTACAACATCTCACCACAGACTACCACGAGACCTCGACAGGCACTGACTACTACGAGCTCTCCCCAAGCACTGACTTCTACGAGCTCTGCCCACGCACTGACTTCTACGAGCTCTGCCCACGCACTGACTACTACGAGCTCTTAACAAGCACTGACTACTACGAGCTCTCTCCAAGCACTGTGGAGGCGGCTTAATAATACTCTTTGGCGCAATCTCTGGCGCAGTGGCTCAGTGTAGCCACCTTTCAACCTCCACTAACCTAAGTCACCAGACCGCCACGTCTTCCTAGGGATTGGCAGGAAAAGGACGTGACATGGACTGGATACAAGTCTTTATTTTGCATGCACTATTTATTTAAACAATTAGAGACAGTTCACCATCCAGTGTGTTCGCCACGACGTACGCCACCAGAGGGCGCTGTCATCCCTTCCATGACGTAATCCAAGATGGCGGTCTGGTGACGGAGAGGAAGGGTCTCAAAACAGGAAATTCAAGGGTATATTGTTTATTTATAAAAAAAATCAGTTTGTGGGGATTTCTCTTACTCATCATTCTCTGCTGTTTGGAAACATGTAGGTCTTGTAAGAAGTATTTACATGGGGCAAACATATTGCATAACCTAATGTTCGCCACTGTACTCTGGGTGTCTTAACCTAATGTTCGGCCCTTCATCAGCATGTAACCTATTGTCCTGTTAACTGGTTTTCCATGTCACCCTCATTTCCTTAAACTATTGCATCGCCTTTGATACCAAATTAAGTAATTAGTTATGTCCTCCCACCATTTTCTGGTACACTTTTCGAATTTCACATCCCTTTGAACGCCATTTCTGGCGCATTCTTCTTTGTCACTCACCCCCTTTAACTATTGTACTGCGTTTTACATAAAAATTATTCAAATTAACTTACTGTTCTGCACTTAACCTGCTGTTCTGCCCCATGTCACCCACTCACACACACCCTCCCCTTAACTATTGTACCACTAACACCACATAGATGTAAAAAATTTATGCAAATTAATTAAATCGATAGTTTTTTTTTAATTCATGGCGTCCTGTTGGTCTTAGAGTATTGTTCGCCTGTATGAGGTCCTTAACAGTTGAGTCTGATTCAAGAGATTGAGGAGGTCCAAAGAAGAATGGCAAGATCCGTGACTGGTGCATTTAGACATCGCGAGAGCGTTACAAATCTCAATGGAGTGCAGGAATGTAGATGACACAACCGTGTTATCCTCTAGACGAGCGAACAGCGAACTAATGCTTAGTATGTGTTGGATACCTTTCGTGATCACGTGGAAAATTGAGAAGACTGAAAATGGAGGTGTGTTTGCGATGGATCGTTATTCCCTCCCATGTAAATTGTTCGGTTGACTGCTTGTTCACATTTCGTGTCTTTATTTAGTTAAGAGAACATCGATTGCGGTGTGTGCGTCTATGAGGTGGAAGACGCGTTTGCCGTCGTGCGACCATAATCAGTCGAGAACCTTTTCACATGATCTCCAGAGTACAAATGACAACTCCACAAACGTACTGCCCTTTTATATCTTGTATACGCACTATTATCGCCATCTGGTTATGTGCATATCGCTATCCCACGACTTTTGTCACCTCAGTGTACTTAACCGCGGGAATGCAATCGATAGATCTTGAAATATCAGACAATGTAACAACCGATAACTGTGAAAGTTATTAACAGCTATGGAGTTCAATTAATGAAGATTGAACATTCTAAGATAACTTGAGGAACAGGTTGAGTTCAGGAAGGAGAACAATATCAAAACTGAGCTCCCTTTTGTGGTCCACAAAAATCGTATTAAAAACGGAACTTGATACACATAAAGGCTATTATTGAGCCAATTGCCATCTATGGTTCGGAGTGCTGCGCGAATACAGAGAAGAACGGCAAGAAGATCAAAACTGTAGAAATGGACTTTCTAAGACGAGCATCAAAGCTCTTCCGCTTGGAACGATGAAAAAGGAACTATTTGTAGGACAAATGAGAATGTTAGTGAAATAATATACAAGAAAGATAGAATAATGGATGAAACAGAAAGCAGACAACTTTTTTGGTTTGTACACTTAATGGCAATGGAACAAGAAACAATAACCAAAAATGAATTTGAATGTACACCAACAACAGAAGGCACACAGGAAGACTGCAACTTAAATATATTTAAGAGATATCGTGGAGATGCGGGGAGCGGCCGGAGCCATAGGACCCAAAAATATAGGGAGTCAGGGGGATGCGCACACAGGACAGTGTACTGGACAACATTACATCAGTATTTACTTCATTTGTAGACTAATAACTGTAGAAGTTGCACATGTTGCTAGGGGCGATCTGATGTTTGGTGGAAATAAGGATTTTTGCAGTCAGTCTGGCTGTCATCTTCGGATCATCTGAAAATATTACTGCCCATGTATCGCACGAATTCAACGAGAGCACACACCATTTATAAAACAAAGGCGCCACATTTGCTTATTTCCAGAAGATCCGAAGATAACAGCTAGTCTCCATCGAAATCTGTAATTAAGGAAATAAAAATATTTCTACACGCGATCTTGATTGCAAAAATTCTTTTTCGTCACATAATAATTGTAGCTATTAGGAGCAGTATGTTTTTAGTTTGGTTAGTACCTCCAAGTACATGTGACAACAGGAAGTAGTTACTTCTTATTTGCCCCCTGGGCATCGGGTCAGGTGTTGAAGTGTGGATGCATGGACACTAACCGGTTAGTCTATACTGGCAGGCGTGCAGTTATGACCGTGTAGGGAACATCAGGCAGTAAATTACGTGACATGTTTGTGGGAAGACCATTAGACGAAGAGAAAAAGCAACTAACATAATGAAATAGGTACATATTAATGTACAAATGACCACAATATCTGCACTTATACCCTTACCATCCTGTATATAAAAATGTGCCGTGTTCTGTTCCCTGTGAACTCTTTAATTAACTGCTGAAGCTTGTATAACGTTCAGTACACTCGCATTTTTCTCACCAGTTGAGGACGTGAAACTAAATCGAAAACTCAAGCAACAGGGCACCATCACTTCTGTAAGAATAATATTATCAAGTTATTATAATAGGCCGCAATGAAATACTCTCTGTTCAGTTAAAACGATCTATTTTTAACTTATTTTTCGACATGGAACCTTTGTCCATTACTGCGCTGTGTGCAACTTTCTCCAGTGGTTCTATTACATTCATGAAGTTCGTGGTAGCTCAGTGAGAGATGCCATGTCTTGGATAAGGAAGTTTACGCATCTGTATTCAGGGAGCAGACGAAGGTTTGGAGCTAGACTCCAAAGAAGCCACACGTGGAACTGTCCATCGCCTTGAGGTAAGACTGGTGTTATTTCTCATTCGCTAAGCTCCATGCATGCACAAGGGCTCATTTGATCTACTGTATGTGACTACCATCCCTGATTACTTGAGAAATCAGCACTGAAAACTATCTCAGTGACTACAACAATTTTTAATCATACATTTCCTATATGCTGACTTCCACACCTATCTACATACTCTGCAAGCCAGTGTGAAATGCATGTTATTTACGACTATACTGTGGCAAGCTCCTACGGGTTGTAGAAAATATGTATTAAGAAGAGTTTTGAGAAGGGATCCATGTCCAGAAATGTACAGTTAGAATGTAAAATAAGTTTGAGACTCAGATCATTTTCAAATCTCCCGCATAACTTTCTCGACACATTCGTTTGCAGCTGTATCATTACGTACCATACCTCGATGCTGAAGATTACACATGATGCATGGCAACGAGTTAGGAACCCGCTTGACACCCATAGGGTATTTTCAACGTTTTGACATTCTAATCGCACTTCGCATCGTGTATTCATTTTTATGGACGGCATGCGCCGCGACCAGTTTCTACAATCTGAAGATGCCTACCACAGGTGAAACCCATCATTGAAATTTGAAAATAAAAACCTCCTCATGACTGTACTGTTATTTCAAATCTTACACTGGTTGCTGTATCAGCCGCAACGATGGAAGATTTGAAAGTGATCCAATCTCCAATCTTGTTTCACATCCAAACAGTGCATTACCGTGTGTGCGTTCCTCGTCAAAACCTTATCCACCAAGACCTCTGTACAACCCATAGAAACCTGTAATAAGAACTGTGGCACCCCCAGTATATGTCTTGAACAGGAGTGGACCTAGCACAGTGGCTTGAGGGACGCCAGACACTGCCTGCGATGGTCCGCCGTTGAGGTCGTCGCACTGGTTTCTGCCTGCTAGGGCGTCTGCTTGTCTAGCTTCTTATATGTTCACATATTCGGTATGCGCATGTTTTCTTTTCTAGGCGACGGTGAGAACATCTACTGAAGGTTTTCCGCAATTCAAGAACAATCGCGTCAAGTTGGACTCTGCTCTCTTCTGCTCTGTGGACGAGTAACGCCTCTCTTGTCGTAATAACCACAGAGAAGAAAGCTTGCGCTACATCGCAAAAAGTGTCGAGTTCCCTTACTTCGCATCTAAGAACGCCACTACACACGTAGGCCCCAGGCCCGCCGCATCACGACATAACTTTCGTAACCGGGCAAAACAGCTGCTTATCGAGTTGCTATCGTACAGTGTGTTCGGGAAAACGGGCCGCTGTAGTGAGGGAGTCCTAATTTCTGATATCTTGTTGTCACGATGCCTGCACGGGGACAGCGGTGAGATACCGTGCTCGTCTCTCCTTCACTGGCTGCGTCAGATGCCGGGAATACGTCGAACATTTTTACACAACGTTATTGGCGAAACCAGTGCCGAAGGAAACGCTGCGTGGCTTTGCAATCACATCGGATCTGCCCCTTCCCCTCACTTTCTGGTCAGTCAACTGATCGTTCAAAGTTGTTTGGCATATACGGGCATTGAGAAGCCCTGACGATAACGTCAGAGGTGAACCACCGGTCGGAAATGTACCGCTCACTGAGCCACGGTCATACAACGGCAAGCAGCTGGCAGTGAGCCCGTATATGTAAATGTGCGTTTATGCATACTTGCTCCAGTTGGTACATGCTACGTCCAAATACGCAGTAAGGGGTAAAATTAGTGTAGGCTATATACACTACTGGCCATTAAAATTGCTACACCACGAAGATGACGTGCTACAGACGCGAAATTCAACCGACATGAAGACGATGCTGTGATATGCAAATGATTAGCTTTTCAGAGCATTCACACAACCTCGGCGCCGGTGGCGACACCTACAACGTGCTGACATGAGGAAAGTTTCCAACCGATTTCTCATACACAACCAGCGGTTGACCGGCGTTGCCTGGTGAAACGTTCTTGTGATGCCTCGTGTAAGGAGGAGAAATACGTACCATCTCGTTTCCGACTTTGATAAGATCGGATTGTAGCCTATCGCGATTGCGGTTTATCGTATCGCGACATTGCTGCTCGCGTTGGTCGAGATCCAATGACTGTTAGCAGAATATCTAAAATCGGTGGGTTCAGGAGGGTAATACGGAACGCCGTGCTGGATCCCAACGGCCTTGTATCACTAGCAGTCGAGATAACAGGCATCTTATCCGCATGGCTGTAACGGATCGTGCAGCCACGTCTCGATCCCTGAGTCAACAGATGGGAACGTTTGCGAGACAACAACCATCTGCACGAACAGTTCGACGACGTTTGCAGCACCATGGACTATCAGCTCGGAGACCATGGCTGCGGTTACCCTTGACGCTGCATCACAGACAGGAGCGCCTGCGATGGTGTATTCAACGACGAACCTGGGTGCACGAACGGCAAAACGTCATTTTTTTCGGATGAATCCAGGTTCTGTTTACAGGATCATGATGGTCGCATCCGTGTTTGGCGACATCGCGGTGAACGCACATTGGGAGCGTGTATTGTCATCGCCATACTAGCGTATCACCTGGCATGATGGTATGGAGTGTCATTGGTTACACGTCTCGGTCACCTCTTGTTGGCATTGATGGCACTTTGAACAGTGGACGTTACATTTCAGATGTGTTACAACCCGTGGCTCTACCCTTCATTCGATCCCTGCGAAACCCTACACTTCAGCAGGATAATGCACGACCGCATGTTGCAGGTCCTGTACGGGCCTTCCTGGATACAGAAAATGTTCGACTGCTGCCCTGCCCAGCACATTCTCCAGATCTCTCACCAATTGAAAACGTCTGGTCAATGGTCGCCGGGCAACTGGCTCGTCACAGTACGCCAGTCACTACTCGTGATGATCTGTGGTATCGAGTTGAAGCTGCATGGGCAGCTGTACCTGTACACGCCTTCCAAGCTCTGTTTGACTCAATGGCTAGGCGTATCAAGGCCGTTATTACGGCCAGAGATGGTTGTTCTGGGTACTGATTTCTCAGAATCGCTGCACCCAAATTGCGTGAAAATGTAATTACATGTCAGTTCTAATATAATATCTTTGTCCAATGGATACCCGTTTATTTCTTCTTGGTACAGCAATTTTAATGGCCAGTAGTGTAGTTTAAGCCTGACAGTGTAAGCCAAACAAACTTTAAATTCGTTTCTGCCTTTGGTATCGAGAGACGCTGTTCGTGTAAGAACTACTTCTTAAAACAAAAAATTAAAATCAAACAAACACATAATACAAAAAGTGTATGTAGGTGTATTTATCTACAACATACCTGACGGTGGACAAAAAAATAGGAACACAAGAAACGCAACACATTAATATGCCTAATACGAAAAAGGAAAACCGTTGGCTTTCAAATGGGCTTAGAGCCGTCTGGGAATGGATAAATACAGGCCTTGTATGACTTTCAACGGAATCTTACACCATTATTCCTGCAAAAGAGTGGCACTTTCAGGTAACGGTGAAATGGGTCACCAGCGATTACGCGCCCTGTCCTCCAAAGCAGACCACGAAAGCTCAATAATATTGAGATCTGGCTACTGTAGGGGCCAGGTGGCATGTGGCAATTCTTCCTCGTGCTCACAAAACGAGTTCTGGACGGTAGGAGCAGTGTGTACAGGGGTCCTGTCGACTTGGAACACAGCATAAAAAATGTACCGTGGGATGGTCCTAATCAACCAGACTGGTCACATAATCCTTGGCAGTAATGCCACATTGCCGAGTAACCGTGAGACCCATGGAATACCACGACATGGCTGCCCAAATAATCACCAAACCACCGCCATGTTTCACTTCTGGGGCGTAAATCCGGCCAGAAGTTGGATACAGGGTGTAACACCATTCATCCGACCAAACGGTTTTGTGCTATTGCTCCACAGTCCAGGTTATATGGCTTCGACACTACATCTACATCTACATCTACACGGATACTCTGCAGATCACATTTAAGTGCCTGGCAGAGGGTTCATCGCACCACCTTCACAATTCTCTATTATTCCAATCTCGTATAGCGCGCGGAAAGAATGAACACCTGTATCTTTCCGTACGAGCTCTGATTTCCCTTATTTTATCTTGGTGATCGTTCTTCCCTATGTAGGTCGGTGTCAACAAAATATTTTCGCATTCGGAGGAGAAAGCTGGTGATTGGAATTTCGTGAGAACATTCCGTCGCAACGAAAAACGCCTTTCTTTTAATGATGTCCAGCCCAAATCCTGTATCATTTCTGTGACACTCTCTCACATATTTCGCGATAATACAATACGTGCTACCTTTCTTTGAACTTTTTCGATGTACCCCGTCAGTCCTATCTGGTAAGGATCCCGCACCGCGCAGCAGTATTCTAAAAGAGGACGGACAAGCGTAGTGTAGACAGTCTCCTTAGTAGATCTGCTGCATTTTCTAAATGTCCTGCCAATAAAACGCAGTCTTTGGTTAGCCTTCCCCACAACATATTCTGTGTGTTCCTTCCAATTTAAGTTTTCTTTAATGTAATACCTAGTTATTTAGTTGAATTTACGGATTTTAGATTAGACTGATTTATCGTGTAACCGAAGTTTAACGAGTTCCTTTTAGCACTCATGTGGATGACCTCACAATTTTCGTTATTCAGGGTCAACTGCCACTTTCGCACCATTCACATATCTTTTCTAAATCGTTTTGCAGTTTGTTTTGGTCTTCTGATTACTTTATTAGTCGATAAACGACAGCGTCATCTGCAAGCAACCGGTTTGTCTCAGATTGTCTCCAAGATCGTTTATATAGATAAGGGACAGCAAAGGGCCTATAACACTACCTTGGGGAACTCCAGAAATCACTTCTGTTTTATTCGATGACTTTTCGTCAGTTACTGCGAACTGTGACCTCTCTGACAGAAAATCACAAATCCAGTCACATAACTGAGACGATATTCCATTAGCACGCAATTTCACCACGAGCCGCTTGTGTGGTACAGTGTCAAAAGCCTTCCGGAATCCAGAAATACGGAATCGATCTGAAATCCTTTGTCAATAGCGCTCAACACTTCATGTTAATAAAGAGCTAGTTGTGTTTCACAGGAACCACGTTTTCCAGTTGAGGGATTTGCAAACACTGATGAGTAGTTTTCGAATTCCAGCTCTCCGTGTAGACTCCTGCTTATGGAGCTCTTCTCGTGTTGTTTTTATGGTGACAGGGTTCGCGAGTGCGGCATTCAGTTCTGCGGTGACTTTTGCACCTCCGACGTAATGCACTCACAACTACACAGAACACTGTACTTTCTAAGATCTTCCTGAGAGCACACTGCTAACGTGCATTTCAGAAGTTGCTGCATGGTCTGAATCTCACCACAGTCCCACGTATCGGTGTCTACGTTACCCCATTTACTCGTAACATGTTTTGACCACCCCTTCCCCACACGATGTCGATTGAAAGTTTTTCAGCTCCACCAGTCCAGAAGAGAACCCTATGGTAAAACTTCCTCTTAATTAAGGGCGTTTGGACATTCTTGTTGCCAGACTCATTTTCCGGTTGCACTGAATTTATGAAGTTTGGTCTGTATTTAAGTCGTCTGAGCACGGCTTGATGGATGTATATTGCGTGCCGCATGGTGTCAGGAATGGTCATTTGATACGCGCTCAAGAAATACGCGATAACGAACACAAATGATTCAGTCTGTTTGTTTTCAGGCAGCCAGTTATCTTCCTGCAGGAATCATTCAGGACAGTGTCAATTTTCTTGTCATGCAAGGTTCTCTCCCAACCCAAACATTCTCACTCGGCGACCTAGAAACTGGTTGCCAGTGCTGTGCGGTGATCCCCCACCTTTGCAGAAGTTGATCTGTTTAGTATTCTATTCAATGTCTGAATTTATATTTAGTTTTCTACATATGCTTCTTACGCATCAAAGTTCTACCGAGTGTGATGCACAGGTATGTTGGATGGGAACAGTTTCCCAGATGCCTACCATTCCAGACGATATTTAGTTCCTTTATTGCCTCCCTGTTGTTAAGGTGGTAAGTGGGATTTGCTAGAACTCGGTCTTTGTTGATTTACCCTGTAGTGGTTAGTGAGGGTCACGAGGTCCTCACTCAGGCCATTCTCAATTTCAAAAATGTTCAAATGTGTGTGAAATCTTATGGGACTTAACTGCTAAGGTCATCAGTCCCTAAGCTTACACACTGCCTTAACCTAAATTATCCTAAGGACAAGCAGACACACCTTTGCCCGAGGGAGGACTCGAAACTCCGCCGGGACCAGCCGCACAGTCCACGACTGCAGCGCCTCAGAACGCTCGGCTAATCCCGCGCGGCATTCTCAATTTCATTATGAGCTTTTGCCTAGCATGCAGTTTCCCTGTTATCCTCGTAATCCTCGTAAATAAAAGATTGTGTCTTTT
This sequence comes from Schistocerca piceifrons, assembly GCF_021461385.2. Lineage (NCBI taxonomy): Eukaryota > Metazoa > Arthropoda > Insecta > Orthoptera > Acrididae > Schistocerca > Schistocerca piceifrons. The sequence goes on along the minus strand of NC_060140.1, from coordinate 844,877,004 downwards.
CCCCAACAGCTTGGTCAGTAGCGTATACAATACATAGCCGGGAGGACGACGGTTCAATCCCGCGTCCGGCCATCCTGATTTAGGTTTTCCGTGATTTCCCTAAATCGCTCCAGGCAAATGCCGGGATGGTTCCTTTGAAAGGGCACGGCCGACTTTCTTCCCCATCCTTCCCTAACCCGATGAGACCGATGACCTCGCTGTCTGGTCTCCTTCCCCAAACAACCCCCAACCAATACATAGCAGTGGCGACAGCGCAATACTGTTTACTCCGTACAGCTTGACTACTAAATCAATTACATTGGAAGTGCCGTAATTTCATTAACCTATTAAGATACACTTTCTTTTCTTTTCTTTCTTTTACTATTCCCTTATTCTGTATTGCGCGCAGGGTCGGCAGGGTTAAGTACGGAATTGGCATGGTTAATTTTAAGGGGTGACCGGATACCCTTCCTGCCGCCACCCCATTCCCCCCGAGACGGAAGTAGTGTACCCCAGCTCTCAGTGTAAATCGTGAAATAGTGTGAATGTGTTTCAAATGTCTGCGAGTCTTGTAACTGAGGCGGGACGTGAGGACCATCCCGGTATTCACCTAGGAGGATGTGGAAAACCGCCTAAAAACCACATCCAGGCTGGCCAGCACACCGGCCGTCGTCGTTAATCCGCCGGGCGGATTCGACCTGGGGCTGGCGCGCCTACCCGAGTCCAGGAAGCAGCGCGTTAGCGCTCACAGCTACCCTGGCAGGTCCATCTATTAAGATACACTCAGGTGACAAAAGTCACGGCGTACCCCCTAATATCGTGTCGGACATCATTTTACCCGACACAGTGCAGCAACTCGACGTGGCATGGATTCAGCATGTCGCTGGAAGTCCACTACAATAATTGCGCCATGCTGCCTCTATAGCCCCGCAATTGCGGAAGTGTTGCCGGTGGAGGACCTTCTGCATGAACTGACCTCTCAGTTATCTCCCATAAACGTTCGATGGGATTCATGTTGGGCGATCTGGGTTGCCAGATGATTCGCTCGAACTGTGTAGAATGTTTTTCAGACCAATAGCGAACTGTGTCCCAGTACCATGACGTGGTTTTTTGGGAACATGGAGTCCATGAATGGCTGCAAATGGTCTTCAAGTAGCCGAACATAACCATTTCCAGTCAATGATCGGTGCAGTTGGACCAGAGGGCCCAGTCCATTCCATGTAAACACAGCCCACACTATTACGGAGCCACCACCAGCCTGCACAGTGCCTTGTTGACAACCTACCAGCAGCTCTTACGAGCTGAAATCAGGATTCATATGATCAGGCCGCGGTTTTCCAGTTCTATATGGTCCAACCGACATGGTCCCGAGCCCAGGACAGGCGCTGCAGGCGATGTTTTGCTGTTAACAAAGGCACTCGCGTCGTTCGTCTGCTGCCATAGCCCATTATAGCCAAATTTCGCCCGCACTGTCCTGACGGATACGTTTGTCGTACGTGTTACATTGATTTCTGCTGTTATTTTACGCGCTACGGTCGCAGGTTCGAATCCTGCCTCGGGCATGGATATTTGTGATGTCCTTAGGTTAGTTAGGTTTAACTAGTTCTAAGTTCTAGGGGACTAATGACCTCAGCAGTTGAGTCCCATAGTGCTCAGAGCCATTTGAACCATTTTTTGTTATTTTACGCACTGTTGATTGTCTGTTAGCACTGACAACTGTATGCAAACACCGCTGCACTCAGTCGTTAAGTGAAGGACGTCGGCCAATGCGTTGTCGGTGGTGGGAGGTAATGCCTGGCTCTGAGCGCTATGGCACTTAACTTCTGAGGTCATCAGTCCCCTAGAACTTAGAACTACTTAAACCTAACTAACCTAAGGACATAACACACATCCATGCCCGAGGCAGGATTCGAACCTGCGACCGTAGCAGTCGCGCGGTTCCGAACTGAAGCGCCTAGAACCGATCGGCCACCGCGGCCGGCAGATAATGCCTGAAATTTGGTATTGTCGGCGCACTCTTGACACTGTGGATCTCGGAGTATTGAATTTCCTGACGATTTCCGAAATGAAACAACCCTTGCGTCTAGTGGAAAATACCATTCCGCCTTCAAAGCCTGTTAATTTCCGTTGTGCGGCCACAATCACGTTGGAAACTTTTCCACATGAATCGCCTGAGTACAAATGATACTTTATCAATGCACTGCCTTGCGATACTACCTTCATCTGGTGATGTGCATATCGCTATCCCATGACTTCTAGGGTGTCCCAAAAAAAAAGAACCGACGAGCTTTAAGGACAGATTCCTCACACCAAAACAAAAAACGGTCTAGTAAACATGGGCTCTAAACGGAGTATCTTAAGAGCTATGAGTCCTTGTTCAATTTCGATAGTATGGAACAGGTCTCTTCCACTGAAATGACTTTGCTTTCCATATTTTAACAGGAAGTCACATGGCCCAAACTAAGAAAAAAATAAACTCGTTGTAGCTGGGATGCACAGCCATAAATTTTTTTTTTTGAAGGACATCATCTTTACGCCAGTGACTGTTATAAGTTTTTATTACACTACTGCAATTTCGGCCTTAGGCCATTATCAAGTGCTGCTGAAAAATACAGAATGTTTAAAAAATTATTTTGCAGATTCATTAGTAGCCTGCAAACAGTAGTCTGCAGCTGTGGTCTAATGCATTTGTGACTAGTGATGGGTTAACGATCGTGTGCACTTACAGATTATGTTGTTTTTCGACGTTTGAATACGTGTGCTCGCACTGTGTAACAACGTCACGAATGTATTTAACAGTATTGACAACGACATAAAAATGTGTCAGCTTACATTACATTGACATGGCTTAAAGCCATAATATGTAAGTAACATGGCTCACAGTTAAAATGTCTTGTATAATCGGTACAACGCCGAGATACGTAATGAACCTGTAAAATTATTTTTTAAACATTCTGTATTTTTCAGCAGCACTTGATAATGGCCAAAGGCCGAATTTGCAATAGTGTAATAAAAACTTATAACAGTCACTGGCGTAAAGATGATGTCCTTTAAGAAAAACATGTTCAGTAAACATGGGTTTTAAAATGCATACTTTAAGAGCTATTGGCACTTGTTCATCTTCGCTAGTGTGAAACACACCTGTTCTACTGAGCAAGTCCTCATAGCTTGCTCATCGTTCTTAAAATATGCATTTTACAGCCAATACTTACAAGACATTTGTTCTCTTGTTTTACCTAAGTAACCTGTCCCTAAAGCTGGTTGGTCGGTGTGTGTGGTTTTTTTTTCTTTTTTTTTTTTTACACAGACCATCAGAGATCTAAGACCTGGAATAGAGGGGCCTCGACGAGACGATAGTGAACATGTTTGATAAACAAACAACAAACACAAAATTACACGTATGGGAGATTATCAGATTCGTTAGCGATTGGAACAGGATTGAGACAGGGAGATGGTATATCGCAAATGTTGTTAAACATACGATCAAAGTTGTCAGGGAATGGGAGAAATGACTGAATATACAGGGACTTTATAAACCAAACACGCTAGGATGAAAATTACTGGAGTACGTATTTGCTGTCTGACATTCGCTGACAATAGAAAACACAAACACCACAGTAAAGCAGAGGTCCTGAAAGAGAAGGTTGAAAAAGTCGGATTACAGATCTCCTTCGAGAAGACGGAATTGATGACAAATCAAAAAGGTGCGGCAAAAAAGATTACGACAAAATATGGCGAGATCAAGAGACTTCACAGATCAAACTATCCTGGCAAGATGGTACCCGAACATGGATTAGAGGAAGCAGCTCACAAACTGAGAAATGAAAAAAGTACTAGAGCATTTTGAAAGATTGGAAACATCTACTATAAATCATGCCTATCACGTAAGGCAAGAAAGACATTACAACACTGGCATCAAGCCAGAAACCTTACACGTTTCAGAAACGTTGATCTTGGAGGGAAAAAATGGATTAGAAAATATTAAGAAACTAGAGAAGAAAATCATAAGGAAAATCTTGAAGTCGAGTAAGACATGAGAAGGCTACCAACAGCAGGATAGACAGGAGACCGAACAGATATCTAACACAGTACTTGACTCAAAGAAACGTCGATTGAAATTTTACGGGCATATAATGAGAAAAATGGCCAGCCAACAAACTAGGCAGTTCTAGAATAGACTAGAACGTGGAGCGGCTCCCCGAAGTCAGGTAAGACCTGAATGATGTCATAACAGACTCAGATATACAAGACAGACAAACATTCAGCCACAAAGTACTCAAGCGAATAGTGAACCAAGATGTCAAGAAATTGAAAGCAGTAAGAACATCGTCGGAAGAAAGGAAGAAAATGCATAGTGAAAAGATGAAAAGTGTGGCATTTAACGGGACATTTTCCTCTAGTATTACAGCAGTTCTTGAGACCAGTACTATTTCAAAGTCATAAACATAACTGCGAAACAGCAACTGTGTAATTCAGAACATATTGAAAAAAATCAGCCAAATAGTTCGAAACCTTTTTTCAATCTATTGCAGTATTATTTTTCGAGTTTTGGACAGGTCAATATTATCTTAGTTGACCTTCTGAAAACTTTCATATAGTTTTATACACACTATGTCAAGTTAAAATTTATGAAAAGGAATTACTTCATAAAATATTTTAGTTTCGATGTCATAATCGATAAGTACTAGTTCTGAATGTACAGTTAATTTTTTTAGAAACATTTGAAATTACGAATTATTTGCACACTTAAAATTTATATTAATTATTATGCAGTCCTGTACTGTTTACTACGTTTATTTCTTGATTCACTTATGAAATAATAATCAAAATTAATAATGTAACAAAACTATCAGGAATTCATTTGTTAAGAAAAATTGTAAGCCCTTTAGAATATTGTTATTTCCGCAGAGTGTGAGAGTCGTAAGCTTGTCTCTCATGTGATGGGACATATTTTTGTATAATAGGTGCGAACAACGTAATTAAGGCTTTGTTAATGTGAAAAATACAATACTGTATGATATACCAAAATGTCCTTTAAGAAAAACATGTTCAGTAAACATGGGTTTTAAAATGCATACTTTAAGAGCTATTGGCACTTGTTCATCTTCGCTAGTGTGAAACACACCTGTTCTACTGAGCAAGTCCTCATAGCTTGCTCATCGTTCTTAAAATATGCATTTTACAGCCAATACTTACAAGACATTTGTTCTCTTGTTTTACCTAAGTAACCTGTCCCTAAAGTTGGTTGGTCGGTGTGTGTGGTTTTTTTTTCTTTTTTTACACAGACCATCAGAGATCTAAGACCTGGAATAGAGGGGCCTCGACGAGACGATAGTGAACATGTTTGATAAACAAACAACAAACACAAAATTACACGTATGGGAGATTATCAGATTCGTTAGCGATTGGAACAGGATTGAGACAGGGAGATGGTATATCGCAAATGTTGTTAAACATACGATCAAAGTTGTCAGGGAATGGGAGAAATGACTGAATATACAGGGACTTTATAAACCAAACACGCTAGGATGAAAATTACTGGAGTACGTATTTGCTGTCTGACATTCGCTGACAATAGAAAACACAAACACTACAGTAAAGCAGAGGTCCTGAAAGAGAAGGTTGAAAAAGTCGGACTACAGATCTCCTTCGAGAAGACGGAATTGATGACAAATCAAAAAGGTGCGGCAAAAAAGATTACGACAAAATATGGCGAGATCAAGAGACTTCACAGATCAAACTATCCTGGCAAGATGATACCCGAACATGGATTAGAGGAAGCAGCTCACAAACTGAGAAATGAAAAAAGTACTAGAGCATTTTGAAAGATTGGAAACATCTACTATAAATCATGCCTATCACGTAAGGCAACAGAAAGACATTACAACACTGGCATCAAGCCAGAAGCCTTACACGTTTCAGAAACGTTGATCTTGGAGGGAAAAAATGGATTAGAAAATATTAAGAAACTAGAGAAGAAAATCATAGAATGTTTTAGTTTCGATGTCATAATCGATAAGTACTAGTTCTGAATGTACAGTTAATTTTTTTAGAAACATTTGAAATTACGAATTATTTGCACACTTAAAATTTATATTAATTATTATGCAGTCCTGTACTGTTTACTATGTTTATTTCTTGATTCACTTATGAAATAATAATCAAAATTAATAATGTAACAAAACTATCAGGAATTCATTTGTTAAGAAAAATTGTAAGCCCTTTAGAATATTGTTATTTCCGCAGAGTGTGAGAGTCGTAAGCTTGTCTCTCATGTGATGGGACATATTTTTGTATAATAGGTGCGAACAACGTAATTAAGGCTTTGTTAATGTGAAAAATACAATACTGTATGATATACCAAAATGTCCTTTAAGAAAAACATGTTCAGTAAACATGGGTTTTAAAATGCATACTTTAAGAGCTATTGGCACTTGTTCATCTTCGCTAGTGTGAAACACACCTGTTCTACTGAGCAAGTCCTCATAGCTTGCTCATCGTTCTTAAAATATGCATTTTACAGCCAATACTTACAAGACATTTGTTCTCTTGTTTTACCTAAGTAACCTGTCCCTAAAGTTGGTTGGTCGGTGTGTGTGGTTTTTTTTTCTTTTTTTACACAGACCATCAGAGATCTAAGACCTGGAATAGAGGGGCCTCGACGAGACGATAGTGAACATGTTTGATAAACAAACAACAAACACAAAATTACACGTATGGGAGATTATCAGATTCGTTAGCGATTGGAACAGGATTGAGACAGGGAGATGGTATATCGCAAATGTTGTTAAACATACGATCAAAGTTGTCAGGGAATGGGAGAAATGACTGAATATACAGGGACTTTATAAACCAAACACGCTAGGATGAAAATTACTGGAGTACGTATTTGCTGTCTGACATTCGCTGACAATAGAAAACACAAACACTACAGTAAAGCAGAGGTCCTGAAAGAGAAGGTTGAAAAAGTCGGACTACAGATCTCCTTCGAGAAGACGGAATTGATGACAAATCAAAAAGGTGCGGCAAAAAAGATTACGACAAAATATGGCGAGATCAAGAGACTTCACAGATCAAACTATCCTGGCAAGATGATACCCGAACATGGATTAGAGGAAGCAGCTCACAAACTGAGAAATGAAAAAAGTACTAGAGCATTTTGAAAGATTGGAAACATTTACTATAAATCATGCCTATCACGTAAGGCAACAGAAAGACATTACAACACTGGCATCAAGCCAGAAGCCTTACACGTTTCAGAAACGTTGATCTTGGAGGGAAAAAATGGATTAGAAAATATTAAGAAACTAGAGAAGAAAATCATAGAATGTTTTAGTTTCGATGTCATAATCGATAAGTACTAGTTCTGAATGTACAGTTAATTTTTTTAGAAACATTTGAAATTACGAATTATTTGCACACTTAAAATTTATATTAATTATTATGCAGTCCTGTACTGTTTACTATGTTTATTTCTTGATTCACTTATGAAATAATAATCAAAATTAATAATGTAACAAAACTATCAGGAATTCATTTGTTAAGAAAAATTGTAAGCCCTTTAGAATATTGTTATTTCCGCAGAGTGTGAGAGTCGTAAGCTTGTCTCTCATGTGATGGGACATATTTTTGTATAATAGGTGCGAACAACGTAATTAAGGCTTTGTTAATGTGAAAAATACAATACTGTATGATATACCAAAATGTGAGAAAATAAGTGTAAAATAAATTTACGTAAAAAATTCTGCAACAACAATCTTCCAATTTATTTAGTTTAAAGCCAACCGTGAGGAACTGATGTTAGACTTTCAGCTTCAAGAATCAGACCCCTAGACAAGAAGAACTGGAGCCATCTCAACATGACAAGCTAAGCAAACACTTCCGCTTCACTGTAATCGTCGCTCCTCTCAAATCTTCATAAAAGAATTTGCTTATTTATTACTTGGACTGGCCATTTTTTAATGTGGATAATAGATGGAACAAAGAAGGAGGGGGGAGAAAAATCTCACATCGAGAAGACTCTTCACGTGGTTCTGAAGCGGCCTAAGCGTGTGTAACAATAACAATGATAACAATACGGGTTTTTACATGCAGTATATTACGCCCCATGCTTGGTTTCTGAGTGCTCTGTTAAAGGCTTTGACATAGTCTGTTGTAAGTACAATGTGTGTGCTACTGTTCCACTCTGTTGTTCACGACTACCTGTTTCAAGAGGAAAAGCACTCGATCTACCCGTGCGTAAACCGTTCTGCTGATCCACATGCAGTTACAGGTACTTGTATCGATACTAAAACCGTATCGGACGCTGGTCACACCAATAACAATAGCGTGACGTACTCCAGAAATTCGTCTGGCCTCTCCCCCCCCCCCCCTCTCTTCCTCTCACCATCTGTACGTACAGACGCTCTGCCTGTGAGAGCTGCTTTCCAACCGTGCCTGCTTCCATGCGGAGGTGGCGGCAGGAGCCTTGTCAGCAGAACTCCTGGCATGCGGAGACACGGCAGCACGAGCTGGAATGCGTCGCTTCGTATTCCCGCAGCGGGAACAGGCGCTGCGCAGAATTTGGCGTGCCCTCAGCCGTCCGCATTTCCATTGCAGGTAGCTCCTGTCCAAGGTCTCCCTAGTCTTCGGAAACTGACCCAACACTCGGTCATCCACTGTTACTGCAGAAGACGGCAGCCGGCCGGAGTGGCCGAGCCGTTCTAGGCGCTATAGTCTGGAAACGCGCGACCGCTACGGTCGCAGGTTCGAATCATGCCTCGGGCATGGATGTGCGTGATGTCCTTAGGTTAGTTAGGTTTAAGTACTTCTGAGTTCTAGGGGACTGATGACCTCAGATGTTAAGGCCCATAGTGCTCAGAGCCATTTGAACCATTTTTGAAGATGGCAGGAGTCACCTGCACTAAGTGATAAGACACTGCGCTCGTACCTGGAAAGACGGCGCTTTGCATCTCTCCGTCGGACGGTCTGCACACAGACTTGAAAGTCCTAGTTTCCGACTGTCGAGTTTCCCACTGTCGCATGCGGTACTATCGCAGAACACATCGAGAAAATCGAAGGCCGTCCGGAGGAGAAGGAGGTGGCTGTCACTTAACCGATCTAAAGATGGCGAGTAACTGCGTTCCGAATGAGTGTTTCTTGCTGACAAAGCACAGGAGGCGTGCCCTTGACGAAAGATAGAGAAGACACTACGGGTGCCACATAATGATACATTTTCACTGAGAATATTATTGCGTTTGTGATTGGAAAATTCACTATTGGTCATTAAAATTGCTACACAAAGAACAAATGCAGATGAAAACGGGTCACCATTGACCAGACGTTTTCAATTGGTGACAGATCTGGAGAATGTGCTGGCCAGGGCAGCAGTCGAACATTTTCTGTATCCAGAAAGGTCCGTACAGGACCTGCACCATGCGGTCGTGCATTATCCTGATGAAATGTAGGGTTTGGCAGGGATCGAATGAAGGGTAGAGCCACGGGTACTCACCATCTCATACGTAACGTCCACTGTTCAAAGTGCCGTCATGCGTTTACCGCGATGTTGCCAAACACGGATGCGACCATCATGATGCTGTAAATAGAACCTGGATTCATCCGAAAAAATGACGTTTTGCCATTTGTGCACCCAGGTTCGTCGTTGAGTACACCAAGGCAGGCGCTCCAGTCTGTGATGCAGCGTCAAGGGTAACCGCAGCCATCGTCTCCGAGCTGATAGTCCATGCTGCTGCGAACGTCGTCGAACGGTTCGTGCAGATGGTTGTTGTCTTGCAAACGTTCCCATCTGTTGACGCATGGATCTAGACGTGGCTGCACGATCCGTTACAGCCATGCGGAAAAGATGGCTGTCATGTCGACTGCTAGTGGTACGAGGCCGTTGGGATCCAGCACGGCGTTCCGTATTACGCTCCTGAACCCACCGATTCCATATTCTACTAACAGTCATTGGATCTCGACCAACGCGAACAGCAATGTCGCATACGATAAACCGCAATCGCGATAGACTACAATCCGACCTTTATCAAAGTCGGAAACGTGATGGTACGCATTTCTTCTCCTTACACGAGGCATCACATCAACGTTTCATTAGGCAACGCCGGTCATCTGCTGTTCGTGTATGAGAAATCGGTTGTAAACTTTCCTCATATCAGCACGTTGTAGGAGTCGCCACCGGCGCCAACCTTGTGTGAATGCTCTGAAAAGCTAATCATTTGCATATCACAGCATCTTCTTCCTGTCGGTTAAATTTCGCGTCTATAGCACGTCATCTTCGTGCTGTAGCAATTTTAATGGCCAGTAATGTAGATTTCTTTCATTTAAGGTAACCGAAGGGGTGCATCAAAAATCTTTTTCGTCCAAAATGATTGGTTGGTTGGTTGATTCGGGCGAGAGGACCAAACAGGGAGGTCATCGCCACATTGGATGGGTGAAGGATGAGGAAAGAACTCGGCGGTGCCCTCACAAAGGAACCAGTCCGGCATTTGCCTGAAGCATCTTAGGGAAACTAAGGAAAATCTAAATCAGGATGGCCGGACCAGGGTTTGAACCATCGTCCTCCCGAACGCGAGTCCAGTGTGCTAACTACTGCGCCGCCTCGCTTGGCTGACCGAAATGACGATTAGATACGAGTTACTTCGAACTTAAATACATAACATTAATTTTTACACAATCACATATCATTTATAACACCCTCAAATTCCTTAATTGAGTCGGTAATCATTATAAATTTTTTCGAATAATGCAGTCGAGGTCGATTAATGTGTTTTCATTTTCGTGACCCGAAGGTGGTCAGAGTCATGACCTAAATCGACCGTCTTTCATAAAAAAAAACAGTAAAGTAGTACAGCTCTGTATTACACATCGCAATTTTCATTTTCATTTACAGCATTTTTCAGCTGCTGCCTTTGTCAGATCCTATGTTTAAGATGAAACTTAAGAATCAGTGTTGTACAGTCTTAACACAAACTCCACTGATATTTTGGTATCAGTCACTTTACTTTTGGCTCTTACTCGCCTTTTTTTAATCCACTTTTTCTAAAGCTGCTTTGGTGAGTGTGCAGACCCGTTTCTTTCAACTTCCGCCAACAATAAAGCAAAGGCAGTCGTCTGCAAAATATGTAATCAAGACGTAAAGGGGAAAGATTTCCGAGACGGAACTCATTTAACTTAGATTGTTTTTCATTTTTCTGTGTTATTCAATGCATTGTCAGGTTTACGCATGAAAACACGTACAACAGTTAGTAGACATTTCAACATGCCTGCAATCTCAAAGGGTGCATGTCAAATACAGGACGTGCTTGGATCAAGGAACAGTCGAAATTGTAGTTGTAAATTGTTTTAGTTGTGCTGGGGAAGTCCCTGTGCTTCAAGCGCTAATAGAAAGCACAGAAGCTAAAATAGTTATAGGTACAGAAAGATGGCTAAAGCCTGAAATAAGTTCTGCAGAAATTTTTACGAAGTCTCAGACGGTGTTCAGGAAAGATAGATTAGGCAGAATTGGTGGTGGAGTGTTTGTGTCTGTCAGTAGTGGTTTATCTTGTAATGAAGTCGAAGCAGATACTCCGTTCGAATTGGTATGGGTGGAGGTTATACTTAACACCCGAACAAAGTTAATAACTGGCTCCTTCTACCGACCCCCAGACTCCGATGATATAGTTGCTGAACAGTTCAGAGAAAATTTGAGTCTCGTAACAAATAAATACCCCACTCATACGGTTATAGTTGGTGGGGACTTCAACCTTCCCTCGATATGTTGGCAAAAATACTTGTTCAAAACCGGTGGTAGGCAGAAAACATCTTCCGAGATTGTCCTAAATGCTTTCTCCGAAAATTATTTCGAGCAGTTAGTCCACGAACCCACGCGAATTGTAAAAGGTTGCGAAAACACACTTGACCTCTTAGCCACAAACAATCCAGAGCTAATAGAGAGCATCATGACTGATACAGGGATTAGTGATCACAAGGTCGTTGTAGTTAGACTCAGTAGCGTTTCTTCCAAATCCACCAGAAACAAACGCAAAATAATTTTATTTAAAAAAGCGGATAAAGTGTCACTAGAAGCCTTCCTAAGAGACAATCTCCATTCCTTCCGAACTGACTATGCAAATGTAGACGAGATGTGGCTCAAATTCAAAGATATAGTAGCAACAGCAATTGAGAGATTCATACCTCATGAATTGGTAAGAGATTGAACTGATCCCCCATGGTGCACAAAACAGGTCCGAACGCTGTTGCAGAGGCAACGGAAAAAGCATGCGAAGTTCAGAAGAACGCGAAATCCCGAAGATTGGCTAAAATTTACAGACGCGCGAAATTTAGCACGGACTTCAATGCGAGATGCCTTTAATAGGTTGAACAACGAAACATTGTCTCGAAATTTGGTAGAAAATCCGAAGAAATTCTGGTGGTATGTAAAGTACACAAGCGGCAAGACGCAGTTAATACCTTCGCTGCGCAGTGCCGATGGTACTGTTACCGACGACTGTGCCGCTAAAGCGGAGTTATTGAACGCAGTTTTCCGAAATTCCTTCACCAGGGAAGACGAATGGAATATTCCAGAATTTGAAACACGAATAGCTGCTAGCATGAGTTTCTTAGAAGTAGATACCTTAGGGGTTGCGAAGCAACTCAAATCGCTTGATACGGGCAAGTCTTCAGGTCCAGATTGTATACCGATTAGGTTCCTTTCAGATTACGCTGATAGAATAGCTCCCTACTTAGCAATCATATACAACCGCTCGCTCACTGATAGATCTGTACCTACAGATTGGAAAATTGCGCAGGTCGCACCAGTGTTTAAGAAGGGTAGTAGGAGTAATCCATCGAACTACAGACCTATATCATTGACGTCGGTTTGCAGTACGGTTTTGGAGCATATACTGTATTCAAACATTATGAATCACCTCGAAGGGAACGATCTATTGATACGTAATCAGCATGTTTTCAGAAAACATCGTTCTTGTGCAACGCACGAAGTAATGGCCGCTATCGACAGGGAATCTCAAGTTGATTCCGTATTTCTGGATTTCCGGAAAGCTTTTGACACCGTTCCTCACAAGCGACTTCTAATCAAGCTGCGGGCCTATGGGGTATCGTCTCAGTTGTGCGATTGGATTCGTGATTTCCTGTTAGGAAGGTCGCAGTTCGTAGTAATAGACGGCAAATCATAGAGTGAAACTGAAGTGAAATCAGGTGTTCCCCAGGGAAGCGTCCTGGGACCTCTGCTGTTCCTGATCTATATAAACGACCTGGGTGACAATCTGAGCAGTTCTCTTAGGTTGTTCGCAGTTGATGCTGTAATTTACCGTCTACTAAGGTCATCCGAAGACCAGTATCAGAAGCAAAGCGATTTAGAAAAGATTGCTGTATGGTGTGGCAGGTGGCAGTTGACGCTAAATAACGAAAAGTGTGAGGTGATCCACATGAGTTCCAAAAGAAATCCGTTGGAATTCGATTACTCGATAAATAGTACAATTCTCAAGGCTCTCAATTCAATTAAGTACCTGGGTGTTAAAATTACGAACAACTTCAGTTGGAAAGACCACATAGATAATATTGTTGGGAAGGCGAGACAAAGGTTGCGTTTCATTGGCAGGACACTTAGAAGATGCAATAAGTCCACTAAAAAGACAGCTTACACTACACTCGTTCGTCCTCTGTTAGAATATTGCTGCGCGGTGTGGGATCCTTACCAGGTGGGATTGACGGAGGACACCGAAAGGGTGCAAAAAAGGGCAGCTCGTTTTGTATTATCATGTAATAGGGGAGAGAGTGTGGCAGACATGATACGCGAGTTGGGATGGATGTCATTAAAGCAAAGACGTTTTTCGTCGCGGCGAGATCTATTTACGAAATTTCAGTCACCAACTTTCTCTTCCGAATGCATTGTGAAAGCTTCACACTCCATTGCCGGTGGAGGCAATGGAAGGTGAAGCATTGACAATGCCAGCCACTCGTGCTGGCGAAACGTCAGAAAAATTATTAGATGAACGTCGGCCGAAGAACCCGAGACAGAAGCCAATTGGCAGTTTGTCACTTTGTCAAGTATCAGAGATATGTGAGAATAAGATTAACGTACCAATACCAAAGGAACTTCAGATTGTCAATTGTAAACAGCATCCAGAATCAAGTTACGTAATGTCTATGCTTTTTTATTATTTTAATAAATGTGTGTGAAAATTAATCAAGTTCTGTTTAAAGTTGGTCACCGTCAATCTGCTACTCTAAGCGTGCAAGTGGCATTTCTATCGTCTGACCTAACGGCAGAAGATAAACACGCCACGGTAAGACCACGAGACATATTGCTAACACTCGCCTACTTCGTTAGAGCGACAAGTCAAATAATCTGATGGTGTGTGTACCGAAGGTCTTACAGTACGCACACCACACACATTAAATATGTTCTATCCCGGAGACTATTCGAAACGGGGCATATGTCCATATGAAAGTATTTGCTTCAAATGAGCCTCTCTATCACATACCTGAATATTGTCCGCCTGCTTAGCTGGGTGGCCGGCACGGTAACTCAGCGTGTTCGGCCAGATTTAGCTACCCTCTGTAAAAAAAAAAAAAAAAAAAAAAAAAAAAAAACTGAGTTAATAGATCAACGACGAACTGAAACGGGTGCCTTGGAACGTCCGCCCCGAGCAGATACAACGAACTAAAACGAACAAAATGAGAGTAAAATAAAAAAAGGTGGTAACATACTTGCCCCCCACGCAAGCGGGCCGGATTCGATTCCCGGCCAGGTTGGAGATTTTTACCGCTCTGGGACTGGGTGTTGTGTTGTCTTCATCATCATTTCATCCTCATCACCGGAGCGCAAGTCGCCCAATGTGGCGTCGACTGAAATAAAACTTGCACTTGGCGGCCGAACTTCCATGAATAGGGCCTCTCGGCCAACGATGCTATACGCTCATTTCCATTTTTACCTGAATATTGACCATTCTTCCTGCGACAACCCGTATAAATACCATATTTAGAGACTTTTTACGTATCCTTATTTCCAGAATAACCACAAAAGATGCTTTATAAATAAAAACAAAACGCGCCTGGTGAAAAATACTTTGCAATTGAGACTTCCTGGTAGACTGAAACCGTGTGCTGGACTAAGACTCGAATGCGGGACCATTGTCTTTCGCGGACAAATGCTCCCAGAAAGTTTCGCATCCGCGCACATCCCGCTGCAGAGTGAAAATTTCATTCTGGAACCCTCCCAGGCCGTGGCTAAGCCATGACGCCACAACATCCTCTCTTCAAATGTTCCAATGTGTGTGAAATCTTATGGGACTTAACTGCTAAGGTCATCAGTCCCTAAGCTTACACACTACTTAACCTAAATTATTCTAAGAACAAACACACACACACCAGGATAAGCCGCACAGTCCATGACTGCAGTGCCTTAGACCGCTCGGCTAATTCCGCGCGGCATCTCTCTTCCAGGAGTGCTAGTTCTGCAACTTTCGCAGGAGAGTTTCTGTGAAGTTTGGAGGGTAGGAGACGAGGTATTGGCGGAAGTAAAGGTGTGAGGACGAGTTGTGAGTCGTGCTTAGGTAGTTCGGCTGGTAGGGCACATGCCAGAGAAAGGCAATGGTCCAGAGTTCGAATCTCGGTCCAGCACACACTTTTAGTGTGCTAGATAGTTTCATATCGGCGCACACTCCGCTGCCAAGCGAAAATTCATTCTTTCATTATTTGTAGTAAGCTTAATACCGAAAAACCAATAACAAGTGGTGCAGGTTTCAAAACAGCTGCTGCGGAAGATGGCCATGGCAATAAACATGAAAAGAAATTTACCTTCTAAGTTAAATAGCAGAAATGAAATGAAATGATTGTATAGCACTGATGGCCGGGAGTCCCCACCTGGGGAAATCCGGCCGCAGAGTTGCACATCTTTTGAGATGACGCCACGCTCGGCGACCTCCGTGTCGATGATGCGATAGAATATCTTCACAAAGTCCAGCAAGTGGAAGAAGTGTGGGAAGAGGTGAGCAGCGTAACCGGCACAGCTCTGAAACTTGAAGTTATACACCTAACTAACACTGCTGTCAGCGAATTGTTCATATAAAACTACAGTTTTCTTTAGCTCTCTGACGGATTCCTTAATAACCAGTGCTTTGTCACTTTGCACTGACTGTTTTTGCATTACATCATAATTCGCTAAAACGCATGCAGCGGTAATTCATTCGTGTTACACGGATGTTATTTTAGGACTGCTACGGTACTGTAAGATTTTTATGAAATAATATACAGGGGCTGGCCTGTGAGACCGAGCGATTCCAGGCGCTTCAGTCTGGAACGGCGCGACAGCTACGGTCGCAGGTTTGAATCCTGCCTCGGTCATTGGACGTGTGTTACGTCCTTAGGTTTAAGTAGTTCTAAGTATAGGGGACTGATGAAGTCAGACGTTAAGTCCCATAGTGCTTAGAGCCATTTTGTGAATAAAACTGTATTGCCGTGCACTACGACAAGCACTGCCGGAACAGTTTAATACTACCCATTAAGAATGACTTTTGTTAGAGACAAAATGTTCACAGACACTTCCTGGCGATGCTAGAACGCCGGCCGCTGTGGCCGAGCGGTTCTAGGTGCTTCAGTCCGGAACCGCGCTGCTGCTGCGGTCGCAGGTTCGAATCCTGCCTCGGGCATGGATGTGTGTGATGTCCTTAGGTTAGTTAGGTTTAAGTAGTTCTAACTTCTAGGGGACTGATGACCTCAGCAGTTAAGTCCAATAGTGCTCAGAGCCATTTGATCCATTTAATATACAGGGTGTTTCAGAAGTGATGGTCAATAATCACACATGGAAAGTACAGGCCAAAAATAGGTAACACGATCAAACAAACTTGGGTCCACAAATCAACCGATGGCGAGGTACAACACATATTCTGTTGCGGTCATCACTTTATAGGAACACATGGCATCGCTATACGTTAAATTAGGTGTTCGAAAGTTGTCCATGCAGCTGAATGCAACATTGAACTCGTCTGTGAAATGAGTTGCGAATCCTCTCAGGCAGTCCTGGGGAATTCTGTAAATGCTGGAAGACTGCTACAATCGCCGAGCGTAATTCCTCAAGAAAGTTGACCTCGGTAGCGTATATCAGGCTTTTGACATGACCCCACAGACATAACTCCAAGGGATTTTAATCCGGAGACCTTGGACGCCATGGCACAGGCCCTCCTCTATCTATCCAATGTTGACCGTAAGTCCGAGTTAGAAGCCGAAGCACTCGTAAATGAAAATGTGCTGGAGCGCCGTCATGCATGAACCACATGTTCGGGCGTTGGTTCAGTGGGACAACATCATGTACATCTGCAAGTACAGTCCGCAGAAACCGCATGTACTGCTGTCCGGTTAGTCTCTGTGGTAGGAAGTGTAGTCCAGTTATGCGGTTTGGGAGCAGTCCTGTCCAGACGTTCAACGAATAACGTTGCTGATGTCGTGATACGTGTGTTTCATTAGGATTGACATCGGCCCAAATGTGACAGTTACGGTAGTTAAAAATACCTCCAAGGGTAAATACAGCTTCATCCGTGAACAGAATACTGCTTACAAACAGGGGATATAGGGTACACTGTTGCACCAATGGGCAGAAATTCTGTCTAAGAGGGAAGTCTGCATTATTGAGGGCTTTCAGTCGCTGGAGAAGCGATATGGATAGAGTACTTGCCGATGTAGAATCCACCGCATGCTGCTATGACTCAGGACACGCGCTTTGGTAACAATCCTCCTTGTTGAAGTACTCGGACGTTCGTGTACTGTGCGTAATAATCTTTCCACAACGTCGGGTATTATGGGTCCGGGTCGACCTTCTCATGGTGTGCGAAACTCTAAGGCGCTGACGTAACCGGTTAAATGCACGCCTGTCGGGCTGCCTGCGGAGAGGAAAAACTTCTTCACATAACCCTGCAGTCTCAAGGGCACTGCCATTCTCTTTGCCATACAAAAAGTGCATGTCAGCGTACTCTTCATTGGTATAACCACTGTCCATGGTGCTTTCACGTTCGTAATTGATAGCGAAGCCGGTACGGCACAATGCACGAAGGGGAAATGGAAGTACACTCCTGGCCATTAAAATTGCTACACCACGAAGATGACGTGCTACAGACGCGAAATTTAACCGCGAGGAAGAAGATGCTGTGATATGCAAATGATTAGGTTTTCAGAGCATTCACACAAAGTTCGCGCCGGTGGCCACACTTACAACGTGCTGACATGACGAAAGTTTCCAACCGATTTCTCATACACAAACACCAGTTGACCGGCGTTGCCCGGTGAAACGTTCTTGTGATGCCCCGTGTAAGGAGGAGAAATGCGTACCATCACGTTTCCGACTTTGATAAAGGTCGGATTGTAGTCTATCGCGATTGCGGTTTATCGTATCGCGACATTGCTGCTCGCGTTGGTCGAGATCCAATGACTGTTAGTAGAATATGGAATCGGTGGGTTCAGGAGGGTAATACGGAACTCCGTGCTGGATCCCAACGGCCTCGTATCACTAGCAGTCGAGATGACAGGCATGTTATCCGCATGGCTGTAACGGATCGTGCAGCCACGTCTCGATCCCTGAGTCAACAGATGGGGACGTTTGCAAGACAACAACCATCTGCACGAACAGTTCGACGACGTTTGCAGCAGCATGGACTATCAGCTCGGAGACCATGGCTGCGGTTACCCTTGACGCTGCGTCACAGACAGGAGCGCCTGCGATGGTGTACTAAACGACGAATCTGGGTGCACGAATGGCAAAACGTCATTTTTTCGGATGCATCCATGTTCTGTTTACAGCATCATGATGGCCGCATCCGTGTTTGGAGACATCACGGTGAACGCACATTGGAAGCGTGTATTCGTCGCGCGGGATTAGCCGAGCGGTCATGGGCGCAGCAGTCATAGACTGTGCGGCTGGTCTCGGCGGAGGTTCGAGTCCTCCCTCGGGCATGGGTGTGCGTGTTTGTCCTTAGGATAATTTAGTTTAAGTAGTGTGTAAGCTTAGGGACTGATGACCTTAGCAGTTAAGTCCCATAAGATTTCACACATATTTGAACATATTTTATGGAAGCGTGTATTCGTCATCGCCATACTGGCGTATCACCCGGCGCGATGCTATGGGGTGCTATTGGTTACACGTCGCGGTCACCTCTTGTTCACATTCACGGCACTTTGAACAGTGGACGTTACATTCCAGATGTGTTACGACCCGTGGCTCTACCCTTCATTCGATCCCTGCGAAACCCTACATTTCAGCAGGATA
This sequence comes from Schistocerca piceifrons, assembly GCF_021461385.2. Lineage (NCBI taxonomy): Eukaryota > Metazoa > Arthropoda > Insecta > Orthoptera > Acrididae > Schistocerca > Schistocerca piceifrons. The sequence goes on along the minus strand of NC_060140.1, from coordinate 844,857,773 downwards.
ATGCACGACCGCATGTTGTAGGTCCTGTACGGGCGTTTCTGGATACACTGCTGTTCTGGCCAGCACATTCTCCAGATCTCTCACCAATTGAAAACGTCTAGTCAATGGTGGGCGAGCAACTGGCTCGTCACAATACGCCAGTCACTACTCTTGATGAACTGTGGTATCGTGTTGAAGCTGCATGGGCATCTGTACCTGTACACGCCACCTAAGTTCTGTTTGACTCAATGCCCAGGCGTATCAAGGCCTTTATTACGGCCAGAGGTGGTTGTTCTGGGTACTGATTTCTCAGGATCTATGCATCCAAATTGCGTGAAAATGTAATCACATGTCAGTTCTAGTATAATATATTTGTCCAATAAATACCCGTTTATCATCTGCATTTCTTCTTGGTGTAGCAATTTTGATGGCTAGTAGTGTAGTTGCGCATGCGCAAACAAACAGTCTATCGCAAACCTTGTGATACCAACGTAAACAATGCGTTATCCACGGGCGTTTACAGTTGGTTCCCAATTCGAATTAATGCGATACCTCGCGCAACGATTGATTTTCGTACCCATGTTTATTGGAGCTTTTGAGCTACTTTTGGCCTGTATTTCCGACGTGTGAATTATTGACCATCACTTCTGAAACATCCTGTATATACTGCAAAGTCACTTGTTACTAATATTACTGAAACGACGGATTTGTTTGATTTTGTGAATTGTTATAACCTGATGTCCTTACAAATTGGACATGAATCTTTCCTTTCTGTCTTGTGACGTGATCACTGATACTGATTTTCTGTTTACATTACAGACACAGCAACGTGACTGGCATATGGGCAAGGATATTTGTGTTTTATTAGAGCTACCGCATAGATTTTACGCACGTCAACAAACTGTGTGGTTCACGAACCAAATACAGCCGACAAGTGTCTTTGCCCCCCCCCCCCCCCACCCCATGAACCATGGACCTTGCCGTTGGTGGGGAGGCTTGCGTGCCTCAGCGATACAGATAGCCGTACCGTAGGTGCAACCACAACGGAGGGGTATCTGTTGAGAGGCCAGACAAACGTGTGGTTCCTGAAGAGGGGCAGCAGCCTTTTCAGTAGTTGCAAGGGCAACAGTCTGGATGATTGACTGATCTGGCCTTGTAACAATAACCAAAACGGCCTTGCTGTGCTGGTACTGCGAACGGCTGAAAGCAAGGGGAAACTACAGCCGTAATTTTTCCCGAGGGCATGCAGCTTTACTGTATGATTACATGATGATGGCGTCCTCTTGGGTAAAATATTCCGGAGGTAAAATAGTCCCCCATTCGGATCTCCGGGCGGGGACTACTCAAGAGGATGTCGTTATGAGGAGAAAGAGAACTGGCGTTCTACGGATCGGAGCGTGGAATGTCAGATCCCTTAATCGGGCAGGTAGATTAGAAAATTTAAAAAGGGAAATGGATAGGTTGAAGTTAGATATAGTGGGAATTAGTGAAGTTCGGTGGCAGGAGGAACAAGACTTCTGGTCAGGTGACTACAGGGTTATAAACACAAAATCAAATAGGGGTAATGCAGGAGTAGGTTTAATAATGAATAGGAAAATAGGAATGCGGGTAAGCTACTACAAACAGCATAGTGAACGCATTATTGTGGCCAAGATAGATACGAAGCCCACACCTACTACAGTAGTACAAGTTTATATGCCAACTAGCTCTGCAGATGACGAAGAAATTGAAGAAATGTATGATGAAATAAAAGAAATTATTCAGATTGTGAAGGAAGACGAAAATTTAATAGTCATGGGTGACTGGAATTCGAGTGTAGGAAAAGGGAGAGAAGGAAACATAGTAGGTGAAGATGGATTGGGGGACAGAAATGAAAGAGGAAGCCGTCTGGTAGAATTTTGCACAGAGCACAACATAATCATAACTAACACTTGGTTTAAGAATCATGAAAGAAGGTTGTATACATGGAAGAACCCTGGAGATACTAAAAGGTATCAGATAGATTATATAGTGGTAAGACAGAGATTTAGGAACCAGGTTTTAAATTGTAAGACATTTCCAGGGGCAGATGTGGATTCTGACCACAATCTATTGGTTATGACCTGTAGATTAAAACTGAAGAAACTGCAAAAAGGTGCGAATTTAAGGAGATGGGACCTGGATAAACTGAAAGAACCAGAGGTTGTACAGAGATTTAGGGAGAGCATAAGGGAGCAATTGACAGGAATGGGGGAAAGAAATACAGTAGAAGAAGAATGGGTAGCTTTGAGGGATGAAGTAGTGAAGGCAGCAGAGGATCAAGTAGGTAAAAAGACGAGGGCTAGTAGAAATCCTTGGGTAACAGAAGAAATATTGAATTTAATTGATGAAAGGAGAAAATATAAAAATGCAGTAAGTGAAACAGGCAAAAAGGAATACAAACGTCTCAAAAATGAGATCGACAGGAAGTGCAAAATGGCTAAGCAGGGATGGCTAGAGGACAAATGTAAGGATGTAGGGGCCTATCTCACTAGGGGTAAGGTAGATACCGCCTACAGGAAAATTAAAGAAACCTTTGGAGATAAGAGAACGACTGGTATGAATATCAAGAGCTCAGATGGAAACCCAGTTCTAAGCAAAGAAGGGAAAGCAGAAAGGTGGAAGGAGTATATAGAGGGTCTATACAAGGGCGATGTACTTGAGGACAATATTATGGAAATGGAAGAGGATGTAGATGAAGATGAAATGGGAGATACGATACTGCGTGAAGAGTTTGACAGAGCACTGAAAGACCTGAGTCGAAACAAGGCCCCCGGAGTAGACAATATTCCATTGGAACTACTGAAGGCCGTGGGAGAGCCAGTCCTGACAAAACTCTACCATCTGGTGAGCAAGATGTATGAAACAGGCGAAATACCCTCAGACTTCAAGAAGAATATAATAATTCCAATCCCAAAGAAAGCAGGTGTTGACAGATGTGAAAATTACCGAACTATCAGCTTAATAAGTCACAGCTGCAAAATACTAACACGAATTCTTTACAGACGAATGGAAAAACTAGTAGAAGCTAACCTCGGGGAAGATCAGTTTGGATTCCGTAGAAACACTGGAACACGTGAGGCAATACTGACCTTACGACTTATCTTAGAAGAAAGATTAAGGAAAGGCAAACCCACGTTTCTAGCATTTGTAGACTTAGAGAAAGCTTTTGACAATGTTGACTGGAATACTCTCTTTCAAATTCTAAAGGTGGCAAGGGTAAAATACAGGGAGCGAAAGGCTATTTACAATTTGTACAGAAACCAGATGGCAGTTATAAGAGTCGAGGGACATGAAAGGGAAGCAGTGGTTGGGAAGGGAGTAAGACAGGGTTGTAGCCTCTCCCCGATGTTGTTCATTCTGTATATTGAGCAAGCAGTAAAGGAAACAAAAGAAAAATTCGGGTTAGGTATTAAAATTCATGGAGAAGAAATAAAAACTTTGAGGTTCGCCGATGACATTGTAATTCTGTCAGAGACAGCAAAGGACTTGGAAGAGCAGTTGAATGGAATGGACAGTGTCTTGAAAGGAGGATATAAGATGAACATCAACAAAAGCAAAACAAGCATAATGGAATGTAGTCTAATTAAGTCGGGTGATGCTGAGGGAATTAGATTAGGAAATGAGGCACTTAAAGTAGTAAAGGAGTTTTGCTATTTGGGGAGCAAAATAACTGATGATGGTCGAAGTAGAGAGGATATAAAATGTAGGCTGGCAATGGCAAGGAAGGCGTTTCTGAAGAAGAGAAATTTGTTAACATCCAGTATTGATTTAAGTGTCAGGAAGTCATTTCTGAAAGTATTCGTATGGAGTGTAGCCATGTATGGAAGTGAAACATGGACGATAAATAGTTTGGTCAAGAAGAGAATAGAAGCTTTCGAAATGTGGTGCTACAGAAGAATGCTGAAGATTAGATAGGTAGATCACATAACTAATGAGGAAGTATTGAATAGGATTGGGGAGAAGAGAAGTTTGTGGCACAACTTGACCAGAAGAAGGGATCGGTTGGTAGGACATGTTCTGAGGCATCAAGGGATCACCAATTTAGTATTGGAGGGCAGCGTGGAGGGTAAAAATCGTAGAGGGAGACCAAGAGATGAATACACTAAGCAGATTCAGAAGGATGTAGGTTGCAGGAGGTACTGGGAGATGAAAAAGCTTGCACATGATAGAGTGGCATGGAGAGCTGCATCAAACCAGTCTCAGGACTGAAGACCACAACAACAACAACAAGTGTCTTTGAAGAGCCCTGAGAGCGCAAGATAACGTTAACTATTTAGTCCCCTGTGCCGACGGCGCCCGCCCGCGTCCAGGGCAACTTTAGCTGCCTTGTACCGTGTGACGACGGCGTAAGAGGTCAGAATTCCAGTGCGACCAACTGACGTGCGCAACTAATACCTCTGAAATTTTCCAGAGTCTCTGGGATGCTATCTGCTAGCAGTCGAAGATAACTTTGGAAAGTTATAAAGTGCAGGAGAAGGAAAAGAAGAAGAAGAAGAAATAGAAGTAGTGCAAAATTCTCCTCGAACGAAATGGTCAACTTCGAGAGAGAGGCATGTCTTACACCCAAACCTCCAGATGTCTGACATCCAGGTATGTCCCAAACGTTGTACATCGATAGAGTGTCAACCAAAAATCCGATTTAGTTCGTACTATGTGCTGTCGTCTAGGAGAACGGGCGTAAACGTTAATTAAAAAGTAACACCATAACTACGGAGCACAGGAAAATTTTAACAGTGATTACCTGATAATTATAACTTCCGCGGGCAAATTGATAGAGCGCCAGCTCGTGGTACCAAGGGTCCTGGGTTCATACCCCAATGATTACAATTTTTTACTGTATTGTGCGTGAGAGTGTTGTCTGGAGCTGTTAATCCTTCCACACGTGTGACGAAGTTGTTTCTGTATTCTACTCTTCCGATTGTTTATGCTTATTCAGTGAAACTGCAAATGCACCAGCTGCTTCCCCACGAGTGGTGTGTGTTCTGTCGCACATGTCCGACAAAATACCACATCTATCTAGACAAATGTACTCTATAGGTCTGCTGTTTTCGACAAACGAAGCGATAGCAGACTGCCGAAAGAACATTGCTACAAACTCCGAGAAGTCCTTTTACCTGTTGGGAAAATGTTCTCCTGTATATCAGTTTCACACGTAAACATTTAAAACGAATTGTCATCACTTGAGCATCGCGGGACTAGCCGAGCGGTGAGACCGCTACGGTCGTAGGTTCGAATCCTGCCTCGGGCATGGATGTGTGTGATGTCCTTATGTTAGTTAGGTTTAAGTAGTTCTAAGTTCTAGGGGACTGATGACCTCACCTGTTAAGTCCCATAGTGCTCAGAGCCATTTGAACCATTTGAACTACGTCGGTGTTTTGGTCGATAATGAATCGACATACACCGCTTGGTACCTATCTGAGTCTGTGACATCCGGAGGTTTGGATGTTTGAGAGAATAACAAATTGCAGTTTTTGGAGGGGTTAAGAAAATGGCCATTGAGGAGAGAATCCAACTACACTGAAGAGCCAAAGAAACTGGTACACCTGCCTAATATCGTGTAGGGGTCCCGCGAGCATGCAGAAGTGCCGCAACACGACCTAGCATGGACTCGACCAATCGCTGAAGTAGTGCTGGAGGGAACTGACACCATGAATCCTACAGGGCTGTCCATAAATCCATAAGAGAACGAGGGGCTGGAGATCTCTTCTGAACAGCAGGTCGCAAGTCATCCCAGATATGCTCAATAACGTTCACGTCTGAGGAGTTTCGTGGCCAGTGGAAGTGTTTAAACTCAGAAGAGTGTTCCTGGAGCCACTCTGTAGCAATTCTGAATGTGTGGGGTGTCGAATTGTCCTGCTGGAATTGCCCGAGTCCGTCGGAATGCACAATGGACATGAATGGATGCAGGTGATCGGACAGGATGCTTATATACGTGCCACCTGTTAGAGTCGTATCCAGACGTATCAGGGGTCCCATATCACACCAACTGCACACGCCCCACACCATTACAGAGCCTGTAAGGTGCCTCTTACGTGAAGAAAACGTTTTTAACCGGTTTTAATCAATTATTCTCTCTTATTGACGTATTCACGATGGTTAGGAAATACTGTAGTTCGTAGCCGGCCATGAGTCGGAGAGCATTTCCCACGCTGGCTGGCTGGATGACGAAGCGACCGTATGTCGCGCGTAGTGGGGTGGGGCCCGGCGCTGGACCGTAGCAACAAGCGTTAGCCTGGGAAATATACATGACGGGAAGTACCGCCATCTTGGCTCCAAAGTCACCGATTTTGTTTATTTATGTTTAATAATTAAAGTCATTTATGACAACATGAATAGTAGGAGGAGCCTCTGGATGTTTAAAACTATTTATCATAATTTTGCCTCGTTAAAATTCACACCCGTTCATTAACAAATGCATATCTTAGTAAGTACGAACTTGGTCGGAAATCCACGAACTATGACGAAACTAGTAAGAGATACGGATTTCGCGCCAAAGTTAAGAGCTCATCCTGTCTTGTTCGATGGTAGCCATGCTCTCGGTTACGAGTAGTTTGTGCCATGAGTGTTTCATTATTGGTCTAATAGGAATAAAAGTGATACTACGGCATTCTGAATGTTAATTTTGAGTAAACAGCTACCCCAAAGTTGATCGACAGCAATTTCAGATAATTAGCTTCCATCGACAGAGACATCCAATGCGCCAATGAAGAATCTGCACGGGACGACATTTACGAGAGCTGCACCGCGCACAGGTAGGAGGAAATCCGACGACACGATCCACCAAGGCGGATCAATGAGGGTCCGACTTACACTCGCAAATTCCGGGTGGAAATGCTGACCAGTCATTCTGTACGTAAGATATACCGCCCTCTACGGACTCGCGGCTAAGCTGAGTAATAACAGTATCCGTTTAGAAGCGAGGGGATCTTGCAAGCCTCCATCAGCTTGAACAGTCCCCTGCCGACATACAGGGTCCGTGGACTCAAGAGGTTGTCTCCATGCCCGTACACGGCCGTCCGCTCGATACAATTTGAAACGAGACTCGTCCGACCAGGCAACAGTCATTATCAGTCCAACGGGAAAACCCTAACTTCATCACTATCTCGCAGATGGTGTGTCCCATCGCTCGTGCGCCGGCTATAACACCTCGTTGAAACTCACTTACATCGTGATAACCTGCCATTGTAGCAGCAGTAACCGATCTAACAACTGCTCCAGACACTTGTTGTTTTACATAGGCATTGCCGATCGCAGGGCCGTATTCCGCTTGTTTAGATACAGGGTGAAAAGTATTTAAACCGACAAACTCTGTGAGGTTGTAGAGGACATCAACACAAATATTTTCCCCTAATGTCATTTTTTTCCTACGAGGATTATTAAAATCGTTGGAGGCCGTATTACGTTCTTCAGTTGATAGAGGCCGTTTTACGATCTTCAGTAGTTAGATGCCGTATTACGCTCTTCAGTTGCAGGCAACTGCTGTCCACCAGTGTAGTAGTGCATTGTCTCTGTTTACTAATGGAACGATACACCTGGAGTGAGTACACTGACATGCTTGGTGCGTACTACGTAGCGCACCACAACGGACGAGCTGCACAGCGGGTTTATCAACAACAATATCCTAATCGCCTTCTCCCGCGTCATACGACCTTTGCTGCTGTGTACCAACGTCTGCGTGAGACCGGGTCATTTAGCAGATAACCTGGACAGGGATACCGTCGCACGGTAAGAACGCTGCAATTTGAGGAAGCTGCCTTGCAACATGTGGAGCGGGATCCTTCAATCAGCACTCGTGCAATTGCACGTAACATGGGAACGAATCAGACGAATGTAAGAACAGTCCTTCGAGAGCAATTGTTACGTCCATTTCACTTACAGCGTGTCCACAACCTGGAACCAGTTGATTATCCACCCAGAGCACAGTTTTCGCAGTGGTAGCTGGAACAGTGTGAAATGCATCCTACATTTCCATCCTCTGTGTTGTTTACCGATGAAGCAACGTTCGGGCGTGATGGAGTCTTCAACATGCACAGTTCGCAAGTTTGGAGTGAGGATAACCCACAGTCATGGACTGTGCAGCTGGTGCCGGCGGAGGTTCGAGTCCTCCCTCGGGCATGGGTGTTTGTGTTTGTCCTTAGGATAATTTAGGTTAAATAATGTGTAAGCTTAGGGACTGATGACCTTAGCAGTTAAGTCCCATAAGATTTCACACACATTTGAACATTTGATAACCCACATGCCACAGTTACTAGCGCTCATCAAGTGCGGTTCTTCGTTAATGTGTGGGGCGGTGTTGTTGGAGACTGTTTAATTGGGCCTTATCTGCTACCTAGTTATTGTCTCTCGGTCATAAAAAAAATGGAAAAGTGTTTGTTGGTTTAGTTAATTCGTCGCCAGAGAAATCTTCCTCTACCGGTTTAAATACTCCTCATAGGAAAAAATGACATTAGGCAAAAATATTTGTTTTGATGTCCCCAACAACCCCCCAGAGTTTGTTTGTTTAAATACTTTTCACCCTGTATATTTGTATTTGAATACGCATGCCTATACCAGTTTCCTTGGCGCTTCAGTGTAAAAGGGGACTACGTTGAAGCCTAAGTAATTCGCCTTTGGAAAGGCCGGTATTACACTATCAAATTTCTTTGTCAGAGATTTGATCAAAGATGTGATCAAATATTCCGTCAAATATATTTGACAAAGATCTTTGACGTAGCGCTAGAAGGGGTATTACACTGTCATCATATTGTTCGTCAAATTTCAAGATGGCTGACAACAACAACTTGTTATTAACCGCAGCAGTTGCATGTACCACAATTTCACTGTGTGCACATGTGGAAGAGAAGCGGGGGGAAAAAAAGGGAACATACCTGGGTGAAGCCGTGGGTTTTACGACCACACGATAAAAGCATTCAACAAAACATGTTATAGTGGAGGACGTCAAGTCGTACATCAATTACTTAAGAATGGATGAGCATACATTTCTGTATGTGCTCAATGAAGTATATCCTCAATCACAAAGCACAATATTCACTTAAGGACTTCTACATCTGCACAGGCTCACTGTAACACTCCGATTCCTTGCTACAGGAGAGGGTTAGGTTAGGTTAGGTCAGGTCAGGTCTCCAAACTTCTTAATCTATTTTTGTATTCAGCGTGCCTCACGTTGTAAAGCGCCTCATCAGCTTCATACATCTCTATTAATTTTGTAGTTGTCGGCACACACCAATTTTATTTACCGGCAATGTTTATAAAAACTGCTGCAGCGATGCTAGCGCTCCATGTGGAAACATGTCACATTGAAGTGAGCAGAAGACAAGCGACTTCTTTGATAAAATCTACAGTGAGGCCCTAGATTTGATCAAATTTTGGACGACGTTTGACAAATTTCCCTATTACACCGTCAAATATCTTTGACAAAGATATTGGACAAAGATATTTGACAAAGAAATTTGATAGTGTAATACTGGCCAAAGATTGATGCCGCCTTCGGATGACAGAGGAGGTCCTACACTGGCCGCTCGCACGTGGGCAGCACGTGCTGCAGTGGGCAGTAGCCGGCGGCCGCCCGTCTGAACTGCCTGTCCAGCGGGCGAGTGAGTCGTCCGCCACCGACCGTCGGCCGGTCAGACAGACGGACGCGCAGACACAGATACAGACAGATGAATGTCGCAACGGTCAGGCCAGGCGCGGGACGGCGATCGCCGTGGTGGCCGCTAAGTGGGTCGGAAGTGGTCCGGCCGCCAGACGAGCGGCCTTTGCCATACGACACACTTATCACCGCCGCGGCTGGCGCTGTTTGGGTGGGAAAACGGGAGCAGGCGGCACACCACGTCAGTTCCCAGCTGCCCGGTGGGGCCGAGCCACGCGCGTGCACGTGCGGCGTGCCGCGAGCACGTGTGCTAGCGGGGACAGCTCGTGCACGACCGCACATACAGGGAGCCAATTATTGAACTATATGAAAAAAACGAGGATAATGGAATGTAGTCGAATTAAATCGGGTGATGCAGAGGGTATTAGGTTAGGAAATGAGACACTTAAAGTAGTAAAGGAGTTCTGCTATTTGGGGAGCAAAATAACTGATGATGGTCGAAGTAGAGAGGATATAAAATGCAGACTGGCAATGGCAAGGAAAGAGTTTCTGAAGAAGAGAAATTTGTTAGCATCGAGTATAGATTTAAGTGTCAGGAAGTCGTTGTGAAAGTATTTGTATGGGGTGTGGCCATGTATGGAAGTGAAACATGCACGATAAATAGTTTGGACAAGAAGAGAATAGAAGCTTTCGAAATGTGGTGCAACAGAAGAATGCTGAAGATTAGATGGGTAGATCACATAACTAATGAGGAGCACTTAAAGTAGTAAAGGAGTTCTGCTATTTGGGGAGCAAAATAACTGATGATGGTCGAAGTAGAGAGGATATAAAATGCAGACTGGCAATGGCAAGGAAAGTGTTTCTGAAGAAGAGAAATTTGTTAACATCGAGTATAGATTTAAGTGTCAGGAAGTCGTTTGTGAAAGTATTTGTATGAGGTGTGGCCATGTATGGAAGTGAAACATGGACGATAAATAGTTTGGACAAGAAGAGAATAGAAGCTTTCGAAATGTGGTGCAACAGAAGAATGCTGAAGATTAGATGGGTAGATCACATAACTAATGAAGAGGTATTGAATAGAATTGAGGAGAAGAGGAGTTTGTGGCACAACTTGACTAGAAGAAGGGATCGGTTGGTAGGACATGTTCTGACGTATCAAGCGATCATCAAGTTAGCATAGGAGGACAGCGTGGAGGGTAAAAATCGTACAGGGAGACCAAGAAATGAATACACTAAGCAGATTCTGAAGGATGTAGGCTGAGTACGTACTGGGAGATGAAGAAGCTTGCACAAGATACAGTAAGTAGCATGGAGAGCTGCATCAAACCAGTCTCAGGACTGAAGACGACAACAAGAACATGAAAAAACCGTAAATTACTTAGAAACTACGGTGTGCAGACACTTTATTCAACATGTAAACGTCACTACAGATATTCGTATTTAGATTATGACCTGTTCGATATGCCTGCCACCATTAGCGATGATGTGGCGCAGACGGATAGCGAAATTGTGCATGACCCGGTGAAGTGTCGCAACATCGATGCTGTCGATCACCTCCTGGATGGCTGTCTTCAGCTCAGTAATGGTTTTGAGATTCTCGCTGTACACCTTGTCTTTAATATAAGCATTAGTCTAAGAGCCGGCCGCAGTGGCCGAGCGGTTCTAGGCGCTACAGTCTGGAACCGTGCGACCGCTACGGTCGCAGGCTCGAATCCTGCCTCGGGCATGGATGTGTGTGATGTCCTTAGTTTAGTTAGGTTTAAGTAGTTCTAAGTCTGATGACCTCAGATGTTAAGTCCCATAGTGCTCAGAGCCATTTGAACCATTAGTCTAAGAAATTGAGATGCACAGCAACAAACTATAATAATTTACATGAATGGTTGGTGTCCGTTCTTTCGGACAAGGCCGGACGAACAGACACTACACATTCATATAATGTGATTGGCCTGTCTGAGCAATGGAACCATCTTCTTCGGTGCGGCTGCACAAATACGTCCGACTGGGGGGTTCTCAGAGGGCGAACATGGAGGAAATGGACAGGGGTGAGGGGGTAGTTGGCGCTAGATGGGAATGTGATTCGGCCGTGTGGCGTGCAGAGATGTTCTGCGCAGTTGCGATAACGCTGTGTGGCAGATGGTGCTGTGGTTAACGCACCTGCCTCATAAGCGAGAGGTCTCGGGTTCGAATACCGTTCCGATATACATTTTCACTCGTCGCCGCTGATTCCGAGAAACGATCCGATGCAGCTGACGGCAGTGATCCGCTGCCTTTCCTTTCCTTTCTTCCCCTCTCCACCTTCAATTTACATATAAAGCTTTAATGACTTCGTAATTTATTCGGCATAAAATCGAAATGTGCAGTCAGCATCATCAGTGGTCCAGTAAACCCTAAGATTGTGAACACAGAACTATGGCTGTTCGAATATGTAAGTCGGGGGGTACGGTGTATCTTTGTGTCGTTCCGACCTGCGTTCAGGAAAGTCATCCTTTCTGTTAGTCAGGAACGGTGCCACGCCTGTTGCTGGCAGCAGACTGCGAATGAGCGGCTTTCCCTAACTCCAGTATGCAGCTAGTCAGGCAGGAAACCAATCCAGCGGGCGCAGATAATGCCTGCAGGGGGGGAACAGCGACCGTCGGATATTAAAACTGTGGAGCAGCCAGAAGTGGCAAGGAAATTTATTTTGTTTCCTAGACGCGAGCGTCTTCAGAACCGTTGAAGTACAATGTGGCACAGCACCATAAAAATAAGTCTACTTACGAATTAAAAAAGTCGTGATAAATTGCAGTCGCGCAAGGAAAATACTTGTTGTAAAAGAGTTCCACTCCCCGTGTAATAATTGAAATTCGGCTGAAAAGAAGCACGGGAGAATGTTGTAACTTGAGACAATTTTCAGACTTTCGCCTCAAGCCAGCCCTGCAATACAAGCTTGATCTGTTTTTTATTCCGATTTAAGCAACGGGCGGCCGCTGTGGCCGAGCGGTTCTAGGAGCTTCAGTGCGGAACCGCGTTGCTGCTACGGTCGCAGCTTCGAATCCTGCCTTGGGCATGGCTGTGTGTGATGTCCTTAGGTTAGTTAGGTTTAAGTAGTTCTAAGTCTAGGAGACTGATGACCTCAGGTGTTAAGTCCCATAGTGCTTAGAGCCATTTGAACCATTTCTTTAATATAGCCCCACAAAAAGGAGTCGCATATGTTCAGGTCTGGGGATTATGGCGACCAATAGAGGCTTATGCCAGTGGCCTCTGCGTACCCCTGAGACAGAATGCAGTCCCCAGAGTGTTCCTCCAGGACATATAACACTCTCCTGCTTCGATGGGGTCGAGCTCCATCTTGCATGAACCACATTTTGTCGGAATCAGGATCACTTTGGATGAAATCATCTTCCAAAACCTTGAAGTATCGTTCGGTAGTCACCGTGCCATCAAGAAATATCGCACCGATTACTTCGTGCCTGGTCACTGCACACCACACAGTCACCCGTTGATGGTGAAGAGACTTCTCTATCGCGAAATGCGGATTCTCTATCCCCCAATGCACTAATTTTGCTTATTGACGAACCCATCCAAATAAAAGTGGGCTTCGTCGCTAAACCAAACCACACTCACATCAAAGTCCTGTTCTTCAGTTCTGTGGACAATAGTGTTGGCGGAACACAATCGCTGGGGGTTCATGGGTGATGGGTTTGAATTTTGTATGGGAGGAGATGCAGGTTTTGAATTTGCCGCAGTGTCTCCCTGTTGATCCCACCTGTTGTGCAGCTCATGCCTTCTCGATGTTTTCAGATGTTTTCACCCTTTTCGGACGACCAACTTTGCCAACTCTGTCACCACAAATACTGACTGTTCTCGCAAACTTGTGAATCACATTCTTGATAGTTAGCACACTTGGACCGGTTGTCTTCAGCTCGAACTCGGTCACAAACTTCCTTTGACCGCAGCTGGGCTGCTATTGCTCGCATAGCAGGCCTTCACAAGCGCTATACGCTCATACGTTCAGTACCGTGATGTTTTCACGTGCAAGTGGTCGACAACACAAGGCGCGTGCGGATAAAGGTACTAATTCCCATCATGCCCCGCAGCCGACCGTGCAGTTTGAACGTCCTAACGCAAACCGTTCAGAAGTTATGACGATTTCATTTCATATAGCTCAGTAATTGTCACCCGGTATGATCTCTGGACCCCTGCGCACTAGCGGCAGATATTGTTTCAAAAATAATTCACAAAACCACCATTCTAGAACAGTTTTCCAAACGCAGAATTTCAGGTTTATTATTTAATCGTATAAAATTAAACTTATATTTATCCATATTGTATGGAACAGATTAGGTGGCTGTATTATTAATTTATGATACAATTTTTTTGCTCCTCTAGTCACTTTGTACTAACAGTTACCAGAACGACGTGTTTCGGCAGCATGCTGCCATCATCAGCTCAACATGTAACTGAAATGCACCTGATGGCGGGCCGAAGTGGCCGTGCGGTTAAAGGCGCTGCAGTCTGGAACCGCAACACCGCTACGGTCGCAGGTTCGAATCCTGCCTCGGGCATGGATGTTTGTGATGTCCTTAGGTTAGTTAGGTTTAACTAGTTCTAAGTTCTAGGGGACTAATGACCTCAGCAGTTGAGTCCCATAGTGCTCAGAGCCATTTGAACCATTTTTTTTTTTTTTTGCACCTGATGATGGCAGCATGCTACCGAAACGCGCCGTTCTGATAAGTAGTACAACGTGACTTAAACAGTAAAAAGTTAATTCGTATGTCTATTAAATTATACTACACCGACTACGATATAATTAATTGTTAAAATTTAAAAAATAACAACATGTGAAAGGATTAAAGTATTCAACACCACCGATTAATAATGCTATGAATAATTATACTTTTTAAAGAAAGAGAATAAATGGCTTGGATTCATGTCCTTGCAAAAACCAGTGTTCCAATTTTAAACAGAACATGTTATTATAGCCAAATATGATTGTTACTGGGTTGGGTTGGGTTGGGTTGTTTGGGGGAGGAGACCAGACAGCGTGGTCTTCGGTCTCATCGGATTAGGGAAGGACGGGGAAGGAAGTAGACCGTGCCCTTTCAGAGGAACCATCCCGGAATTTGCCTGGAGCGATTTAGGGAAATCATGGAAAAACTAAATCAGGATGGCCGGACGTGGGATTGAACTGTCGTCCTCCCGAATGCGAGTACAGTGTGCTAGCCACTGCGCCACCTCGCTCGGTGTTACTGAGTTGCTAAAAAAGATAAGGACCAAAACCAAGCAAGTTTTACTTATATCTGGTTCCAATAAATACTTTCCTAACTAATCAGCCTTAAAACGCCTACCTGCTTTGCACTTTGGTTCAAATGGTTCAAATGGCTCTGAGCACTATGGGACTTAACATCTGAGGTCATCAGTCCCCTAGAACTTAGAACTACTTAAAGGGGGTAGGAAGTCAAACGGGCCGTCTTAGAGCAGGAGAGACACCACAGGACATTTTACTTTCCACTGTCTATACTTTTACGAATAAATTCATAAAACTTAGTCAGCATGACCAGGAAGGATTCAGGATTCGCAATCATAGCACTGGAAGTTCAAAAAACTAACAATATAAATTTTGTTTTACATGTGAAAGTTTTTTGCTTCTACTTTTTTTTTACTTCTACTTTTTTTACTTCTATTGGCTGCGTTTGTTGCTATAGGTACACGTTTCTTCATAAGTAAGAGAGATTCTTCGATGAATTTTGCACAGCATACAAACCATACTTACAGGTGTATGAAACTCTAGAAATTATTTAATTTATGAAAGAATGAATGTGCTGTTACATTTTAAACTTCATGTTTAGAAAAAACTCAAATTTTAAAGTTAATTATCTCAATTTTTACTACAGTTTTTAACGTACTAATGAAGTTACCTATAATATCTTCATAAAACAACTGTCTTAGAATATCGCTTTCAGAACTGAGCGAAGCAAACTCGTTGATACTGTCCTCTAATACAGATATTCGAAGACTGTTTTTGATCAACTTCATTTCTGAGAATGATCCTTTTCCACTACTGTGTGTATGCAGTTCACTTGCAGGCCTCTGGTGCTGGGCTGGGAGTTTTAAGTTTGGAATGTGTCCTTATTTTCACTCCCCAGTGGTGAGGCAGAACACAACCTTCACGTGAAAATACTTTATTGCGTACTGCCTTACAAGTGTACCAAGTGATATTCAGTATTACATTGCAAGCTGTACACTAGCTGCGACCCTCCTCGGCGGATCGAAACATAGGTCCGCTCGCTACAGTGTCTCCAGGCTAACTGAGGCGTCCGTTAGCAGCACATGCTCGGCAGTACACACCTGAACGAACGACCTGGATAGTGTAGACGCCCAGGATTACAGTATTCCCCGACAGCGAGCGGATTATACTGGACAGAAGGACCTGTCTCGTCTGCAACATGCCGCTAGATGGCAGCTGTAGTGGTTACGGATCTCAACACTGTTTATGGTCAAACGAGACAGATACATTCATAAAGCGACCTCCATATTACGACAACAATCACCGAAGTTTTTTTCTTCCCAAGTAGGATTTCGTAGGTCCATCACTGTTTATTATTTATTTTCTTTCCACTTTGCTGGGCATGCTTTTGAAATTCACGGTAAAAACAGCTTGAACTGAATCAGTTCGATTCCTAGACGATCATCTAACTCATTGCTATATATCTCAACTAAGTTTTGAGTTACCACATTATCCTTTCATTGAGAAGTGTATCCAACATTGAGAAACCCCAGACATAAATAAACTAATTGCTAGGTCTTAAGCTTCCTGCACAATTTGGATTTAAATTGGTGTGTGATGGAATGGATACTCTTCGTTCGTAATTTTTCTCGTCGGTTCTTCTTCAAAAGGTGACAAACGAACTATCGAACTGTGTTCCACTTTCGTGGTCAGTGCAATCAACTAACTCAGCAGCTATCACCTCATATTCTTCAGAGTTATCCTTTCCGTTTGTTGAAGCTTGTTACAAATGTTCAGGTGTGTGTGTGCATTCCTAAGGGACAAAATTGCTGAGGTCATCGGTCCCTAGACTTACACACTACTTAAACCAACTTATGCTAAGAACAACACACACACCCATACCCAAGGGAGGACTCGAATATCCGGGGGGAAAGGCCGCCCGATCGTGACATGGCGCCTCTAACCGCGCGGCCACCCCGCGCGGCAAGCTTTTTACAGCTATGGCACCTATGTTGATGTCCATTCTTGATTTCTGTAGAGTTTCAATAGCATTGTGTACTTACGCCAAGACGATGTCCCAAATTACTCCTATGAAGCCTCATTCCCATCTTAGACTTTTTGCTGCACAGAAAGAGACTAACCCTGTTATATCCTAGCCAGTAATGCCAACCGAGCCCGCTGCCAACAGGTTGGCAGCATCAAAGTCCGGACGCCGTCCGCATAAGCAGCGCCAGCGATACAGGAAATCGCCGCAAGTCTGCGCGCGCCACCGCTGGTTTCTGGCTTCTTAAGCGCTGGAGTCGCGAGCGCTAGGACAGTTCTGTATTCGCCGCTCAGTTGTATACTCGCCACCGAATTGTGTACTTGCTAGTCAGTTGTGTGTCCATCGCAGCAGAGTTGTTGTTTGTCGTCAGCCGACGCTGACCTAGCCGCTCCGACTCGAACTAGACAGATTTCTGTAGACACGGAGTTCACTACTGTGTTACTGTATCTTCGTCAATAAAGATAAGTACCGACTTTTATTTAATCCAAGTGTTTGGGTTTTCATCTTTCTGTTCACTGTTCCAGCGGACCGGTCGGCCCGCTATTAAAAGTGTGGCGGTGACTTCGTAAGCCGTTTCTACAGCGAATTGTTTGTCGCTACGAACGCCGCCACAAAAAACCCCACGTGATTGTTTTTTTTTTGTTTTTTTTTACTGTCTTTGTCCTCTGAAATTCTCAAACGAGCATCCTTCATTTCCTTGCAGGCCCGTAAAAAGCTTTCTGGAATACCAGCTCGTCATGAGCAACGTGTTGTTCTTATCCTTTCCGCCACGAGAGTGTGTGTGTCTTATTCGAGCAGTTGGTTTGGAATTTAAATCTTTTAGATGATCTGTGGAAGCCAACCGTTGTACGCAGCGACCGTAGATAGTAGAAAAGGGGAGGCACACAGAAGTCAGTCGTAATGCCATTAACTTTTATTATGCTTGCAATTCGGCTCTAAACAGCCATCTTCAATGCATTTTCGTTACAATTCAACAGACTCGCGGCAGTTCATGTCACCACACGCTCTTAAAGGTGTATAGGCAGAAGGGAACTGAGTTCAAGACGGCTATTTATTCCCGAAATCTACACCACTGGCCATTACAATTACTGCACCAAGAAGAAATGCAGATGATAAACGGGTATTATTGGACAAATATATTATACTAGAACAGACATGTTATTACATTTTTACACAATTTGGGTGCATAGATCCTGAGAAATCAGTACCCAGAACTACCATCTTTGGCCGTAATAACGGCCTTGATACGTCTGGGTATTGAGTCAAACAAAGCTTGGATGGCGTGTAGAGGTACAGCTGCCCATGCAGCTTCAACACGATACCACAGTTCATCAACAGTAGTGACTGGCGTATTGTGGCGAGCCAGTTGCTCAGCCACCATTGACCAGCCGCTTTCAATTGGTGAGAGATCTGGAGAATGTGCTGGCCAGTGCAGCAGTCGAACATTTTCTGTTTCCAGAAAGGCCCGTACTGGACCTGCAACATGCGGTCGTGCATTATCCTGCTCAAATGCAGGATTTCGCAGGGATCGAATGAAGGGTAGAGCCACGGGTCGTAACACATCCGAAATGTAACGTCCACTGTTCAAAGTGCCTTCAATGCCAACAAGAGGTGACCGAGACGTGTAACCAATGGCACCCCATACCATCACGCCGGGTGATACGCCAGTATGGCGACGACGAATACACGCTTCCAATTTGCATTCACCGCGATGTCGCCAAACACGGATGCGACCATCATGATGCTGTAAACAGAACCTGGATTCATCGAAAACAATGACGTTTTGCCATTTGTGCACCTAGATTCGTCGTTGAGTACACCATCGCAGGCGAATGTCTGTCTGTGATGCAGCGTCAAGGGTAAGTGCAGCCATGGTCTCCGAGCTGATAGTCCATGCTGCTGCAAACGTCGTCGAACTGTTCGTGCAGCTGGTTGTTGTCTTTCAAACGCCCCCATCTGTTGACTCAGGGATCGAGACGTGGCTGCACGATCCGATACAGCCGTCCGGATAAGATGCGTGTCATCTATATTGCTGGTGATACGAGGCCGTTGGCATCCAGCACGGCGTTCCGTATTACCCTCCTGAACCCACCGATTGTATATTCTGTTTACAGTCATTGGATCTCGACCAACGCGAGCAGCAATGTCGCGATGCGATAAACTGCAGTCTCGATAGGCTACAATCTGAACTTTATCAATGTCGGAAACGTGATGGTACGCATTTCTCCTCCTTACACGAGGCATCACAACAACGTTTCACCAGGCAAAGCCGGTCAACTGCTGTTTGTGTATGAGAAATCGGTTGGAAACTTGCCTCATACCAGCACGCTGTAGGTGTCGCCACCAGTGCCAAGCTTGTGTGAATGCTCTGAAATGCTAATCATTTGCATATCACAGCATCTTCTTCCTGTCGGTTAAATTTCGCGTCTGTATCACGTCATCTTCGTGGTGTAGCAATTTTAATGGCCAGTAGTGTATCTTGCCAATACGTCAATCTTACAGGAAAAGCTAAGTACCGGGTGGTAACAATTGAAGTGAAGCTGCTCACAGAGGTCCAATGTGGGCCACAAAACTTGGTTCATATTCTGATGCGTCAATGCGGAACCGATGCACGCTGGATATAATTAGTTCGACTCTTAGCCATCAGGTGCAAATCTGGCGCTGTGAATGAAAGTATGACGCATAGAAATGTTTCCACACGTAATGGTTTAAGGACGGGATGTGGGCCGAAATAGTCGGACAAGTGGGATAGGCATAATGGTGATTTTATTATTAACGGCCGCTTACACAATTTGTACAATAAAAATGCCGGAGTTATAGACGAGATGCAGCATCCGTAAAAGGACGTGATGCACAGTTGCCCGCAGCAGTTCCGATAGAATCTGAGCAGCGTGTTGCTGTGTATTGGCCTTTAGGACAGGCAGAGATCGAACGTGTCACTGGTAAACGAGTTCTTTTACATAATCCCGGACCCAAAAGTAACATGGGTCCAGATCAGGCGATTTTGCAGGCAATACATCTGGAAAACCTCTGGAGATACACATTCGTGGACGACTGCATTAAAAGATCTTTCACTGGGAGAGCGACATGAAGTGTTGGTTTCCACACAGTTCCACTCTTCCAAAGCAGGAATCAACTGCTGTACAAGGAGGTCTCGATAATGTGCCAGACGTCACGGTACACCGGACAGGCAAGCAATTAGTTAAGTTTGAGAACGTATGCAAGCAATAAACATATGTTTAAAAATGAAAGGACGAAAGAGACAAGGCTGAAAGTTTATAAGACAATGACATTTGCAATCTTGTTTACCGAAGAGAATGTTGTTGTTGTTGTTGTTGTTGTTGTGGTCTTCAGTCCTGAGACTGGTTTGATGCAGCTCTCCATGCTACTCTATCCTGTGCAAGCTTTTTCATCTCCCAGTACCTACTGCAACCTACATCCTTCTGAATCTGCTTTGTGTATTCATCTCTTGGTCTCCCTCTACGATTTTTACCCTCCACGCTGCCCTCCAATACTAAATTGGTGATCCCTTGATGCCTCAGAACATGTCCTACCAACCGATCCCTTCTTCTGGTCAAGTTGTGCCACAAACTTCTCTTCTCCCCAATCCTATTCAATACTTCCTCATTAGTTATGTGATCTACCCATCTAATCTTCAGCATTCTTCTGTAGCACCACATTTCGAAAGCTTCTATTCTCTTCTTGTCCAAACTATTTATCGTCCATGTTTCACTTCCATACATGACTACACTCCATACGAATACTTTCAGAAATGACTTCCTGACACTTAAATCTATACTCGATGTTAACAAATTTCTCTTCTTCAGAAACGCTTTCCTTGCCATTGCCAGCCTACATTTTATATCCTCTCTACTTCGACCATCATCAGTTATTTTGCTCCCCAAATAGCAAAACTCCTTTACTACTTTAAGTGTCTCATTTCCTAATCTAATTCCCTCAGCATCACCCGACTTGATTAGACTACATTCCATTATCCTTGTTTTGCTTTTGTTGATGTTCATCTTATATCCTCCTTTCAAGACACTGTCCATTCCATTCAACTGCTCTTCCAAGTCCTTTGCTGTCTCTGACAGAATTACAATGTCATCGGCGAACCTCAAAGTTTTTATTTCTTCTCCATGAATTTTAATACCTACTCCGAATTTTTCTTTTGTTTCCTTTACTGCTTGCTCAATATACAGATTGAACAACATCGGGGACAGGCTACAACCCTGTCTTACTCCCTTCCCAACCACTGCTTCCCTTTCATGTCCCTCGACTCTTATAACTGCCATCTGGTTTCTGTACAAATTGTAAATAGCCTTTCGCTCCCTGTATTTTACCCCTGCCACCTTTAGAATTTGAAAGAGAGTATTCCAGTCAACATTGTCAAAAGCTTTCTCTAAGTCTACAAATGCTAGAAACGTAGGTTTGCCTTTCCTTAATCTTTCTTCTAAGATAAGTCGTAAGGTCAGTATTGCCTCATGTGTTCCAGTGTATCTACGGAATCCAAACTGATCTTCCCCGAGGTTGGCTTCTACTAGTTTTTCCATTCGTCTGTAAAGAATTCGTGTTAGTATTTTGCAGCTGTGACTTATTAAGCTGATAGTTCGGTAATTTTCACATCTGTCAACACCTGCTTTCTTTGGGATTGGAATTATTATATTCTTCTTGAAGTCTGAGGGTATTTCGCCTGTTTCATACATCTTGCTCACCAGATGGTAGAGTTTTGTCAGGACTGGCTCTCCCACGGCCGTCAGTAGTTCCACTGGAATATTGTCTACTCCGGGGGCCTTGTTTCGACTCAGGTCTTTCAGTGCTCTGTCAAACTCTTCACGCAGTATCATATCTCCCATTTCATCTTCATCTACATCCTCTTCCAGTTCCATAATATTGTCCTCAAGTACATCGCCCTTGTATAGACCCTCTATATACTCCTTCCACCTTTCTGCTTTCCCTTCTTTGCTTAGAACTGGGTTTCCATCTGAGCTCTTGATATTCATACAAGTCGTTCTCTTATCTCCAAAGGTCTCTTTAATTTTCCTGTAGGCGGTATCTATCTTACCCCTAGTGAGATAGGCCTCTACATCCTTACATTTGTCCTCTAGCCATCCCTGCTTAGCCATTTTGCACTTCCTGTCGATCTCATTTTTGAGACGTTTGTATTCCTTTTTGCCTGTTTCACTTACTGCATTTTTATATTTTCTCCTTTCATCAATTAAATTCAATATTTCTTCTGTTACCCAAGGATTTCTACTAGCCCTAGTCTTTTTACCTACTTGATCCTCTGCTGCCTTCACTACTTCATCCCTCAAAGCTACCCATTCTTCTTCTACTGTATTTATTTCCCCCATTCCTGTCAATTGCTCCCTTATGCTCTCCCTGAATCTCTGTACAACCTCTGGTTCTTTTAGTTTATCCAGGTCCCATCTCCTTAAATTCCCACCTTTTTGCAGTTTCTTCAGTTTTAATCTACAGGTCATAACCAATAGATTGTGGTCAGAGTCCACATCTGCCCCTGGAAATGTCTTACAATTTAAAACCTGGTTCCTAAATCTCTGTCTTACCATTATATAATCTATCTGATACCTTTTAGTATCTCCAGGGTTCTTCCATGTATACAACCTTCTTTCGTGATTCTTAAACCAAGTGTTAGTTATGATTATGTTGTGCTCTGTGCAAAATTCGACCAGGCGGCTTCCTCTTTCATTTCTGTCCCCCAATCCATATTCACCTACTATGTTTCCTTCTCTCCCTTTTCCTACTGACGAATTCCAGTCACCCATGACTATTAAATTTTCGTCTCCCTTCACTACCTGAATAATTTCTTTTATTTCATCATACATTTCTTCAATTTCTTCGTCATCTGCAGAGCTAGTTGGCATATAAACTTGTACTACTGTAGTAGGCGTGGGCTTCGTATCTATCTTGGCCACAACAATGCGTTCACTATGCTGTTTGTAGTAGCTTACCCGCATTCCTATTTTCCTATTCATTATTAAACCTACTCCTGCATTACCCCTATTTGATTTTGTGTTTATAACCCTGCAGTCACCTGACCAGAAGTCTTGTTCCTTCTGCCACCGAACTTCACTAATTCCCACTATATCTAACTTCAACCTATCCATTTCCCTTTTTAAATTTTCTAACCTACCTGCCCGATTAAGGGATCTGACATTCCACGCTCCGATCCGTAGAACGCCAGTTTTCTTTCTCCTGATAACGACATCCTCTTGAGTAGTCCCCGCCCGGAGATCCGAATGGGGGACTATTTTACCTCCGGAATATTTTACCCAAGAGGACGCCATCATCATGTAATCATACAGTAAAGCTGCATGCCCTCGGGAAAAATTACGGCTGTAGTTTCCCCTTGCTTTCAGCCGTTCGCAGTACCAGCACAGCAAGGCCGTTTTGGTTATTGTTACAAGGCCAGGTTAGTCAATCATCCAGACTGTTGCCCTTGCAACCACTGAAAAGGCTGCTGCCCCTCTTCAGGAACCACACGTTTGTCTGGCCTCTCAACAGATACCCCTCCGTTGTGGTTGCACCTACGGTACGGCTATCTGTATCGCTGAGGCACGCAAGCCTCCCCACCAACGGCAAGGTCCATGGTTCATGGGGGGGACCGAAGAGAATAGCAAGAATGACAAGAAAGTCGTATACAAATAACAGAGAGGAAGTTTCTAAAAGTAGTAAAGGAATGCAGAACAGCTGACAGATATATAGATTCAGAAGTCAGGTAAGAACTGAATATCATTGATATTCTCAGTAGAATACAAAAAATAGGAGAAACTGGAACGAACATCTCGAAAGAAAGAGCAGAGGAAGGTTACCTTTCCACGTACGAAGATTTATCCCATTTGGGAGCAGAAGTCATGGAAGACTGAGGAACCAATGAGTACCACAAAGCGGAAAAAAAGCCTAATGCTTGTGGCGAAGACACTGCTTGAGTAGACTACACTATTATTAACGAACAGTTCGTACACTGATTACCGATGAGTGCTCAGGTTTTACCTCCCGTCACTAAATCAGAGACAACAGGTCGCAACTTCTCAAAATGTGCATTGATTTATTGTTCCTGTCTTTGAAGGTTTGGTCTGTTTTTGTATAATAGGTCCAGATTATACAACGTTTTAAACTTACTACGTGCATGATGTAAATTATCTCGAAGTACATTAGGACTGCAATGATTATAATAATAAAACAACAGTAATAACTAAGCAGTAGAAAAAGTATTACGTACTAGCAGTAATTATTATTATTCATGTATGGGACCAACAGGACCATTCGAGGTACAATCAATCAATGTCGCTTTTGACGATTGGTCTTCCTTTGTGTCCAAATTTCTTTCATCCTTTTTTTGGGGATTATGTCTGTTTCTTTCATCAGACCCCTGTGTTCAAGTCTGTTTTCTACGAGCGATTCTAGGCGCTACGATCTGGAACCGCACGACCGCTACGGTCGCAGGTTCGAATCCTGCCTCGGGCATGGATGTGTGTGATGTCCTTAGGTTAGTTAGGTTTAAGTAGTTCTAAGTTCTAGGGGACTGATGACCTCAGAAGTTAAGTCTCATAGTGCTCAGAGTCATTTGAACCATTTGAACCATCCATTTTCTAATTTACCTCTGATCAACTTTCCAATCACATACCTTTTGTCTGAATGTTTTTCTGTCTGTAACGTCTGTCTGAGTTATACCGGCCACTTTAAGAGCCGCCTTCATCCCAGCGATCCATTTAATTGGCTCAGTTTCGGCCATACTTCTGTTTTCCTATAATTCTGCTACTTGTTTTGTCAACCTAGTGGGTGCCATTCTTTTAATGTGCCCATAAAATTTAAATCTTCCTTTTTTCATGTCACCATGTACGTTTGTGTATTCTTCTATTTCCTTATTACTTCTCAGCCTATAAGTTTCTCCATCAGTAATTTTGGGGGCTAATATTTTCTTAATAATCTTTCTTTCTTTCTTTTTCTTCAATAACCCTCTTTCCGTTTAAAATTAAAGTTTATGCTCCATAAAGACATTCGGGTTTGAGTGCAGTGCTGTAATGCCTAAGTTTAGTGAATTTAGAAAGTGATTTCTTATTATAAATATTTTGTGTTGACATCGATGCAGTTGCTATTTTTTGACAGCGACCTTCGACTTCGTTTGTAGCTTTTTCCAGACCGTTTTCTTCTATGATTTCCCCCAAGTATTCAAACTGAGAAACCGTTTTCATTTTTTCATATTTCTTGTTCAAAAACGTCGGTGCTTGTTTGTTGTACATCGTATGTTCCGTTTTTTTTCGAATAATATTTGTAGTTCTACTTTCTCCGCAGCTTCTTAAAAATTTCTATTTGTTTCTCACCTTTTGTAATATGCCTGGTTAAAATTGTCAGATCAGCTGCAAAGGCGACGCAATCTACTATAATACTACTTCTACCGAACTTGATTGATTGATTTATATTTTGACTCGACTTCTGTTCTCGTCATACCTTTACCAAAACACAGTCACACAATAGTGGGGAGAGTCCATCTCCCTGTCTACCACCAGTCTTTATATCAAATGGTTCAGAAATTTCTCCCACGAATTTAACTTCAGAGCTAGTGTCGATTAACGTTTCCTTAATCGGTGTCAGAGTTTTATTACCTAGCGCTCGTTCCTTCAAAATTTGGAAAATAGATTGGCGATCAACACAGTTGTAGGCGTTTTTAAAATCCAGAAATGTACATACAATACTGTTACTAGAAATCATTTGGTGCCTAAGGATTAATTCTAAATTAAGATTTTTTGTTCCGGACAGGATGTGTTTGGTCCAAAACCTGCCTGGTGTTCACCAGTTTTGGGTGCTAACTGTTCTTGGACTCTATCAAATAAACACCGAGAGACAATTTCGTATGTGACTGGGAGAAGAGAGATTCCTTGGTAATTTTTAACATCGATTCTATCCCATTTTTTATGAAATGGATGAATTACGGCAGTTTTCCAGTCCTTATGTATTTTCTCACTCAGCCAGATATGTATTTACTATGTTACTGGTGGTAATATTAACTGAAGGAATATACACTACTCCCCATTAAAATTACTACACCAAGAAGAAAGGCAGATGATAAATGGCTATTCATTGGACAAATATATTATACTAGTCCCGACAAGTGATTACATTTTCAGGCAATTTGGGTGCATAGATCCTCAGAAATCTGTACCCAGACTAACCACCTCTAGCCGTAATAACGGCCTTGATACGCCTGGGAATTGAGTCAAACAGAGCTTGGATGGCGTGTACAGGTACAGCTGCCCATGCAGCTTCAACACGATACCACAGATCATCAAGAGTAGTGACTGGCGTATTGTGACGAGCCAGTTGCTCGGGCACAATTGACCAGACGTTTTCAATTGGTGAGAGATCTGGAGAATGTGCTGGCCACGGCAGCAGTCGAACATTTTCTGTATCCAGAAAGGTCCGTACAGGACCTGCACCATGCGGTCGTGCATTATCCTGCTGAAATGTAGGGTGTGGCAGGGATCGAATGAAGGGTAGAGCCACGGGTCGTCACACATCTCATACGTAACGTCCACTGTTCAAAGTGCCGTCATGCGTTTACCGCGATGTTGCCAAACACGGATGCGACCATCATGATGCTGTAAATGGAACCTGAATTCATCCGAAAAAATGACGTTTTGCCATTCGTGCACCCAGGTTCGTCGTTGAGTACACCGAGGCAGGCGCTCCTGTCTGTGATGCAGCGTCAAGGGTAACCGCAGCCATCGTCTCCGAGCTGATAGTCCATGCTGCTGCGAACGTCGTCGAACGGTTCGTGCAGATGGTTGTTGTCTTGCAAACGTTCCCATCTGTTGACGCATGGATCTAGACGTGGCTGCACGATCCGTTACAGCCATGCGGATAAGATGGCTGTCATCTCGACTGCTAGTGGTACGAGGCCGTTGGGATCCAGCACGGCGTTCCGTATTACCCTCCCGAACCCACCGATTCCATATTCTGCTAACAGTCATTGGATCTCGACCAACGGGAGCAGCAATGTCGCGATACGATAAACCACAATCGCCATAGGCTACAATCGGACCTTTATCAAAGTCGGAAACGTGATGGTACGCATTTCTCCTCCTTACACGAGGCATCACAACAACGTTTCAGCAGGCAACGCCGGTCAACTGCTGTTTGTGTGTGAGAAAACGGTTGTAAACTTTCCTCATGTCAGCACGTTGTAGGCGTCGCCACCGGCTCCAACCTTGTGTGAATGCTCTGAAAAGCTAATCATTTGCGTATCACAGCATCTTCTTCCTGTCGGTTAAATTTCGCGTCTGTAGCCCGTCATCTTCGTGGTGCAGCAATTTTAATGTCCGGCAGTGTATTAACTGAAGTAATATATGTATCTCTACTGCCTAAAAATAATAAATTAAATTAAAAAGAATTTAAAAGAAGAACTAGTACTAGACCGATGAAATGTGACAGTAAGATGCATTTAAAACGAGGTAAATAAGATGACTAAGGGCAGAAAGAAACAGTTACAGTGAACATGTTACACCCTGTATATGCTGTGGAAAGGCATCCAGACACGTTACCTTTGTACCTCTCCCGTAACCCCCACACTTTGTGTGTGTGTGTGTGTGTGTGTGTGTGTGTGTCAGGAAACAGCTACTAAAAGCCGTGTGGAGTGTTTACAGCGCCATGTTGCACGTCTCAGAGGATTCGGTCGCACGTCTATCTTTGACGCGAGTCCAATTAGAAGCTCTCTTTGTGCACAGCTGAGCAATGCGCGCTCGTGACTGGACCTCTCGTTCCCGCCTCACCTCTGTCCCGCTGCCGACGTCCTCAAACTCTTCCCAGCTGTCCGCCCCCGCAAATTCTTCATCCCGCTAGAGTCGCAGCGGCATTTGCGAGACGTCTCCGTCCACTGCGACGGCTCTCCTAACGACTTCTGCGGATTGACGTCAGTGTTTCTTCGGGAATTCTGGGCGTGCTATCTCCTTCGCTGCGCCATTAATCTCGTCTCGTAAGAAGAACGCTGCTTGTTGCCGTGGATGGACAGTCGTCGGCAGACACTAAAGAAACATCTGTTGATCATCTGGAAAATATATTGAAGCCTAACGCCGTCCGTGTTATACACTATTGACTCAGCGGACAGTACTATTTGCACCCTCCACCTTCTCTCACAGGTAATGCAGTTATCTATACGGACGTTCCATACGGTGAAAACTGCTGTAACCTCTAGTTACATGTCGATAAAATATCAGTCTAGTGAAAAAGCTGACAACTATCTTTTCATGCGACATGAGGTGGAGAGAGCATGTGAAAACTGTGGTAGGGAAGGCAAATGTTCGGCTTCGGATTGTTGGGAGAAGTCTAGGGGGAGTGGTTCCCCTTTTGAAGGGACCGCATATAGGACGCTGGTGTTCCCTATTCATGAGTACTGCTCGAGTGTATGGGATCCGTACAAGTTCGGATCGAAGGAGTACATCGAAACAATTCAGAGGAGGGCTACTAGATTTGTTACCGGTAGGTTCGAACAAAACTTAAGTGTTACGGAGGCGTTTCGGGAACTGAAATGGGAATCCCTGGAGCGAAGGCAGCGTTATTTTCGAGAAACACTACTGAGAAAATTTAGAGAACCGACATCAAGCTGACTGCCGAACGATTATGCTCCCACCAACATACATTGCTCGGACGGACCACGAAGATACCATACGAGAAATTAGGGCTCATACGGAGGCGTAGCCGGCGTCTGTGGCCGAGCGGTTCTAGGCACTTCAGTCTGGAACCGCGCGACCGCTACGGTCGCAGGTTCGAATCCTGCCTCGGGCATGGATGTGTGTGATGTCCTTAGGTTAGTTAGGTTTAAGTAGTTCTAAGTTCTAGGCGACTGATGATCTCAGATGTTAAGTCCCATAGTACTCAGAGCCATTTGAACCATTTGAACGGAGGCGTACAGACAGTCGGTTTTCCCTCGCTCTATTTGCGAGTGGAGCTGGAGGGGAAATATCAAGTAGTGCTACAGGGTACCCTCTGCCACGCACCTTACGGTAGCTTGCGGAGAATCTATGTGATGTAAATATGTGGAAAAACTGAGAGTTCTACACTTTATGAAATGTATAGGCGTTGGATACTCTGACTACAGGAGTAATGAATAACAACTACATCTACAGAATGTCGACAGTGAAAAACTAAATAGAAAACATTAAAACGAGTGTTCAGTTCCTAGTTCTGTGAAGTCTGAAAACAAAATTACAAATAACAGTTAGAAGAATCGGAACAGAGACAAAAAAGGAAAAAAAACGTAATATGTAGGACAATATTCACAAGATCTGCCACTAAAGATACGCCGCAAACAATAAAAGCGAAAAGCGTATAACACAAAAATAGTGTCTCATTCAGTTGCAATTAGACAGTCATAAAATAAAAAGATCGGCATACCGTAAATATACGGAACTGAGGGCGACAGGACTATAAAAGTTGAAAATGGAACAACCACATTTAGTCATGTCATTGAAATACGTGGCAGTAATAATGTCTAGAGACAAGAAGTGGAACGACCGACCCGCCCACATAGCTGTGCGCGTTAACACGTGCTTCTGGGATGCTGGGAGGCGAGCCAGCCTCGGACCGAACACGCCTCGCTCGTGAGGTAGGCAGCCTGGATGTGGTTTTCAGGTGGTTTCCCACATGCGACTAGGTAAATACCGCGTGGTACCTCTTGTTAGAAGCAAGCTACGCAGACATTTAGAAAAACGTGCTCACACCTGAACACGAGGCTTATTATAGATGTGGACAGATGGGCTACAAAAAGTTCCTTCCCAGGGGAAATGGTGACCTCAGGTAGGGCATCCGGCCACCACCTGTCACTGATACTGCCAAAACCCCTATAGCTGTGCCGACCCTATGGGGAAACGGGGCAAGGCAATGAAGAAGAAGATTTAAAGTGGAAGGACCGCGAAGACTCAATCGGAGGTACATTGAAACTTCCTGGAAGATTAAAACTGCAGAGAGCTTCTGCGAAGTTTGGAAGGTAGGAGACGAGGTACTGGCGGAATTGGAGGCGTGAGAAGGTGTCGTGAGTCGTGCTTGGGTAGCTCAGATGGTGCCGGCTCGGTAGCTCAGCGTGTTCGGTCAGAGAGCTGGTTGGCCTCTGTAATAAAAAACTGAGTGAAAGTATCAAAAACGAATTTGAACGGATGTCATGTGACGTCCGCAACGACCAAACACAAAACAACGAACAAAACGCAAAAAAAAAGATGGTAGAGCACTTGCCCGCGAAAAGCAAAGGTCCTGAGTTCGAGTCTGGGGCCGGCACAAAATTTTAATCTGCGAGGAAGTTTCATATCAGCGCATACTCCGCTGCATAGTGAAAATATTATTCTGGGAGGTAAAGGTCTGAGGAAGCCCGCAATTTTATTGCGGAAGTGATTGCATGCAAGACTAGTTATGCTGCCATAATCGAATGCTGTTAGTGTGTATGAGATATACATTATTTCGTCTCTGTCTAACAGGACACATCGAACGTATACAAATAATGGCGGAGCGAATGCTCGCGATGCTCGTCCGACTTGTGAGAGAGTCTAATAGAAGGACACGAAAATCTTAACTGGAAGATATTTGAAAGAAGGCACCATAAATGTTGTGAGAACCTGTTTAGGGAATTTCAGGCCAGAAGTTCGTCCTACGTATATGCCCCTTAAACAGAGCAGGTCAAATTAGGCAAATATCAGCTAACTCAATGGCTTACACGCAATCATTTGTCCCTAGCTGCAACCGTTTGAGGGACGGAAAGGAACCCTAAAATGTGATGTAATTAAAAACACTCCTTGCTAAACACGTATGTGGAGGTAGATGCGGGTGTGGAGCAGAAGTGGACGCCTTAGCGCCCATGGCTCCAGCAGATCCCGCGATAGCAGGTATCCACCTGTCGACGCGACAGGTCCACAACCGGCCCCTTCCGAGCCAACACTATGCATGAATCATTTAAATATTCAACTACTGCACCACTGAATTATTCTTCATGCTTAGCACGATGCGTTTCGAGAATTTATTTTCATTGTTAAGTGAAAATATGTATGTGACTACTTTGTGCGACGTTTTCAAGTGTATCATCCTGTTTCTCTTGTACTCTAGTCTTCTTTTTCAGGTTATACTGCCTTCGGAAAACCGGTCGAAATAAAACTTGGAATTTTTTTTTGCACGCTAATGCTAGAAATAGCATTCTTGTCTCACCATTGGCAGGTTTGATTAGCGTATATTTAGTAGGTAACATTTTGCAAAAAATAACAAATATGTCCTATAACATTTTACTATACAGCACATTCACCTGGTACACAACCATCACCTCAGTCTTCTTTATATTTACGTGCACATTATGGCTATCAGCTGGCCCCTTTTCAATTTCATCAGGACGATTGCAGAAAAGAAGACAAAATCAATGACTAAAAGCCTGTACGGAAAAAATTACGATTAGTTATGGAATAATATATGATTGGTACATAAGTAGGTAGTGTTTTTCCATAAGTTTAATAAAGATAACAGATACACATAACAGAGTCTATACTCATTAATAATATATTCTCCTTCGCTATTTACAACAGTCTGCCAACTCTGGGGTAACTTTTCGATTCAGTGACTGAAAAAAATCACGTGACTATGAGGTGAGGATATCTTCGAGCCATGTTGGGAGAGCATTTTCATCCGGAAAGGAAGTTACTTGAAGATTGTTCGACCCAAAGCGGAAAAGGTAAAAATCACAGGGTGCAAGATCAAAACAAAACAGAAACGCTACGAACTTATGCAACAAGCTAATAGAATAGGTCAAACATTTTAGCTATTTAGGGTTCGAGGTCACATATGAGTATGACGAAGACACACGGAAGAAGTTGGCAAAGTTAGAGAACACGTGCAAAGAATAAACATACGTTTGAAAAAATAAAACGACGAAAGAAACAAGATTGGAATTTTATAAGATAATGACAGTTGCAATCTTGTTTACGGAAGTGATTACGTAACATAAAGTAAAAGTAGCTTTGCCCACAAACAACAAACTACAACAGAAATTGGTGCACATTTTAAACGACAAAAAAAAATTCTCAGACTCGGCAATGTCGAAAATCACATGAAAAACTTAGTCAACTTACTACGTAGGACAGACTGGCAGGAACGTTCGTACTAGATACAGTGAACACAACAGCTGTTACAACATAATCAGTTCACGAAATCAGCAATAGCAGCAGACATGAAAAGCACTGGACGTTCATTCAGAAACACAGAACAAGATCTTAAAATACTCTAATTTTTGTACGCGACAGAAAGCAAGGAGAAAAAATTCTCAATGAGAAGCTAGACTGTGAATAAGTTACTTTTTTCACATGTCTCCTGTGAATATAATAGCCGTACTAAATTCCATAAATATGTTCATATCTTCATAGAATCTGTTCAGTAATTGTAACAAAATAGAATATAAAGCATAATTCATAATTTATAAGTCCTTCATGTACTAATGTAATTCGCAGAAAATGTAGCACAAACTCAAATACCTCCATATAGCCATTGAGATTTAGGTTTCGTGTGATTCACCCTAAAACATGCCAGGGAGTTGCTGATATGGTTCACGTGAAAAGACCACGACCGAGTTTTTCCTTATTCCTTCTCTAATCCGAGCTGTTGCTCCGTCCCTAATGACCAGATTGCAGACGGGAACTTCGATCCTAAGCCTTCCTCTGTTCTAAATGAATCGCGCCTAGGAACATGGGAGTGGCCAACTTCTATTTCCTTTCTGGTCAACTAGATGATTTCCCCAACCTAGTCAGAAGAACACCTTGACCTTCATTCGACAAAGTTACCCTGCTGTCTCCACAGGCAAACTGGTGAGAAATCTTCGTTTAAACCTGGAGGGTGTCTTTATCCGAAGAACTAAGACATGCAGATATTTCAGTATCATTCTTCAAGAAGTAAATGGAATTTCTTAGCCCATATCACGGAAACTTAACAGAGAACTACAAAAGAACTACAGAAAACTGTGACAATATTTACAAAGGAACATTGCCTACCAAAGTTTGCAACTGAATTATGTCACGATGCTATGTTGATAGCCACAGTCAGCTTCGGTGCAAGTGAATGGGGTTCGAAAATACGAAGTGAACACATCAGAATGAAACTGAGTCGCACCGAGAGAGGAATATTGCTCTAACTGACGAGCACTGTTAACTACTGTACCAGACGAAGAAACACACATTGGCTTGTTAAGGATTTTCCCCATTTTCGGTGTCTAGGAGCACCTCATTGGTTGCTCAGATGCAACCTACCAAAAGTATAAGACTCTACTGACCAGAACAATACTGACTAGAAACAATTGAACGAATGGATGCAAGCATGCTCACTTGCTGATTGTATTCAATGGTACCCAACTTGCACAATGGATACGCTTGCATATTGTGATCCGGTACACAGTCACAATATGCTTCGAGCACATTGTGAATTTCGGCTAGATGTATTACAAGTTTCCATTCTGTGTGGACCGTACTTCCTTACCGTAGATTGCTCAGCGCTGATTTGCGCTCCCCCTTTGTATACAAAGAAATTTTCACACCTGAATACTACCTGACCACGATATCACTGCACTTGGTCTCCCGTGGTCGCTATCAGAAATAAAGAGTGACGTTGCAGTAGAAAAGTACAGCGGCAGCGGTGACTACGTCACATCGTGAATGCTTTCAAGACAGTCGTGCATTTATATTGCAGCGCCAAAGAACCTGGTATAGGCATGCGTATATACAGAGATATGTAAACAGGCAGAATACGGCGCTGCAGTCGGCGATTCCTATATAAGACAAGTGTCTGGCGCAGTTGTTAGATCGGTTACTGCTGCTACAATGGCAGGTTATCAAGATTTAAGTGAATTTGAATGTGGTGCTACAGTTGGTGCATGGGCGATGGGACATGCCATCTCCGAGGTAGCGATGAGGTGTGGATTTTCCCGTACGACCATTTCAAGAGTGTACCGTGAATATCAGGAATCCGGTAAAACATAAAATATCCGACATAACTGCTGCCGGAAAAAGATCCTGCAAGAACGGGACTAACGACTGAAAAGAATCGTTTAATGTGACGGAAGTGCAACCCTTCCAGAAATTGCTGTAAATTTCAGTGTAGGGACATCAACAAGTGTCAGCGTGCGAACCGTTCAACGAAATATCATTGATATGTGATTTCGTGGCCGAAGGGCCACTCGTGTACCCTTGGTGACCACACGACACAAAGCTTTACACCTCGCCTCGGCCGTCAGCATCGACACTGTGTAACCTCCCTACAAAATTTATTAATGTAATTGAACCATATGTAACCTCCCAACAAAATTATTATAATTAAATGAAAATGAACCAAGCGTAAACTCCCCGCAAAATAATAATTAAATGAATTTTTTTAATATTGTAACCTCTGAACAAAATTGGCTCCCATTTACAATCTGTGCGCAGAAATGCATTCACATTTAACGTTCCCACAAATTCTTTTCTCATTTAACGTTAAGTTCGAAACAGAAAAATTCCTAAACACCAAAAATAATTAAAAAAATTTAGCAACCTGGTAAATTTTATGACGACAGCAACGCTGCGCCTCGGCCCTGTATTCTGAATAAAAAAAGCAAAATTTCTTACCTCAATAAAAACTGCAAATGTATCTGCTCTTACATAAAAATTTTCGGCACAGCTCCGTGCAATGCTGGCCCATGCTTTGTGATTCATGAAACGAATTAATTATTCATTGGATAAAATCTTTAAATTGAAATGAATGCTTTTTTAAAAAAATTACTTTTTATTATAAAAATTATTATTGGGGCATTTTTTTGAAACAAATTAAATGACAATTAACATACATTATTAGATATGCGCAAGGCTGCTTCTTTACCTTCTACAACAATACTCATCCTCCAGAGTCCTGACCAGAGTCCCGAGCTGAGCAGACAGCCGACACGCGCCGACTACCTCCGACTCACGCAGACTCACGCAGACTACTGTCGACTCGCGCAGACAAGCGCAGACTCGCGACAAGCAACAACTAACTTCATACACCTCTCTGGTCAGAGACTCTCCTAAGTCTTGCCTATTGCAGACAGCGCATATATCTTACAACTGGACTGTTGACGACTGGAAACATGTTGCCTGGTTGGACGAATCTCGTTTCAAATTGTATCGAGCTGATTGACGTGTACGTATTGGAGACAACCTCATGAATCCATGGACCCCGCATGTCAACAGGGGGATATTCATGCTGGTGGAGGCTCCGTAATGGTGTGGGGCGTGTGCACTTGAAGTCGTACGTGACGCCTGATACGTCTACATACGACTCTGACAGGTGACACGTACGTAAGCATCCTGTCTGGTCAACTGCATCCATTCATATCCATTGTGCATTCCGACGAAGTTGAGGAATTCCAACAGGACAACGTGACACCCCACACGTACAGAACTGCTACACAGGGGCTCCAGGAACACGCTTCTGAGTTTAAATAGGTCCGCTGGCCACCACACTCCCCAGACATGAACATTACTGAGCATATCTGGGATGCCTTTCAACGTGCTGTTGAGAAGAGATCTCCGCCCCCTCGTACCCTTACGGATTTATGGACAGCCCTGCTGGATTCATGGTCTGAATTCCCTCCAGCACGACTTCAGACATTAGTCGAGTCCATGCCACGTCGTGTTGCGGCACTCCTGTCTGTTCGCGGGGGCTTACATGTTATTAGGCAGTTGTATCAGTTTCTTTGGCTCTTCAGTGAACTATGAAGAGGTTCAGGGTGTCCTCGTGAAATATTGTGATAAAAATTCTCGACAAGCCGACCAAAGCACCCTCACTTCCAGATACAATAAATCTGCGGTCGGCTAATAAGAATCACCGCTGACGCAATAACAGAATTAGGACGTCAGCATAAAGCGCATGCGCAAAGTAGAACACTTTATAGACTGTCCTCGATAAGATAACCAGATGCCCTGTGCTTATTACCTTACAGCACTGATAAGTCTACGGATAAGGTACTCACTCAAAAGTAAAAATGAAGAAATTAAGAATATTAAGCAGAATGTACGTTGTTTGAAATCGTTTTTCTTCCAAGCAGAATGCTCCATACTACTATGTAGTACTACACAAAAGTCAGTGTCCCAGCTTCTCACGAAAATTCCGTGTCAAGACTCCTGTGAAACGTAGCTCGCTTTGCTCATGCACCATATCTCGCGTACAGTAGATCCAGGAAAACGGGTACATCCCGTTTCGTAGATTTCCGCATGGTCGGCTAGCAACCAAAATTCCATCATACTAAGTATCTTCACGGATCTGAGATTGGTTGACTGATAAAAGACAATACGCTATACTGGACGGGGAATCTTCAACAGTAACTAAAGGAACATCGGTTGTGCTCCAACGAAGAGTAAAAGAACAACAAAACAGTCAGTCTAGATAGCTACAATTATTTATTTATTTATTAAATGATAGATAAATATCGACTACATAAATAAATAATTGTTGCTGTCTAGACTGACTGTATGATACTGTCAAATACGATCGCTCTCGTTTCCCAGTGACATTAAAAATTAATAGCATGACAGGACCTCTAATGCTCTCATACCCCGTCATCGATTTATCAGGTAGGATCGACATTACTATCAGTTTGTTCGTTGAGGCTGCTGCCGACTGCAGGGAAGTATCGCCGTTGAACGATCAGCAGGAAATACAGTAATACTGCGATAAAAATTCCATTTGATGTACTGAATGGTGAATATCACTAAATGGAACATAACGCCATAAACTCTGTTTTTTTTATCCTATAGTTACTACACCTTTTCGCTATTTATGTTACAGTAATAACCCCCCCCCCCCCCCCATGAGCCACGGATCTTGCCGTTGGTGGAGAGGCCTGCGTGCCTAAATAATACAAATACCTGTACCGTAGGTGCAACCACAACGGAGGGGTATCTCTTGAGAGGTCAAACAGACGTGTGGTTCCTGAAGAGGGGCAGCAGCCTTTTCAGTAGTTCCAGGGGCAACAGTCTGGATGATTGACTGATCTGGCCTTGTAACATTAACCAAAATGGCCTTGCTGTGTTGGTACTGCGAACTGCTGAAAGAAAGAGGAAACTATAGCCGTAATTTTTCCGGGGGGCTTGCGGCTTCACCGTATGGTTAAATGATGATGGCGTCCTCTTGGGTAAAATATTCCGGAGGTAAAATAGTGCCCCATTCCGCTCTCGAGGCGGGGACTACTCAGGAGGACGTCGTTATCAGGAGCGTGAAATATCAGATCGTTTAATCGGGCAGGTAGGTTAGGAAATTTGAAAAGGGAAATGGATAGGTCAAAGTTAGATATATTGGGAATTAATGAAGCAGGCGAGAAGGAATACAAACGTCTCAGAAATGACATTGACAGGAAGCGCAAAATTGCTAAGCAAGGATGGCTAGAGGACAAATGTAAGGAGGTAGAGGCATATATCACTAGGGCCAAGATAGATACTGCCTACAGGAAAATTAAAGAGAGCTTCAGAAAGATGGAAGGAGTATATAGACAAGGGCGAAGTACGTAAGGGCAATATTATGGAAATGGAAGAGGACCTAGATGAAGACGAAATGAGGGATATTATACTGCCTCAAGAATTTGACAGGGCATTGAAAGATCTAAGTCGAAACAAAGCCCCAGAAGTAGACAACATTCCATTAGAACTGCTGATAGCCTTGGGAGAGGCAGCCACGACAACACTGCCATCTGGTGAGCAAGATGTATGAGTCAGGCGAAATTCCTTAAGACTTCAAGGAGAATATAGTAATTCGAATCCCAAAGAAAGCAGGTGTAGACAGGTGTGAAAATTACTGAACTGTCAGTTTAATAAGCCATGGCTGCAAGATACTGACACGACTTCTTTTCAGTCGAATGGAAAAACTGGTAGAAGTCGACCTCGGGGAAGATCAGTTTGGATTCCGTAGAAATGTTGGAACACGTGAGGCAATACTGACCTTACGCCTTATCTTAGAAGATAGATTAAGGAAAGGCAAACCTACTTTTCTAGCATTTGTAGACTTAAAGAAAGCTTTTCACAACGTTGACTGGAAATTCAAATTCTAAAGGTGGCAGGGGTCAAATACAGGGAACGAAAGACTATTTACAATTTGTACAGAAACCAGATAGGAGTTATAAGATTCGAGAGGCATGAAACTGAAGGAGTGGTTGGGAAGGGAGTGAGACAGGGTTTAGCCTATCCCCGATGTTATTCAATGTCTATATTGAGCAAGCAGGAAAGGAAACAAAAGAAAAATGTGGAGTAGGAATTAAAATCCATGGAGAAGAAATAAAAACTTTCACGTTTGCCGACGACGTTGTAATTCTGTCAGAGACAGTAAGGGACCGGGAAGAGCAGTTGAATTGAATGGACAGTGTCTTGAAAGGAGGATATAATACGAACATCAACAATAGCAAAACAAGAATAATGGAATGTAGTCGAATTAAATCAGGTGATGCTGAGGGAATTACATCAGCAAATGAGACACTTAAAGTAGTAGATGAGTAATGAGTATTGCTATTTAGGGAGCAAAAAACTGATGATGGTCGAAGTAGAGAGGATATAAAATGTAGACTGGCAATGGAAAGGAAAGCATTTCTGAAGAAGAGAAATTTGTTAACATCGAGTGTAGCCTCAAGTGTCAGCATGTCTTTTCTAAAAGTATTTGTATGGAGTGTAGCCCTGTATGGATGTGAAACATCGACGATAAATAGTTTAGACAAGAAGAGAATACAAGCTTTCGAAATGTGGTGCTACAGAAGAATGCTGAAGATTAGATGGGTAGATCACGTAACTAATGAAGAGGTGCTGAATAGAACTGGGGAGAAGAGGTATTTGTGGCACAACATGACTAGAAGAAGGA
The DNA here is from genome assembly GCF_021461385.2 of Schistocerca piceifrons. NCBI lineage: Eukaryota > Metazoa > Arthropoda > Insecta > Orthoptera > Acrididae > Schistocerca > Schistocerca piceifrons. The sequence continues at coordinate 844,819,052 of NC_060140.1, read as the reverse complement.
TCGGTTGTAAGGACACTTTTTGAGGCATCAACGGATCGTCAATTTGGTACTGGAAGGAAGCCTGTGGGGTAAAAATTGTAGAGGTAGACCAAGAGATGAATAGAGTAAGTAGATTCAGAAGGATGTAGGTTGCAGTAGTTACTCGGAGATGAAGAGGCTTGCACAGGATAGCACGAAGAGCTGAATCGAACCGGTCTTTCGACTGAAGACCACAACAGCAACAAGACAAGTGATATTCGAGGACGTTTATGGCGCTGTAGCTTGCACGTATTTTTTAGGAAAATTTGTGTCTGTTTTCCGGCTTGATAGACCGCAAGTGTCCTGTATAAAATTATTCGTCTCGACTTGACTTACGTTTCCGGGGTACGTTGTGAACAACTATCGTTTACACATTACAGAATGCCAGGCACGATGTAAGAGTGGGCCTGATTGTCCTAATATGGGCAAGGTAAAGTAGTTAATTAATTACTTGACAAAGAGATAGAAATCGACAGTATGTGATTAAAAAAGTTAGTGGCATATAGATGAAGCACATCGCATAGTTTAAATATTTAGAGGTTTATACTAAGTAGCGATATGAAATGACACGAGTACGTAAAATCGATGATGGTGAAGGTGAATGGAAGACGCAGATTTGTTGCAAGGGTTCTGGAAGAGTGTGGTACATCTGTGAAGGAAAAAGGAAAATCATAGCGGACGTGAGTGCGACCAGTAAATATTTCTCCAGTGTTTGGAACTCTTATGAAGTACGCATGATAGCCCACATTGAACAAATAGAAGCGCATTGCAAGGGTCGTAACATGGCCCATACGAAAGTGTAACAAAAATGCTCGGGGTAAGCTCTTTGGGAATCTGTGGAGGAAGGGCGATGTCATTTTCGCAAATAGCTGTTCGGTAACCGTACAACATTTATGCTGTCACCATCGTGGATCTATCGTAGGGATTACGAGAACAAGATAACAGAGCTTAGGGCGCGTACGGAGTCCTTGTCATCTTGTCATTTTTTCTCCTTTCGGAACGTAAATGCAAAAGAGCAAGTTTTTTTTTTTTTTTTTTTTTTTTACAAAGAGTTAAAGACGAAACGCCCCATCAACATCGAGGACGAGGACATTAGGACGTATCGAGGGATACGGATGGCAGACATAATCGCCTGAGGCTCTCTAAGAAACTTTCAACACGTTACGCGTGAGTCAGATGTTTAGCATTTCGGTCGGCTGTCCGTCACGAATATCGCATGTTAGCGTCACAGCCATTCAGTGGAACTGCCGTCCCAAGCGGTCCGCGTCGTCACATTTATCGGCGCATTGAGAAAACGCCACCCGTCCCCCGCTGATACGAAATATGCCGACTTGACCGATTCCGCTCGCTTCGCAGGGTCACTGTACCGCTCGTAGTAAACAGGGGGCCACTTATCCGCTGTTTTCAGTAGTAAGGTCGTGACAGCTTTCCGTAACGATCTTCGGCTGTTTATAATCAGCGCCCCTTCATAAGCAGTTCACGTAAGACATGGGATCAGGAACTTTCCAGATCATACAATATCGATCAGAAATCGTGGAAGAACGTACAGACGAGTGCATGAAACAATAGTCTGGTCATGTGTCGTGGCGAAGCAAATAACAACGCTTGGCGACAGCACGTACAGTAGAGTAAGTTGTTATGGTCCTCAGTTCGAAGACGGGTCTGATGTAGCTCTCCATGTTAATCTATCTCGTGCAAACCTCCTCATCTCCGAGTAACTACTGAAACCTAAATCCCTCTGAATGTGCTCACTGTATTCATCTCTTGGTCTCTCTCAGGATGCGTCCTAACAACCGATCCCTTCTTCTAGTCATGTTGTGCCACAAATTTCTCTTCTCCCCAATTCTATTCAGTACCTTTTCATTAGTTACGTGATGCACTCACCTAATCTTCAGCATTCTTCTGTCGAACCGCATTTCAAAAGCTTCTGTCCTCTTCTGCTTATCGTCCATGTTTCACTTCCATACATGGCTACAATCCACACAAATACTTTCAGAAAGAAGTTCCTGACACTTAAATCTATACTCGATGTTAACAAATTTCTCTTCTTCAGAACCGCTTTTCTTTCCATTGCTAGTCTACATTTTATATCCTCCCTACTTCGACCATCATCAATTATCTGGCTTCCCAAATAGCAAAACTCATCTACTACTTTAAGTGCCTCAGTTCCTAATCCAATTCCCTCAGAATCATCTGATTTAATTCTACTACGGTCCATTATCCTCGTTTTGCTTTTGTTGCTATTCATCGTATAATCGCTTTTCAAGAGAGTACATTTCAAATGTTCTTCCAACTCCTTTGACGTCTCTGACAGCTTTACAACGACATAGGTAAACTTTAATTTTTTGTTATTTCTTCATAAATTTTAATTCTTTATCCAAATTTCTCCTTGTTTCCTTTACTGTTTGCTCAAGGCACAGCTTGAATAACATCAAGGATAGTTTACAATTTTATCTCACTCCCTTCCTAGCTGCAGCTTCCCTTTCATGTCCATGGAGACGTTTAAAAATGCTTGCACTCTGTTGACGACATCTATATGTGTACTCCACAACTCACTTTAAAGTGTGTGCTGGAGGGTGCATAACATGTGAGAACCATGAATCATTTCGTCTGCCCCATCCCCCTTGCTGTTCATTCGCACACGGTTCTTTGGAAGAATATCAACACCCCTTCAGTACAAGCCCATTCTCTTCCAGAAAGTGAGATCAATGGATCTATGGAAATAAAGATGGGGATGAACATGCAGCGATGTGAGAAGCAATCAGTGCAAACGGTTCAGAACCGTCCGGTGTGGCCGAGCGGCTCTATGCGCTTCATTCCGGAACCGCTACGGTCGCAGGTTCGAATCCTGCCTCGGGCATGGATGTGTGTGATGTCCTCACGTTAGTTAGGTTTAAGCTGTTCTAAGTTCTAGGGGACTGATGACCTCAGATGTTAAGTCGCATAGTGCTCAGAGTCATTTGAATCATTTGAAACCGTTCAGATGTAGTGAACCTACAATGTCATAAATATTCCAAATTTCTGTTATCCGCAACTTATTGATTATAGTTGTAATGTACTTACATTGATCAGCCAGAACGTTATGACCACTACTTAATAGCCAGTATGTCTACCTTTGGCACGGATAACAGCGGCGACGCGTCGTGGCATGGAACCAACGATACTTTAGTAGGTTTCTGGAGGGAGTTGGCACCACATCTGCACACACAAGTCACCTGATTGCCATCAATTCCAGGAAGGGGAGCGATGAGCTCTGACGCCATGTCCAATCACATCCCAGATGTGTTCGATCGGGTTTGGATCTGGCGAGTTGTCAGGCCAGCACATCATTTGGAACTCGCCACTGTTTTCCTCGAACCACACCATCACACATCTGGTCTTGTGACGCGTGCATTATCTTGTCGAAAAATGCTACTGCTATCAGGAAACATGATAGTCGTGAAGGGGTTTACGTGGCCTGAAACCAGTGTACGATACTCCCTGGCTGCCATGGTGCCTCGTATGGGCTCCACTGAACCCATGGATGCCCACGAAAATGTTCTCCAGAGCATAGTGGAACCGCCGCCAGCTTGTCTCCGTCACGCAGTAAAGGTGTCAAGGAGCTCTTCCCCAGAAAGACATCTACATCTACATACATACTCCGCAATCCACCATACGGTGCGTGGCGGAGGGTACCTCGTACCACAACTAGCATCTTCTCTCCCTGTTCCACTCCCAAACAGAACGAGGGAAAAATGGCTGCCTATATGCCTCTGTACGAGTCCTAATCTCTCTTATCTTATCTTTGTGGTCTTTCCGCGAAATGTAAGTTGGTGGCAGTAAAATTGTACTGCAGTCAGCCTCAAATGCTGGTTCTCTAAATTTCCTCAGTAGCGATTCACGAAAAGAACGCCTCCTTTCCTCACCTCCGATGAATTCGTGCCCTCCCATAGGCACGATGATGAACGTATCAGGATTCATCAGACCGTGCAACACTTTGCCACAGCGCCAACTTCCAGTGCCGATGGTCAAGTGCCTATTTCAGTCGTAGTTGCCGAAATCGCGGTGTTAACATTGTCACATGCCTGGGTGGTCGGGTAGAGAGGCCCATCATTAGGAATGTTCTACATCTACATCTACATTTACACTCCGCAAGCCACCCAACGGTGTGTGGCGGAGGGTACTTTACGTGCCTCTGTCATTACCTCCCTTTTCTGTTCCAGTCGCGTATGGTTCGCGGGAAGAACGACTGTCTGAAAGCCTCCGTGCGCGCTCGAATCTCTCTAATTTTACATTCGTGATCTCCTCGGGAGGTATAAGTAGGGGGAAGCAATATATTCGATACCTCATCCAGAAACGCACCCTCTCGAAACCTGGCGAGCAAGCTACACCGCGATGCAGAGCACCTCTCTTGCAGAGTCTGCCACTTGAGTTTGCTAAACATCTCCGTAACGCTATCACGGTTACCAAATAACCCTGTGACGAAACGCGCCGCTCTTCTTAGGATCTTCTCTATCTCCTCTGTCAACCCGATCTGGTACGGATCCCACACTGATGAGCAATACTCAAGTATAGGTCGAACGAGTGTTTTGTAAGCCACCTCCTTTGTTGATGGACTACATTTTCTAAGGACTCTCCCAATGAATCTCAACCTGGTACTCGCCGTACCAACAATTAATTTTATATGATCATTCCACTTCAAATCGTTCCGCACGGATACTCCCAGATATTTTACAGAAGTAACTGCTACCAGTGTTTGTTCTGTTATCATGTAGTCATACAATAAAGGATCCTTCTTTCTATGTATTCGCAATACATTACATTTGTCTATGTTAAGGGTCAGTTGCCACTCCCTGCACCAAGTGCCTATCCGCTGCAGATCTTCCTGCATTTCGCTACAATTTTCTAATACTGCAACTTCTCTGTATACTACAGCATCATCCGCGAAAAGGCGCATGGAACTTCCGACACAATCTACTAGGTCATTTATATATATATATATTGTGAAAAGTAATGGTCCCATTACAGTCCCCTGTGGCACGCCAGAGGTTACTTTAACGTCTGTAGACGTCTCTCCACTGATAACAACATGCTGTGTTCTGTTTGCTAAAAATTCTTCAATCCAGCCACACAGCTGGTCTGATATTCCGTAGGCTCTTACTTCGTTTATCAGGCGACAGTGCGGAACTGTATCGAACGCCTTCCGGAAGTCAAGGAAAATAGCATCTACCTGGGAGCCTGTATCTAATATTTTCTGGGTCTCATGAACAAATAAAGTGAGTTGGGTCTCACACGATCGCTGTTTCCGGAATCCATGTTGATTCCTACAGAGTAGATTTTGGGTTTCCAAAAACGACATGATACTCGACCAAAAAACATGTTCCAAAATTCTACAACAGATCGATGTCAGAGATATAGGTCTATAGTTTTTCGCATCTGCTCGACGACCCTTCTTGAAGACTGGGACTACCTGTGCTCTTTTCCAATCATTTGGAACCTTCCGCTCCTCTAGAGACTTGCGGTACACGGCTGTTAGAAGGGGGGCAAGTTCTTTCGCGTACTCTGTGTAGAACCGAATTGGTATCCCGTCCCGTCCAGTACTCTGTTGAGTGTTTCCAGTTGCTTTTCTATTCCTTGGACACTTATTTCGATGTCAGCCATTTTTTCGTTTGTGCGAGGATTTAGAGAAGGAACTGCAGTGCGGTCTTCCTCTGTGAAACAGCTTTGGAAAAAGGTGTTTAGTATTTCAGCTTTACGCGTGTCATCCTCTGCTTCAATGCCATCATCATCCCGGAGTGTCTGGATATGCTGTTTCGAGCCACTTACTGATTTAACGTAAGAGCAGAACTTCCTAGGATTTTCTGTCAAGTCGGTACATAGAATTTTACTTTCGAATTCACTGAACGCTTCACGCATAGCCCTCCTTACGCTAACTTTGACATCGTTTAGCTTCTGTTTGTCTGAGAGGTTTTGGCTGCGTTCGGTGCTCTATGTGTTCAGACACACTTGTACTTTGCCCAGCATTAAACTGTGATGTTAGCTCCGCCATAGCTCACCGCCTGTCCTGCTTTACCAGTCTGCCCAGCCTACGACGTCCGACATGTGTAATGAGGGGTGGCCACCCAACCCCACGACGTCTGGACGTGGTCTCACCTTGGTTTCGTCACGTGCTGAGGGCACCCACCACAGCACTCTTCGAACACTCGACAAGTCGTGCAGTCTCCGAAATGCTCGTGCATTCTCTGCTCCATCACAATCTGCCCTCGACCCAATTCCGATGGCGCGACTTCCCCATTCTACGTGCGGACAGTACGCTCACTGATACTACACGCACCGCGCGAGTGTCTGACTAGCAGTCATTCCTCGCCAGGTGATGCTGCTGTCGCCTGGATTGGTCCTTCCAGTACCAAATTGGTGATCTCTTGATGGCTCAAAAAGTGTCCTTTCAACCGATCCCTTCTCCTACTCATGTTCTGCCACAAATTCCTCTTCTCCCCAGTTCTATTCAGCACCTCCTCATTAGTTACGTGATCGATAGTAGGTCGGTGCTCAGAATGTTCTCTGTATTATGTATAGATATACTACCGAACAGTAACACATGAAATTTGGTGTGGGACCGGGACTCGAACACGGATTTCTCACCTCAACTACTTCGGCTATCCGTGCACGCTCAATGGGTCGACTTAAACTTCCGTATGTCACACTGTCTCCGTCCTTATGGCCGGTATTACACTATCAAATTTCTTTGTCCAATATCTTTGTCCAAAATCTTTGTCAAAGATATTCGATAGTGTAATATGGATCTTTGACAAATGTCGTCCAATATTTGATCAAATCTAGGCCGAGGCCGTATATTTGATCAAAGAAATCGCTTGTCTTCTGTTCACTGCAATGCGATATGTTACCACGCGGAGCGCTAGCATCGCTGCAGCGTTCTGTCGTCTGTAGTGTTTTTATAACCATTGCCGGTAAATACAATTGGTGTGTGCCAACAACTACAGTATTAATAGAGATGTCTGAAGCTTATGAGGCGCTTTACAACGTGAGGCACCCTGAATAAAAAATAGATTAAGAAGATTGGAGACCTAACCTAACCTAACATAACATAACCCTCTCCTGTAGCAAGGAATCGGAGTGCTATAGTGAGCCTGTCTTCTGAAGATGTAGCAGTTCTTAAGTGAAAATTGTGCTTTGTGATATGAGGATACACTTCACTGAGCACATACAGAAATGTATGCTCATCCATTCTTAAGTAATTGATGTACGACTTGACGTCTTCCACTGTAAGCTCACGTAACAAGTTTTGTTGAATGCTTTTATCGTGTCGTCGTAAAACCCACGGCTTCACCCAGATTAGATTAGTTTTTCGTTCCATAGATCCGTGCTGAGGAGATCCTCGTGGATGTGGAACATGTCGATTTTTTTAAGCTGAAATAAAAATACTAATAGTATGAATAAATACATCATTTGTTTCTATTAAAAATTTCGCCAATGGAGTAGAAGGAGTTGGCCAGTAGTAAGTCTTTCAGGCTCCTTTTAAACTGATCTTTATTTCTAACTAAATTTTTTATGTTTCCTGGCAAATTATTGAAGATGAGTGTTCCTGAGTAGTGGACCCCTTTTTGAACTAAAGTAAGTGTTTTTAAGTCCTTGTGCAGATCATTTTTGTTCCTGGTATTGTATGTATGAACTGAGTTGTTTGTTGGAAAAAGAGATATATTATTTACGACAAATTTTATTAAGAAGTAAATATACTGAGAGGCAGTAGTTAACCTGCGAGCCGGAAGTATAGTGAGACTGTCATTTGGGCCTACGAGAGTTATAGTTTTTTTTGTTTGTTTCTCATGCTTAGATAACTGTACAAACATATCGTTGCATGTATTGTAATAATCATTACATATAATGATCCACATGCAACAATATCTCTACGGAAGTATCTAGGCATGAAATACAAAACAAAAAAAGCTAACCTGCAAATCTCGTACGTCCAAACGACAGTCTCACTGTACTTCTGGCCCGCCAACAGTTTCATTTTCTTTCTTATTTTCCCCCAGTACCAATGCAAGAATCTGAAGTACCCAGTTCTTTGAAGAGGTTTCTGCAGGAGGTCCGTGAATTTACTCCACAAATAATACGTATTACACGCTTTTGGACCTTGAAAACTTTTGTTTGACTTCAAGATTTACCCCAAAATATTATCCCATATGACATTATGGAATGAAAGTATGCAAGCATTTTCATTTTTATGTTGCCTATGTCTGCTAACACTCGAATTGCAAATACAGATTTGTTAAGGCGTTTCTGCAGTTCTGTGGTGTGCTCCTCCCAACTGAATTTATTATCAAGTTGTAGTCCCAGGACTTTTAAGACTGTCAACCTCGTATGTATGGTTCCATTTTCTCCCCCCCCCCCCTTCTTTTCCGCATGTGCACACAATGCAATTGGAGTACGTAGAACTGCTGCGGTTAATAACAAGTTGTTGTCAGCCATCTTGAACTTTGACGAAAAATTTGATGACAGTGTAATACCCCTTGTAGCGCTACGTCAAAGATCTTTGTCAAATATATTGGACGGAATATTGGATCACATCTTTGATCAAATCTTTGACAAAGAAATTTGATAGTGTAATACCGGCCTTATATCGTAGTCCACTAATTTCATTGGCTCTGAGCACTATGGGACTCAACTTCAGAGGTCACAGTCCCCTAGAACTTAGAACTACTTAAACCTAACTAACTTAAGGACATCACACACATCCATGCCCGAGGCAGGATTCGAACCTGCGACTGTAGCCGTCGCGCGGTTCCAGACTGTAGCACCTAGAACCGCTCGGTCACTCCGGCTGGCACTAATTTCATTACCTGATGCTCAAAACATTAGCTGAACTCCCAAACAGGCAGAATGAGACAACGAGGAGTCGAGGCTAGTGTTGTTGTCGTCGTGTACCCGCCAGAATGGTTCTGACTTGTTTTGGAATGTGTGAGGATCTCCAACATGCAAAAAGCCTTTCTTGTGACGTCTCCCATTGCAGTTTGTTGAACATTCCCGTGTCATTCCACTCACACGCCGACTGAACAAATTGTGACCAGTCGCATAGCTTTTCTTCGAAAATTTTCTATCTGTTCCGTTAATCCAAGACAGTAATCGTCCGAGACTTACAAGCAAATCTCAAGAATTTCACGAACGTGAGTGCTTGGGTCTGTGAACCATACCTCTTGGGGTTGTTCTAATAAAAATGGGCCTGAAGTCTTCTTCCTCCTATTGACAGATTTATGTGCTCATTGCACGTTAAATCTCCACTCATACTCTTAGATACATGGCGAACTTATGTGGTTGCAGTGGCCCATAGCGTATTCAGACAGTATTAAATCATTTCGTTTGTTTACGCACATCACAACACATTCGTTTATCTTCAGCATCAGCTGTCAATCTTTACACACATTGTCCGCAAGTCTCTCTATATTTCGTAACATTTTTCTAACTCTGTAACCTCGATGTACACAACTACGTCATGTACGAACATTTTTTTCACAGTTATTTATTTTTATTGATGGTACATCACCAAGCTAACTAAATGGATCAGGTCCTTTTATATTACATTTTTGAACCAATTTGTACAACAAAGCTGTAGTAAAATATATTTATTGCGATATCTCGACGTGCCTAGTATACAGTTATTACCTAGTTCCCTTCCGCCAGTTAGATTTGTTTCCCACGTGTTTCTTCTAACGACTAGGTATAAGTTATCACCAACTTACCTATTAAAACGTCCCACAATAAGTACCTTGTCCCTAAAATTACAAAACAAACTAGTAGTAACAACAGAGAAGTAATAACAATAAAAATTGGTGTATAGAATGGAAATAAAAACGTGAAGGAAAAGACATTATGAGGCGTCGGCTGTATTTTAATGTGTAGTTGTATCAAGTGATTTGACGGTAAATTAGTGATCTTAATCTATCTTTCTACTTAAAAATAAGGGGTTGGGTTGGGTTGTTTGGAGGAAGAGACCGAACAGCGACGTCATCGGTCTCATCGGATTAGGGAAAATGGGGAAGGAAGTCGGCCGTGCCCTTTCAAAGGAACCATCCCAGCATTTGCCTGGAGCGATTTAGGGAAATCACGGAAAACCTAAATCAGGATGGCTGGACGCGGGATTGAACAGTCGTACTCCCGAATGCGAGTTCACCTCGCTCGGTTTAAAAATAGGCAAAAATGGGACTTGAATATATTTAACAACTAATTCCAGTTCCTTTTTTTGTCACATCCATTTATTATCGTGATGTATCTCATAAGTGCAAAGACCTCACTGTGGTTCATTAAAGTAGGAGGAATTTCTGCCATGGAAACAAGTAAAACAGTTTCTCTACCCTGAAACAATGCAAACAAGCAGCACAGTATGGACTTACGGAGACGAACGCAATGTTTTACAGTACCTCATAGAATTTTTTTAACCTGTCCATATGGTTCAAATCCCGCTAAGCAGTATGGGACTTATCAGTTGAGGTCATTAGTCCCCTAGACTTAGAACTAATTAAACCTAATTAACCTAAGGACATCACACACATCCATGCCCGAAGCAGAATTCGAACATGCGACCGTAGCAGCAGCGCGGTTCCGTACTGAAGCGCCTAGAACCGCTCGGCCACAGTTGCCGGCTCTTAATCTGTTGCCTGATGCATCTTATAATGACATGGGAGGCCTTTAGTAAGTACATAATTCAAACCATTGGACTTATTACAATAACTTGTACATGACAGTAATGTAAAACGAACAATGTTCTTAAATGCTACTGTCCCTTACGAAATGCAGGTTTAACAAAGTGATCAGTATTGGGGGGGGGGGGGGGGGGTGCCTCTATGGGAACAAGGGAAAGTATCTTATAAGCTTGTGCGTAATTCAGCATGGTGCAGCCGAGATAAGCACTGCTGAGAGCAAAAAACAAGAGAGCAAGTTATTACGTCTCATTCGCAGAAATTCCCGATGCTGATAAGTTTAAAATTTCGTTAACGAATTTGCACGGGACAAGAGTAGAGCGAGAGAAAAATGGGTGTGAATTACAGTCATTGAAACATAGGAACAAGCACACCCTTCAGCCTAAAATAGTGCAATGAAAAGAATTTAGCTTAAGACACACGTGGCAAGTACTTCAACAATTCGGAGAGAGTTTGGTACAAAGAATAGGGACTACTAGCATACTCTGTCATACAATGAACGATGCGCCAGCAAGCAGCTGCATCTTGTCTCCATCACTGCCTCATGGCAAAGCTGCCCAGCGGGTCCCCACCGTCCCAGAACATCTCCAGCGCTTCCAGCTGTCAATCTTTACACACATTGTCCGCAAGTCTCTCTATATTTCGTAACATTTTTCTAACTCTGTAACCTCGATGTACACAATGGTCCCGTCTTCAACTGTCCGTTCGCTCCTCTACACACTTGAGAGGATGCACTTTTCGGCGCACATTCCCACCGGTCGAAACTCTCGCTTCCTGCCGCAACACAACGGCCCGGTCGCATTCCACTAATTCGGCGGGAAATATCGTCCACCCTACGTGCTCCAAGTCACGTAAGGCAAGACAGCGAGCCTGGGATCCTCTGCCAACATCTCGCTCATTGTTCTTCGATTCCCAAATGGTTCAAATGGCTCTAAGAACTATGGGACTTAACATCTGAGGTCATCAGTCCCCTAAACTTAGAGCTACTTAAACCTGTCTAACCAAAAGACATCACGGACATCCACACCCGAGGCAGGATTCAAACCTGCGATCGCAAAAGCAGCGCGGTTCCGGACTGAAGCGCCTAGAGCCGCTCGGCCACAGCAGCCGGCTTTGATTCCTCCCCCGTGCTGCTGTCCTGTGCGTTACATCGGTTCATTCCTCCTTTTCTAAGCTTGGAGATAGAAAATTCTGCTTAGCCCACAGCCATACTAAGAGAATGGATTTCATGCAAGACAGGGAGTGTTCATGAGATAGAGATTGCTGATCACAAAGGGAACGTAAGGATTAAATATTTACGGCAGAGATCCCTTCCTACAGGCATTGATCCGACTAGAAAATGACAAATATGCCATATGAAAATTATAAAATGCCGTATCCAGTTGACAAGATGTACGCCAATGAAATGTGTAGTCAAATAAACGGAGTCACTATTGCAAATAACACACAGTATCCATAAAGTCTCGCATCATTTCAAAAAATCGTAACTTGGACGGCATTACAGATAGAGGACCGTGGTTAGCAGCTGTCAGAGTATTTTTTCCTTTGTCCTTTGTTGTAGATTTGACTTGGAATGCAACAAAAGGGGCGAAAAATCAGGAGGAGGCGCACTGTCTCAGGTGGTATGCAGATTCCAAATCTGTGACAAAGGCACTGCGGAATATCGACGCAAGTATAGGAGGGGACCACCGGCACAAGCAAGCAGGGAGAGATGGTTCAGAAACAAAGAGGACACGCAGACAGGCTGCATAAGAGACTTTTCCCGAAATGGACGTCCGCCTGCGCCCCATGTCTGAAACACGTGTTGACAGAGTACGTTCAACACAGCCTCGTCATTCCATCCTGCATCAGGCAGACTGCAGCGACAGAACTAAATCACACTTTCCGTGAGAGTTGGACGGGGCGTAATAGTCCTCTCGCATGTCCGCCGCTCTCTCCCGATGTCTCGCCACTAGACTTATTCGAATGGGGTTACGTCAAGCAATGCGTGTGCGCGACGACAGTAAGCGGCATTGCTACGTCTCGTGCACGAATCAATGAAGCAATCAGAAGCGTTGATACTGCCAGGCTGACCCCTACATGGCCAGAACTCGAACGCCGCATTAATGTTCTACGAGCGACGAGTGGTGCAGAAGATAACTTTGAGAGTTTCTAAATGTTTTTCAATGTTCATATGTTCTAATGTGTGTGAATTCTAACAAGGGAACCTCCCCATCGCACGCCCCCCCCCCCCCTTAGATTTAGTTATAACTTGGCACAGTAGATAAGCCTTGAAAAACTGATTACAGATCAATCGAGAAAACAGGAAGAAGTTGTGTGGAACTATGAAAAAAATAAGCAAAATATACAAACTGAGTAGTCCGTGCGCAAGCTATGTAACATCAAGGCTTATGCGAGCTCAGGAGCGCCGTGGTCCTGTGGTTAGCGAGAGCAGAGTCTTCCCTCGAGTGAAAAGTTTAATTTTTTGTTTTCAGACAATTATCAAAGTTCAGGCGCTCACACATAATCAACTTCGCTCTCCAAAATTCCAGGACATGTTCAGATTTGCTTGGACATATGCAGGATTTGACGGTCTACACACGGAAAAATTTGAAAACGTTAAAAACGTATGTTTTGACAGAGCACAGGGAAAACTGCGCGACTGTGAAACTGTTGCATTCGTTTGTTGCATTTTATGTGACTCTTATATTTTCATCACTTTTTTGGGAGTGATTATCACATCCACAAGAAAACCTAAATCGGGCAAGGTAGAAGAATCTTTTTACACATTCGCCAAGTGTACAAGTTAGATGGGTCGACAACATATTCCTGTCATGTGACGCACATGCCGTCACCAGTGCCGTATAGAATATATCAGACGTGTTTTCCTGTGGAGGAATCGGTTGACCTAAGACCTTGCGATCAAATGTTTTCGGTTCCCATTGGAGAGGCACGTCCTTTCGCCTACAAATCGCACGGTTTTGCGGTGCGATCGCAAAACATAGACACTAAACTTATTACAGTGAACAGAGACGTCAATGAACGAACAGACAGATCATAACTTTGCGAAAATAAACAAAATAAACTTTTCATTCGAGGGAAGACTTGAACCAAGGACCGCTCGTTCCGCAGCTGCTCACACTAACCACGGGACCACGGCGCTCCTGAGCGCACATTGTCCTTGATGTTGCCTATCTTGCACATGGACTACTCAGTTTGTATATTTTGCTTATTTTTTTCATAGTTCCACACAACTTCTTCCTGTTTTCTCGATTGACCTGTGTTCAGTTTCTCAAGGCCTATCCACTGTGCCAACTTATAACTAAATGTGAGGGGGGTGCGATGGGGAGGTTCCCTTGTAAGGGACCAAAATGGTGAGGTCATCGGTGCCTAGACTTACACACGACTTAAACTAACTTATGCTAAGAACAACACACATACCCATGGCCGAGGGAGCGCTCGAACCTCCAATTCCTGTGATTGCTTAAGCATATTTTCCGAATATTTTGGTATAACGTAACAATGGCCTCCGGTGCTTATTACAGAATAATGGGATTTAGATCTATTCGGATCGTTGCCTCAGTTACCTTTGTTACTGTGAAAATACCTTCACAACCGTACAATACGCAATCAGCAAAAATTGCTGTGGTGTGGTTACCATCGCAGCGGCAACAGGTGAGCACAGCGCTGCTTTCCATTGCACTCAGTGAACCCATACACGGGTTGCATATCCAACTCCATCAGTATCCATACTTGTGTGTCACTGTTACAGCTACAGCTACAGTGACCGGTTATCAAGATTTAAGTGAATGTGAACGTGGTGTTATAGTCGGCGCTTGGGTGATGGACACAACATCTCCGAGGTAGCGATCAAGTGGGGATTTTCCCATACGACCATTTCACAAGAGTACAGCGAATATCAGGAATCCGGTAAAACGTCAAATCTCTGACATCACTGCGGACGGAAAAAGATCCTGCAAGAACAGGACCAACGATGACTGAAGGGGATCGTTCAACGTGACAGGAGCGCAATTTTTCCGCAAATTGCTGCAGATTTCAATGCTGGGCCATCAACAAGTGTCAGCGTGTGAACCATACAACGAAACGTCATCGATATGGGCTTTCGAAGCCGAAGACCCACTCGTGTACTCTTTATGACTGCACGATACAAAGCTGTACGCTTCACCTGGGCCCGTTAACACCGACGTTGGACTGTTGATGACTGGAAACATGTTGCCTGGTCGGACGGGTTTCATTTCAAATTGTATCGAGCAGATGGACGTGTACGGGTATGGAGACAACTTCATGAACCAATGAATCCCGTCTGATCACCTGCATCCATTTGTGTCCATTGGGCATTCCGACGAACTTGGACAATTCCAGAAGGACAATGCGACACCCCACACATCCAGAATTGCTACAGAGTGGCTCGAGGAACACATATCTGTGCTAAAACAAGTCCGAACGCCACCAAACTCCCCAGACATGAACATTATTGAGCATACCTGGGATACCTTCCTACGTGCTGTTGAGAAGAGATCTCCGCCCCCTCTTACTCTTACGGATTTATGTACAGCCCTGCAAGATTCATGGTGTCCAGCACTACTTCAGACACTAGGTGAGTCCATGCCACGTCGTGTTGCGGCACTTCTGCGTGCTCGCGGGGGCCCTACACGATATTAGGCAAGTGTACCAGTTTCTTTGCGCCTTCGGTGTTGATTAAAGGAGTTCATTGGCGCGTGGATACTGCCTCGCGGCTTTTGTCGCTACAGCCGCCGCACCGGAATTGCACATTAATGGTGCGGAAAAACCAGAAGGAAGACGGCCATCTGACCATGTGTAGTCCTTACAGATATCGGCGGCGCATGTATCATCTGCAGGACGCTACATAATCCAGCGAATATAGTAGCACTTCGTTCCAATCTGTATAAATATTGGTGCGAAACAATACTAACTATTGCTATCGACCGTATGTAACCGAAATAGACGAAGATCGTAAATTCTAGAATCTTTATTACAGTGCATTGTCGCCATTGTCTTTACAATGATTACCGGTTCATATTCTGAACATCGTCAGAGCTGTTAAAACAAATAAAAGACGTGCTAAGTTTGATCTTACACAACTAATCTGAAACACGCATGTGATAAACATAATACTGATGACGATACTCCCTGTAGTTGCACAGCGACCCGTCAGTTTTATGTGCTCTGTGCAGCCCCCATAACACACTAACTGAGCATAATTTTATCTATCTAAATGTTTCCTTTCAGCACAATGACTTTGTCGTCTTGACGTGCTACGTACGGAGGGCTACACCTCCTAACACGGTTGCCTATACTCTTTCACAAGTCTGGACATTACAACTGAAATACGGAAGCTGCACACAGCACGTAACTTTGGAGATTTGTGGTAAGTTCCAATGTCGCAAACTGCTGAGGTCATCGGTCCCTAGGCTTACACACTACTTAATCTAACTTAAACTGACTTACGCTAAGGACAAGACACACATACATGCCCGAGGGAGGACTCGAACCTCCGACAGGGGGGGGGGGGAGGGGGGGGGGAGGGGGGGGAGCCTCACGAACCGTGACAAGGCGCCCGTGACCATACGTCTACCCCGCGCGGCCATATATCATGTACGGGTTGATCTCCAACTACAATATGAATCATATGCACTGTAATATTATACAACTTAGCATGTCTTACTTGTTTTAACACATCTGAAGATGCTCAGAATTTGAACGAAACTGGTAAGCGAAGTTAATTTTAAAGGAAAAATAATTGTTATTGCAGAAATCCGCACCAATGACGCAGACCTCTTCGTACGGCTATGTGCAACTGGCCGGTGACCTCCCTGAAAGTGGGAATGACCGGTGTCTTATGCGACCGCAGCCGTAAGAATAGTGAGCATTGAGCGGGCTCCTTACGTAACACAGGCGCGGGTGGGTCGCGCTGCACTTCAAAGCGCTGGTCGCCAGCCCAGACCCACGCCCACACAGCGTCAACTTCCTCACCTCGCCGCAACTAGTCCGCCATCGCCTGGACTCGCAGTAAATTTATCCTCAAGGCTATTAGCACACTAACACACGATGGCGATAGTTTCCTGAAGGAAATTTGAGTGTTTTATTTTATGTACTATGTCTGTGTCTGTGTGTGTGTGTGTGTGTGTGTGTGTGTGTGTGTGTGTGTGTGTGTGTGTCTGTGTATATCTGTGTGTTTGTCTGTGTGTGTGTTGCGGTGCGAACTGATTCCGGGCGCATATGTAAGCTTGACGGAAATTAAATTTCCTTCATTCGTTACTCGAACGAGACACATGACAGTAGACATACACTGTACAGCGGCTTGTAATGTACACTTGTTGTGTACATAGTTCCGCGTAGTCAGCGCGTACACAACTTTCCCACTAGAGCACACTGCGCTAAGCACAACAGCGCAGGCGCAGCACTCGTCCTTCTCCGCACTACGAGATGGCGCTGCCTTAGAGACGGACCAAATTCTGCTTCCACCGATCCGCGTATTGATATGTAACGCCGCCAATGAGATTGCTGCTAACGTAGAACCTTTTCTCCTCACGGATCACACTCGCGTAGCGATACCTGAACGCTCGAGGTATTATAACGAGTGTACAGGCCTTCCATTAGTCAGTCTGCATTTGTCTGTACCAGTCTATAGTCAAGTTTCAGTCTGCGCCTAATAAGATTATCATATTCCTGTACATAGCCATAAAGAGAAATGTATAGACACTTTGTCAAGTATCAGAGATATGTGAGAATAAGATTAACGTACCAAGACCAAAGGAACTTCAGATTGTCAATTGTAAATAGCATCCAGAATCAAGTTAAGTAAGGTTTATGATTGTTATTATTTTAATAAATGTGTGTGAAAATTAATCAAGTTCTGTTTAAAGTTGGTCACTGTCAATCTGCTACTCTAAGCATGGAAGTGGCATTTCTATCGTCTGACCTAACGGCAGAAGATAGACACGCCACGATTAGACCACGAGGCATATTGCTGACACTCGCCTACTTCGTTAGAGCGACAAGTCAAATAATCTGTTCGTGTGTGTACCGAAGGTCTTCCAGTACGCACACCACAACACTGAAGAGCCAAAGAAACTGGCACAGCTGCCCAACATCGTGTAGAGCCCCTGCGAGCACGCAGAAGTGCGGCAACACGACGTGGCATGAGCTCGAATAATGTCTGAAGTAGAGTTGGAGGGAATAGACGCCATGAATCCTACAGGGCTGCAAGGCATCCCAGATATGCTCAGTAATGTTCATGTCTGGGGAGTTTGGTGGCCAGCGGAAGTGTTTAAGCTCAGAAGAGTGTTCCTGGAGCCACTCTGTAGCACTCCTGCACGTGTGGGTTGTTGCGTGGTCCTTCTGGAATTGTCCAAGTCTGTCGGAATGCCCAGTGAACATGAATGGATGCAGTTGATCAGACAGGATGCTTACGTACGTGTCACCTGCCAGAATCGTATTTAGACATATCTGGGGTTCCATATCACTTCAACTGCACACGCCACACACAATTACAGAGTCTCCACTAGCTTGAACAGCCCCCTGCTGCCATGCAGGGTCCATGGATTCATGAGGTTGTCTCCATACCCGTACACGTCCATCTGCTCGATCCAATTTGAAATGAAACTCGTCCGACCAGGCAACATGTTTCCAGTCATCAACAGTCCAACGTCGGTGTTGACAGGTCCAGGCAAAGAGTAAACCTTTATGTCGTGCAGTCATTAAGGGTACACGAGTGGGCCTTCGGCTCCAATACTCCAAAATGGCTCTGAGCATTATGGGACTTAACTTCTGAGGTCATCAGTCCCTTAGAACTTAGAACTACTTAAACCTAACTAACCTAAGGACATCACACACATCCATGCCTGAGGCAGGATTCGAACCTGCGACCGTAGCCGTCGCCGGGACAGACTGTAGCGCCTAGAACCGCTTGGCCACTCCGGTCAGCTCCGATACTCCATATCGATTATGTTTCATTGAATGGTTCGCACGCTGACACTTGTTGATGGCCCAGCATTGAAGTCTGCAGCAATCTGCGGAAGTTTTGCACTTGTGTCACGTCAAACGATTCTCTTTAGTTGTCGTTGGTCCCGTTCTTGTAGGATCCTATTCTGCAGCGATGTCGGAGATTTGATGTTTTACCGGATTCCCGATATTCGCTGTACGCTTGTGAAATGCTCGTACGGGAAAGTACCCACTTCATCGCTACCTCGGTGTGTCCATCGCCCAAGCGCCGACTATAACACCACGTTCAAACTCACTTAAATCTTGATAACCGGTCACTGTAGCAGCAGTAACCGATCTAACAACTGTGCGAGACACTTGCCTTATATAGCCGTTGCCGACGCTTGCCTACACCAGTTTCTTTGGCGCTCCAGCCACACAGTACTAGCACTTGGTTTAACCTGTTACTAGTTAACGCATTAAAAAAACTGCTTTGGTGTAACTTGTCAAATCCATGTCTATGGGAGATCATATTGCACCCAGTGACAGGATGTAACTGTACATCGCGCGCAGTCTGGTAAAAGCATAATCACATACCGGGCCCGTACCTGCCAGAAAAGCCGTGTGCACGATTAATAGGGAAAGAGCATCGTTGCCCAACGCTGTGACCTGTAGTGTCAGTGACCCTGACCAAATGTGGCCGTTCAAATAAGCGCTGGTAGACTCCCAAATGGGAGACTCCCTTTCGTCCCAGGAACGCGCAGTTCGCTTATCGGGTTAGGTCACTAGTTTTTGTTGCCCTCACGTCTGGCTAGTCTCGATATCATTCTCCGTTTAATGTTTAAAGTGCACTGCGGTCACATCTATTACGAGCGCTTATTAGCGCACACAATACCAACAACTTCTCCAGACGTAAACAGAGATTGCTTTTACGACCAACCGTAGGGAAAAAAAATGTGAACGTGCACGAAAAAGAGCAAGGAGCAGTGCTAGTACAATTTTACACCTACAGTGAGCAAAAAGAAAACATTAGACGAAAGATAATAGGAAACAGAAAGGAAATTTTCTGCTAGGCTCATTGTGCACAAAATCTAAGATAATCAAGTAATTCACTTTTCCCGTGATAAATTCGACAAGGAGAAACTCGTCATAAGTCACACTCTGACGCAGTCGAAACTTGGCAGGGTGAAAGAAAGGTGAAAATAAAGGGACACCTATTTCGGCTTAGGTTCCAGCATGCAATAGCATCCAAGAAAATGACGGTCAAAGTTTCAACGCGATTTCATCAGACTCCTTGCTCGTCAGAAAATCAAGTGGGTCGGTAGCGCAGTGGTTAAGACCATAGTTTCAAAATTTTGCGCCCGGTGTTGAAGTACAATCTTATGTTGCCTTTTTTTTTTTGATCGCGGAAGTATGTGACATCAATATTTTTTTTATGACATCGTGATACAAATAGAATTAATGGCAAAAGAAATAAGGATTTCAAATCCTATGAAAAACAGTTTTATCATCACGGCTGACACAGAGTAACAGCTTCCGGAAAATTTTCTAACACAAGTTTTCGTTTCTTGCTAAGAAATTCGTAACGAATTTAGTCCTCGAGTCGGTCAAGACGTAAAGTAAGTATGGGACGACATCAGAATGTGCATGCAGCTGCCACAATATCTACAGTAGAAAGCTCACAAAAGAAACCTATCACCACTTTCTGGACCAATTTTTGCGACTGTATTTAAAAAAAAAAAGGAGGCGTTTTCGTACCTTGTTGACTCTTGGGATAGGCAGAATCGTCCTTCCTTATACTATGACCTGTTTGTCGATGAAATCGGAATACCGATATGTTCACTAAAAGTGAAGAGATTGAAAAATCAGCCAACCAGTTGCAAAACAAAGGTTTATTAGCTCTTGACCTATGTTTAGATATTACTAAAAAATCCTCTTCAGAAGGAGTGGGCCTTCTTGTTACATCACATGGCGGTACATTAGATTAGATGAAGCCGAGCGGCTCTTGTCATAAATAAAATTGACAGAACAAGAATTATCTCAAGCCATGGCTTTAGCTAACAGCCAGATTACATGTATAGTACTTCAGAATGAATGCTCACTAGCAAATGCCTACAGGTAGAGGCTCTTGTCAACATAAAATTGTAACAGTTGGTCTTAGTCTCTGCATGATGCGCACGCCAACTCTACAAAATTCCGGAATTGTGGTTTGTTAAGCGAGGAACTGACAAAAAGTAGGGCCAGCAGCTTCTGAAAAAGCATATCCACGGTACAAAATAAACGTGTAGTGTCTTCACTTACATTGTTCCAAAACCCACATCATTTGTCGTTACACCAGCAATCGATGGCACTAAAAGCTACATTCTTTCACCGAAAAAGTCTGTAGTTAATGGAATAACACGGTAGATAATGAAGTTTTACATAATAATAGTATGTTAAAATACTCTCCTCTTTGTGTGCTATCATTTACCAAAATCTCATTTCGATATCTACAACTGTTTATGAAATATCAGCAATATTTTGGGTATTTCACTCTGGCTTTATCACTGGCGCGGCTCGTTCGCATATGAACGTGCAACATCAGATGAATCTTCTCGCGATTAGTGACATAGAGGCCTCCACCCAAGTCACAAGAAAAATTTGTTACGTTAACAAAATTTTATACGCAGTACATACATTATGTAATATGCAACAAACACAAAATCATAGCAACCCCTACTTTTCACTGCAAACTTTTCGAATTTCGCGCAGTGTGTTATTCCCATGTAAATATCACAATAACTATGAGCATTAACGAAACGACAGGCACATCAACATGAACCTGTCATATAAAGCCACAAGTAACGAAAATATGAAATTTTTCTACCAAATAGTTCCTGTAAAATCGAAAGCAGTCGGCACACGGACCGTGCATCCGAACGTTGAGCGTTTTGCGTGCCGAGTTTCTGACATCATAGCGTGGAATACCACGTTCGGTAGTCTTTCCGAATGTGCAGAGCAATATCCGGCATGTCAGAGCGTGCGTCTTAGCGTTGACCAATGAGATGGAACAACGCCACCTACGTCACACGCATGCCGTCTCCCTTGAGTACAGAGTTGTGAGGCGCCATATTGAGATTCATTTCAAGCCTATATGTACACTCCTGGAAATGGAAAAAAGAACACATTGACACCGGTGTGTCAGACCTACCATACTTGCTCCGGACACTGCGAGAGGGCTGTACAAGCAATGATCACACGCACGGCACAGCGGACACACCAGGAACCGCGGTGTTGGCCGTCGAATGGCGCTAGCTGCGCAGCATTTGTGCACCGCCGCCGTCAGTGTCAGCCAGTTTGCCGTGGCATACGGAGCTCCATCGCAGTCTTTAACACTGGTAGCATGCCGCGACAGCGTGGACGTGAACCGTATGTGCAGTTGACGGACTTTGAGCGAGGGCGTATAGTGGGCATGCGGGAGGCCGGGTGGACGTACCGCCGAATTGCTCAACACGTGGGGCGTGAGGTCTCCACAGTACATCGATGTTGTCGCCAGTGGTCGGCGGAAGTGCACGTGCCCGTCGACCTGGGACCGGACCGCAGCGACGCACGGATGCACGCCAAGACCGTAGGATCCTACGCAGTGCCGTAGGGGACCGCACCGTCACTTCCCAGCAAATTAGGGACACTGTTGCTCCTGGGGTATCGGCGAGGACCATTCGCAACCGTCTCCATGAAGCTGGGCTACGGTCCCGCACACCGTTAGGCCGTCTTCCGCTCACGCCCCAACATCGTGCAGCCCGCCTCCAGTGGTGTCGCGACAGGCGTGAATGGAGGGACGAATGGAGACGTGTCGTCTTCAGCGATGAGAGTCGCTTCTGCCTTGGTGCCAATGATGGTCGTATGCGTGTTTGGCGCCGTGCAGGTGAGCGCCACAATCAGGACTGCATACGACCGAGGCACACAGGGCCAACACCCGGCATCATGGTGTGGGGAGCGATCTCCTACACTGGCCGTACACCACTGGTGATCGTCGAGGGTACACTGAATAGTGCACGGTACATCCAAACCGTCATCGAACCCATCGATCTACCATTCCTAGACCGGCAAGGGAACTTGCTGTTCCAACAGGACAATGCACGTCCGCATGTATCCCGTGCCACCCAACGTGCTCTAGAAGGTGTAAGTCAACTACCCTGGCCAGCAAGATCTCCGGATCTGTCCCCCATTGAGCATGTTTGGGACTGGATGAAGCGTCGTCTCACGCGGTCTGCACGTCCAGCACGAACGCTGGTCCAACTGAAGCGCCAGGTGGAAATGGCATGGCAAGCCGTTCCACAGGACTACATCCAGCATCTCTACGATCGTCTCCATGGGAGAATAGCAGCCTGCTGTCAGTGTGATCATGTGATGTATCTGACCCCAGGAATGTGTCAATAAAGTTTCCCCTTCCTGGGACAATGAATTCACGGTGTTCTTATTTCAATTTCCAGGAGTGTATATATGCCTTTTCTGAGCACCAGAAAATTGAGAATCACTGTAAAACCCGGTGTTAACTGTGTGATTCGTTCCAGTAAATAATGAGAAACATCATATTCGTGGCAAAAGAATTATTGTAACTTGCGTATTATGAGAGTAGGCTATTTGAAAGCAGCGACACACTGAAGATCCACCCAAAACGCATTCTTCTTGGTACCGTTTGTTATAATTAAATTTCAATTAGTAACATATCTACGATTAAGGTTTTTAGCAATGGCAAAGACACTATGATTAGATTAAGCTGGTACATTGGTAGTGTAGCGTACTGACTAGCGGCCGGCACGGTAGCTCAGCGTGTTTGGTCAGAGGGCCGAATGTCTTCCGTAATAAAAAAAACTGAGTGAAGGAATCAACGATCAACTTGAACAGATGTCATGTGACGTCCGCCCACACCAAACGAAACGAACCATGAAAATCGTGTTCGGTCAGAAGGTTAGCAGCGCTCTGTAATAAAAAAACTGAGTTAATGGATCAACGACGAACTTAAAACTGATGTCTTACGACGGCTGCCCCGAGCAGAAGCAACGAACGAAAAACGAACAAAGCTGACACGGTAGCTCAGAGTGTTCGGTCAGGGTTAGCTGCCCTCTGTAATAAAAAAACTGAGTAAATGGATCAACGATGAACTTCAGTGGGAGTTATGGGACATCCGCCCCTAACAAACGCAATGAACAATACCGAACATAATAAGATAAAAAAAAAAATTTGCGTGACTGGTCGCTGTTGAGTTGTTTGTTTGGGTGGTGGTTCGCGTCTTGGCACTTCCAATTTTTTTTTCCTAACATTCGCGTTTTTATTAGGTTCTGATACTTTGTCATAGGTTTAATATTAGTATATACTATAATATTTGATGTTATGTAAATATAAGTTTACCTTTTTTTGAGAGGTGCTTGTGTTCGATTGGCTTAATCTACAGGACAGCTTGCGCTACTGGTATAAAGATATTTTGCTCCTTTTTCTTTTACGCTTCGTAATTCACGTGTTGCAAAGATTCTGCTACTGGGTAGGAACAGTGATCAAGTAAGACTGACCTTGGGGTTTTACTAAAATGTGGGAATGATGAAATAATGTTTATCTTGTGCGGAGAAGTATTCCAAATTTGTACCGCGCTGTTTGTAATGGAAATTTTATAAGCCTGTGTCCTTATTGATTGGACAAGGTACTTTCCTTTTCGTGGACGATGGAGGAAATGTGCGTTTTAATAGAGCTAACGTGGGAATTTCACGCGAGCCCGTTGAGTAAACAGTATGATTTACGAACTAGAAACATCCCTCAAATGCCGCTGGAGTGCGTTGCGACCGCGTATACCACGTTGGGGCCCACGTACCTTATGCACAAATCGCATCGTTCCTGAGCGTTCAGCAGCACGTTGAACTTGGTACGCTCAACGTTAACTTTCGACAGCACGGTCCGTGTGCCGACGGCTTTAGGGAAATATTCCAGGGCGTGCGCCTCTGTTCTGTCCTCGCCAACCAGCCGGAAGGTGGCAGACACACACCGTCGGCCACCCCTTCTGGGCAAACGAATGAACTCGCCCAGCCCTTTGGGTGAAAATTAGTCCCTGCACATTGGCCACCGTATCCTGCGCGGACACCCTGTGTATGGTAGCTACACTACTGGCCATTAAAATTCATACATCACGAAGATGACGTGCTACAGACGCGAAATTTAACCGACAGGAAGAAGATGCTGTGATATGCTATTGATTAGCTTTACAGACCATTCACACAAGGTTGGCGACGGTGGCGACACCTACAACGTGCTGACATGAGGAAAGTTTCCAACCGATTTCTCATACACAAACAGCAGTTGACCGGCGTTGCCTGGTGAAACGTTGTTGTGATGCCTCGTGTAAGGAGGATAAATGCATACCATCACATTTCCGACTTTGATAAAGGTCGGATTGTAGCCTATCGCGATTGTAGTTTATCATATCGCGACATTGCTGCTCGCGTTGGTCGAGGTCCAATGACTGTTAGCAGAATATGGAATCGGTGGATTCAGGAGGGTAATACGGAACGCCGTGCTGGATCCCAACGGCCTCGTATCACTAGCAGTCGAGATGGCAGGCATCTTATCCACATGGCTGTAACAGATCGTGCAGCCACGTCTCGATACCTGAGTCAACAGATGGGGACGTTTGCAAGACAACAACCATCTGCACGAACAGTTCGACGACGTTTGCAGCAGCATGGACTATCAGCTCGGAGACTATGGCTGCGGTTACCCTTGACGCTGCATCAAAGACAGGAGCGCCTGCAATGGTGTACTCAACGCCGAACCTGGGTGCACGAATGGCAAAACGTCATTTTTTCTGATGAATCCAGGTTCTGTTTACAGCATCATGATGGTCGCATCCGTGTTTGGGGACATCGCGGTGAACGCACATTAGAAGCGTGTATTCGTCATCGCCATACTGGCATGTCACCCAGCGTGTTGGTA
This sequence comes from Schistocerca piceifrons, assembly GCF_021461385.2. Taxonomy (NCBI): domain Eukaryota; kingdom Metazoa; phylum Arthropoda; class Insecta; order Orthoptera; family Acrididae; genus Schistocerca; species Schistocerca piceifrons. Next base: position 844,793,436 of record NC_060140.1, on the reverse strand, counting down.
TGGAGTGCCATTGGTTACACGTCTCTGTCACCTCTTGTTCGCATTGACGGCACTTTGAACAGTGGACGTTACATTTCAGATGTGTTACGACCCGTGGCTCTACCCTTCATTCTACCCCTGCGAAACCCTACATTTCAGTAGGATAATGCACGACCGCATGTTGCAGGTTCTGTATGGGCCTTTCTGGATACAGAAAATGTTCGACTGCTGCCCTGGCCAGCACATTCTCCAGATCTCTCACCAATTGAAAACGTGTGGTCAATGGTGGCCGAGCAACTGGCTCGTCACAATACGCCAGTGACTACTCTTGATGAACTGTGGTATCGTGTTGAAGCTGCATGGGCAGCTGTACCTGTACACGCCATCCAAGCTATGTTTGACTCAATGCCCAAGCATATCAAGGCCATTATTACGGCCAGAGGTGGTTGTTCTGTGTACTGATTTCTCAGGATCTATGCACCCAAATTGTGTGAAAATGTACCGCCACGGTCGCAGGTTCGTATCCTGCCTCGGGCATGGATGTGTATGTTGTCCTTAGGTTAGTTAGGTTTAAGTAGTTCTAAGTTCTAGGGGACTTACGACTTCAGCAGTTGAATCCCGTAGTGCTCAGAACCATTTGAACCATTTTTGTGTGAAAATGTAATCACATGTCAGTTGTAGTATAATATATTTATCCATTTAATACCCGTTTATCATCTGCATTTCTTCTTGGTGTAGCAATTTTAATGGCCAGTAGTGTAATAAGAATTGCAGAATCATATGATTTCTTTTGGCGGACGATACGAATTGTTTTTGTTTTCGGTATGAAGAGCGCGAGATTAACTGTTATTGATCTGTCAATTACAGATTTCGAAGTTGGTTACTGATTTTCGTATCACTTGGTTATGGTGGCAGATTGCGCAGTAACGTAGCTCGAGATCTCCGTTTGGTTTGAATGTGACTAGCTGTTCTGAATTGGCGAAGCCAAAAAATGTGAATATCAAACAATAGTTGTGGTAACGCAGTCATTGGTAGCGCAGCCCGAGGTCTAGGTTAAATAGGAATTTGGTAACCTTTTTTTGAGTTGGTGAAGCCAACGAATGTGAACATCAGAAAATGATGGTGGTAACAGGCCTATGATCAGCGTAGTTAGAGGTATAGGTTACGTTGTAATGTGATAAACTGGTTGTGAGTTGTCGAAGTCCACTAATATGAACAATAAAAAATGGTTGTGGTAACATACTGATGCACAGCGAAGCTCAATGTTTCCGTCGTCGTTGCAGTCACCTACTTGTGCGTTTTATTTCTGAATTGGCTGAAGTTTCCGAGGATGTGATTAACTTGCTAACCAACAGCAAAAAGCTAACTTAGTTAAGAAGCGTAGCTAATTGCGAACCAGCAATGAGATTGGTTACCCAAATCCAGTTCATGATCTGCACTGTTCCTTTACCATCATTCATCACGTGAATCGTTACCAACATCAGGTCGCAACGGAACATAGGCGAACGATGTGCGCGGATTTTAAATAACATTTCTTAAGAGTTTTTAAAGATCTTTTGTTGCTATTTCCCCGTGAGTTTCAAATATGCGTTGAACTTTCTTCGTGATCGGTTGGACGATAGTTACTTTACACACGAGCGACCGACCGCCTCCTACATCGCACGTTTGTGGGCAAACTGCAACGATAGGTTGCTGATCGCATAGAAACCTCAGATCCCAGGAAACCTAGTACGGCTGCCTGGCTTGTTAGCAGAGGTGTGTGACAATACGATGGTGACTTGTTTCTCTCGTCATTCTGGTTGTGCAGTTTCTTTTCGGTTTACCCACGTTGAGTGACACCTTTCCGTTAGAATTAGTAGTAATTCAGGGGCCACGAACTACTCTGAGAAGTTAGCATTATATATAAATACCCAAAAAGAACTGAAGATGGATACAGGTTACAGTCTCGGAAAACTACAGAAAAATTATCTAACCTCGCCGCAGACATCCGGAAAAGAAGACTAAAATTTTACGGTCATATCCACAGACTCCCAACACCCAGACTCTCCCACAAAATTTTAATATACATTGAAAAATTGAAAACCATACCCTGGATAAAAGAAACCAAAACAGATCTAGCAAATGCACAAATAAATTCTTCAGAAGTTATAAACAGAAATGTATACAGGCAAAAAATCAATAGTTGGAAAGTACAACCCGAGAATGAAGTTTGCAAGAGACAGGGGACAAAATGGACAGACGAAAGAAAGAGAATTCATGGGGAAAGAATGAGAGAAGTTTGGAGAATTAAAAAATTGAATCGGAAAAGCTTTGCGTAATCCGTATGGGTCCAATCGCACATAATAATAATATTAATAAAAAATACCTTCAGCTGCTGACGGGCGTTGATATATATCAAGGGGGACAGGTGAAAATGTGTGCCCCGACTGGGACTCGAACCCGGGATCTCCTGCTTACATGGCAGACGCTCTATCCATCTGAGTCACCGAGGGCACAGAGGATAGTGCGACTGCAGGGACTATCTCGCGCACGCCTCCCGCGAGACCCACATCCTCACCTTATATGTCCACACACTACTTTCGAAGTGTCCTTAACCAACACACTCATTACTCGTGTCCGAAAGAACAGACACCATGTCCATATAAGTATATAGTTCTGGCAATACCGGCCATGACCTTCTTCTTCTGTGCGGATGCACACATATTACCCGAACTCTTACGGGACTTGGTAAGAATGTCTTCCACGAGTAATGAGTGTGTTGGGTAGGGACACTACGAAAGTAGTATGTGGACATATAAGGTGAGGATGTGGGTCTTGCGGGAGGCGTGCGCGAGATAGTCCCTGCAGTCGCACTACCCTCTGTGCCCTCGGTTGCTCAGATGGATAGAGCGTCTCCCATGTAAGCATGATATCACGGGATCGAGTCACGGTCAGGGCACACATTTTCACCTGTCCCCCGTCAGCAGCTGAAGGTATTACTATATAAATCTAATTTCATTCTAGACGGCTGGAGGTCATCAATGGTGTCTGTTCTTTCAGACAGAATTGATGGGAAGTTTATAGTAGTAGTAGTTAGTAGTAGTCACGATACAGCGGCCTTCATCTCATGATATTAAATTACTTATGAAACACTTAAAGAACTGCGTACAGGTTCCGTAATATCATGTGGACATTTTAATTTAAATGTTCAGGGGAAATCTACAGTTGTACTCAAGTCCTGTGTCGCTTTGTAGAATAAACTCTCAGCCAATTAGTTTATAATAAGAGTTTTGATAATCAGTAATGCTGTTATTTATAACATTTCGATAGACACATCGAGATTGCAAATCAAATTGTGTAAAAGTAGTGTGGCTACTTCAAATTACACAATAAGAATAATGAATAAAAAGAAATTGAGGATCAGTAAACGAAAAAAGAATTGTATTAGCACACTAGAACGATGTACACAACGCACTTGATGTCAGTGAAAAGTGTAACATGTTCTGAAAAGTTCTCGTGCTTGTGCTTGGAGGGCCAGCACCTGCTGAACCCGCTATAGTGCCAGTTTTAAGAGAGGAGTGGTTTGAACTATGGTTGCGTAAGATACCGGTAGGGGCCAGGCCCGATCTACCATTGCCTACCGCAGCAAACAACTGCGGTGTAGCCACTAACAAATGCCTTGTGAACTACAATTTGCTACGCGTTGTACATTGCTTTTTTTTAATTTTGAAATGAGTAGGGAGACTAATCTTGGTGTATAAAGGGATTCGAATGAGACTCTCACCGCAAGAAAAGGAATCTGCAATCGCTATGACCGTTATTTCAAGACTGCTTTCGTGGAAGCACAGAAGGCGGACGTAAGATGGCAGATCTTGGAGAGGAAGGCGGAGCTCTCCCCCGCACCGCTCTTCTCCCGCCTGCCAATATATACCGTCCGCTTAAAGGCCGGTTCCCACTAGGGCTGCCGCGCGTCAAAACCGCGCGTCAGCGGCGTGGTTGCCATGGAAACGGCGTCAGCGGCAAGGCGCGGTGGGCTCTGCGTCGCGGTTTGCCCATGTCGAACCGCTTCCGCTGCCGCGCTCCAGGTGCGCGCCGCCAATCACAGAACGCGCAGAGCGTGACGTCAGGTACGGCACCCCGGGCCACACGAACTTCCGCCGAAGCGCTGGCGCGGCGGCAGCTATGAAATACTTATCATCCGATTCCAAGGAAACTATTCGGTAGAAAAATTTGATTCTTGGGCATGTTACAGCCTGATATCTTCTCTCGATAAAGGGCCGAATTTCTTTTCGTTATTCGTCATGGTTACTTGCTGCATCGCATTTACGTAAACCTTTACACGAAATTTTAATGAGTGTGCAGAGGTAAAAACGCATTGCGTGGACTTTGCGTACAGTTCATTTTAGGTAATACATTATTGCGTATGAAATTTAGTCAACATATCGAAATTGTTTTTAAACCTGAGAGCAGAACGATAGCTACCACCGTTCTCGAGATATTGAATGATATGTCGGCGGACGGGCTATGTGGTGACCGCGCGCGGTCGCTCGCGACGCGACCGATACTTCGTCCTGCTCGTCGTAAACCATGTGGTTGTATCAACCGCAAATTTCGTAAACGGTTCAAGAAATCGAAACGCGTTTTTTTGCAAACGATAACTTGTAAAAAGTCATGTATTTCGTCGCATGATAAATATCGAAAATCTGTTTATCTACCAAGATATGAAAGTAACCACAGTTTTTCAGAAGGGATAGATGAGTTTTTTAAACGGCATTTAATAGCATGTGGAATGAGAAGTTAAACCGAGACTAATTTGCTGGTATGTCATAAGATGTAATTTGCTAAGTATCCACAGCTATTGATTATTTCCTTTGGAAGTAGCAAACGTTTTTTTCTATATCCAGTGTACTTTATTGGTTCAAGACGCGTTTTGCCTTTTACTTTAAGGCATCTTCGGTGGAATCTAGAATGATTGTTTTGTTTTGATATGTGATGCTTGCAGATTATAAAACAGTTCACTTTTTTTTTTTACGTAAATAACTGATTACTTAGAGTGAATCGAGTTTTTGGCGGACATCTGCGTTTCTCCTCACCTGGTCACATACTGGGGGTTGAACTAAAACTTAGTTTGTGGAACATAAGCACATTTTCATGTTCTCTCTTTTTTCTTCTGTCACTAGCTGTAGACATTTTACCGAAAACACTGAATTGAAGTCGTAACTAGTGTGTTCACCTTATGTCCCTTCCTGTTTGGTTTGTTTATGTACATGTTGCCAGCCTAAAGAATTATATGCTGAAAACTAATGTTTGTTTATTTCTGTTCTCCTTATATCTGTATGTGTGTGTGGCTTGCTAGTGATAGTTATAGAAGGTTGAAAGTGAATGCAGTAGTTGTCAGACAGTGGTTGAAAGATTTGGTGTTCAGCTGATTTCAGTTTTGGTTTAAATGTTTTGTGGAGGAGTGCATGGAAATATAAATAAAATAGTAGAATAGCATTTCAACAGATGATTATTATCAGAATACTATCACCCAACCCCTTTATCCCCATTCGTTGACGCCTCATAATATGTCCTGTCAACTTACCCCTCTTGTAGTCAAACTTGTGCCGTAATTTCCTCTTCCTCCTCTATTTAATTCCGTTCCTCTTCTTTGGTTACACGATCCTCATATCTAATCTTCAGCATTCTTATTGATCATCACGTTTTGAAAGTGTCCATTGTCTTCTTGACAGAACTGTTCATCGCCCACATTTCACTTACATACAAGGCTGCACACCACACAAATACCTTTGTAAAATAGTACCCAATCATTAGAACTTATATTCGATGTGAACAAATTTTCTTTTTTGGAACGCTTTTCTTGCTATTCACTGACTTCATTTTATATCCTCTCTACTTCTGCCTTCTCAATTACTGCTTCCCTTTCAAGTCATTGAAGTCTTAGAAATACAGTTTGGTTTCAGTACAAGTTGTAGATAATCTTGTGGCCCTGTGTTTTATGGACGACATCTCCAGAGCTTCAAAGAATGTTTTAATGAAGATTGTCAAAATCTCTCTCTTAACATGCAAATGCTATAAACACAGTTTCGCAGTTCTTCAGTGTGTCTACTTAGCTAATTGGTAGGATCAGTATTGCCTTGCGTGTTCAGACATCTCACAGGAATCTAACATTGTGCTTACGTTAGTTTGTACAACCCCTCCCCCTCTCCTCTCTGCATATTCCTTCCACTTTCTAGCCTTCTCTTATTTGCTTAGTTCTGACTTGCCAAATGAGTTCTTGACAGTTGCTTCTCCTTTGAGCAAAGTTTTCTTTGTTCTTTCTCAGTTTCATTCCCTTATGTTTTCCAAGTGCAAAATCGCGTTGCAATTTTGGACTTTCTGTCAACATCATGTTTAGGCATTTCTATTTCCTATGGCCTACTTTATTTGCTGCATTTTTATATTTTTCCCTCGTATCAAATTTAATATATCACGTTTTATCTAACGATTTCTACTGTACCTTCTTCCCATTCACATACTCTGCTGCACTGACCACTTCTTCTCTCAAAGATATCCATTCGTATTCTAGCGGATTCCTTCCTCTGTTGCAGTCAGTCGTTGCATTACGGTAACTTTAAGATTATCGAATAACTGTGGGTCTTGACTTATTCAAGTTCCGTTTCCTTAATTTACCACCGTTTACTGTCTCTTTAGTTGTAAACCGCAGCTCGTAACCAATAAATTATTGTAGGTTTGCGTCTGCACCAGAAAATGTCTTATAATTTAAAATCTGGTTTCGAACTTTGTTCCAAATATGTATTATTCTTTCATGATTCTTAAGCAAGGTGCTGGCGATGATTACATTATGCTCTGTGTGAAATTCTATCTGGTGGCTTCCACTTTCATCCCTTCCCCCCAAGCCTTTGTGTTCTTACTGTTTCCCTGTACCTGCTACCGTATCACATTTTAAATTTTTGTCTCGCGTAACTATCTGAATAATCTCTTTTGTCGAACATTGTTTCAATGTGTTAGGAGATAGTGAACAATCATGAATGGTAGTTATCAAATCTGTTTATGGTGAAATGAGAAAACATGAATAATGAAATATGTGAAAGAGTACATTTGTACAGAATGTGAAAACATGGTATGTCTTCACCCAACTTCGTCTTTCCTTCATGTAGGTGTAAGATATAGTTAATCAAACGCACCGGGCGTTTCGGTGGGTCTCACCCCGTACCTCAGTGGCTGTCCGTCATTGGCTACCGCTAGCGTCTGCCGCTTCCAGATGGGAACGCCAATTCCGCGAGCCGCCGCGTCAAAGCGGAAAACGCTTGCCTCTGCCGTTGCCGCAAGACGCGCTGCCGCGCTCTAGTGGGAACCGGCCTTAAGTTCTGTGGCGGAATCGAGGCGAACGGCCGATTGCAACAATATCGCATGCGACGAATCGCTGCGATCTGTCGTTGTATTAATTGAGGAACAAGTTCGACTAGTTTTTGTATCGTGTCTATCTTGACAGATACATATTCGGTTAGTTCTGCCTTTAATTTACTGGTAGTTTCTTGACGTTGCTGACGGACCTGCTCAATTTGAGCAATGAGATTTTGTTCGGTTCTTTCTGCCTGTTCTTTTATTTCCTGTGTCTTGGTATTTAAGCTGTGATCTAGTTCATTAAAGCTTTCTCGTAATTGATTCTGTAATTCGGTTTGATTTTCACTTAACTTATTATGCAGGTCAGCCTGTACAGCTGATAAGTCTCGTTTGACTTCCGTTTGTGCCTCAGCAAGTTTGGACACATTTTCTGCTAAGAAGGATAGCTGCTGCATAATCACAATTAACGGGTCCACAACATTTTGATCTGGTGTCGTGCGAACATTGTCTGAACGAGCGGGGGTTTCTATATCGCTACCGCTATCCACAACAGTCTCATAATTGCTCTCTGTGGCCTCTCCTTAGGCGCAAACAGCTGAAGGCTGTTGCACCTCTTGTTGCTGATGCATGGACATTTTATATGCAGCTCTAGTTAATACCATGAAATAATTATCTATCACAGTTTATAAATCACTGAATATTGTTTCAAAATTTATGTCTTAACCAAGTTTAACGTTCGGATTAATTCACTGAGGTAGTCAAGTTAAATGCTCACACACGAAATAATAACCACACAACATTAAAATTCTACAAGCTAACTACTCTCTGAAAAACTTCTTTCCAAGATACTTCAAATTCTATTTTTAATACAAAATTAAAAATTGGTTTGTTCTGGCCTTTATCTGGAGTGCTGTTCTTGTCTAGTAGATGAAACCTTTCCTGTCGGCAACCTTTACTGTCAGCACAGGATATCTCTACAGTTTAGTTCCAGCTCGTTCTCGTAGTTTATCATGAAACAGAAAATACATGTATTATGGAACAATCCAAGAGAGTCCTGTCACACTGGCGCCAATATAATTTTAATTAATATTGTGTTTATATTGGTTGCTGGTGAGGAGGAAAGTTAGTTATTAGTATTTTATTAATGATCTCATTCATAAGCAGCCATATCACAGTCGCTCAGGAAAGTTATAATTAAGCTTTACTTGTTTAATCAGAATCGGACGATGACTCTCCTTGTCCGCAGTCTCGATGATTCGAAGCGATCTACAGTTCTGTGTAAATAAAATATCTTGGTTTTCTTGCGTTGCGTAGTCAGTCGGCAAACCTCCGATCAAGTGGAAAGTTTGCTTTGATAGAGTTTAATCACCCGGTGAAATAATGGAGCTCTTGGATCTAATAATTGCAGGTTCGTTTCCAATTCATCGGAAGGAAACGCCACCTCCGTGAAAATTTCCAATTAGAGAATACATATCACCCTGTATAATGAAATTCCTTACACACCTTTGATGTAAATGCTCAGTATACAGGGTGATTCAAAAAGAATACCACAACTTTAAAAATGTGTATTTAATGAAAGAAACATAATATTACCTTCTGTTATACATCATTACAAAGAGTATTTAAAAAGGTTTTTTTTCACTCAAAAACAAGTTCAGAGATGTTCAATATGGCCCCCTCCAGACAGACGAGCAATATCAACCCGATACTCCAACTCGTTCCACACTCTCTGTAGCATATCAGGCGTAACAGTTTGGATAGCTGCTGTTATTTATCGTTTCAAATCATCAATGGTGGCTGGGAGAGGTGGCCGAAACACCATATCCTTAACATTCCACCATAAGAAAAAATCGCAGGGGGTAAGATCAGGGCTTCTTGGAGGCCAGTGATGAAGTGCTCTGTCACGGGCTGCCTGGCGGCCGATCCATCGCCTAGGGTAGTTGACGTTCAGGTAGTTACGGACAGATAAGTGCCAATGTGGTGGCGCTCCATCCTGCTGAAATATGAATTGTTGTGCTTCTTGTTCGAGCTGAGGGAACAGCCAATTCTCTAACATCTCCAGATACTGTAGTCCAGTTACAGTAGCACCTTCGAAGAAAAAGGGACCAAAAACTTTATTGGCTGAAATGGCACAGAAAATGTTCACCTTAGGCGAGTCACGTTCATACTGAGTTGTTTCCCGCGGAATCTCAGTGCCCCATATACAGACATTGTGACGGTTGCTTTCCCATTAGTGTGGAAAGTTGCTTCATCACTAAACACAATTTTTGAAACGAAAGATTCATCTGTTTCCATTTGAGCAAGGATAAAATCACAGAAATCGATTCTTTTAATCTTATCAGCTGCAGATAGTGCTTGAACCAATTTCAGACGATAAGGTTTCATAACTAACCTTTTTCGTAGGACTCTCCATACAGTTGATTGTGGAATTTGCAGCTCTCTGCTAGCTCTGCGAGTCGATTTTCCTGGGCTGCGAACAAATGCTTGCTGGATGCGTGCTACATTTTCATCACTCGTTCTCGGCCGTCCAGAACTTTTCCCTTTGCACAAACACCCATTCTCTGTAAACTGTTTATACCAACGTTTAATACACCACCTATCAGGAGGTTTAACACCATACTTCGTTCGAAATGCACGCTGATCAACTGTCGTCGATTCACTTCTGCCGTACTCAATAACACAAAAAGCTTTCTGTTGAGCGGTCGCCATCTTAGCATCAACTGACGCTGATGCCTAGTCAACAGCGCCTCAAGCGAACAAATGTACAACTAAATGAAACTTTATAGCTCCCTTAATTCGCCGACAGATAGTGCTTAGCTCTGCCTTTTGTCGTTGCAGAGTTTTAAATTCCTGAAGTTGTGGTATTCTTTTTGAATCACCCTGTATATTTTCTTGAGTAGCGTACAATATATTTTCAAAAAAAAAAAAATGGTTCAAATGGCTCTGAGCACTATGGGACTTAACATCTGTGGCCATCAGTCTCCTAGAACTTAGAACTACTTAAGCCTAACTAACCTAAGGACATCACACACATCCATGCCCGAGGCAGGATTCGAACCTGCGACCGTAGCGGTCGCGCGGCTCCAGACTGTAGCGCCTAGAGCCGCTCGGCCACACCGGCCGGCCTATTTTCAATTTCTTTCTTCCAGTACTCTCGATAGCAAAATTACAATTATTCAATGTGGCTATTCGGCACGGAGAAGATCCTAGAAGTCCTCTCAACACACCAGATAGAATATTACAAAGAGTAATTATGCGCTCATGGAATAGTAATAGTACTGCAGTACTTTGCGCATCGATTCTGCGAGTTTATAAATGGTCAAGTAGGAAACGTACTTCACTCATAGAATTATGCAGGGATAATTAGTAGAATATAAAATATTACACTCTCTTACTTATGAAGAGAAGTGTACCTATAGCAGCAAACCCAGCCAATAGTAAGTGAAAAAAAGGTGAAATTACAAATGTAAAAAAATTATTTTGTTGTTTCTTTTTAACGTCCACTGCTATGAGTGCGAATCCTGAATCCTTCCTGGTCATGCTGACAAAGTTTTACGAATTTCACCAGCTGCGACCTAGTCGCGTATTTGAACAGTGATCCAATACTGTCAAATGTTTTTTTATTCCAGTCTTTGATTACAGTATCAATTCTTTTGACGATGAGCGGCTTCAGTCAGTAATGACCATTCTCAGATCTTTTCTACACCGTGTCCTAAAGTGATAAGGCCGTGATGAATTTATCTGTAAAACTGTAGACAGTGGAAATTAAAATGTCCTGTTGTGCCTCTCCTGCTCCGAGTCGCCCCGTTTGGCGTCCTACCCCCCTTAAGTGCTTCTCGCTTCTGTTACTGCTTGTCACGTAGCTGCAGAGACCGCCCGTGTTGAGGTGAACACTCACGCTGCGGGCTCCTGTTGGATAGGTTGCCGCCTCTGTACGCAAGACGCGCTCATCTTTGCGAAGCAGCGTTCCGCGCTATATGCAGAGCGCAGCCGCCGCATGCGGGCGACGTTGATTATAGAGGAAGGGGAACGCTTTTGCGCAGAGACCATCTCCCGTTAGGCATTCTCCTGCCGGCTCGGCGGGGTCAAGACCCTCCGCGCGCTGAGTCACGTCCCGCCGGCTGCAGCCAGAGACAAAGGCGGTCCCTCATTCAGCGGCGGTCACACACAACCTGTCCCGTCCCCGCTGACTCACATGCGAGCCGTCTCCGAATTAGCGGCGGCCGCCTTCGGCGAACTCAATCGCGTCGTTTCCGGCGAACGACACGGCGACGGCCTTCTGGCACGTCCTCGATGGCGATCTCCTGTTCTTCCCGGAACGTGAGGAAACGGACGGAGCATCACGAAATGTTGAGTTTGTGCCGTTTTATTTCATCTGATCTACACAGGGAGACAAAACGACAGTGGTCTACGGCTGGGACCATAGACGATATACACTACTGGCCATTAAAACTGCTACACCAAGAAGAAATGCAGATGATAGACGGTTATTCATTGGACAAATATATTATACTAGAACTGACATGTGATCACATTTTCACGCAATTTGGTGGCATAGATCCTGAGAAAAGAACAACCACCTCTGGCCGTAATAACGGCCTTGATACGCCTGGGCATTGACTAAAACAGAGCTTGGATGGCGTGTACAGGTACAGCTGCCCATGCAGCTTCAACACGATACCACAGTTCATCAAGAGTAGTCACTGGCGTATTGCGGCGAGCCAGTTGCTCGGCCACCATTGACCACACGTTTTCAATTGGTGAGAGATCTGGAGAATGTGCTGGCCAGGGCAGCAGTCGAACATTTTCTGTATCCAGAAAGGCCCGTACAGGACCTGCAACACGCGGTCGTGCATTATCCTGCTGAAATGTGGGGTTTCGCAGGGATAGAATGAAGGGTAGAGACACGGGTCGTAAGATCTCTGAAATGTAACGTCCATTGTTCCAAGTGCCGTCAATGCGAACAAGAGGTGACAGAGACGTGTAACCAATGGCACCCCATACCATCACGCTGGGTGATACGCCAGTATGGCGATGACGAATACAGGTTCCAATGTGCGTTCACCGCGATGTCGCCAAACACGGATGCGACCCTCATGATGCTGTAAACAGAACCTGGATTCATCAGAAAAAATGATGTTTTCTCATTCGTGCACCCACGTTCGTCGTTGAGTACACCATCGCAGGCGCTAGTGTGTGTGATGCAGCGTCAAGCGTAACCGCAGCCATGGTCTACGAGCAAATACTCCATGCTGCTGCAAACGTCGTCGAACTGTTCGGTGAAGATGGTTGTTGTCTTGCAAACGTCCCCATCTGTTGACTCAGGGATCGAGACGTGCCTGCATGATCCGTTACAGCCATGCAGATAAGATGCCTGTCATCTCGACTGCTAGTGATACGAGGCCGTTGGGATCCAGCACGGCGTTCCTTATTACCCTCCTGAACCCACCGATTCCATATTCTGCTAACAGTCCTTGGATCTCGACCAACGCGCGCAGCAATGTCGCGATACGATAAACCGCAATCGCGATAGGCTGCAATCCGATCTTTATCAAAGACGGAAACGTGATGGTACGTTTCTCCAGGCAACGCCGGTCAACTGGATGGAGCTGACAGTTACAGTTTCTCTCATTTATAGCTGAAATCAGGCACTGATTTTGACAATTCAACGAAATGTAATTCTACTCTTACACATGTAGTAGTGCAGTTAACCTAGTTTCTCCGAAATTCCTGATAACAAAACAGTGGTTATCATTTTTACATGTGATCAAGTTGAAACGTATTAACAGTTCTTTTAACAAGCGACAGATCGTTATCGAATACTTGCTGTTTTTTTTTTTTTTCACTTCGAATTCTTGTAGTTCACCGCTTCCACAGAAGTGTAAGACAAAATAACAATTTCGACCGTAGCATTACTTTTCTAACGACTCCACAAGAATATGTGTGAAATATTTTAGTAAGCTTTTGTAAGAAAGGAAATCCATTCATGTGCATAGTGTGAGGTATTTACACAAAATAAGCACGTATGTTTTCTGAATTTTGCTTAATCCACTACAGATATCGAAACGACATCAAGATAGGAAGCGTAATATATCACAAACCGTTGACCACATTGGTGTAGTGAGCTAGATATTAACGATACGTCGTCTCAAAATCTTAGTCATTCACTAAGTTTTATGTCCAAGGACCAACAGCTATCCAAACTTTCAACTTGTGGAAATACCTCTGCAAGTATTTTAAAGAAATTCGCTTACACATCTGAGATTTTACTCACTTTACCTAATCTGTAGGATACAAGACAATACTAACACGAGCATATGTGAAGGTCTTTACTTCTGCATATAGTAGAAAGCACAACATTTGCTCTGCAACAAAAATGTCGTAAATTATCCAGTGTTCAATGCATAATTACATGCTCGGCTTCGTGCCTCGAGTCACGTGACTAAGATGTTGATTTCAGTAAAATGACGTCATGTGCAGTCTATGTTATCTATACTCTATCGCTGGGACACACGTGAGATCTTTTTATTCTCAGACATTTTTGAACTGTCATATAGTACTCGCAGAAAAAAACCGCCACGATAGCAGAGAGCGCTAACGCGCTGCTTCCTGGAGTCGGGTAGGCGCGCTGGCCCCGGATCGAATCCGCCCGGCGGATTAACGACGAAGGGCCGGTGTGCTGGCCAGCCTGGATGTGGTTTTTAGGCGGTTTTCCACATCCCCCAAGGTGAATACCGGGCTGGTCCCCACTTTCCGCCTCAGTTACACGCCTCGCAGACATTTGCTACATGTTCACACTATTCCATGGACACTAGTTGCAGACAGCTGGGGTACACTACTACCTTCCCGGGGGGTACGGGGTGGCGACAGCAGGGGTATCAGGCCACCCCTTAAACTTAGCATGCCACATCCGATTAACCGTGGCCGACCCTGCATAACTGCGGGACAAGGCTCAGAAAGATAGAGATATAGCACTCGCAGAATCGTTTGCATTCTGGGCGAATTTTTTGCTAATAGTTACTTGGAGGGAAGCTAAGACGAAATGGCTGCGTGAAAAATATGAAGAAATCGAAAAAGAAATGATTGTTGGAAGGACTGACTCAGCATACTGGAGAGTCAAAACAACCGTCGGTGAAATTAAAAGCAAGGATGGTAACATTAACGGGAATTCCACAATTAAATGCAGAGGAGAGAGTGGGTAGGTGGAAAAAGTACATTGAAGGCCTCTATGAGGTGGAAGATTTGTCTGATGTGACAGAAGAAGAAACAGGAGTCGTTTAGAAGAGATAGGGATTCCAGTATAGAATTTAAGAGAGTTTTGGAGCACTTGAGATCAGATAAGGCAGAAGGGATAGATAACATTCCATCAGAATTTCTAAAATCATTGGGTGAAGTGGCAACAAAACGACTATTCACGTTAGTGTGTAGAACGTGTAAGACTGGCACTGTACCTTCTGACTTCCAAAAAAATATCATCCACGCAATTCCGAAGACTACAAGAGCTGACAAGTGCGAGAATTATCGCACAGTCAGCTTAACAGCTCATGTATCCAAGTTGCTGAAAAGAATAATATACAGAAGAATGGAAAAGGAAATTGAAGGGTGTTATATGAGGATCAGTTTGGCTTTAGGAAAGGTAAAGGCACCAGAGAGGATATTCTGACGTTGCTGCTGATAACGGAAGCAAGGCTAAAGAAAAATCAAGGCACTTTCATAGGATTTCTCGACCTGGAAAGTGTGTTCAACAACGTAATATGGTACAAGATGTTCGAAATTCTGAGAAAAATAAGAGTAAACTACAGGGAGAGTCGGGTAATATAAGACATGTACGTGATCCAAGAGGGAAAAAAAAGAGTGGATGACTAAGAACGAAGTGTTCGGGTTAAAAAGAGTGTCAGACAGGAACGTAGTCTTTCATTGCAACAGTTTAATCTGTACATCGAAGCAGCGATGATGCAAATAAAAGGATGGTTTAGGCGTTGAAATAGAATCCAAGGTGAATGGATATCAATGATCCGATTGGCTGATGACATGGCTACCCTGAATGAAAGGGAAGAAGAATTACATGACCTGCTGAACAGAATGGACAGTCTAATGAGTACAGAATATGGATTAAGAGTAAATCGAAGAAAGACCAAGGTAACGAGAAGTAGTAGGAATAAGAACAGCGATAACTTTAACATCAGGATTGACAGTCACAAAGTAGATGAAGTTAAGGAATTCTGCCACCTAGGAAGTACACTACTGGCCATTAAAATTACTACACCACGAAGATGACGTGCTACAGACGCGAAATTTAACCGACAGGAAGAAGATGCTGTGATATGCAAACGATTAGCTTTTCACAGCATTCACACAAGGTTGGCGTCGGTGGCGACACCTACAACGTGCTGACATGAGGAAAGTTTCCAACCGATTTCTCATACACAAACAGCAGTTGACCGGCGTTGCCTGGTGAAACGTTGTTGTGATGTCTCGTGTAAGGAGGAGAAATGCGTACCATCACGTTTCCGATTTTGATAAAGGGCGGATTGTAGCCTATCGCGATTGCGGTTTATCGTATCGCGACATTGCTGCGCGCGTTGGTCGAGATCCAAGGACTGTTAGCAGAATATGGAATCGGTGGGTTCAGGAGGGTAATACGGAACGCCGTGCTGGATCCCAACGGCCTCGTATCACTAGCAGTCGAGATGACAGGCATCTTATCCGCATGGCTGTAACGGATCGTGCAGCCACGTCTCGATCCCTGAGTCAACAGATGGGGACGTTTGCAAGACAACAACCACCTGCACGAACAGTTCGACGACGTTTGCAGCAGCATGGACTGTCAGCTCGGAGACCATGGCTGCGGTTACCCTTGACGCTGCATCACACACACTAGCGCCTGCGATGGTGTACTCAACGACGAACCTGGGTGCGCGAATGGCAAAACGTCATTTTTTCTGATGAATCCACGTTCTGTTTACAGCATCATGAGGGTCGCATCCGTGTTTGGCGACATCGCGGTGAACGCACATTAGAAGCGTGTATTCGTCATCGCCATACTGTCGTGTCACCCAGCGTGATGGTACGGGGTACCATTGGTTACACCTCTGGGTCACCTCTTGTTCGCATTGACGGCACTTTGAAGAGTGGACGTTACATATCAGATGTGTTACGGTCCGTGGCTCTACCCTTCATTCGATCTCTGCGGAACCCTACATTTCAGCAGGATAATGCACGACCGCATGTTGCAGGTCCTGTACGGGCCTTTCTGGATACAGAAAATGTTCGACTGTTGCTCTGGCTAGCACATTCTCCAGACCTCTCACCAATTGAAAACGTCTGGTCAATGGTGGCCGAGCAATTGGCTCGTCACAATACGCCAGTCACTACTCTTGATGAATTGTGGTATCGTGTTGAAGCTGCATGGGCAGCTGTACCCGTACACGCCATCGAAACTCTGTTTGAGTCAATGCCGAGGCGTATCAAAGCCGTTATTACGGCCAGAGGTGGTTGTTCTGGGTACTGGTTTCTCAGGATCTATGCATCCAAATTGCGTGAAAATGTAGTCACATGCCAGTTCTAGCATAATATATTTGTCCAATGAATACCCGTTTATCATCTGCATTTCTTCTTGGTGTAGCAATTTTAATGGTCAGTAGTGTAAAATAAACAATGACGGACGGGGCAAGGAGGACATCAAAAGGAGACTGGCGCCGGCAAAAAGGGCATACCAGGCCAAGAGAAGTCTACTATCATCAAACATAGGTTATAATTTGGGGAATAAATTTCTGAGAATGTACGGTTGGAGCACAGCATTGTATGGCTGTAAGGCATAGACTGTGGGAAAACCAGTGCTGAAGAGAATCGAAGAATTTGGGACGTGGTGCTACGGAAGAATGTCGCAAATTAGGTTGGCTGATAAGGAAGGAATGAGGAGAGGAGAGGAATTTGTGGAAACACTGAAAAGAAGAACGGAAGGATGATAGGACATCTGTTAAGACAACAGGCAATAACTTCCTTGGTAATAGAGGGAGCAGTAGGGGGCTAAAACTGTAGAGGAAGACAGAGATTGGAATACATCCAGCAAATAATTGAGAGCGTAGGTTGCAAGAGTTACTCTGAGGTGAAGAGGTAGGTACAGGAAAGGAATTAATGGCGACCGCAACAACCAGTCCGAAGACTGATGACTGAAAACAGAAGTGACTTGCGAGTACCTTCTGTAAGTGCTTGTTAGTCTTGCTGGAGCAGATGTCGGAAGCGTTTACACACAGCGGGACGAGAGTGTCCATTAGAGCAGACTATCAGTCGTAGTTCTGTACGTGAAGGAAGAGTTTGCGACGGGAGAGCGTCGGTCTGCAGCTGTACTTTTAATAGCTTTAGTGACAAAGGAAAAAGCATGAACGACCTCAGTCGTGTTGGATAAGAGAGTAGATTAGGCGGCCGGATGGTTTTGGAGCATGTAAGAAACTTACTGCAGGGATTGTAGCAGAAGATCCGTAACAATATCGAAATTTTATGAGAATGACAGGGATAGAGATGGCCCAAATGGCTCTGAGCACTATGGGACTTAACTACTGTGGTCATCAGTCCCCTAGAACTTAGAACTACTTAAACCTAACTAAGCTAAGGACGTCACACACATCCATGACCGAGGCAGGATTCGAACCTGCGACCGTAGCGGACGCGCGGTTCCAGACTGTAGCGCCTAGAACCGCTCGGCCACCACGGATAGAGATGGAAGCAATATTTTGTAAAATAACAGTTACGATAAAATTACGTAACACCTCACTTCATCTTGATACAACAGCGAAATAGGGTGGATATCTAATTAGCGAAGCATTTCCGGACATACATTATGTGAACGTTTTTACTTGTATTGACTTACGGAACTATTCGTAAATTCCTCAAGGTATTTTTCTCGGCACCTAATATAATAATATAACCAATAAACACCACGTCATAAAAATTATACATGTAATTGCATTACTAGTAGTTAAATGACAATTTTACGAGATCCAAAAGACTGATTATTTCAAACGTAAACTCAATTGTTTCTCTATATTAATTAATCCGTGTCATAAAACTACTTTGCCTGATTCCTTAAATCTATGTGTATACAAGGCAAAGCAAAGCTTTGACTGGCTGACTCATCAACGCCTGGTCCAAGCCACTAAGGATAGATAGAAATCTGAAATTTTGAGAAGGTGTTCGATCTTATACTGTGGGCGTCGTTTAAGAAGGGAGTTTTCGAAATTCCAACCCTAAGGTGGTGAAATAGGGGATGAAAGGTCTTTTGAAAATAGGTCGCTATTAAGGAGATTTTGAAGCTGGACCAGTGAAAAGTGGTGTTTAGTTTCTTGGTCATAAATAAACAAAAACGTGATTCAGTATTTTCGGAAATTTGGCTCCTATGGGAGTGAAATAGTGGGTGAAAGTTTCTTTGAAAATAAATCATTACTAAAGAATAATTGAAGTATTTTTAAAGCTACATATATGAAAACTGATATTTGACTTCCTGGTCATAAGTTTAAAAAAGTACGTGTTTCATGATTTCTAGAAATTCAACACCTTCACTGACTCATCATCGCCCGCCCAAACCGCCAAGGATAGAAACTTTGAAATTGGTGAAGGTATTGATCTTATACTGTAGGCATCGCTTAGTAAGAGGCTATTGGGAAATATGTCGCCATTAGGGCAATTTTGAACTACTGAAATTGGTATTTGGTCACTCAGTCAGAAAGAAATACGTATTTTGGAAATTCAGTATTTAAGAGGGCTAAAAATGGTGGCTATTTCTTTTTATAAGTCATTGTTAAAAAACTACTAAAGCATTTTTAAAGCTCCATCTATGAAAATTGGCATTTGACTTCCCAGAAATAGAAAAACATAAGTTTGAATGTTTTTGGAACTTCAGCGCCATAGTGGAGTGAAATAGGGCATGAAAAGTATTATAAAATTATTTCATTATGAAAGCATTTACAAAGCTAAATCTATAAAAATTTATAATTGGATTATCGGTTGGAAATAAAAAAACTACGTTTTTCATTGTTTCTGGAAATTCAACCCTGAAGGGGAAGAGAATTTTAAGGAAAAAAGTTTTTACAGCTAAATCTATGATAACTGTTATTTTAGTTCTCTGTTAAATATGAAGAAATATGTATTAGGGAGAATAAAGTTTCTATGGAAATATCACAAGAACGCAAAAGACATGATTAACAAAAACCTTGGATTCTAGCTACCAGAACCGCTTTTTGGTCAGAATTTATTCGGAAAGGACCATGCTTCTATGGCTTTAATTAGCGTGAAAAATTTAGAAAGTGTTGCAATTTGTGAACAGCACAAAAATTCGATTAAAGACAAAAAAACAAAAATCTGTACACAGCATACAATCTACGTGAGCGGAGCAGTAAGCACTCAACTAGTTGTGGATATTCTGGTAAATTTCTTCTCTGAAGGTGTTAAAAATTGTGGCCATTTCAGCCAACAAACTTCGCTCCTTATCTCGGTTCCCGTAATCCAGTACCTGTACATTCCATAACGTTCAGTTCCCTCGTACAAACTATTTTAAGTACGCAAATTCGTCCTGAATCTAATTCCCGGCAGCTTTCTTCTTCGCCCTTTCTACCCACATATCGCTGACATCCACTTCTCCACGCGTATCCATCGCGACGTTGGTTGTAATTGTTTCGACAATGCCGGTACACATTTATAGAGCAGTTACTTCCACCGTCTATGTGTAGCGATGAAATAACTAATCGGTCTCTCGTTCAAATTAACGTAGGATCGAATCTCCTCGATGACGATTTTTTTTTCTTTAAAGTTCTTTGTAATAGGTCTATGATGTTCTAATAAGTTATTTTGCTGCATTGCATTGTTTAAATTCTATCTTTTGAAATAGCTCGTGCTCTTCCTGTAGGGGGTAAAACGTACAATTTCTTTGCATATAAATATATCACGGCCACAAATTATGTCTCAGAACACGTAACTGAGACGGAACATACCGAAAATGTCTATGAAAAACTGACAACAGACGCCTTCGTGCGCGCGCGCTCTGTCAAAACACTTGCAGCCGCTTGGGCAGGCGTTGTGACGGGTAGAAGAGCGTGGATTGTAGTGATGAGGAGCTCGTGAATGAGTCGTTAAAATGAACGCTTCACTCCAGTGAATAACCACTCAGTTTCAACGAACTGGTGCTTCAAACTCTTCACAGATAGCACACTCCACACTTTTTTCTAGTTCACTCACTCTCTTCCCCTCTCCCTCTCCCACTACATCGGCGCTACGTCACTCATCCTCCCTTCACTTCAGTCCTCCCTCTACTGCCTGTCGACGAATCGCGCGGTGTTTGTGGGGAATGATAGGTTTACGGGGGGTTGGGGAGGTGAAGGGCGAGGGGAATGCAGCGTCAGCTGCTTCCTTCAGTGCTGACATTACCCGTGACTATTTGTGCAGTTCAGTTAAACTTCGCGTCTTCGGGTAGCCTACCGTTGGCACCGCTTGCAGACAAATGAATATTAAAAGATACAAACGAAGAGGCTGGCTGAGTGAGCATGCACAGCAACATGAAAATAAAAGGTTTGTTAATAACACTGAAAGAGGGATTTTATCTGAAATCGTACCAATGACTACAGGTGACAGTTTACGTTTTGAATCTGGAGGGTTATTATACTCAACAAAAATAAAATCTACAGGAAAACCTCTGAATAATTACTTAACATAGGTTTATAGACTTTGCGACAGTGGTAAACATACTCATTCTATTTTGAATTAAATTTTAAAAGGAACATAAAATTGGACTGCATTTCGTTGGTAGCCCTAGCTTTCAGTCCATGAATACAACAAATAATGTTTCATTTGGCAGATAAAAACTTTTTGGGCGCTTCATGAGAAAATGATTAAATGTAATACCTTCTTTATATGTGACAGGCTTCTCTGTTTATCTTTCCTTTGTCCCCTTCGACCATGCTCTATTTAAGTTAACCCAGACGCTGTAAGAGCGTAGAAAGGTTGCGTGCACGTTACTGCATAGTTTGGTCATCTGTTGGTAAAATTATGAAGTATTACGAAGCTTTATTGTACGAGCGAGGCGAAGCGAGCGCAGCCGCGGCTTAGCGGCGAACCAGGCAACTTCGTCAGGCTTCCGTACTTCATGAATGAACTACTTCATTTGAACGTTTCGCGGCAAAGAGTGAAATGAATTAAGTAGTTCACGGGAATGAACGAGTTCGACCCATCTCTAGTGGATTGACAGCTCTGGGCCATGCTAGGCCGGACGAGCTTTTCGGCGTGGTCAGTACATGGCAGCACCTCTGACAAGCGATGAGTGTCGGAACTACAAGTATGAGAAAGCCTGACTTCAGGTCAGATGTCATGAGGCTGTGAACATGCAATGGATATTCGCGACCGTTTGAGATGTCCAGCGAAGGTAGTCGCCAAGGCAAAACTAACTGAAAAAAGAAAATACGAAATAAGGGAAACTTCAAAAAAATGGCTCTGAGCACTATGGGACTTAACTTCTGAGGCCATCAGTCCCCTAGAACTCAGAACTACTTAAACCTAACTAACATAAGGACATCACACACATCCATGCCCGAGGCAGGATTCGAACCTGCGACTCGTAGCAGTCGCGCGGTTCCAGACTGAAGCGCCTAGAACCGCGAGACCACCGCGGCCGGCAAGGGAAAACTCTAAATATAAACTTAACGGAATCAGTGACAGAGAAGCCAATAGAATAATTTAAAGACAGAAATTAGACGAATACGTGAGTGAAGACGCGCCCCCGCTACGAGACTGGAGTTGAAAAGGTATTAACTGTTATTAATTTTTAAAAATCATTTTATATCCAAAAGTATAACTCGCAAACGCCCTTGGCCATTCAGACAGCCCTACCGAGCTGTTTTAATATATTTCCTGTGAATATTTCTTATTTCACAGTATAGACCGGAATGTATTTTCCACGCATGAAAAATAAATTTTCTGGCAAATAAAACATGTAACAGTAAAAGCAGCGGCAGCATTAATAAACATAGGTAATTAGGGTTGTATGAGTCATCAGTTTAATTGTTTGATAATTATCGGTGACAGGACGATGCAAGATCGAGCCCATAAAAGCAAAGACACTATTTTTGTGAAAACAATTGAAGCTATACAAAAATTAAGAGCATCATAGAAAAGCGGCTGCAATCTTCGTCTAAATTCGTGTGTAATATATCTATACAACAGTAAATTTACAGTTTATGTATGTTTTCGAAAGTCAGAAGTACCTGAGTTTTACTCACGTTCAGTACGAGCCTATAAGTATAGGCGGCCATTTTCGCACGACACTTAGATTAGCGCGCTCAGTTGGAGCGGATCTCGGGAATACACAGTTCTGTTCGCGGTTCCAAGGCGCCTCGTCTACATAACAGAAATATTCTATAAGTATTCGGTCGGGTCTTGTAAGAGTTTCACCTGAGACATTCGCGAGGAACTCTGAAGTAATTTTAGCTTTTTCGTACTCAGAAGAAATTCACGCCGCGTGGACGGATCTTTGGGACTCATAAATATTTCACTAGTGACGATCGAAAAGAGTTTCGAACATTGCTCGATGTTTGTACTCTGGATAAACTGGGTTAAGCGACTTTGTCTAAAGAACTATGAACTGCTCTGCAGTTGACTTTAATGATAATCAGCAATGAAAAGTACCCTTAGTTCGCTATTACAGAACCTCAATTTAGAGTTATGCTGAAGAACATGAGTAATTTTAGTGACTTTGCTAAAGGTTAAGCAAATACGTGATGCCGGTCGACTACTTAGCTTCTCACACTGAGAAGTATTAATTTAACAGTAAACTGTTGTGAATAATGTGTAAGGGTATTTCGTTTGTTTTTCTCTAGAATAGATTAAATTTGTGAAAAGTGAGAAGCGATTATTATTTCACCGTAAATTTCTGCATGCAGTTTTAATAAACTTGTGGCTGCATTCATTTACGAGTAAATGCGATGGATGCGTTGGTTGGTCCCTGGACAGGGACGAAGGCAATATTTTAAAATCCAAACACGCATTGGGGAGCCCTAAGAACAGTGTTTTTCTTGCTTTATGTAACTTTTTATTCGTATTGGGTGGCTCATGAGTCGAACTTTGGTGGAACCAACAGGTAACAAATTTAAGACTAGCCATTTACTTTCTCATTAAGCAAGTCGCCCTAAGTATTACTGAAATTGCGTCTCACCTTTTCCTGAGTACTTTCATGAGTGCAGCAAAATACAGTACCAAGATGTGGTAGCGTAAAGACTGTGAAATAAGGCACAAATCCTGGTCGCAATATGGCCACTTAAAACTCAGTTCTCCCGACAATGCCCACTATCAAGCACGGCTCGCGACCTGACCCTCGGCTCCGTTTTCACGCTGAAATAGCTACATATAATGAAAATTGTAAATTTTAACGCATGCTCCAAGAGCATAAGTGATATATCCATTACAAAGATATATGTGTGAAAGAACGCTGCGAAGCAGGTATCGCTGAGGCAGAGTATGTGTAACAAAGAGCTTATGTTAGCTTGCGCAGTGGTAGGCAGTTGTTGCTCAGGAGTACTAGGATAGCGCGCCAGGGGTTGGCAGTGTCTGTTGCGATGCTCCGGAGTGGGCAGTCGCTTAGTATTAAATATTCAGTGTAATAATTTCAGTGTTATTTATTAATGATTTACGGAAGAAATAAGATTTGAAGTAAAATCAATTACTAAAAAGCTGCATATATTGTTATGAAATTTTGATGAAGAATCTTTCTACATACGAGGGACATTTGAAAAGTCCGTGCAAAAATAAAAACTACTACCGTGTTTGGGGTAAACCTTTGATATTTTTGGACATAGTCTCCTTTTAGACTTATACACTTCGTCCAACGCTTTTCTAATTTGTTGATCCCTTCCGAATAATAGGAATTGTCCAAGTCTGCAAAATAGCTATTAGGGAACAAATAGTAGTCCGAGGAAGCCAAGTCTGGAGAATAGGGGGGATGTGAAACCTGTTGGAATCCTATTTCGATTAATTTTGCGACCACAACTGCTGAGGTGTGTGCTGGTGCAGTGTCGTGATGGAAAAGGACTTTTCTGCGGTCCAATCGCCGCCGTTTTTCTTGCAGCTCGGTTTTCAAACGTTCCAGTAACGATGAATAATATTCACATGTAATAGTTTTACCGTTTTCCAGATAGTCGATGAGGATTATCCCTTGCGAATCCCAAAAGACAGTCGCCATAACCTTTCCGGCCGAAGGACTGGTCTTCGCCTTTTGGGGTGCAGATTCTCCCTTGGTAACACATTGTTTAGATTGTTGTTTGGTCTCAGGAGTATAGTAATGTACCCATGTTTCATCCACAGTGACGAAACGACGCTTGAAGTCCTGCGGATTCTCCCTGAACATCTGCAAACCATCCTTTCAACACTTCACACGATTCCGTTTTGGTCAAGCGTGAGCAATTGCGGAACCCATCTTGCGGATAGCTTTCTCATGTCCAAATGTTTGTGCAAAATATTATGTATACGTTCATTCGAGATGCTCACAGTATTAGCAATCTCACGTAGCTTATCTCTTCTCTCATCCATCACCATATCATGGATTTTATCAATGATTTCTGGAATCATAACCTCCAAAGGGCGTCCAGAACTTTCAGCATCACTTGTGCCCATATGGCCACTTCTAAAATTTTGAAACCACTTATACACTGTTCTAATCGGAGGTGCAGAGTCACCGTAATGTTTATCAAGCTTCTCTGTAATCTCTTGAGGCGTTTTGCCTTCCATAAAGTGATGTTCAATCACCACAGGAAATTCTTCTTCGTCCATATTTTGACAGTCACTCGACTTCCTTGATTCACACGATGCCAAACACTAAGAAATAGACCTATATGGCTGAAACTTGGTGTGCGTTCTTTCCAATGATGCTACTAACTAAACATGACCTCGATACACGCCGGTGGTGCCATCTCTCGCACTTTGCACGGACTTTTCAAACACCCCTCGTATTGTTATATCGATTTACAGTAAATTAATGAATATTCATGTATTTGTTGCGCTTTTGATGTATAACGAATCTGAATGAGACCACCTTTGTATGTAATCCCAGGTTTTTTCTTTTTTTTCTTTGTAAGGATCATTTGTTTGCGTAAATGTAATTTTTATGGTATGGCTTAACAATTGCAAGTCAGTTTCACAATATAGACAGATTTTAAAGCAGGATTTCACAGTCCCTCTCCTCAGTCACGTTCCGCCTCCCAATTCCAGTCGTTTTTATTTAAACAAATTCTTAATGTGTCTCAGTCAAATATCTTGCATTTTGGCTTTTGTAACTGTTGTTAGTTTAGTAGCGCTGAGAGCAGAACAACGCGTTATACAAGGCGACAGCAATACGAGGTAAGAAATTATTTCACACAACTAGAATGAAATTTTCACTCTACAGCGGAGTGTGCGCTGATATGAAACTTTCCTGGCAGATTAAAACTGTGTGCCGGACTGAGATTCGAACTCGGGACCTTTGCCTTTCGCGGGCAAGTGCCCTAGAGCAAAGGCAAAGGTCCCGAGTTCGAGTCTCGGTCCGGCACACAGTTTTAATCTGCCAGGAAAGCTTCAATTTCACACAGTTTATGGATTTTCGCACAGGGACCACTTTCGTAGTTATTCAGATTTACAGGGCCGTAGTAAGATCTAGTAGATCTGAATGTATTCACTTATAATTTTTCATTATCGCGCACAGGTTTTAATTAGTTTGGGTTTACTGGTATTGCTTTCTTGCTAGTAGACAGACTGTTTGGAAAATTTTTTGGAATTTTGTGGTAATGTCTTATGGGACTAAACTGCTAAGGTCATCGCTCCCTAAGCTTACATACTTCTTAATCCAATTTACACTGATGACAACACACACCCATGCCCGAGGGAGGACTCGAACCTCCGACGGGGGAAGCCGCGCGAAACGTGACAAGGCGCGTGACCGATCGGCTACCCTGCGCGGCACAGAGTGTTTGCAACAGGGTCAGGTAAATATACAGATACACGTGACAGATACGCAGTCAGCACATCACTTGCTATAACTGTTCTTTGTTAGACATAAACATTACGCCTTACTTTAGACATAAACGACACACCTGTTCCTTTTTTTTTTTTCTTGAAAATCTTACTGTATTGTGAAACTGACTTGCAATTGTTAAGCCATATCATGAAAATAACATTTACCCAAAACATTTACCCAAACGAATGATCTTTACAAAAAATACAATAAAAAAATTGGGGTTATATACAAAGCTGGTCTCATTCAAATTCGTTCTACAGCAAAAGCGCGTAAATACATGAATAATCATTACCTTATTGTAGATCGATTTAACAATATGTAGAAAGATTCATCAGAATTTCATTGTAATATTTTTACTTCAAATCTTATACCCACCAGGGTAGCCGAGAGCGCTAACGCGCTGCTTCCTGGACTCGGGTAGGCGCACTGGCCCCTCATCGAATCCGCCCGGCGGTTTAACGACGCGGGCCGGTGTGCCGGCCAGCCTGGATGTGGTTTTTAGGCGGTTTTCCACATCCCGCTAGGTGAATACTGGGCGGGTTCCTACGTTCCACCTCAGTTACACGCATCGCAGATATTTGAAACACGTTCGCACTCTTTCACGATTTACACTAGATGCAGACAGCTGGGGCACACTGATTCCATCCCTGGGGGTAAGGAGTGGCGGTAGGAAGGGCATCCAGCCAAATGCGTTCTAACCCCGCCGACCCTGCGATCGCTGCGGGGCTATGGCATAAGCAAAAGAAAGAAAGATTTTTACTTCAAATCTACTTTCTTACATAACTCATTAATACACAACACTGAAATTACTACACTGAGTATTTAATACTAGGCAACTGGCCACTCCGGAGCACCGCAACTGTCACTGCCAGCCTCTGGCGCGCTATCCTAGTACTCCTGAGCAACAGCTGCCTACCACTGCGCAAGCTAACGTAAGCTCTTTGTTACACTTACTCTGCCTCAGCGATAGCCACATCGCAGCGTTCTTTCACAACTACACCTTTGTAATCGACATATCTCTTATGCTCTTGGATGAAACGTTAAAATTTAGTTTTCATTATGTGTACCTATTTCAGCGGCACGTACACGGTCCATTCGCTTCAATGCGACAACGGTCCATGTTCGACGCTAACGTGCAATAATCACTCACAGACGGAAGTTGGCAGCACTAGCAGTGGATGGTATACAAAGCGTGTCGGAGGGACGCGGGAAACAGTGCAGTCGCAGTCGTAATGCGGAAACAGAGGAGATTTAGCTGACGTCCAAAAGGGCATGACCACTGGCAGGGTGGAAGCATACCGTGCATGGCAAAACGGCGCTATCTAAAACCGGCGCTGACCTGTAGTGCATCACAGGTTATAGATGACAGGGGTGAAATACTGTTGCAGAGATGTTTACGGGCGCATAGACGTGCATCCAACTGCCCATGTGGACTAAGGGGCTACCAACTGTGTCTTCTCAACGACAGTTCAGCGAACGTTGGCGCTTACGGTCCTCCGCAGCAGGCTCCTGGTTCATACACCCATGCTGACTGCTTTTCATCGGCGACGAAGCCTGGAATTTGCACTCCAGGACCGCAACTGGACATCCACTGTGTGGTGACACGTATCCTTTCCACGTGAGTCACGTTTTATGTTCCATCGGACAGTTGGCCGTTGGTGTGTAAAGCGTGGAACGTCTGAAAGCAAACACCCTGCAACAATCGTGAGAAGGTCCAGGCTAGAGCAGGGAGCTTTATGGTCTCAGGAACGTATTTGTCATTCTCGAAAGCACAATAGATCGACACAGAATTTGTTATTAAATCTTAGATTTATTCACTAAAGACAGGATGAGCAATATTCCTAACGTAAAACATTACAATCAAATTAATTCCCTAAAGTAACTATCCTACCATTGGCACAATGGAGACTCTGTCCCTAATCGTCCCTTTCCCTAACTTACGTAGGTTAATACTGGCCACGCAAGTGGTTTTACTGATGTTCCACCTAGAGGGACACAGAATCTGAGAGCTCAAGCAAAGAGATGTGGGAACGCGTACGCAATTTCAGTTACAGTGCCCTACCTTCCCAGCTGTTTGCTCTAATATCGCCATTATTCAGCAAGTAGATTACGACATTTATTTATTTATTTATGTCATTAGCAGTATAGAGTAACCCTTCGCCTTGAAATGTAAGGTGGTCGGATGCTTCTGAATCTAATAGCAAAGACTTCTCATTGTTACTGTCTTATTGGTATACAGTTGTTAATGCTTTTTTTTAATAATATGAAAAATGTAAACAACATTACGGCAGTGGTGCCAGGCACCAGCGTGACGCCGCCTTTTCCCCTGTGAGAGCTCTTCCGGAGCAGACCCTCAGCGGCCGCCTAGCATCACCGCCGACACCAGAGTCCCGAATCTCCCGATCTTGCTGCCACCAAACTGCGACGTGCCTTTAGCGCTAGGATTTCACCCGGAACAAGTCCCGCCCATTCGCCCGCCTCCACGCCTATCCATAGTGTCAGGCCCTCTCCTAAACAGCCACCAGTTCCGCAAACTGGGAGCTACATCAAAGTTGTCATCGTCATAAAAAAAATGGTTCAAATGGCTCTGAGCACTATGGGACTTAAAATCTATGGTCATCAGTTCACTAGAACTTAGAACTACTTAAACCTAACTAACCTAAGGACATCACACAACACCCAGTCATCACGAGGCAGAGAAAATCCCTGACCCCGCCGGGAATCGAATCCGGGAACCCGGGCGTGGGAAGCGAGAACGCTACCGCACGACCACGAGCTGCGGACTGTCGTCACACTCCAACACATGTTACACTGCGATGAAATTCAGTAATGATAAGAAATTTAAGTTTTTCTGGATAGTAATATAATATGAATTTGCATTATTAAAGAAATAAAAATATTTATAGAGAATTGAAAGCATCGCCAGCAATAGAAAACAAAAAACAAAGTGATGTTTTTTAAAGGGCAATAAGGACAAATTTTCATTAACTAATTCACTTACTATAATACGTTTATTTAAGGGAAACAACAGAGCAAACATACAATGCGAAAACAAAGGTCTTGAACCTGTCATGTCGGTAGTAAAGCCACGGATGCAGTCGACTAACTCTGTTGTCTAAAATCAACGTTATATAGAAATAAGTGAAAGTCGTTTTTTTTATGTAGGCCTTCATAGCAGCTCACGAAAATTAAAGAATATATGAATGCCATAAAGTAGATATGCCTAATCAAAGCAGTAGATATTTGCTTATATGACATATTTCGTTAGTATTTGCGTGGGTAATGGGTGAATTTTAACTTGTAAATTCTTCCAATGCCATACCTGTGCATTATGAACGAGGTTATAAAGAATCGTGGCTATTTCTGTGTGATTAGTGTCCTATATGCTGTTGCAAACGTCTCAGGAAAATAATCTGTCGCTATTCTGTGTCCTGTCTATTTTTAACCAAAAGATTTATTAATTTCATAAATGTCACTCAAATCATTTTTTAAAAAATAATAATGATGATGTGTATGTTTGTGACAGAGTAGTTAAAATGGTTCAAATGGCTCTGACCACTATGGGACTTAACATCTGTGGTCATCAGTCCCCTAGAACTTACAACTACTTAAACCTAACTAACCTAAGGACATCACACACACCCATGCCCGAGGGAGGATTCGAACCTGCGACCGCAGCGGTCACGCGGTTCCAGACTGAAGCGCCGGCGACAGAGCAGTTATGGAGGAAATAGATGCTGCAGTGTTTCACGGCTATAAAACGTCCTTCCACCCCTAAAACTTTTCAGCAAAACTATTCAGTGAATAACACGCAAAAACAGCCTGGATCGATATAGCAAGAACAAAGTAATTTTGATGTCCTCTGGAATTACGGTGTGAAACCTCCCCACAAAAATATTTAAATTATAAATATGAACCAAGTGTAACCTCCCCATAGAAATAATAATTAAATGAATTTTAGTGTAACTTGCCCACGGAAATATTAATTAAATGAATTTTAAATATTGTAACCGCAGAACAAAATTGGCTCCCATTTATAATCTCTGTGCAGAAATGCATTCACATTTAATGTACCCACAAAATTCTTTTCTCTTTTAATGTTAAGTTCGAAACAGAAAAATTCCTAAACCCAAAAATAATAAAAAAAATTCAGTAACCTGGTAAATTTTATGACGACAGCAGCGCTGCGTCTCGGCCCTGTATTCTGAATAAAAAAAGCGAAAATTCCTACCTCAATAAAAACTGCGAATATATCTGCTCTTACATAAAAAATTTTCGGCACAGCTCCGTGCAATGCTGGCCTATGCTTTGTGACTCGTGAAAGGAATTAATTATTCATTGGATAAAATCTTTAAATTGAAATGAATACTTTTTTTAAATTACTTTATATTATAAAAATTATTATTGTGGCATTTTTAAAAAAAAATTGGAATGACAATTCACATACATTACTAGATATGCGCAAGGCTGCTTCTTTACCTTAAACAATAATACCCATCCTCCAGAGTCTCGACCAGAGCAGACTCCCGACACGCGCCGACACGCGCATACAACTGCCGACTCCCGAAGACTACAGAAGACTAGCGACAAGCAACAACTAACTACATACTGCTCTCTGGTCAGAGACTCCCCCATGCCTCGCCCATCGCCAGCAATGCATACATCTTACAAGTGAACACTGGTGCTTGTTTCGCATATACTGCCTGAGTTCTGAAACTCAAGTGTAAAGTATACCGTGGTTCCTCTTTCTCCAAGCAAATTATTCTTTGAGGGTTGGTTTTTACTGTGTTTTTTCTCACATAGAAGTATGTTTCTTCATAGGCTATTCATCTGAAAACTGAGTTCTCTTATTTAAAGAATTCAGTGCTAAATTGTTTTCTCTTTTGTTTGCTGTGGAAGTAGCTGGCACAGCTGAGGCCAATTGTGCACGTTTTTGTAACGTGTCTCTTAACTATCTGGCAAAATTTAAGACCTAGCAAGACATTAATTTACATTCACTCCAAGTGCAGTCAAATGCCGTAAACCACGTGGGACAACTGAAACGATGCCCAGGCGCCGAACAAAGACCGGGAAAACCGGGGGTCAGTGGGCGGACTTGTTCCGGGTGATATCCTGGCGCTCCGGTTCCTTAAACTGCGCCGTTCCTCGCACTATTTACGCGGTTTTTGGCCAATCAGGACTCTGAATTTTCGTGCGATTCTTGTTGCCGCCAAACTCTACCGTTCCTCTCACATGTATTCCTACGCTTTTCGGCCAATCGCGTGGATCTCCCACCTTTGATGGTCGCGCCGTATTTGCGTCCCGAGAACCACAACGGCGGGAAACAGTCTCTATCTCGCACGTACGCCCTCTCTCTCTTCTTCCACCTGTGAGGTCTCAGCCTCCCCCAATACCCCCTGTGGTCACAAAAGTGCCACTCAACCGACAAAGCAGCCGCCGTGTGAAGCACCGGCCAGCTGCCGGCCACCTCACTTGTTCGACTTCACAAACAACTCTTTCCTGTGTCCGTCCAAACCACCTTCCCAATTATGATATGCACGGCTCTAAAATATTACGTACCAGTATTAACGTTGATATGTTGATACTAGTATCGTTCTGTCAAATGGCTATCTCTATCCGCCTGGTATTTGTCATATATTATTTTCTGAATAAATATCATGTAAGATCCTAAAATCTACCACCTTACAAGTTGCTGTCCACCCTGTCCCCTATATCATTTAAGTATCCGGAGAACAACAGCGGACCTACCACACTTCCCTGAGGCACTCCTGACGATACCCTCACCTCTGATGAACACTCACCATCGAGGACTGGGTTCTATTACTTAAAAAGTCTTCGAGCCACTCACATATCTGGAAACCTAATCCGTATGCTCGCACCTTCCTCGAAAATCTGCATTGTAGCACGATGCTACACTGCGCTGTATAGTACAAGCTGAACAATCCGTCATTTTAAATCCCACGTGGAAGGCGCTCGTTTAAACTCCGCAGAGCACTTACATTTTTTAATATGCTCTTAAGGCAATCAAATGTACATTCCTTGTGTAGATAATATTACAGCGTAGTAAATGCAATGGCTTCATTTGACTTTAAGAGGCAAGCAAATTAAAGCGGGTGGTCAGACGAGTATTTCGAGATATAATAAATTCACTTACGTTCCATATAAGTCACACATTGCAGTTCTAAATATTTACCAAAGACAGTTAAAACGCGTTACCAGTATCTTTTTTCTGGTTTATGTGTGGTACATCCACTTAAGTCTACGGTAAGTAGGAGTTGCATTCGTAAACAGTTACGGAATAATGTTAAAATGGAACACAACAGACGTAAAAATTTCATGTCAGCACAAGAGGAAATTGCATGAGTGCTCAAAGTATATAACTGATTGCAATTTTATTGACTATTTCAAAAGCTTTAAAAGAAATCTGTCAGAAGTTATTTAAAGATTAAAACAACTGCAAATATTTCGCTATTACCAACAAGGTGCTCTGGCTCTGAGCACTATGGGACTTAACATCTGAGGTCATCAGTCCCCTAGAACTTAGAACTACTTAAACCAAACTAACCTAAGGACATCACACACATCCATACCCGAGGCAGGATTCGAACCTGTGACCGTAGCGGTCGCGTGGTACCAGACTGAAGCGCCTAGAACCGCTCGGCCGGCACCAACAAGGTGCGATAAAATATTATTAATTTACTCTTTCTATAGAATTACCAGCTGCTTAGAATGACTTGTGGTTTTATACAATTGTTATAAAAAAAAAGTAAGAAAGTAGCTTACTTGGTGCTGCAAACGTCGTCACACTGTTCGTGCAGATGGTTGTTGTCTTGCAAACGTCTCCTTCTGTTGACTCAGGGATCGAGACGTGGCTGCACGATCCGTTACAGCCATGCGGATAACATGCCTGTCATCTCGACAGCTAGTGATACGAGGCCGTTGGGATCCAGCACGGCGTTCCGTATTACCCTCCTGAACACACCGATTCCATATTCTGCTAACGGTCATTGGATCTCGACCAACGCGAGCAGCAATGTCGCGATACGATAAACCGCAATCGCGATAGGTTACAATCCGCCCTTTATCAAAGTCGGAAACGTGATGGTACGCATTTCTCCTCCTTACACGAGGCATCACATCAACGTTTCAGCAGGCAACGCCGGTGAACTGCTGTTTGTGTAAGAGAAATCGGCTGGAAGCTTTCCTCATGTCAGCACGTCGTAGGTGTCGCCACCGGCGCCAACCTTGTGTGAATTATCTGAAAAGCTAATCATTTGCATATCACAGTATCTTCTTCCTGTCGGTTAAATTTCGCGTCTGTAGCACGTCATCTTCGTGGTGTAGCAATTTTAATGGCCAGTAGTGTACTTGAAATTCTGATGCACTGTAAAGTTTTACAGTATGGTTTTATTTCTGTGATTTGTCTTCAGATTTCCTATCAATCCAACACGAAGAGCTCTCTCGAGGTGAGCAATGCACTTGGTTGTCAGTGTTTGCTTATTCCCAAGTAACTGAAAAGTCCTGGGACGAAACATCCTGGAAATGGGGACTAACGTTTTAAAATGCGATAATTTAACATAAAAGTAATGTAACTACACGTAGTCAGTTAAATCTTCAGTAAAATGTGTGGAACACCTGTTACAGTGGTTAGATTATAGGTACTTAAAGGGTTACATATTTATTAAAGCAAAGTTCCCTACCTAAGTCCAAGCTACTTAGATCATTACATTAATCACTGTATTGTCGTGTTACCCTGTAAACTGCTGTTATTTGCCACACTGAATGTCACTTGGTAGGTACAATTTATGAACAAAGCAGATGTGTAAACTACAATGGGCCTGAAAATCTTAAATTCCGTTCTTTTCCTTCGTAATTTAACGAATCTTTCACTTTGTTGACATGACAGCTGTCTTATTTATATCATCCCTGCATACATGTATGGGACATCAAAGGAAATAAGGTAAGTTTCTTGCAAACTTGAACATTTAAAACTTGCATTTAACTTGAAAATGCAACGAATACAAATCGGTGTCTCTAAACTATCACTCATTGCTTTGGGAGTTCTGGCTTTATCAATTATCGGCACAAACACAATGAAAGTGAATCGAAATGGATTACGAAAGCACGCTTTTTATAGCACATATTCTCTTCTCGGTTATTCGAAGTGTATAAACAAAAAGGAATTACAGTACTGAGGCCAGAAGCCTCATATTTTCGTGCCGCATTACTGTATCGAATACGCATTTAAGACCAGAAAAACGCATGAAGTTGCGTTCCTTATGCTGTGTTGTTCACTAAAACAGTGTGACATTACCTACATATAATAAATATCGCGTGCACAAAACAGAAATAACGAACAAGAAGCGATTGTAAACATGCGTCTGCTAATGTTTTGGGGGATCCAAGATGGCGGCAGGCCCCGCCCACCGTCTTCAAAACAACTTACAGCGTAAGTCTGTAGTGCCATCTCCCCTTATTCTACCTCCATGGATGGGAATCATTCCTCCCATTCAAAGCACATTCGTGCTTCTAGTCGAAGCTGCAAAAAAAAGTTCACTTATGTCGCAATGAACGAGGAAAAACGATTCTGATTATCTTGCACCTCGATAGTCCCTCTCTCCTTCACTGAAGTGTCTCGATAATTTTCCGTATGTGTTTTCGCGCGTTTGTATGAATGCCTAGTTTTAAATGCTGGCGGCAATGAAATGCGCTACGACTGAATTATCGCTTTGCGAAAGTTCGCTTCTTAATACAAAAATGCTTCCAGAATATGCCACACACGACGTAGCTTAGCAAGTGTAAATATTACCTTGTAAAACAATGCTATGCACAGGGACGATATAACCACCTACGTAGCTATGTTGTTGCAACGATAGCAGTAATGTCCTTTTATGGCTGACGGTGAAATTAACTTAATAAAAATTAATTTTACTATTTAATGAATAAAAGGAGGTTGTATACATGCTAGAATCCTGGAGATACTAAAAGGTATCAGATAGATTATACAATGGTAAGACAGAGATTTAGAAACCAGGTTTTAAATTGTAGGACATTTCCAGGGGCAGATGTGCACTCTGACCACAATCTATTGGTTATGAACTGTAGATTAAAACTGAAGCAATTGCAAAAAGGTGGGAATTTAAGGAGATGGGACCTGGATAAACTGACTAAACCAGGGGTTGTAAAGAGTTTCAGGGACAGCATAAGGGAACAATTGACAGGAATGGTGGAAAGAAATACAGTAGAAGACGAATGGGTAGCTCTGAGGGATGAAGTAGTGAAGGCAGCAGAGGATCAAGTAGGTAAAAAGACGAGGGCTAGTAGAAATCCTTGGGTAACAGAAGAAATATTGAATTTAATTGATGAAAGGAGAAAATATAAAAATGCAGTAAATGAAGCAGGCAAAAAGGAATACAAACGTCTCAAAAATGATATCGACAGGAAGTGCAAAATGGCTAAGCAGGCATGGCTAGAGGACAAATGTAAGGATGTAAAGGCTTATCTCACTAGGGGTAAGATAGATACAGCCTACAGGAAAATTAAAGAGACCTTTGGAGAGAAGAGAACCGCTTGTATGAATATCAAGAGCTCAGATGGAAACCCAGTTCTAAGCAAAGAGGAGAAAGCAGAAAGGTGGAAGGAGTGTATAGAGGGTCTATACAAGGGCGATGTACTTGAGGACATTATTATCGAAATGGAAGAGGATGTAGATGAAGATGAAATGGGAGATACGATACTGCGTGAAGAGTTTGACAGAGCACTGAAAGACCTGAGTCGAAACAAGGCCCTGGGAGTAGACAACATTCCATTAGAACTACTGACGGCCTTGGGAGAGCCAGTCCTGACAAAACTCTACCATCTGGTAAGCAAGATGTACGAGACAGGCGAAATACCCTCAGACGTCAAGAAGAATATAATAATTCCAATCCCAAAGAAAGCAGGTGTTGACAGATGTGAAAATCTATCAGTAAGTCACAGCTGCAAAATACTAACGCGAATTATTTACAGACGAATGGAAAAACTGGTAGAAGCCGACCTCGGGGAAGATCAGTTTGGATTATGTAGAAATGTTGGAACACGTGAGGCAATACTGACCTTACGACGTATCTTAGAAGAAAGGTTACGGAAAGGCAAACCTACGTTTCTAACATTTGAGACTTAGAGAAAGCTTTTGACAATGTTGACTAGAATACTCTCTTTCAAATTCTAAAGGTGGCAGGGGAAAAATACAGGGAGCGAAAGGCTATTTACAATTTGTGCAGAAACCATATGGCAGTTATAAGAGTCGAGGCACATGAAAGGGAAGCAGTGGTTGGGAAAGGAGTGAGACAGGGTTGTAGCCTCTCCCCGATGTTATTCAATCTGTATATTGAGCAAGCAGCAAAGGAAACAAAAGAAAAATTTGGAGTAGGTATTAAAATCCAGGGAGAAGAAATAAAAACTTTGAGGTTCGCCGATGACATTGTAATTCTGTCAGAGACAGCAAACGACTTGGAAGAGCAGTTGAACGGAATGGACAGTGTCTTGAAAGAAGGATATAAGATGAACATCAACAAAAGCAAAACGAGGATAATGGAATGTAGTCGAATTAAGTCGGGTGATGCTGAGAGAACTAGATTAGGAAATGAGGCACTTAAAGTAGTAAAGGAGTTTTTCTATTTGGGGAGCAAAATAACTGATGATGGTCGAAGTAGAGAGGGTATAAAATGTAGACTGGCAATGGCAAGGAAAGCGTTTCTGAAGGAGAGAAATCGAGTATTGATTTAAGTGTGAGGAAGTCGTTTCTGAAAGTATTTGTATGGAGTGTATGGAAGTGAAACATGGACAATAAATAGTTTGGGCAAGAAGAGACTAGAAGCTTTCGAAATGTAGTAATACAGAAGAATGTTGAAGATTAGGTGGGTAGATCACGTAACTAATGAGGAGGTATTGAATAGGATTGGGGAGAAGAGAAGTTTGTGGCACAACTTGACTAGAAGAAGCGATCGGTTGGTACGACATTTCCTGAGGCATCAAGAGATCACAAATTTAGTATTGGAGGGCAGCGTGGAGGGTAAAAATCGTAGAGGGAGACCAAGAGATGAATACACAAAGCAGATTCAGAAGAATGTAGGTTGCAGTAGGTACTGGGAGATGAAGGAGCTTGGACAGGATAGATTAGCATGGAGAGCTGCATCAAACCAGTGTCAGGACTGAAGACCACAACAACAACAACAACGAATGAAATGTGATTTGTTTAAACTTCAGACTACAATCAGAACGATTAGTACACCCGTAAGCGACGCAAGCCGGCATTTTTCATCGAAGCACTTCACAACTACACGGAATCAAACCACCAGAAGCAAATGTTTTGGGGTAGCTAACATGGCGGATCTTCAGTTGAGTCAGCTTCAAGTTTGTGACGTCATGACAACTCCTCTTATTTTTACCTCCATGTTCCCATCCCAGATAGTGGAACGCGTGGGTCCGGAGCCTGTTCGCGGAACTAGTTCCTCGTAAACCTCCCGGAAGGGGCGAGCAGCGGGAAGAGCGCGCGAACCGTGTACTCCCCCAGCAGTGTGAGAGGGCTGGGGTGGGGGGGAGACGTCCCCTCCCGCTCCCACGCCCACGCCCCCCTCCCCCGCCGTCCGGCGTGTCACGGTGGACGACAGAGCCGTGCGGCGGCGTCTTTTTGCTACGTCGGATTATCGGCGCCTGACCTCAGGCGAGACTCGGTATAAAACCACGCCGGTGGCGGCACCGTCTGTAAAAATAGGCGACGTCCGCAGGCAGCGAGCACGCAACGCCGCGACAGCTCCGTACGCACGCAAGGTGAGTGAGTGCCCGCCACGCCACGAGCCTTCCCTTAGTAGCGCCGCCGTCTCCGTGTGAACAGGTTTATAACTGTCACGTGCCCAGACTTCGGCAGTGTCCGGCGATAACGTAACGTTCACCGGTAAGGGACCGTGCAAGCTATTATTGCCTGATCTTCTTAGTGTGGGGTGCCCATTCGTTCCGTTTTTCCCGGAATAGCCCATTTTTTTTCAAAATGTCCGCCTGTCCCGAAAAAATTTTTGGGAGCCTAAAATGTCCCGTTTTTTTTTTTTTTTATTCCCCGTGGCTAAAGTATTTTACGCTACCGGATGTTTGATTTGTGATTAATTACTGCGCATTGCCTAAGTATATACGGTAGGAAGAGCCACTTGTACAACAGAGCGTGGTAGTGGAGAACCTGTAGTACGTACACTGTGAAACTCTTAACTGTGCTATTGACGTGGTGGAAGCTCTGACACTGTGAAACACGTTAGGGCGAAGAAACGTCGCACGAGTGTTCAAACGAAAATGCGCCTCTTGAGGAACTACGTGGAACTGATAAGTATGGTGACAGTGTGGTTGAATAATTGTGAAAAGCACTTGGTATCATCCGAGTCTATGATGCAAAGATACTCCTTTACGTCCGTTGGATTTTGTTAGTACAATATTTTTGTTCCGTTTTTTTCCTTTAACTGTCCCAGGATTCTTTTTATTATTTTTTTTTAAATCTCCCGATTTCTAATAAAAATGAAATTAACATCCTATCTCAGTACCTAATGTCCGTCTCTGCGACTATTTCCTTGCTACAGGTGTTTCCTTACCTTTTTTTAAGTAATTCTCGGAGGTTTGTGCTATGAATATAGCTCCACACAAAAACTATGTGATAAGCGATAGAACAGTTACAAGCTGTTTCTATATTACAGTTTTCATCGTTAGTTGACTATTGTTTGGTTGTAAGCAACCTTTTGCCGCGCCAACTTTCTCGCGTTTCTCGCAAAGTTAGCTTTCAATTACGGCTTCGCGGAGTTCTTACATATGTGCGGCGAAGGAACTGCGTTTATTTGTCTTGCACAGTCCCGGAAATCTGCGCGCAAATTTGGCTATAAACGCAACCCCGGTTTCACACCCGTATGTATTGTGGAATGTGCACTATATTCGCTTCACCTGTACATAGAAAAACATGCACTACATATACTTCGCGTGAAAATAGACATATTAACAGCAAATATAAACTGAAGTTCTGTGATCTGTTTTCTGAAAGTACTTAACTGGAATGTAGCCTGATGAGGATGTGAAAACTTAACGATAATCAGTGTAGACAAGAAATAACACAAGCTTTTGACGTTTTGTACTGTTGATGAATGCTGGAGATTACATGGGTAGATCGGCTACCCAGTAAAGAAGCATTCAACTGAAGTGGACAGAAAAAAAAGGTCATCGCACAATTTGACTGTTATAAGGGACTCGTTGATAGGATGCGTCCTGAGACATCGACGAACAGTTTTATAATGAAGAGTACCTGTGGGGTAAAAAGTGTAGACGGAGCTCAAGGCTTGAACACAGAAATCCGATTCAGATGGATGCACGGTGCTGTAATTATGAGGAAATGTAGAGAGATCTCCACGTGATAGCTTGTTTCGTTATACCGCTATGTGACCGGTTGCTAGAGGTTCTGCAATGCCTAACCAACTAATAACTGAAATATTGATAAATTAAGAACCCACAGATGATACAGGAAATGTGATGCAACATCATTGGCCAAAAAAGTGATAAAATGTAAAATTTGTGATTTATATAAATATGTGGTAAACAATCACAAAAAGTGTTTAAAAAGTCGGCATTCACGTTACGCTGAATATAGTTTCGCAACATCTTCTGAGGCTTGTAATAGATATTTAGTTCTGCACTGTACGTATATATTAAATATGCGACAAAGTAGTTTGAAACATGTTTCTGTATTGCAGTCTGTTTGGCGTTAGTCAACGTTTGTGGCCGATATTGAATTTTTTGATTAATTTTGTGCAAACATTTAGTTTGTGCGTATCGAGACGGACCCACAAATCATACATTGTTTTTCTGCATACACAGATAAATCAGGGGCAAAACATCAGTGTGCAATGAATGTTCTATTGTTAATTTAAAGAAAACATTGTGTCCCGTAAGTCACTCAAGGCTTTAATATTTTTTGTTCCATTTTCGATTTCATGTGGATCTTTCTTCACATCTCTGCCGTGATGTACGTATATTTAATTATCCTTTATATTCAAGGGCGTCGTATTAGGGACGTTGGATATTTCATTATATAAGAATTTGCGAAATCCACATTGGGCTGTTTCATGTCTGCATAACATTTGAAGCCGATTGCTACCGTAAGGCCTCCGTCTATCATTTTTACACCCCACACTTCCATCCATTATAAAATTAACTGTCGTTTGATGCCTCATAATGTACAACCTATTTCTTCTTCTAGCCAAGTTGTACCGTAAGTCCTTTTACCCCCAGTTTGATTCAGTGCTTCTTCAATTGTTGCTCATTCTACCCACCTAATTAACAGCGTTCTAGCATAGTACCAGAGCTCTATTCTCTTTCCGTTTGTGTTGTTTATTGCCCAAGTATTATTTTCAGTGACGATTAAAATGCAAACAAATACCTTCAGAAAAGTTTAAATCCATGTTCCATATTTTACGTGAAGTGTATACAGTGCACGGACACGCGTACAGTGAAATGTGCACGCAGTGTCTACAATAGGACATCCTAAACGTTACAGGATAACGAAACTCAGATCCATCACCGCACTGATGCGAAGAAAGGATCACTCAAAGTCGTTAGTGGAATCACGAATTGTTAAAACCTTGAGCAGTTTACACGCCAGAAAGGTGTTTTTAACGAAACAATATGAAACTAACGACAAAACCGGAATATACAACGGTGTTTAGAACTATTTTGTCACCTACGTGTCGTAAAAACGTAGCTAGAACCAGCAACCAGCCGCTTTTTACAATGCTATTTACTTATTTAAATAGCGCCGTTATCGGTTTCGAACCGACAGGTTCATCTTCAGACGGCTTGTTCACATTTTACATTAGTTTTCGCCTTTTCTTTCACCAACTAATGAGATTT
This sequence comes from Schistocerca piceifrons, assembly GCF_021461385.2. NCBI lineage: Eukaryota > Metazoa > Arthropoda > Insecta > Orthoptera > Acrididae > Schistocerca > Schistocerca piceifrons. The sequence goes on along the minus strand of NC_060140.1, from coordinate 844,752,194 downwards.
CCTAGTAATCGTGGAGCCCTACAACCAAAACCAGATGTAAGACAACGTCTTTTTAAATGTAATTGTGCCTCGCAACGATTTTAAGTGATGTAAACAAATCATTAAAGAGAAAATGTTTCGATTACTTACGACGAAACATCCGCGCCATTATGTTCCACTGCAGACAGCTTGTGATCTTGCAGTAGCGAAAACGTGTGAAAAAAATGAACTAGCCGTCTGAAGATGAACCTGTCGTTTCGAAACAGGTAACAGAGCTATATAAAATAAAATAGCATTGTTAAAAGTGGCTGGTTGCTGTTATGTTCTATGTAAGAGTCAACCTATATTTTGTACACAGCCACAGGCTCAAAATGTCTGTTTTTGACAAAATAGCAGTTAGAATCAAAGTGTGTATTACAAACCACTTACGATGCTTCAAAAATAAAAAGTCGAGTCGCTTATGGCAATCAAACGAACAGCCTTTTATTTACTGGGAGAGACGGACCTTAAATACTGAGAAGATAGTAACAATCAAGCTAGGAAAGGCAGATGATATATATAAAAGTTAACAACTTGTATATTCGGGTAAGGCAAGTACCTACAAGGTTTTTTTATGGTTATTCTAATGCACAACGCCACCAGCAACTTCATCAGCCTAATATTTCTCGAATGTACCGAAGCGAGGTTGCAGGAAGCGACATTAAGCAACGTGCCGAGTATATTTCTGTGTGGTTAGTACTTGTATCCGTTTTCAGCTGTCGAGGTCCTGATGTAACAGGAAGTTAACAGGATACTATTGATCTTACTACAATGTGCAATTCTGTCAATACTCGAGGCCTTTTGAAAAGAATGGCAACAGTTTTTAATATATGCAGTAGTAAGTTTTGCAGAAATGACCGCAAAATATTCTAAATTTGATGTCCGAGGCATATGCCGGCAGATTCGGTATGACATGGTTATAAGACGAGTGCGTGAATCTACTACGTCTTTATTTTTGTTTCCACTGTAATATGGTTCTTTTCTGTTTCAGTAACTCATTGCGCAGTGGAAAGTCTCGATTTTTTATAAATGTTATACTTTTTCACAGGGTTGCATATTGACCATTTACCTGAATGACATTAATTTATTTTTATAGAACACTTAATCAATGTGCAACTAAGAAAAGGTAGCTACAATGAATATCTCGGCACATAAAAAAAAGTGCGACTCTTATCCATACAGATAAACTCCTGCCCCTTTTCGTAGCCCCACGTATTTATACTTTTCTTGCAGTAGAGGCGTAAGCATTCACGTTCGTGAGATACTGTGACTACTGATGAAATGAGTAAACTGGTCGATGATTTATTACGTTTCACCGAGTTTTCTTTTTTTCTGGCGAAGATGAAAAGTAAGAAACTTGCTATGAATGTCGTTGAGCATCGACAGTATATCCACCTGATATCCAGAGAAGAATTAAAATTGTAAATTTGGCGAGAACATCTACAGACACAAAAATAAGTACTTATCGGAGGATTCATTTCTTCATTTGTCTGCTTGCTTTTTTGGGACTGCCGTAGTGAAAAAATCGCTATAATTGTTACTTTATTCCACAAGTTTTCGGTACCAAACGTGTCTGAAAAGGAAAACTGTTTATGCTTTGCAACAAATGTATCACTGATTTATCTTCGGTTATTACAAAAATACCTTAGAATACCTTGTACATTTAGCCCCAATACTTGGTATGGAGAACAAGAAACACGACAAATCTTAATGTGTGTATATATATATATATATATATATATATATATATATATATATATATATATATATATCTGTCTAATATACTGCAGAGTATAAACCCACAGTGCTGCCAAGCAATTCTGCTAGGATAAGAGCATTATTTCCTTACGATTATTTTCATTGTCGATCTGAAAATCTGTGACAATTGTCTACAGAATATGAATCTACGAAGTAACGCATGCATTTGTCTAGATTTGTTATAATTCCAGAGCAGATTAGTTTTGTTTGTTGTGGTCCCTGAAGAAATCCTAGACTAGCAAGTCTGTGCACATATTTTATTACCTCGATCGTTGTTGACCGAATTCCAGTGTTTACAACACGCACCAAACAGCGAAAGCGGATATATCAAATTTTATATTTCGTCTATCTGACAACGCCGTAGAGTATAATAATGGTTTCAGCATTTATAAAGCTTTATGGAAAGGATTGTTTTCTAGCGGATATTTTCCTTCCATTTGTCCCCTTCCGCGCCATTTAGTGCACGCACTGCTTCGTTACTGTACGCAGCTCTTTTTAAACGTAGCCCCAGATGTTCGTGTCTGGTGAGGACATTGGTTGCCATCACGAACGAAGTACTTACAGGAATTTCCTTTGACCAGCTGCAGGGATTTTCGTGTCTTCACGTACACATTATCATCCGAGATATGATTAATTTTCGTTCCGATATTTTGGCTGACAACCGTACAAACGTTCTCATGGTGAGTCGCATGCAATATTTTGAAATCACTTTAAAACTCTTGCAAACGAATCGCCTTGAGAATGGCTGTAAGGCAGTGAGCTACGAGTAAAGTACTGGAAAGAGAAAAATAACGTCCTCTATGCACGCCCGAAAGAAGATAGAATATTCGATACGTCGGGAAAACTTCAAGACGCATAAATAAAGATATTTGTGTGTTAAATTAGCAGAATACGACAAGGCTGCAAGCTTACATAAGGCACGCAGCTGTCAGATGAATCTAAACAACAAGCAGATCCAGTTTAATTAATTTGGATCATTCCGCTTGATAACTCTGTTTTTGCCCGCTTTCGCAGCTTCTCACTGGGTCGTTTCTAGTTTGAATTAGGCGGGCGTCAGATGAATGGAAATGTGTTACCTTCTACGAATACTTGCGTCATTTGGAGCCGTAGAAGAGAATGGTTTTTACATTTAGAAGGTTCGAGAGGTGCAGATCTTTTTTGAACAGCTCGTTGCACGCATCCCAGATATGTTCAAATGGTTCAAATGGCTCTGAGCACTATGGGACTTAACATCTATGGTCATCAGTTCCCTAGAACTTAGAACTACTTAAACCTAACTAACCTAAGGACATCACACAACACACAGTCATCACCAGGCAGAGAAAATCCCTGACCCCGCCGGGAATCGAAGCCGGCAACCCGGGCGTGGGAAGCGAGAACGCTACCGCACTACCCCAGATATGTTCAATAACGTTCGTACCTGGGGAGTTTGGTGGCCAGCGGAAGTCTTTAAACACAGAAGAGTGTTTCTGGAGACAATTTGTAGCAATTCTGGACGTTGCGGTGTCGCACTGGCCTGCTGAAATTGTCGAAATCCATCGGAATGCACAACAGACATGAATATATGCAGGTGATCAGACAGGATTCTGACGTACGTGTCACCTTTCAGATTCGTCCCATATCACTCCAACTGCACACGTCCCACAACATTACAGAGCCTTCACCAGCTTGAACACTGCCCTGCTGTCATGCAGGGTTCTTGGATTCATGAGGTTGCCTCCACAAGCTTACGCCTCCAACAGCTCGATACAATTTGAAACGAGACTCGTCCGACCAGGCAACATATTTCCAGTCATCAACAGTCCAATATCAGTGTTGACGGGCCCAGGCCAGGCGTAAAGTTTTGTGTCGTGCAGTCATCAAGGGCACACGAATGTGCCTTCGGCTCCGAAAGCCCATATCGATGATGTTTCGTTGAACGGTTCGCACCCTGACACTTGTTGATGACCCAGTATTGAAATGTGCAGCAATTTGCGGAAGGGTTGCACTTCAACGATTTTCTTCAATCGTCGTTGGTCCCGTTCATGCAGGATCTTTCTCCGGCCGCAGCGATGTCGGAGATTTGATATTTTATCGGATTCCTGATATTCACGGTACACTCGTGAAATGTTCGTACGGGAAAATCCCCATTTCATCGCTACCTCGGAGACGCTGTGTCCCATCGCTCGTGCGCCGACTATAACACCACTTTCAAACTCACTTAAATCTTGATAACCTGCCACTGTAGCAGCAGTTAACCGATGTAACAACTGCGCCAGACACTTGTTGTCTTGTATAGGCGTTGCCGACGGCAGCGCCGTATTCTGCCTGTTTACACATCTCTGTACTTGAATACGCATACCTTTACCTCGATGTGGTCAGTAACATTCCCGTCATGGGATATACATTTCAAAACACGAAGCGCTGTGTTAGATCTTAGCATATCGTCAACGGTGTGGTTGTAACCATCTTACGTGACAACGCAGGTCAGTGTAATAAGGTTCAGCATAAGTTGTTTACTGAAAATAAGCTCAATTAAGACACCTAATATGTATATCATTCTTCTTTTCTTCATAGTATTTGACTCAGTGCTACTCCATCGGCCTTAAGTATTTCAGGAGTAAAAAATAATAGCAGATACCATTGAGTTTGCTATATATCGTTCTAATTTAAATGACGCTGCGCTCTTTCAGGACACAACTGAGTTAACCTTACACTGGTAGCTGTAGATTTTCAGTACCCATTTCGGAGTGTTTTGTTTTAATCTGCTTTAGAATTATGACCCCTTTTTCTCGAATCCATTCTACAGTTCTCTGGTTCTTTTTAGCTTGAAACTGTGCCAAAATAAGTTCTGCGAAGGGTGTGAGATTGGAAAATAAGTAAATGAAGAAGAATGTGTAACCAGGCGTGAAATCGTAACATCGGATGCGAGAAAACCACCTCAGCTGTACTTCACTAGACATTTCAGACATCCAACGTCTTCGCGACGAATCGTAATAAGTTCGTTTACTGCAGAATGATTGCACTTGTTTTTAATTTACGAGGCATTATGCTTGCTTGATAAGCTCCAGGCGTTTCGTCCCAATCTACAAAACAATCTTCAAATAGTGCTAGGGCCGGAGTGCGGAGCAGCATTGTTGTGCCTTCATTTCACTGCAGTACTGAACCGAAACCACTACCACCGCATTCCCCCCTCCGCCCCGTCCTCGCTCTATGTTGACGAAACGTTTCGTTTACGACATCAATTCAACCACGGCATATTGAGCCTCAAAATTTTAGCAATCGTGCCATTTCGGGCTGCGAAAGGTTAGATACATTACATTTTATAACATTATTGCTGTCTTACTGAAAAACCATAAGAAATGTTGTTGAAACCGTGAAGATCACTTATTTGCGAAATAAGAATTTCACTAAAATGTATAACTGTTAGTGGGAAAAATAATTATATCCTCTGTCCCTATACCTTTATTCTCACAAACACTTTTGACACCAATCTCTCCAAACGGGTTTGTTTATCATTTCGTTGTTCTCCCATATTTGCAACCAGAAATATATCTTCATTTATGAATTGAGATCACCAGCATTGACGATCATTGCGTGGACCATAGCGCACGCCGACGGGTCAAAAGTGTAAGCCGCTTCACGTCTCAAACCTGGGTGTCTCCTTTCTGGGAGAATCTCTTCCATTTTGTAGCGTGACACACAAAGGACTAGAGGCTTTAGTATGATTACATGGCCTTAAGTTAAGGACCATTGATTTAAGGGATGGGTAATATTACGATTAGCAAATAAGGTGTTAATTAATGGGCTCTAATATTTCCACAACGCTATTCTTCGTGGTGCGACAAGCTTTCAGTTGCTTAAATAGAAGGATTGACCCACGAGGAATTTCTTCAGTCAAGACTTAAATGAACATGGACTGCTCTACGATTTCTTAATTCTTATGGTACCTTAATCAAAAAGGGATGCAGGAGAATACCGCTCGCCTTTCTGCACAAGAGTTAAGAAGGTGCGAACCAAATGCAGATTGGTTTTATGCCTAGTATTAATTCAGTGAAAGCTGATAATTCTTGGGATTAAGCCCATATTGTAAACAACAAACGACATAAGAAAATATATATTCAGGGGCCAATGTCAGAATTCCCGGATTCCTAAACAGGGGTCGACAAGAGGTTCGCGAAATTAATATCACATATTTCTGGAACTGAACATTTCTGAGTCAAAATACCCTTAATGAATGGGGAGAATTACCCCAGAATATAATCCTGTATGTCTTATGCGAATGAAAATAAGCAAAGTAGACTAATTTTTGTGTTGGATAATCAGTTATTGCGGATACTGTCCTCATAGTAACTATATCAGCATTCAGTTTTGAACAAGGCCCAGAACATCTAGCTTTTTATGACAACTTACCATCTATCTGAACAAATAGGGATGAGGACTGTTCAGATTCACTAATTATGTGCACATTTTGGTAATCCAAATTTCTGTTTATGATAATGATGACGTTCTTTGTGTTTCGGAGCGAAGAGAGGCTGAAATGAGATCGTGTTATTCCTTAGATGTCGCTCTGGTCTTCAGTCTGAAGACTGGTTTGAGGCAGCTCTCCATGCTATTTCACCCTGTGCAAGCCTCTTCATCCCCGAGTAACTACTGCAACCTACGTCCTTCTTAATCGGCTTAGTGTATCCACCTCTTGGCTTTCCTTTGCGATTTTTACCCTCCATGCTTCCCTCCAATACTAAACTGGTGATCCCTCGATGCCTCAGAACGTGTCCTACCAACCGGTCCCTTCTTCTGGTCAAGTTGTGCCACAAATTCCTTTTCTCCTCAGTTCTATTCAGTACCTCCTCATTAGTTACGTGATCTACCCATCTAATTCCTTAGATAGAGAAGTATATTTGGGGAATTTTAGTTTCCATGTGAATTCTCTTCGTTTATAATTGTTAAATTTCCACCAGAAGGTTGTGACGTTTAGGTTGTTTATGCCTCGCAACAAACGTACAACTGATTTATCTTCGATATCACAAAAATACTTTAGAATACGTCGTACATTTAGCCCAAATGCATGAAGGAGACCGTGCTGAGCGCAAGGATACTTGGGCTGGAAGTTAATGGGCAGTTAGGAGCAACCAAACAGACCTGCAGAGTTTCTTCAAAACTCGGTTTAAAATTGTCGTAATATTTGTACGATGTACATATACCTCTTCATAACTACTCTGCAGTTCACTCTCATGTGGGTGGCAGAGGGGTTCTTCGAACCACATTCAGACTATTTCTCTGCCTGCCTGTTTGGCTTCTGTCTCGGGTTCTTCGGCCATTTGACGATTATTCTGACGTTTCGCTAGCTCGAGTGGCCGGCATTGTCAAAGCTTCACCCTCGATTCACCACCAGTAATGGAGGGTGAAACTTTGACAATGCCAGCCACTCGTGTCGGTGAAATGTCAGAAAAATCATCAAACAAACTTCGGCTCAAGAACCCGAGGCAGAAGCCGACAGGCAATTTGTCAACAAGTGCCCACGAAAGCATTCACAATATTGTATTTCTCTGTCGTACCACTCTCGTACAGCGTCGGAAAAACCAGTATTTAAGTTTTTCCTTGCGAGCTCTGAATTCTATCATTTTATTTCAATGATCTCCCTTTGTAGGTGGGTGTCAACAAAATATTTTCACAATCAGAGTGGAAAGGTGGTGATAGAAATTTCGTGAAAATTTCGTCTCGCAACGAAAGACGCCTTCATTCTCAGTGACTACCATTCAAAATCGCGTGGCATATATTCTGCGTAATCGAAGTCGCGCTCTTACGCGACAGAAGAAAACGATCTTCCCTTCTTTAAACTTTCTTCGTGTTTTCCGTCAATCCTATGTGGCACGGATGCCATACCAGTCAGCAAGACTCCAGAGGACGACGGACAAGTGTAGCCGAGGCAGTCTCTTTAGTACACCGGTTGCAATGCTAAGTGTTCCGCCAACAAAAGGCATTCTTGGGTTAGGTTTCCCTCGAACATTTTCGATATGATGGTTCCTATTTCAATTGCCAGGTACTTGGCTGATCCGACAGCCTTCAACTTTATCTGATTTACTGCATAAGCGAAATCTAACGGGTTACTTTGACTACTAATGTGGATGACCTCACACTTTTCATTATTGATGGTCAATTGCCACTTTTCGCACCATGTTGTCGTTGTTGTTGTTGTGGTCTTCACTCCAGAGACTGGTTTGGTACAGCTCTCCATGCTACTCTATCGTCTGCAAGCATTTTCATCTCCGAGTAACTACTGTAACCTACATCCTTCTGAATTTGCTTAGTGTATTCGTCTCTTGGCCTCCCTCTAAGATTTTTACCCTCCACGCTTCCTTCCAGTACTAAATTGGTGATCCCTTGATGCCGCAGAACATGTCCTACCAACCGATCCCTTCTTCTTGTCAAGTTGTGCCACAAATTCCTCTTCTCCCCAATTCTGTTCAATACCTCCTCATTAGTTACGTGATCTACCCATCTAATCTTCAGCATTCTTCTGTAGCACCACATTTCGAAAGCTTATATTCTCTTCTTATCTAAAGTATTCATCGTCCATGATTCACTTCCATACAAGGCTATACTTCACACTTAAATCTATGCTCGATGTCAATAAATTTCTCTTCTTCAGAAACGATTTCCTTGCCTTTGCCAGTCTACATTTTATATCCTTTCTACTTCGACCATCATGAGTTATTTTGCTCCCCAAATAGCAAAACTCATCTACTACTTTAAGTTTCTCGTTTCCTAATCTAATTCCCGCAGCATCAACTGATTTAATTCGACTGCACTCCATTATCCTCGTTTTGCTTTGGTTACTGTTCATCTTATATCCTCCTTTCAAGACACTGTCGACTGCACTCCATTATCCTCGTTTTGCTTTTGTTGATGTTCATCTTATATCCTCCTTTCAAGACACAGTCCATTCCGTTGGCTGGTGTTACAGGTCCTTTGCTGTCTCTGACAGAATTACAATGTCATCGGCGATCCTCAAAGTTTTTATTTCTTTACCATGGATTTTCATTCCTACTCCAAATTTTCCTTTTGTTTCGTTTACTGCCTGTTCAATATACAGATGGAATAACATCGAGGATAGGGTACAATCCTGTCTCACTCCCTTCTCAATCACTACTTCACTTTGGTGCCCCTCAATTCTTACAACTACCATCTGGTTTCTGTACAAATTGTAAATAGTCTTTCGCTCCCTGTATTTTACCCCTGCCACTTTTAGGATTTGAAAGAGAATATTCCAGTCAACATTGACAAAAGCCTTCTCTAAGTCTACAAATGCTATAAACGTAGGTTTGCCTTTCCTTAACCTACTTACTAAGATACGTCGTAGGGTCAGTATTGCCTCGCGTGTTCCAATATTTCTACGGAATCCAAACTGATCTTCCCCGAGGTCGGCTTCTACCAGTTTTTCCATTCGTCTGTAAAGATTTCATGTTAGTATTTTGCAGCCGTGGCTTATTAAACTGACAGTTCGGTAATTTTCACGTCTGTCAACACCTGCTTTCTTTGGGTTTGGAATTCTTCTATTCTTGAAGTCTGAGGGTATTTCGCCTGTCTCATACATCTTGCTCACTAGATGGTTGAGTTTTGTTAGGCCTGGCTCTCCCAAGGCTGTCAGTAGTTCTAATGGAATGTTGTCTACTCCCGGGGCCTTGTTTCGACTCAGGTCTTTCAGTGCTCTGTCAAACCCTTCACGCAGTATGTTATCTCCTATTTCATTTTCATATACATTCTCTTCCATTTCTATAATATTGTCCTCAAGAACATCGTCCTTGTATAGACCCTCTATATACTCCTTCCACCTTTCTGCTTTCCCTTATTTGCTTAGAACTGGTTTTTTATCTGAGCTCTTGGTATTCTAAATCACTTTACCGTTTTGATCATCCGACGAGTTTACTAGATGGTAGATGACAGCATCATCTATGAGGGCTCCTCAGATTGTCTCCTAAATCGTTTATAGAGATTAACAACAGCGAGGAACTATGACAAGTCCTTATGGGACGCTGTATATCATTTCTGTTTCACTCGATTCATTTGCGTCAGTTAATACCAACTGTGACCTTTCCGACAGGAAATCAGGAATACGATCGCACAGCTTGATTAGAAGCCGCTTGTTAGGAATGGTGAAAATGCTTCCCGGAAATCTAGAAATATGGAAACAATTTGGGATCCCCTGTAGATAGCACTAATTACCTCGTGCGAATAAAAAGCTAGTTGTATTTAGAAGAACGAGTTACTTTCTGAACCCTAAGTATCAGTAGATCGTTTTCTTCGAGGTGATTCATAATGTTCCAAAATCCCACTGCAAATGGACGTCATTGATGTGCGTCTGTAATTTGTCCGTTTACTCCTATTAACTTTCTAGTGTACTGGTGTAACCCGTGCAACTCTCCTGATTACAGTCTACTGAAGCGCTCCAAGCGTACTAGGCCCGAATTATAAGCCCGTACAAGATCTTGTGGCTGTGTGTTTAAATGATAAAAACAAAAAGTACCATTGGTATGGTATTGAACTGGGGACCTATAAACGACGGAGAGGCTTTGTTCCCGCCGTAGCCCTCAGTGGTTTACAACCCCACAACAGACTACAGCAGTCTACTCACCCCACCGCCGCCCCACACCGAACCCATGTGTGGTACGGCCCCCAGTGGAGCGCCCCCGCCCCCCTCCCCGGAAACGTCAAACATCAGACGAGTGTAACCCCAATGTTTGTCTACGGTCGCAGGTTCGAATCCTGCCTCGGACATGGATGCGTGTGATGTCCTTCGGTTACTTAGGTTTAAGTAGTTCTAAGTTCTAGGGGACTGATGACCTCAGCTGTTAAGTCCCATAGTTCTCAGAGCTACAGTATTTGAACCCAATGTTTGCGTGTTAGAGTAATTATGGTGTACGCGTACGTGGAGACAGTGTTTGCACAGCAATCGCCGACATAGTGTAACTGAGGCGGAATAAGGGGAATCTGCCCGCATACGCCGAGGCAGACGGAAAACCGCCTTAAAAACCATCCACAGACTAGCCGGCACATCGGACCTTGACACTAATCCGCCGGGCGGATTCGTGCCGCCCGGAAATCCGTGCGTTAGACAACACGGCAAACCGGGTGGGTTTCAGCGAACCATTACTAGCGTAACAGTGCCAAAGTTGTGAATTCACATTAGCGTATCATTAATTGCTTATGGAATTCAAAAAGATTTAGAAACTTTCGTGAAAATATTTACCAAAAGTGCACTGTACTCACTCGCTCAGAAAGTTCCTTGTTATAACGAAACGACCTTTAACAGAAACAAAACTGAACGTACGTTAAGTGCACCAGTAAGCAATATGGCAGACTCAGCGGTCAGGTACCAGCTGAGTGCTGAGTCTGCCATATTGCTTACTGGTGCACTTAACGTACGTTCAGTTTTGTTTCTGTTAAAGGTCGTTTCGTTATAACAAGGAACTTTCTGAGCGAGTGAGTACAGTGCACTTTTGGTAAATATTTTCACGGAAGTTTCTAAATCTTTTTGAATTCCATAAGCAATTAATGATACGCTAATGTGAATTCACAACTCAGCACTCAGCTGGTACCTGACCGCTGCAGACAGCTACAACCTCGCGCAGAACTATCGGGCGTCGCTACTGACGCGATCATAATAATGAGCCCGTTCACACGATAGATGACCGCCATTAACGCAACTGGTTGTCAGTCGATTACAAGTTCGTTCGTCCTGTAAAACTGGCGTAAGTAGGAACCAGGAGCCTCAGAACCTGAGTATTGTCAGATTTGTGACGCAGCCAACACGCACACCCGCGTCTCGAATGCAGTGTCAGTCGCATTGGACGTCGCTCTAGCCGCCATGTTGGCGAATCTCGTTCTGGGTGCTCACGCTCTCATATGAGTCGTGAGAGCTTCTGATGCTCAGCGCGTGACGCCCGCCGTTTCCGAGTCGTAAACTATCGCCTTGATTTACGTGATGGAAAGTCCTGTTCGTGTAGCGAAACGCGCATTATATCAGTTTTGCGGACTGACTTCTGCGGAGCCTGGGGTTTTTGCAGGGATAACCGTAATTTCGCAGGTAGCATACAGGTACACTAGCAATATGTTTCCTGTCACGCAGTGTAGATCAACGTGCCACGTGTTACCAGGAAATCGTTTTAATATGTGTAGCAAGGTTGAAAAACTTGCAACGAGTCACTTTTTTATGGTAATTTATTTTACCGGTACCAGTTTCAGGCAGGTTTGCTCATATTCAGACCGTCGTTACATACTTACATTAGAAGGTCACCAGTTTGCGTAAGTCGTTGCTCCCAAGCTGTGGCAACGATGTTCATAAGGATAACGGCAAAATATCAAAAGAAAGTGAACGGTCGCAGTTTTCAGTCTTTCATTATATCAACAGTCACAGAGTTTTAACACCCAACCTGGATAAAATAATCTTTAATATATGCTGAAGCGCCAAAGAAACTGGTACAGGCATCTGTATTCAAATACACAGACATGTAAACAGGTTTGCTACGGCGCTACGTTCGCGAACGCCTATATAAGACAACTGGTGTCTAGCTCATTTGTTTGATAGGTTATTGCTGCTACAATGGCAGGTTATCAAGATTTAAGTGAGTTTGAATGTGGTGCTATAGTTGGCGCACGAGCGATGGGGCACAGCATCTCCGAGATAGCGATGAAGTGGAGATTTTCCCGTACGACCATTTCACGAATGTACTGTGAATATCAGGAATCCGTTAAAACATCAAATCTCCGACATCGCTGGGGCTGGAAAAAGATCCTACAACAACGAGACCAACCACGACTGAAGAGAATCCTTCAACATGACAGAAGTGCAACCCTTCCGCAAATTGCTGCAGATTTCAATGCTGTGCCATAAACAAGTGTCAGCGCGGGAACAATTCAACGAAACATCATCGATATGGGCTTTCGGAGCCGAAGGCCCACTCGTGTAACCTTGATCACTGCACGACACAAAGCTTTACGCCTCGTCTGGGCCCGTCAACGCCAACATTGAACTGTTGATGACTGGAAACATGTTTCCTGGTCGTACGAGTCTCGTCTCAAATTGTATCGAGCGGATGGACGTGTACGGGTATGGAGACAACCCCATGAATCTATGGAACCTGCACATCAGCAGCTGGTGGAGACTCTGTAATGGTGACGAGCGTGTGCAATTGGAGTGATATGGGACCCATGATGCGTCTAGATACGACCCTGACGGGTGACACATACGTATTCATCCTGTCTGATCACCTGCGTCCTTTCATGTCCATTGTGCATTCCGACGGATTTGGGCAATTTCAGTAGAACAGTGCGACACGCCACACGTTCAGAATTGCTAAAGAGTGACTCCAGGAGTACTGTTCTGAATTTAAACACTTCCACTGACCACCAGACTCCCCAAACATGAACATTATTGAGTGTATCCGGGATGCCTTGCGACGTGCTGTTCGGAATAGATCTCCTCCCTCTTGTACTCTTATGGATTTATGGACAGCCGTGCAGGATTCATCGTGTCAGTTCCCTCCAGCACTACTTCAGACATTAGTCGTGTCCATGCCACGTCTTGTCGATATTAGGCAGGTGTGCCAGTTTCTTTGGCTCTCCAGTGTAGTGTTCATTAGCTCAACACTGCTACAGTATGGACTACTGACGTGTCGCGGGGAGTGCCCAAGAGAAAATCTCAGGTGTGCTGCCAGCTGCGGAGTTTGGATACTGGCTTTGAGGGTAGTTTTGAGTAAGCCTCGGAGTTGGTGTGTTGAACAACTTAAGCTGCGGATTTCTCGTGTAGAGCAGGATAAAGTTGCGGAGTTGGTTTGTTGGGCGGGTTAAAGTTGCAAAGTGCATGTGAGTTGCAAGGGATGGTGGGGACAGATAGGGAGAACTATGACGGAGGATAGGAGAGGTGTGGTAAGGGCTGTGAATGGTGGGGCGGCGGGGAGGCGGGGATCACGGCAGAGGAGCAGTTCGCTGAACCCGCAGGCGTGCTTCAGGAAACACGAGACCTGCCGCGGTCGCGTCGTATCGCATCTGCGGTCAGGCTGTTGCACCAAGTTGCTTCTTTATAACGGCTTGTCTGCCAGTTTGGCCGCAGCTGGGTAGCGGCCTACTGTGGTCTCAGGTTCCCAGACTTCAAAAAATGTAAAGCAGGAAGGGTCACATGACGAAGGCATACCGACCCAGCTGGATGCCCTACTCGCACAGTGAAGAAGAAAAAAATTGATGTATTGATTGCCTCCAATGGGAATTATTCTAGAATAACGTCTTGGGAATGCTTACACATTTCTGCAAGGCATTATCACATATGTGCGGCTGGTCCCGGCGGAAGTTCGAGTCCTTCCTCGGGCATGGGTGTGTGTGTTTGTCCTTAGGATAATTTAGATTAAGTAGTACGTAAGCTTCGGGACTGATGACCCTATCAGTTAAGTCCCATAAGATTTCACATGCACATTATGACATATTATCAGCTTCTTAAAGAGATTAAATAACACAAAACTAAAAATAAATGTTATTTTAGTGTGCTAATGTAATACAAAGCTGTTAGCACACTATGTAGAACATATTCTTGATGTTGTCTCATTACCGTTATTTATTGAGATAAAAGACGTTGACAAACGTCTTCTTGTGTAAAAATTCAAAAAAGTAGCATTACGTTGTTTTGCTGGTTTTATGAAGTATGACACTGTATAACTCTTTCTTACTAAAGAAAGACAAAGGAAAACCTTACATTCGTCAGGCTTTACGTACCCATTTACGAGAGTTTTCGCCGTACATTCGATTCTTTTATCAATTTTGAATTCCGTGATATATTATTAAAGAAAGTCTCACTCGAAAAATTGGTTAGAAATGTTGAATCCTGTCTAGTCCTCGAATCTGAGGTGTCTAGGAAACCTGCTTTCTCGTATCACTAGACAACATTCAAACAAATCTTATTAATGAATTTTATTACGAAATGAACTATGACAATGCTTAACTTGGTATTAACACAAATGTGTCGCAAGCAAAGGGCAAGAGACAAAATAGACAATGTTCTTCATTTTGTACAATTCCTAAGTCGCTGGTGTTGAAGGGCCTGCTGTAAAAGTGGGCCGTGGCCATTCGACGCGGCGCTTACGTCCTCGTCGCATAGAGGCCGCTGCCGTCGCATTGCCGTCCTGGAGAGGGGTCGGTCAGCGTGCGATTGGCTGACGTCTTCTTCGCAGCTCTGTCCCCTCTACCGTTCCTGACTGGCGTGTCGGCACTTGACTTTAGGCCGTAACAAGAAAGAATGAGACGATCGCTGTAGATAATAACAATTATAATAAACGTAACAGTTCCTCTTAGCCGTGAACGCAAAAATAAACTAGCGAGTAGCATCTAACATTGAAACTCTTAATCGTTTTTCTATGAGTAGCGGTCTCCACTCGCCAGGAACCGCAGTGTAACATCGACACGAACGCTCGCTTGGGGTTTTTTCTGTCAAATCTCAATCCACGTCTGTACTACACTAGAATCCAAATGTAAGGACTGCAGAGCAGTTTATATAGGGCAGACAAGTAGAAACTTTAATAGCAGATCACAGAAGAGCATTAAAAAGTAACATCTGTCATTCCACATTTGCTGAACACCTCATGGACAAGAAACATAACCCAACAAATATCAATACTGATTTAAAAATTCTCAAATGCAGCAACAGCCCTCCACAAAAACTAATAATTGAAGAAAATTGTCAGATACAAAAAGTCATAGTGGAAGGCAAAGAAGTGATAAATTAATACACAGCCCTCTGCAATGAGACTCTGGTCTCTGCCCACAAAGAATTATTAGACAAGACCAACCTATAGAGCTCTCATCCCCCCCTCCCCACCATCCAAGGCCCCACCCCCTACAAAAAGATCCTAAAACCTACTGTCACATTCCCTCTCTCTCTCCCTCCCTCTCTCTCTCTCTCTCTCTCTCTCCCTCCCTCCCTCCCTCGCTTTTCACAACCCCCCCCCCCACACACACACTTACACTCACACAAAAAATCCTAAAACCTGCTGTCACATTCTGTCTCTCTCTCTCTCTCTCTCTCTCTCTCTCTCTCTCCCTTTTCACACACCACGCACACACACACACACACACACACACACACACACACACACACATTCACAGACAACTCTGAAAGATTCAGAACAACCGCCAGGAACACCTTCAACTGTTCCATTGTCCATCATGTTTGTTTTTACAGCTGGTAAACAGAGAAACAGTGGCAGTGACAGTGGCAACTCAATATATAGTGTTTGAGAGTGATGAAGATGAGGAATAAGAAAATGTAAGTGAAACATTATGTAAATAGACACACACACTCATACGTAGAATTATGGCTTAAACAATTTTATCTACTTTAAGGTGTAAGTGGTTGCAGATGACAAACTGTGGAACAAAACAGTCACTGTAGGAACAGAACACATCAGAAAAACCACACCATGTGGTAAAAAAGGTATGAATTCATAATTTATGCGTTTTTTCAAATTTCTGTAATTACGACTCTACACTAATAGTTACATGTATGCAAACAGTAAGAACATTCTTTAACAGATGAAAACGAAGAGCAAGAGGAAGAACTCCTTAACAATATTTTTGGCGCACAACGAAGTCATTGTGACACATCAGTAACTGATTTACGCCACTTGGCATTAGGGAATAATCTACCACAACAAAGAGTAAATTGTTGCAGGCAAGGATTGAGTGACACAGTTGAGGAAGACACTCCCAAACACAAGCCTTACAAAATCAGATTTCACTTCGTATAAGTCTTATTTTTCCTTTATCTACCTCTAGCCATTTTGTCCTACCTACCGGGCAGTGTTTCACTTAAGCTCACTTTTCCACTGTAACAGGATAAAGTTTTATAGGTACGTAATGCATATAGTTTATACAGAAACACTTCATACGCTTATCTCTGACGATGTCGGAGAAAAATAGCAGTTTCCTTAGGTTGGCCGCCGTTCCCTTATTTCCTCTTACTATCGGGTTCCTCTTTTTCGTTTTACCTTTATTCACATCTGAAGAGACAAGCCGATCATTAGATCAAGTGAAAATTTTGTCCAACTCTTTCTGCATTTCCTTACGAAAGTTCAACGATGATGCTATCCTGCTGACAACAGCATTGTCATCTCTAACAGTCTCGTATATGGTAACGCTGATCCTGTCTGGTAAACCTTTAACGCCTTCTGCACTCTGATCATCATAAGAAAACCTGATGTAAACATTACGCCATCATAAGGATACGTTTTATGCTTTGTTACACACACATAGACAGAGCGATAATGCGGGACAACAGCTTTACCGGCATATTAAACTTGGGACAGCACTGCCCAGCCAGCGATCCACGTACAATGTAATGACGTGAGCATTTGCAGTTGAGACGTAAAAAGAGAAGAGCAGGGGAAAACTGTAGCTTAGAATGTCATTTAATTTTTAAAGAGGATGAAATAATATTCGGCAAAACTCAAGCACTACCGTGCGCTTCTTAGGTGACGAGACGGAAAGCATAAAATGCTCTCGTTATCACCTAATTACAAACAAGAGTGATGAAAATTTCTCCATCAAACACAGAGTAATTGTTCTGAATGAGCTATGTGTCGAGCAGAAGCATACTGCAGGGATTTCACCGTACTGTTGAGTACTGAAGCCACTGAAGGTACTAATACAAGTCAGTCGTTTAGAAATCTCTTAGATCCTTCTTTATCCGAAACGGAAAAATACATTTCAGTTCTTGCAGTGCCACCTGCTACGTTGATAACGAGCCTATCAACAATAGAATCCACGAAGCCAACCAGGCGCCGCATTTTCTCTTCTTTTATGACGAGCCGTTCTAAATCCCGCTAGCGTTCGGCAGACATGTGAAAAACCTGCGTGCGTTAGTTCCAGTACGTCTGGCAGCTTGACAGTCTTGTTACTTCGCGGCCCAAATCCCGTAACTTGGCTCCGGATGATTTCTGTTGGGTTCATATTGTAATGGTACAGTGGCAAATGTAAAAATACAGCATTTGCATGGTGTGCTCGATGCTGTGAAAATGATTGTTTTTCGTGTTCCTACGAAAAATGGTTCAAATGGCTCTGAGCACTATGGGACTTAACATCTGAGGTCATCAGTCCCCTGGAACTTAGAACTACTTAAACCTAAGTAACCTAAGGACATCACACACATCCATGTCCGAGGCAGGATTCGAATCTCTGACCGTTGCGGCCGCGCGGTTCCAGACTGACGCGCCTAGAACCGCTCGGCTACACCGACCGGCATGTTCCTACGACACTTATCTACATATATGATATGAAACGACGGACATAGTACAAATAAAGAGTATCCGGTTTTCATTTCTGCCTTAAAAAATTAAACTGTAATATTTTCTTAATTTAAGCAACTTTTATTAACAGTCTTTCATAAAATATCGATAACTGAGACTTTATATTTGTAATGAAAACAGGAATTTCGCGTGCAGTATGTAATTAGAAATAACAAACGTGCATTATTCACAAAAAATTATGATGACTTTTACAATTACGAGATGTCTGCCTCCGGTAGCTGAGTGGTCAGCGCGACAGAATGTCAATCCTAAGGGCCCGTGTTCGATTCCCGGCTGGGTCGGAGATTTCTCCGCTCGGGGACTGGGTGTTATGTTGCCCTAATCATCATCATTTCATCCCCCATCGACGTGCAAGTCGCCGACGTGGCGTCAAATCGAAAGACTTGCCTCCGGCGAACTGTCTACCCGACGGGAGGCCCTAGCCACACGACATTATTATTATTATTATTAATTACGAGATGTAGGTATTTCAAATTGAACGAGAAAAAACAATGGCTCACACGAGATTTGAACAGCGAACCGAACACTGAAATTCATTTTCAGTCAGTTACACATCCTATTTGTATTTGTTTCTCAACGGAATGTAATACAGTCCTCCGTAAACTTCAAGCCGACTACCTCTGTAAATCTATGAAAAACATTAAGAACAGCATATTTCTCGGAACTTCTTAACCGCGTTCCACGCGCGTGTTTCACTACGGAACAGTATAGCAGACTCAGCCATTTTCATACTGCGCGTCAACAGCGAGACAATCAGAGCACAACAGTGCAGAGGCTGTGACTGTCACGATTTTTGAAATAAAAACTACATAGCTAAAGCGTTGATGGCTGTTAACACATTTGAATGTCTTGAAGTTTCTCGTAACTCAGTAATAATATATCTAGAACATAAGTAGCACCTACTTCCAAGAGCGTGACACCACCAGTGTACGGCTTCTGACCAATCATAGCGATTGTGTTTGTTTGCAAAAACTCAACTGGTATTGATGGTATTTCCATCAAAATGTTGAAACACACACACATTTTCATTTTTGAAGTCCTGTGCCACATCTTTAATGAATCACTGAGGCAAGGAATTGTCCCTGATAGACTTAAACATGCAGTGGTGAAACCATTGTACAAGAAGGGTGACAGAAACGAAGTAACCAATTATCGTCCTATTTCACTCTTAACTTGTTTCTCCGATTCTCGAGAAACTTGTACGCAGAAGGATTCTTGAACATCTTAGTAAATACAATATTCTTAATAAAAGTCAGTTCGGTTTCCTGAAAAACATCTCAACAGAAGATTCAATATATTCTTTCACCAATGCAATTCTTGAATCAATCAATAATAAAATGTCTCCAACTGGAATTTTATGTGACCTTTCTAAGGCGTTCGATTGCGTGAACCATGAGATTTTTCTGAGAAAGGGAGAATTTTATGGGTTAACTGGAGAAGCAGGGATGTGGCTTGCCTCCTATTTAAAGGACCGGAAACAGAAAGTCATGGTAAACGACACTAATGGGGAACCAGTGTCCTCTTCTTGGGGCACAATAAACTGTGGAGTTCCTCAGGGCTCTATTCTGGGTCCTCTACTTTTCCTTATTTTCGTAAATGACCTTCCAATGTGTGCGAGGGCTAAGATAAAATTTACTTTGTTTGCTGGTGACACGACGATTCTGGTAGACAGTTCAACAAATACTAATCTTGAAATCAATGTAAATGAAATTTTTCAGGAGACCTTTAACTGGTTTACCTCTAATGGATTATCACTAAATTTTGAAAAAACTCAGTTGATTCAATTCCATACAAGCCGAAATATCGAAGATGAGATTAATGTCAAATACAATGATGGGAATTTAGCAAGAGTGGAGTCGACAAAGTTCCTGGGTCTCCTTGTTAATAGCAATCTAAACTGGTCCTCACACATTCCTTAGCTATTCGTGCGATTGCTTCCTTCAGTGACTTAAATACTTTGATAGCTGCCTATTTTGGTTATTTTCATGCCCTGATGGCCTATGGAATTATATTCTGGAGAAACCAGCCGAAGGCAAACAGAATCCTCATAGCCCAGAAAAGAGTCATTAGGATTCTGTGTGGTGTCAATTGCAGACATTCCTGCAGGAAACTCTTCCAAGAACTGAGAATACTCACAACAGTATCTCAGTACATTTTCCCTCTCATGTGTTTCTTGTGTAAAAATCATTCCCTTTTTGAAATGGACAGCATGTATCATAACTATGACACTAGGGTAAAAATGATCTACATCTTGAGCAAAAGAATCTAAGTATGGTGCAAAATGGTGTACACTACTCTTGCATAAAAATATTTAATGCTCAGGCAATAAATATGACAGTTACTGATCCACCTACTTTTAAAGATCAACTTAAACAGTATCTTCTAAGTAAAACCATTTACTCACTGGACGAATTTATGTATGAGAATATGTGAATTGATTTTGATCTATTGTAAGTCTGTTCAATGTAATTTGTAACTTTTTACAAAAAACAATTCTTGTAAACATTTTTTTCTGTGTAGTATATTATTCACTGTACAACCTATTATTATAAACAAATGTCTCAAATCTATGTAAATGACACATTCTACACCCAAGCGATTTATCGCGAATGGGTCTACAGAACACGAATGAAATAAATAAAAATGAATAAAACATCAGGATTATTCTTATGATGACCGGAGTGTAGTGTGCGGAAGACTTGTTTGTCGTGACGCCTGCCTACCGAGGCACTTCACGCAGGTGTGGGCCTCGCTGCAGCTACCACCCAGCATCTGCCACGCTGCTGACTCAGCCCTGGTGCCTTTTGAGAGATTTCCGCACAAACTACTGTTCCCCCAGGTGTAGAACTCTCCAGACACCTGCAGACAATATACAGCCGCCCTAGCACCGCACGCGGCGTGCCCATTAGCAGGAAACGCTTCGCTAGGCCGACAAGAGGTTTCCCGTTTCCTTTGTTCGACGAACAGCTCCGAACAGCACTCCCAGACAGTGCGGCAGTCGACAGTTTCATCTGTAAAGCGAAGGTCGGACGGTGACAGATGTCAGATCAGCAGACTTCATAGGGACTGTGTTGTTCCGCTGCTTGCCGAACAGTTTCGTGCAGGCCAAGTAGAGGGATGTGTTACCGCTGTATCTGAGCATGTCTCGAAGGGATGGGGTAGTTTAAAACACTGCCCACTAGAGTTATCATCGAAAGACAATTTCGATACTTAGGAAATCATTGCCTTCCTAGTCGAGGTAAAAGTAATTGTACAGGGTGAAGGCGGGTTCACCAGATGGGGGAGAACTGCGGAAATGGATCCCTGAAAGAATTCTTCTTTCTTCTTTAGTATACCTGTCGTGTGACACGTTCCAACTGGGGATTCTCCATCGTGTCCTCTTCTAAGCTACTTCTGTCTTCAGTTTGTAAGTTCGCCCTCTTCTAATGCCGTCGATCATTCCAGTTCTCTTGCTACCTCTTCCTCTCATTCCTTCCACTTTTTCCTCCATAATTCTTTGTTGCAGACTACTGCTACACAGTATATGTCCCAGCTGAGATTTTTTCTTCTTTCTAGTCACTTCCAATAACCTTCTTTCTTCCTTTATTTTCCTCATTGCTTCTACAATCTTAAGTCTGTCAGTCCATTTCGCATTAAATATTCTTCTCCGCAGCCACATTTGTGAATATCTTTCTTCTTTCGTTTTAACTGTCCTTGCTTAACTGCTGTGTAACACTACACCCCAGACATAATTTTTGGCAAATCTTTTCCTCACCTCCATTGGAATTCTCCAGTTAGTAACTCTTTGAGCTTTTCGAACACTCTCTATCCCACAGATATCCTCCTCCTTAGTTCTTCTGTGCAGCTTCCGTTCCAAGTCATGAAGCTTCCCAGGTATAGAAAGGGTTTTACTTGTTCTATCTTTTTTCCGTCTAAGAAGATGTTAACTGGAGCGTCTTTCCTCCTTATTCTCATCGGTTTTGTCTTTTCTATAATTATGTTTATTCCATACTTCTTCCTCATTCCTGTAATGGTCTTCAACATCTTCTCTACCTCGTCTTCTGATTCCGCCAGCATCGCTTGATCATCTGTATATGTTACAGTCTTCATCTCGTCTCCTCCAATTACAATGCCTCATGCGCCCTCTGCGGTGACCTTACCCAGCTGTTCTTCTCCATAAATGGTGAAAAGCTTCGCTGACAGTGAGCATCCTTACCTTACATCCCTGCCAGTGCACATCTTTTTCGTCTCTTCATTACCTGCTCGGTCACATTTTCCTTTGTGTGAATAACCTCTACCAGCCATCTATCTTTCTAGTACGTACCAACATCCTTTAAAGTTCTTTGTAGTATACTCGAGTTGACTCGTCCGCAGCTCGTGGTCTAGTGGCAGTCGGCTTTCAGCCGTGATACGGTGCGGACGGGCTCGGCGCGCCGGGCAGTGCTCCGCCCGTGTTGTTGTTTACCCGCTAGCGCGCGGTCGCGTCGTTGTCTTGCCGTATAGTACCTGTACCGACCCGACATGGCGTTCTCATATCGAAAAGCTACAATCAAATTAACGTTCAACGCATCGTACACGAGACCGAAGGCCCATGAAATTGAACGGTTTCTACGAGACATCATGCACATAGAACCACAAGAACTGATAGGAATTCATCTGTCTATTGTAACCAGCACAGTGTACCTCAAACTGATTGACGAAGCGGCCTGCGACAGATTACTCCAACGATCTGCAAACGGCTTTCGCTTCTGTCACGCAGACGGTAACGTGAGCGAGGTAGGAGTTGACCATGCTGGTCTGGGGGTGCGTACCGTGCGCATCTTTGAACAACCGTTCGAAGTTCCTGCCAACCTAGTCGTTGATGCGCTGCGGCCATACGGCACAGTTCTGAGCCACACAGAGGAGAAATGGAACACATTCGAAACGTACCCTGTCCTTAACGGGGTACGACAAGTGCGCATAGAACTTAAGAAGCACGTTCCATCATATGTTTTCGTTAGTGGCTGCCGCGCAATTGTTATATATGATGGACAACCGAGGACCTGCTCGGGCTGCGGCCAGGAGGGCCATGTTAGAACTGAGTGTCTGCAGCGCCGCCTCGTTCAGGTGCCCCGCAATGAACTTCCCCAATCATCCACTATGACCACTCTCCCGCTAACATATGTGGAGGCGGCACGACATGATGTGATGGATGATTAAAACCCGCTACCTCCTCAAGCCGCTGCCAGCTCCGTTGGAGAGTCAGCGCCGTCGACGACGCCGCAGCCCAACGGTGCAGAGGTTCCTACAGCCTCTGCCCACCGCAGCGTCGTGGGCACCCAGCCATCGTCACTGTCGGGATCAGACACAGGGGTTCCTAGCGACCGAGACTGTGTCGAGCCCCGCCCTCCAGTGGATGTCGAATCTCGGACCCGAAAGCAAAAATCACCCAAGCGACACAAGAAGAGGCGATTGTCAGCTGAAGAACAGGACAGGGATGTGAAGCCGGCGGAAGACATCGACTTCGTTGACTCGCCCACAATTGCAACGGACTCCAGTGGCATCATTCACCAGAAGGTGCCTGAAGACAAGGAACACTCTCCTAAATCTGGTGGCCAAGAAAACGAGGCGCATTGCGTTGACTCCCAAAATGTGGGCTCCTGTGAAAGCGACCAACCCCCAATGACATCACAATCGTCTCTTGGTGATTGGGCAGACGATATGGAGGCAGATGATGCACAGCAAACATCGATATCTCCACCAGAGCCCATGGCTGACATTGAGCCCGGAGGGCTCTGCCAGTCAGGGACTCATACGGTACAGTAATGCACAGCATGCAGATGGATGGCTGTGTGGTGTGTGAGATCACTGTGGGCTTGCACCGCCACACTGCCTCCGCCACTTGATATGTCTCAGTCATACCGTGTGGGAACAGTCAATGTAAATGGTGTCCACTCCACTGTCAAGACCCGCATGTTACACGACATGATCAGAGCGGCAGACTTGGACATTGCCCTTCTCCAGGAGGTCCGTCCCGAGCTGTGTTTAGACCTATATGGCTACACCACCTACAGCCTACGCTTAGGTGATGGCGCAGGAGGAACGGCCATCCTTCTCCGAGATGGACAGACGCGACGGGCGCGACGTACTTGCCGACCGGGCGAGGCATCGCACTCACACTTGGCGCAGTCCGCCTCATTAACGTCTACGCTCCCACCGGTAATTCGCAACCTGGTGACAGGCATGTCTTCTATTCGGAGGAGGTAGCCCCACTTTTGCAAGGAAATATGGACCATTACATAGTGGGCGGCGATTTTAACAGTGTTCTGCGGCCCGAGGACCAGATACCGCATTACGTCCCATGCCCGGCTCTCCAAGCATTGATACGTGACCTCGCGCTCCACGACACATGGCTCATACATCATGGGACCCAGAGTGGATATACGCACTTTACCAGCCATTCTGCCAGTCGTCTGGACCGGATATACGTCTCGCGTGCCCTCCGCGCAGCAACCCGTGATGCAGAACTCTGGCCGACGGCCTTCACGGACCATCTCGCGTACATCTGCACTGTCACCTTGCCCCGACAACTCACAAGACGCAGCAGGGGCCCGTGGACGCTGAACGTCTCCCTCCTTCGCGAGGAAGAGTGTCGGCGAGCAGTCACTGACACGTGGCGTCGATGTATCAGGCGCCTGCCCATGTATGCTTCCACGTTGCTGTGGTGGCTGGGATGTGTCAAACCTGCACTCCGAAAGACCTTGATGGCCTACGGGCGCGACAGATCGAACTGGCAAAGGGCAACATCGGAATTTTACTATACAGCGTTACGTGAG
Source organism: Schistocerca piceifrons (assembly GCF_021461385.2). Classification (NCBI taxonomy): domain Eukaryota; kingdom Metazoa; phylum Arthropoda; class Insecta; order Orthoptera; family Acrididae; genus Schistocerca; species Schistocerca piceifrons. The sequence goes on along the minus strand of NC_060140.1, from coordinate 844,727,296 downwards.
CTGGCGACGCAACCGCTGCCTCCCGAACGTCAGATGTCCGTACAACGCATCAAAGCTCGTCTACTTCGCATCAGAACAGAGCAGCTAGAAGGTGTCCGCATCCGTGCGCGAGTGCAAGACTGTATCCCCAACGAAACAGCGTCAGTGTATCACATTGTGCGCGAGAGGCGCCACCGCAAACGTCAGCTCATTACGGCGGTAAACACGGAGGAGGGCGGCCGCGCAGTGACACAAACGGACATCGCGCACACGTTCGCCAGACACTATGGGACCTTGTACATGGAAGATCCGCGAAATGTACGTGATTATGACGAGCTGTTGATCGATTTTCCCGGGACGTGGCACCCGGTGATAGTCTGCTGTTGCCCATTACACCCGACGAGCTGACATCGGCCTTGGCACGTGGAGCACCGAACAAGTCGCCTGGACCGGACGCTTTACCCCTGGAATTCTACCGCACTTTTTGCCACCTTATGGGTGACAAGTGGCTCCAAATGTTTCAAGACCTGATCCACCCTGATTTCACTGTCCCCACAGAATTCACAGAAGGCATCTTGATCCCAGTACCGAAACCGAATGGTGGTTGTAGGTGGCAGGATTTTCGCCCACTCACTCTCCTTAACAACGACTACAAGATCTTCGCCCGTATCCTCCGCGCGCGTCTCCACACCGCTATCGGGAAAGCCATCCACACCGATCAGACATGTTTAGGTGGTGTCAGCAACATTCATACGGCGTTAAGAGCATACCGCGACGTAATTGCTTTGACGGCGGCCTGCAAAATACGAGGCGCCCTTGTCGCCGTAGATTTTGACCACGCATTCGACCGCGTCGACCACGGTTTCTTACGCGCAGTTTTGCAACACATGGGCCTCTCTCCGGAGTCTGCACAGGTGGTCCTTCGACTGGTCCACGGAGCGCGCTCCCGCATGATGGTCAACGGTTTTCAGTCTGGTCACATTGTTGTTGGACGGTCAGTGCGACAAGGGTGCCCCCTGTCGGGTATATTATTTGCTGCAGAGCTTGAACCCGCTTTACATGGTCTACGGCAGCGATTAACTGGTATCTCCTTGCGGGACGTGACCTTTTGTTGTGGTGCATTCGCCGATGACGTGGTGTTCCTGGCCAGATCAGAGGATGAAATGCATATGGCGCTACAGTGGTTACGCCAGTACGGGGCGGTCGCTGGGAGCGTCATCAACGTGAAGAAGACAAAATATATGGATGTCGGAGGGGGGCTTTCCGACACAACGGCGGTGCCCTTTGACAAGGTGCCCGTACTCAAGTGTTTAGGAGTGCAATTCTATAGCAGTGTCCGCCGCACGGCGGCGGCTACGTACCGCCGGCTCCTACACCAGACACGTGCTCTGCTGCAGGACAACAAACTGCGTCGCTTGGATATGCTCCTCAGAACACGTTATGACAACACCTATCTTGTCTCAAAACTGAACTATTTTGCGCATATCCTACCCTTGACGGCTACGATGGCCGACAGATTTCAAGCAGCATATGGACATTTCGTAAGCACCGGTCTGGTTTTTAAAGTCCGATACGCCACCCTGACACTGCCGCAGCGGGCGGGCGGTATCAGTTTAATTCATGTATATAACCGTGCGCGATCGCTTTATCTCAACACTATGCTTCGCAAGTGGACCTCTGCCCACGCCACTCTGACGGGCATCGTGATAGCGGAAGTGGCACCACACTCTCTGCATCCCCCGGTTTCTGTAGGACACATTTCATCGGCACTCACCCACATCAGAGAGTTCTTGATTGACTTCAGTTACTTACGGTCAGAACTTCCGACGACACGGAAGCCCAGCACAAAAGACTATTATCGCCTCTATCAACAGCGGCAACTTGTAAATACGGTCACCCACAGACATCCTGAAGTTGCCTGGAACACGGTGTGGCGAGCGGTACACACGCCTTTTCTACCTACGACGGTGCGTTTATTGTGGTACGTGGTTGTGAATGGGAAGTTCGCTACTCGTCAGAGGCTACAATCCATACATCTGACGGACGTCCCCTTGTGTCCGACATGCTCAGTCGCTGACTCGGATGCACACCGTCTGACGTGTGCCGCGACCAGCGAGTGCTGGCTACTGACGCAGCGCATGCTGGCATTACTCTTGCGGCGATTGCCGGAGCCTATCTCCCCTGATGACGTATTGCGCCCCGACGGCGTATACTTTCCATCAACCAGAACGAACGCCGTTAACTGGCTAAAAGGCATGGCCGTTTACTACATATTTTGCGATGCTCCCAAAGGCACACTCGACTTTTGGTCCCTATTGATGACGACACATGCAGCTTTCAGCCGCCACCCGAAGTACAGAACTCGTTTCGCAAACTATTTAGGTTCATTATTTGCGGATCCTCCTGCTCACTGGGGCGTTCCGGGTATGAGACGCTGAAAATGAAGAAGAATCATGGAGCATATTGATCCTCTACGGACGGAATAGGGGGGAACCCCTCCAAACAGACGAGAAGACGACTCAGACGCTCGGCTACGGCAGTTGTAGGATCTTTCTTTGTAATGAAACAAAAATAAATCTATAATACAAAAAAATGTTATAAAAATTAAAGAAAGAAAGAAATAAAACAACATCGACAAACCCACTACATCCTCTTCCTGATCCTTCGATCCTCGAACTCGAAAAAAAAAAAGTGTGGCTAGCGTTGCTGCCTCTGGATCACTGGATCCCGTGTTCGATTCCCGGCCGGGTTGGGAATTTTCTCTGCCCGGGTACTGGGTGTTTGTGTTTTCGTCATCATTCGTGAACGTGGCGAGACTGAACTGTGTAAAGACTGGGAATTTGTGCGGGCACTGATAGCCGCGCAGTTGAGCGCCCCACGAACCAAACATCATGATCATCATCTGCTTGTCTCTGTCGATGGGCTTACTCCAGTCGATTAAAGAAATCTACACCTCCTTGTTCATTTCTCTCATTCTTTTTCTACTCATCCTCAAAAAATGGTTCAAATGCCTCTGAGCACTATGGGACTTAACTGCTGTGGTCATCAGTCCCCTAGACCTTAGAACTACTAAGGACATCACACACATCAATGCCCGAGGCAGGATTCGAACCTGCGAGCCGGCCGGAGTGGCCGTGCGGTTCTATGCGCTACAGTCTGGAACCGAGCGACCGCTACGGTCGCAGGTTCGAATCCTGCCTCGGGCATGGATGTGTGTGATGTCCTTAGGTTAGTTAGGTTTAAGTAGTTCTAAGTTCTAGGCGACTAATGACCTCAGAAGTTAAGTCGCATAGTGCTCAGAGTCATTTGAACCATTTTTTTCGAACCTGCGACCGTAACGGTCACGCGGTTCCAGACTGTAGCTCCTAGAACCGCTCGGCCACTCCGGCCGGCACTCATCTTCAGACAAACTATAGCATCGCTTGTCTCCTTACCTTCTCTGGACCCGGAATGGTCTTCTCCAGTACGTTTCTCAATTTTATTTTCAGTTCTTCTTAGTATGAACCTTCTTACAGCCTTTATAACATGAATGATAAAGCTTATTGTCTTTGCATTCCTTAGCGTTGCTCTGAGAGGATAAGGAGCAAAAATGGCCATGTGTATATGTGGCCAGAAAGGTGTCTAATTTACAGACGCACCTCCCAACCGGAGGCGTAGACATTTCGCCTTTAACCTGCCAATACTTGCCCGTTAGCCGGACAGGCAAGCTGCCGCATGTTATCTGCAGTACGGTCAGTCTGCTTTATCCCCATCCAAGCCAGGCTATGTCGAGCCCAAACAGGCTAAAGAAATCTTGCTTGCCTGCTCGCTTCCGCTGTAGTGTTATGAGTAGATTTCGGAAGTTGATGAGAAGTCTTTCCTTCACCTAAGTATCACAGGACTCAGTGAAATATATATTCATTTTGGGTCATTGTAGGCAAGAAAATTGAGAATTTTACGTGCCCTTTTTTCTTTTTGTCATCTTTCGAGATTATTTATTTATTTCGACATGAACAATATTCTGTGCAGCCTCTTTCGACTATTCCCAATTCGAACCATCATCAGGTCATGTCTAAAAATGTTTTTTGTAGTAAGAACCTGAAGACATCTACTATACGGCACTGCCAACCAAAGTAACGTTTTGGAATTCTACTTCCTGTAACCTTAGTGTGTTCTATCCAAATATGACACCAGTTGGATCAATTGTAATTAGTTTTTCCAGGATCTGCACTGCGGGTTCGGTGCCCAAAATAGTTGATTCGAAACTCTCGAAATACATTTTATTAGAGACGATGTTCGTTTTTCATCTACATCTACATCTATGTTATTACTCTGCTATTCACAATAAAGTGCCTGGCAGACTTTCAAGCTGTCTCTTTACCGTTCCACTCTCGAACAGCGCGCGGGAGAAACGAGCACTTAAATTTTTCTGTGTGAGGCCTGATTTCTCCTATTTTATCGCGATGATTTCTCCCTATGTAAGTGGGTGCCAACAGAATGTTTTCGCAATCGGAGGAGAAAATGGGTTATTGAAATTTTATGAGAAGATCCCGTAGCAATGAAAAACGCCTTCGTTTTAATGATTGCCCCACCAATTCACGTATCATGTCTGTGACACTATGTCCCCTATTTCGTGATAATACAAAACGAGCCGCCCTTCTTTGAACTTTTTCGATGTCATCCGTCAGTCCCACCTGATGCAGATGCCATACCGCTCAACAATACTCGAGAATAGGGCGGAGAAGCGTGGTGTAAGCGGTCTCTTTGGTAGACCTGTTGCACCTTCTAAGTGTTCTGCTAATGAATCGCAGTCTTTGGTTTGCTCTACCCACAATATTATCTGTGTGAACGTTCCAATTTGGGTTATTTGTAATTGTAATCCCTAAGTATTTAGTTGAATTTACAGCCTTCAGCCTTGTGTGACTAATTGTGTAATCGAAATTGAGCGGATTTTTTTTATTACTCATCTGAATAACTTCACACTTTTCCTTATCCAGTGTCAATTGCCACTTTTCGCACCACACAGATGTCTTGTATCATTCATTTTGCAATTCGTTTTGGTCATCTGATGGCTTTACAAGACCGTAAGCAACGGCATCATCTGCAAACAATCTAAGACGGCTACTCAGATTGCCTCCGATGTTGTTAATATAGATCAGGAACAGTAGAGGGCGTATAACACTTCCTTGGGGAACATCGGATATTACTTCTGTTTTATTCCATGACTTTCCGTCTATTGCTTCGAACTGTGACCTTTCTGACAGGAAATCACGAGTCCAGTCGCACAACTGAGGCGATATTCTATAGGGACGCAGATTGGTTAGAAGACGCTTGTGAGGAACGGTGTCGAAGGTCTTCTGGAAATCTAAAAATATGTAATCAATTTGACATCCCCTTGTCGATTGCACTCATTACTTCAGGAGTATAAAGAGCTAGTTGTGTTTCACAAGAACGATGTTTTCTGAATCCGTGCTGACTACGTGTCAATAAATCGTTTTCTTCGAGGTAATTCATAATTTTCGAACATAATATATGTTGCAAAACCCTACTGGATTCGACGTTAGTGACATAGGCCTGTAATTCAGCGGATTACTCCTATATCCCTTTTTGGGTATTGGTGTGACTTGAGCAATTCTCCAGTCTTTAGGTACGGTACTTTCTGAGAGCGAGAGGCTGTATGTAATGGCTAAATATGGAGCTACTGTATCAGCATACTCTGAAAGAAACCTGACTGGTATACAATCTAGACTAGCGCCCTTGACTTTTTTAATGATTTAATCTGCTTTGCTACACCAAGGATATCTACTTCTATGCTTCTCATCTTGGCAGTTGTTCTTGATTGGATTTCAGGAATATTTACTTCGTCTTCCGTGGTAAAGGAGTTTCGGAAAACTGTGTTTAATAACTCTGCTTTTTGGCACTGTCATCAGTGACTTCACCGTTGTGCAGTGAAGGTATTGATTGCGTCTTGCCACTGATGTGCTTTATGTATGACCAGTATCTCTTTGGGTTTTCTGCCAGATTCCGAGACAGAGTATAGTTGTGGAAATTATTAAAAGCATCTCGCATTGAAGTATGTGTTACATTTCGAACTTCTGCAAAACTGGGATTTTGCGTTCTTTTAAATTTGGCACGCTTTTTTCATTGCGTGTTACGTCAGTTTAAAAATTAATCATCTGAAAGTACGAGTTTTTCATTCATACTAAGCTGTCTTTGCGATACGTTGCACACCATCAGACTTTGGTTTTTTAATTCCCACTGAGCCAAATTTTTCTCCTATTTCACTCAATGTTGGCCCAACATTTAGTAAGCCTATATACTGCTAAATGGCCTCAGGTTCTTAGCTCACATTTCCACACACGTGTCTTCCACTAAGATTTTGTCCTCTCTCAAAATATTTCTGTACTGAAGGAAGTGCTGCACAAATTTATGAACATGTCCTAATATATTCGAGGTTCCGGAATGAGTGTTTAGTAACTTTTTACACAATTTGCATTGCGAGACATCTACCGATATATTTTGAAGGTGCCACAAAACGCACGACAGGTTCAAAATGGCTCTGAGCACTATGGGACTTAACATCTGTGGTCATCAGTCCCCTAGAACTTAGAACTACTTAAACCTAACTAACCTAAGGACATCACACACATCCATGCCCGAGGCAGGATTCGAACCTGCGACCGTAGCGGTCACGCGGTTCCAGACTGAAGCGCCAAGAACCGCACGAGAGTTTTTGCCCTGATGGACTAGGGCTCTGTTTCCTGACTGTTATATATTCCCGGATTCTTAATTTCTCCTCAATCTCTTTTATGTTTGGTTTGTTCATTTTTCTGCTGCCACCGTTAGATAAATGAGCTGCAGTGAAACTACCTATGCAAACGTAGTATACCAGGTTATTCTGTAGTCACGTTGGACTAACAGCGCAACCTATTGTCAGGTGAGGCCGGATGAACGGGTCCCGTGAAGGTTGCCAGGCTAGCGGAAACCCAAGCTGGATTGCTTTAACCACCGTGCTTTCAGCACACGTGTAATCTTGGGTTTCCGTTGCGGCGGGCTGAGCTGCTTTAATGGTTGCGGCTGAGACAGGGGCAGGCAGGCTGGAAGGAGAATTTGTACACCTCAGCTCCCAACCGATCCTCACAGTTTCACTGTAGCACTTCCAACAGTGCTATCCCTGCAAAATATGGAAGACAACATCTGAGAACTTCGGAAACTAGGAGGACAATTAATGGCGGAAATAGAGCACCTTTCCTGCGAAAGGCGGGTTCGAGTTCCTATCTGACACGCAGTTTGAATCTGCCAAATAGTTTCAAATCAGCGCACACTTCATGGCAGAGCGGAAATTATTTTGGCAAAGATTTTAATGTTGGAATCTGATTATCACATTTGCTAAATGTTTGTATTAACTGTCAAGTTGTCAGGCTACTTTAGGTACGTATTTATCTTTTATTGGCTCAAATGGCTCTGAGCACTATGGGACTTAACTTCTGAGGTCATCAGTCCCCTAGAACTTAGAACAACTTAAACAGAACTAACCTAAGGACACCACACACAGACATGCCCGAGGCAGGATTCGAACCTGCGACAGTAGCGGTCGCGCGGTTCCAGACTGTAGCGCCTAGAACCGCTCGGCCACTCCGGCCGGCTTATCTTTTATTGTTACTCGTATATACAGGGTGTAAATTTTAAGTTGACAAACCAGAATAACTCGAAAGATAAACTTCGCATGAAACAATGTGTAGAATCCAGAATTGATTATTTTCTAGGGGGACATCTGCTGGTGCTAAAATTAGCCAGCCACCCCAGCCCCCTGGGGGTGGGGCGGGAAGCAACTTTAAAATTTCAAATGGGAACCCCCATTTTTTTATTGCAGAATCAGATTCTAGGTAGAAAACTACGTACATTTTGTCTTAAGCATTTGCTTTGATCTTTAGTATCTGGCGCTGTAATTCAGCAAAATCCAAGTTCTCAGTTTTGGGTGGAAAATGGTTACGGATCAATAAAAAATACTTATTTACTTCGTAAATTTTGATTTGTTTGATAGTTAAAAGTTGTGTGGCCTCATGACCACGAAACATACAAAACTTATCCGAATTAATACAGTATTTGGGTCAACATTTGTAAAACTCTAATTCCTCTCTCTCAAACCCCACCCTACGGGGAGAGAGGGAGAGTTTTAGTTTTAGCGAATCAAAACTTACGAAGTAAATAAGTGATTTTTATCTATCCGTAACCATTTTCCACGCAAAAATGAGAACATGGATGTTATGTACAGTGAAAAGATCAGAGACATCAATCATTTACGGGAAAGAATCGTCGCGGCGGTTCGGACAGTTGTGGTGTCACCGCCAGACACCACACTTGCTAGGCGGTAGCCTTTAAATCGGCCGCGGTCCGTTAGTATACGTCGAACCCGCGTGTCGCCACTATCAGTGATTGCAGACCGAGCGCCGCCACACGGCAGGTCTAGTCTAGAAAGATCCTCTAGCAGTCGCCCAGTTGTACAGCCGACTTTGCTAGCGATGGTTCACTGTCTACATACGCTCTCATTTGCAGAGACGACAGTTTAGCATAGCCTTCAGCTACGTCATTTGCTACGACCTAGCAAGGCGCCATATCTTCAAGAATGTATTCTGAACAGATAATATTGTGACTCATGTATCGTCAAGAGCGACGTTCATCATTAATGGATTAAAGTTAAGTATCAAACTAATTATGTCCGCTTTCTGAATTCTAATTCCTTGTCATGTTCCAGACCTCACGTCAGTATAGTTCTTCCCTCCCCACGCCAGCCTGCGTGAGCTAAAACGCGTGCATTTCGGCCTCCACCAGTAACACGGTGTTGGCTCTTCTGCCAACACAACAACAGTTACACCTGAAATGTTGGTGAATACGTGGCGAGAAGTGGAATATCGTTTCGACATGTCCAGGGCAACAAATGGATCCCACGTTGACGTCGTCTACTAACATTTAACGAAACTTGAAAGGATTCTCTTTCATCATGTGCACTCATTGATGTAATTTTTCATTAATTTCCCCATTAAATTTATACTTAAAAGTAGAGAGTTCTTTTTCAAACACCTTGTATAGGTTGCAGTGCTTATGCACAGATGAGGGCGCTTCCACAGGACAGACTAGCGTAGAGAGAAGCATCAAACCACAGTAACGGCAGCAGTAAACACTCAACGAATGGCCGAACCAGCTTTTGCAGCAGGCGCCGAACGTGACGAGGAATGAGGCCACCTCCTTACGTGCACAGCCCGGGCAGTGGGGAGGCGTCAATGGGAAGAGCTGCCGGGGCCAGAGCGCTCCGCCCCGTCTCGCCGGTGTTTACTACGGGCTGGCTGGCTGCCTGTGTTTAGTCTGCCTGCCCAGACTCCACTCCGCCTCTTTGGGGGCCTCCCTGTCACCTCGGGCTCCCACATTTAGGCCTGTTTACTCCCACGCCCGCGTCTTTCAACCGACAGACGCCCTCAGGGCACTGCCGCCCTTTCCATTCACGGTGGAACGTCTGCCTACCTTAAAGCATTCGCAATCGTACCAGCTCGAGATTGCCCTGACTGTGAATCGAATGTAGCTACGGAATTTACTGTATACGGCCATGAGCATTATGATGGTGGTAAGATAAGCCTGATAAAAAAAAAAAACATGTTTGTTTTGTAAACAACTCACCTTCTCGACCTAGACTCCTTTGAAGGATATGCCATTCGTCCAACGATCCTCCAGCTTTTTTATCCCATCAGAAAAACGGGTTCTGTCAAAACTCACCAAAATACTCATTAACTGCAACTATCATATCCCCATTTGATGAAAATTTATTCCCAGCAAAACCGAAGTTTCAAGTTAGTGAGTAGGAAGAAGTTATTCGGGGCTACGTCTGGTGCACAGGGTGGACGAGGAGCCAGTTCAAAGACCAGTTCATACACTTTCGCCATTGGTGTCGCTGATGTGTGGGATGGCGCATTATCTTGGTGAAAGAGCACTGTTTTTCGCGCCAACGTTGGTGTTCCTTCCGCCAGAACAAAGTACAACCGATCCAACAATGAAGCCTAATAGGGTCCAAACATGGCTCTGCCTTTTTCCAAGTAATCTATGAGGATTATTTCTCGGGAACCCCAAAAAACAGTGGCTTTCACTTTACCAGCTAACGAAATGGTCGTTGCCTTCTGCAGTACTCTATTACCAGGCTGTTTTGACTGTCGGTTTGTAATGATGGATCCACGTTTCATAAACACTCACAAATCGGCGCGAAAAGTCTTGCGGATTGCGACTAAACATAGCCAGACGTTCTGTTGAAACGCTTATCCGGATGAGCCTTTGGTCTACTGTGAGCAATCGCGGCTCCCATCTCGCACCACAGCTTCATCATAGCCAGTTCTCCCTGTTGGATATTATGCACTCACTCAGTTGAGATGCCTACATTCTCAGCAATCACATGATTTTTTTTTTATTGGGTTGTCTTAAATTGCCGTATCATGGATTTTATTGTTTCCTTTGTGGGGACCTTAATTGGGCGGCTGGAGTGAGTTTCGTCTTCTGTGCTTGTCCAACTATGTTCTAAGCATCTATAATGGTCTTTAATGACGGTGCAGAGTCCGTGTGAACTTCACGCTGTTCTGTTTTGATTTGTGCAGCAGTCCAGTCCTTCAAAATGGAAATGTTTAATAGCAGCCCGAAGCTCTGTTTTCTCGATTTTCAATCGTAGTCGATACGCTAAAAAAATAAAATGATCGTATGGCATTGTTGGCCGGGAGATCCCATTCGGGGTTGTTCAGCCGCCGTATTGCAAGTCCTTTTTAGGTGACGCCACATCGGCGACTTACGAGTCAATGATGATGAAAGTGATGATGGAGTACACATAACACCCAGTCCCCTGCCGGGAATCGAACCCGGGCCCCCTCCATGGTAGGCGGATGAGACACTCTCCAATTCAGACATTCAGACGGCTGTCAACAATGAACTTTACACTGCGCATTGTTTACATTCTTTATACGATCCTTGCAATAATCAGGCTTACCAATTATGAAGGCGCAACAACAATGCTCCATTCAAATGGCTCTGAGCACTATGCGACTCAAATTCTGAGGTCATCAGTCGCCTAGAACTTAGAACTAATTAAACCTAACCAACCTAAGGACATCACACACATCCATGCCCGAGGCAGGATTCGAACCTGCGACCGCAGCGGTCGCTCGGCTCCAGACTGTAGCGCCCAGAACCGCACGGCCACTCCGGCCGGCAATGCTCCATTCTTTCGCGGAAATTTGCCAGACTTACCACGTGGAATAAGTGATCTATATTAGTGGCACTAAGCAACTAACCTCGAATCCAGTACCAGCTGCATGATGCATACCTGACTAGAATGTCCCCAGTTACGGAGAATGAGAGAACATAGCGACTTCCAACAACCTTTACACACAATTTCAAACTTTTACGAAACTTTTTCTCGCTCACAATCCACACAAAATGAAGAAAGGAAAATACATTTTCGCTTACTACATTTTCGCCATTGATGCAGAAAACTCCAGCATTTATTACCTATTTACTACCTACTTAATTCGTGACACAGTTTGTACACAGTATCCACATATGCCAATGAATGTACATGCAAAATTATAGCATTATCTAACATGTAGTTCAGGAGACATGAGGTGTTAAACGATTAGATGTGAGAAAAATTAGCTTTTGCTTAAAATGAGGTGCAAATAAAATTTCAACACCATGCATGACGTTTTAATTTATTATTCCTTTACTACTACATCTATTCGCAACACATTTTGCAGACACTGCCCACATTAACCAGTAGTTGTACCTGCAAAATTATGTAATTCTACGACACATAGTTAGGAGACAAGGCGTCATAAACACTAAGATGCGCCAAACACTGCCTTTTGCTTCAAATATAGCGCTAGCGCAAGTTACCCAGACTGTTCTCATCAACAGTTTCGTTACTAGAGCACTAACGACTTCCAACAAGCTTCAAGTACAGCTTCAAACCTTTTCTGAACTTTTTCTCGCTTACATGCTTAAAATCAAATATTCTACCCGTTGACTCGTCTGTACAGTAATCAGACGCTGTTCTATACATGGTAGTTCGATTCTATAATGAATCGAGCGTTTACTGGTACTTACCTATAAGGAATAGTCAAATAGACACACGGCATACGCACAAAAGTAAGTAAAGGGTTTATTATTCCGAAAGTAATCGCCATAACACTAAATACATTGATCCCACTGTGAGACATGGTGCTCAACGCGTTCATGGAAAAATGTTTGTTTGCGGTTTAGGCGGGCCCACATGTTGCGAAGGTTGTTTCGAGTATACAGCAGAAGTTCCTATGGGAAGCCCTTAGACATCCTCCACACAGTGCCGGTCTCTCCCCGTGCGATTTCCATATTTTTGGAGCCCTGAAGCCCGTCTTGTCTCACTGTGGGATAAATGTATTTAGTGTCATGGCGATTACTTTTGAAATAATAAACAGTATACCTACTTTTTTCCACCTCTCTCGTTTTCGTTTGACAGCCTCTTTATAGTAGCATAGCGTCTTGGAAACAAGGTGTAAAATGAATATCGGAAAAAGTGAGACAATGGTAACGGTAAATAGTAGATCATCAGATTTTTACTTGAAACAAGTTACAATATTTGTAAACTACATTGTAAATTATGTTACTCATCTACAGTGAGGCAAGAATCTAGAGTAAATGTTATCTTTTTCGGTATAATGGTAATGCAATTAGCAAATTAAAAGTTCCAGAGACTTTTCCAACCTCAAACAGTACTAGGGGCTAAAAATTGGTGGCCGAAGAATATAATGTTTGAGATTCGCAAACGGTGCGCTAGAGCTAGGGATAGAAAAGAACTGCAATAAATGGCAGAGTGGATCGAAACTACAGGAAAAGATTACGGGATGAAAGTAAACGGAAAGAAAACGAAGGGAATGCCCGTAGGAGGAGGGGAAAGGATAGAAATAATGCTGAACGATGTTGAACTGGAGTGTGTCCACGATTTTAGTTAAGCAGGAAGTAGAACCGAATAAAGGGAAAGACCAATGAAGTGTTTTATCTGGTGAGTCATACTACAAGTTACCGAAATGTGGATGGTTGTTTTTTTTTATTTAATCGTATGGCAAGGGCAACCCCCATCGTGCAGAACATTCGCCGGGTGCCGGTCTTTCAATTTGACGCCACTTAAGCGACCTGCAGTCGATGAGGCTGATACGATAATGATGACAACTCAACACCCAGTCCCTGGGCCGAGAAAATTCCCCGACCCAGCCGGGAATCGAACCCGGCCCAGAGGATTGACAATCCGTCACGCTGACCATTCAGCTACTGGGGGCGGACAATGTGGATGGTGAGGAAGATAGTAAGCTGTTGGAGACTTTTGAAATGTGGATATAACGGAGAGTCTAAAATGAAATAGGGGAACCAAAACGTATTCCAGGAGATGGTGAGGAGACTGAGAGAAGAAAATTTAGGAATATAGCTAAATGTAGGAAAGAAGACTGGATTGAGTTTGTATAGAGAAAGTGAGCTAGAATCATAAAGCAGTTTTTAGAAGGATATGTGGAGTGGAAGAAAAGGTAAAGATGGAATTAAGAATAGGGACTGTAGTCCCGTTGGCTACGAAGCTATTCGAGACGGATCACAAATTCGGAGACTAGAAGGAAATCTGCCATGCCTTCTCAAAGGAGTCATCCCGATATTCACCTTAAGCGATTTAAGAGAATCACGGGAAGCATAAATCCGGTATACGTTAAATGTATTCACAATTGCAAATAAGGACTACCGTCAGCTGCAGAATGGAATGACTACAGGGAAAATTTGTGACGGACCGGGGCTCGAACCCCGATTTCCCGTTTATCGCGAACTGTCGCCTTACCATAAGGCTATCCGTGCAAGATTCACAGCCAGAGCCAAGCTTTCACATGTCGTCAAACATACGTCTAGGATCTGTACTCTTACATCCATTATGTATATTCACGTACAGGTCAGACGTTCTAGCTGAAAGTCGCTTGCCAGGTATTGTCACGTCTAAAGGAACTTTGCATCGTAATCAGAGTAACACAGGCACTGCAGTATCGGATTTATCTGCCGATACCGGGAAAGTACAACGTCTGACTTGTACGGGAATATACACTATATGATTAAAAGTTATCCGGATACCCCCAAAAACACACATTCTTCATATTAGGCGCACTGTGCTGCCACCTACTGCCAGGTACTCCATACCAGCGACCTCAGAAGTTATTAGACATCGTGAGAGAGCAGAATGGGGCGCTCCGCGGGACTCACGGACTTCGAGCGTGGTCAGATGATTGGGCGTCACTTGTGTCATACGTCTGTACGCAAGACTTCCACACTCCTGAACATACCTAGGACCACTGTTTCCGAGTGACAGTGAAGTGGAAACATGAAGGGACACGTACAGCACAAAAGCGTACAGGCCGACCTCGTCTGTTGACCGACACAGATCGACGACAGTTGAAGAGGGTCGTAATGTGTAATAGGTAGACATCCATCCAGACCATCACACAGGATTTCCAAAATGCATCAGGATCCACTGCAACTACTACGACAGTTAGTCGGGAGGTGAGAAAACTTGGATTTCATGGTCGAGCGACTGCTCATAAGCCACACATCACGCCGGTAAATGCCAAACGACTCCTCACTTGGTGTCAATAGTGTAGACATTTCATGATTAAACAGGGGAAAAACGTTGTGTGGAGTGCTGAATCACGGTACACAATGTGGCGATCCGATGGCAGGGTGTGGGTATGACGAATACCCGGTGAACGTCATCTGCCAGAATGTGCAGTGCCAGCAGTAAAATTCGGAGGCGGTGGTGTTATGGTGTGGTCGTGCTTTTCATGGAGGGGGCTTGCACCCCTTGTTGTTTTGCGTGGCACTATCACAGCACAGGCCTACACTGATGTTTTAAGCACCTTCTTGCTTCCCATTGTTGAACAGTTCGGGGATGGCGATTGCATCTTTCAAAGCGACCGAGTACCTGTTCATAATGCACTGCCTGTGGCAGAGTGGTTACACCACAATAACACCACTGTAATGGACTGGCCTGCGCAGAGTCCTTACCCTAATCCTATAGAACACGTTTGGCATGTTTTGGAACGCCGACTTCATGGCAGGCCTCACGACCGACATCGATACCTGTCCACAGTGCAGCACTACATGAAGAATGGGCTGCCATTCCCGAAGTAACCTTCCGTCACCTGATTGAACGAATGCCTCTGAGAGTGGAAGCTGTCATCAGGGGCTAAGGCTGAGCCAACACCATATTTAATTCCAGCATTACCGATGGAAGGCGCCACGAACTTGTAAGTCTTCTTCAGACACGTGTCCGGATACTTTTGATCACATAGTGTGCATAATGGATATACAAGTTTGGGTCTGGCAGTGAGTCGTCCACGGATAGCCAACTGGTAAGGCGGCCGCTCGCGATAAGCAAGCAGAAAATCCGGGTTCGAGTCCCGGTCTGGCACAAATTTTCACTGTCATTCCATTCAGCAACTGATGGACGTCCCTATTCGCAATTTCAAATACTATAATGTATTTCATAACATGCATGCTTGTGCAAAGGAACTTTGTATCGTAGTCAGAATAACACCGGCAATCAAATATAGTATTAAGCTAGATGTCCGAACTGGGATTTGAACCGTCGACTTACTGAATACGTGTGCAGTGTGCTAGCCACTGCGCTATCTCGCTTATGTGAGTGGAGGACAGGGCTCAGACCCTGAACAATATGCTCACTAGATTTCAACACAACATCCTGAAGAAGGAAGTAATCGATCACAGAAATTGTGCGCTTGCAGAGCAGGAAACACAATGAATTTGCAACGACTTATAGCACGACCTATCAGCCTGTGGTGGTTTCGAAGCCCCGGGGCAACGGGTGGGCGAGATGGTGATCGTTTTTGGCAAGGAAACCCTTGAGTTCGAGGTCGCGTGTTCAATCAGTACCAAGGCTCATTTGAAAGTGTTGTGTTAACAACCATGACAGGCAAAATATTAGCAGCTAATGACTCTCCATGTGCATCAGGTGGGCGACAGCAAATGAGTGTCTGGGAGGTGCACAGATCAACCTTCTATGGGATGCATGTATTACATTTCGCAAAATGGACATTGTCGACATTCAATAAATGTTCAGAACCATCCATTAACTTGCACCATGAACATAGAATGAAAAATGGAGCGCCACAGTGATCACAAAGATTCGCACCATAGTAAGTTTGCTACTTTAATTTTTGCTATGTAAGCGGTACTGCTAGACAATAAAAGCGGGTTAAAAGCTGTGAGCTGTCTGGGGAAGTTAACCTTGCATTACTGAGCAACAGTTTCACCAGGCATCCAGTCTAGCTTACCGAATTCCCAACCAGACTAACATTAATTATAATCTTTTAATAGTCATACGACAACCGGTGATATATATATATATATATATATATATATATATATATATATATATATATAAGAGAATTTAAATAAAAAGAAATAAATCAGTTTATATTTGGAAATTTATTTTAAGATTGATCATTGAAATTTCAGCATATTAAATTTGATTCATAAATAAACTGGTGCCTTATTTAGGATTGTGAAAATGTGAGATTGCAATCTTACGGAACACATCAAATATGGAGGCAAGATCGGGAGACTGCATACAACACTGCATTCATAAAACAACACACAAAGAACATTGAAACATATGCAACAGAAAATTAACCACTACCAACAGATTCAAATTTTCACCCAAAGAAATTACGTTCGTAGCACAATCCTGTCCATCACGTAATTACCACACACTGGTATACTAAATTCATATTAACTCTTTGTGAAATCTTCGCGAAAAGAATAGCTGAGGGGTACTTTGATGATTACACCACATGCTTCCCGTGGTCAACTAGGTTTACACAAAGAGTGTAACTCCACAATAATTTTGATAATTAAAATGAATTAGATCGAAAAGCAATTTACAAAAGAAAAACCTCGAACTGGTTACTAACGTCTTACTGTTAACCTGACGGGTCAAACAGTTATATAAGCACGTGGTACTGGTCTCGCAAAGTACACCCCACGTGGGTTGAACATAAAGAAAAGTTGCTATGTTGAAAAATATTGTCAAGACGAGACGTTATAATCACACAAGCATTCGCATTTAAGATTGATCTTAGTTAGAGTTACTGATCAACACGTGGTTCCACTTTACTCATAAAGTAGTGACAAAGCAACTACCGGAAAATAATCTGAACTTCACACAAGTATTACACTGCGCTGCAATTTAAGATAACATTAGATATTTTAGAGCTAAACCTGAAATAAAGGTGATTAAATTTTCAGTTAGGCTGAACTTAAGAAATCCATTGTCCTACGGACTTAGCAGACACGCGCTTAGCTGGAGATCTTACCACTTCAGACGCTCGCCACAGACAGACTGACCTGCGCTCCTACCGAGCGTGCTTCCTGAGGGTGGCTCACAAATACCAACGGAAGTGGCCAGAGGGGCAGCTTCCTATACCAACATGACAAGGGACGGCCAGGACCATGCTAAGAATGGAAACCTCTCTGCTTTTAGAAAGCGTAGCTACCTGTTCCGACGTTGGTCCTACTGTTCTCTAGCAGACAGGCTTGTCTGCTACCCTCAAGCATGCAACTAGAAATACATTTGCTCATTCATGCTCTCACACAGAAGGGAAGGGGGATGACAGTGTCTTATCATATACAGTATATAAAAGAAAGCAGATGTAGGTTTCGTATGAGACTGTGTGACATGAATTACATATAAACTGTGTTTTAAAGTGTAGTAGTGTGACAGATCGTTCTTGTTTATGTGTAAAAGTAACACGTTCCACTACTCAGTCTCCTCCCAGATAGTCAGAAACGCCACAGTAAATTTAGAAGAGGAATTTATTCCATAAATGACAACAGATTTAAGAAATCAAACATGAAAGTAATCCAACAGAGACCTTTCACCATCAAGACCGAAGGCGAACTCCTTGGGAGTTACAAACGGTGCACGACGTTCAGCTAGGTATCCACTCTTAAAAGATGCATATAGAATCATATTGCTGTGACGGGGTGATGAGAACTGACGGAATATGATGGCATGCGGCCGAATGCGAAACAGTCTGTCGTGGAGCTTATCGTGAAACTGGCTACCCTTTAAGTCGTAGTATAATATGCTCTACAGGCACGAAAAAAAAACATCTAGAAGTGAAAGTGTTCAGTGGTTCCAGGTGGTATGAACTGCAGTGTCACAGACTTTCCAGGAGGGATAGTTTGCTCTAAAGTAGTATTATTTTTATATGGAGACTAAGAATCAGGCAAAAGCAAGTTATTTTGACCAGCTATTGGCAAAAGCAGTGCTCATACCCTAGTTACAGTTCTCTTACGCCCATTTTCCCACTTTTTCTTGCTGTGACGTAAATATTCCCTACTGCCCTTGCAAGATCGCACACACGAGAAAAATTCGTAGGGGGAACTTCTCCCAGCACAATAAATAACTTTCCAGCCAATTCAACACTCAGATTAACGCTCGCGATAATTATATGTGAATGTGTTAAGGCAGTGATGTTAGTTGATCTTGATAAAACTCTCTTGGTACCTCTAATTTCCAGAGTTCCTTTCAAATGCATTTTCTCCTCACGTCTCGATTTTTAGGAACTGAAAACAAAATCCTTACTGAACGATGGGATAAGTTTGTTTATCTCATCTACAAATTTTCTGCGCTATTGCACAGTTTGCTGTGCATCGTGAAGTTGACGCTTTCTTTGAAATTCCGTTATCTTACGTTTTCCAATTCTGTAGGGACTGATAACTTGCAGTTCAGTCCCTTTAATCTCCAAACCATCTAATTCCGTAGCACTGTTTGATGTTGTGCAACCATCCACTGCTTCCCTTGAAATCATTGTAATCATGTCGCGCACAATTTGAGTGCATAAATTAGTAGATAACTATCATGTATAACCTCTAAATTGTATCGAGCGTCATTGAAACGCGCGAACACCAGTTTTTATAACAAGTGCACCTTGTCCTCCCTTGAAAACCCTTAGTTTTTCCAATGCACTACACGGTCATATTACAGCGAACTTATTCGAAATATATTCATAATTACTTTTTTACTATGCTGTCAATGATCTTCCATGTACGTAATTATGTTTAGTACTCGATCTTTAGACGACGCTTCACTGGAGACGGGATTTGTGGCTTGCTGTCCGACAAGGATGATGTACTACATGGTTCAACACCTGTTTCAAAATCACTTTCACTTGTTAAGCACATATTCTCATCATTGTTCTTCTCATGTGCATTGTCCGCACAGTCGAGCATATACGACACCACACATTTCACTGACTCGCCTTGCAGAAGCGCTAATATTTCATCTGCCACTTCTTTCGCACTCAGCGAAATTTCCTGGGTTCCTTTCTGAGAAAATGCCAACTTCGGCAACTGTTGTAGATATAATGCAATGTTTGCTTTGTTTATCGTTGCCATTGTTCTGCTTCGTATCAACACCGCTACACATCTACATCTACATGGATATTCTGCAAATCACGTTTAAGTGCCTGGCAGAGGGTTCATCGAACTACCTTCACAATTCTCCATTATTCCAAACTCGTATAGCGCGAGGAAAGAACGAACACTTATATCTTTCCATGCGAAATCCGATTTCCCTGATTTTATCATGGTGACCTTTCCTCGCTATGTAGGTCGGCGTCAACAAAACATTTTCGCATTCGGAGGAGAATGTTGGTGATTGGAATTTCGTGAGAAGATTCCTCCGCAACGATAAACGCCTTTGTTTTAATTATCTCCATGCCAAATCCTGTATCATTTCAGTGACACTCTCTCCCCTATTTCGCTATAATACAAAACGTGTGCCCTTCTTTGAACTTTTTCGATGTACTCCGTCAGTCCTATCTGGTAAGGATCCCACACCGCGCAGCAGTATTCTAAAAGAGGACGGACAGGCATAGTGTAGGCAATCTATTTAGATCTGTGACATTTTCTAAGCATCCTGCCAATAAAACGCAGTCTTTGGTTAGCCTTCCCCACAACATTTTCTATGTGTTTCTTCGAATTTAATTTGTTCGTTATTGTAGTACCTAGATATTTAGTTGAATTTACGGCCTTTAGATTTGACTGATTTGTCGTGTAACCGAAGTTTAACGGATTTGTTTTAGCACTCATGTGGATGACCTCACACTTTTCATTATTTAGGGTCAATTGCCAATTTTCGCACCATACAGATATCGATATATCTATAGTTGCTGTCATGAACGATAGCGGTCTAGTTTAGGCTTTGCGGATCTGCGTCACGTACGATCCGACAGCCAATGAGCGTTCAGTATATTCTAAGCGCTCTGTTGTAAATGCCATAGCTAATGGGAGCATTAAACGTGATCGTAGCGAGTTGTTTAGTGAATTTCGATTCCATTTGTCGCGAGTTGTTATCTCTGATTGTGGTGGTTAGTGATAAATTCTGCATAAGTAAGCGAGAGACATAAATTGCGGGAAGCACGCTTTCTTCAAGCGGAGGCCGGCCGGTGTGGCCGTGCAGTTCTAGGCGCTTCAGCCTGGAACCGCGTGACCGCTACGGTCGCAGGTTCGAATCCTGCCTCGGGCATGGATGTGTGTGATGTCCTTAGGTTAGTTAGGTTTAAGTAATTCTAAGTTCTAGGGGACTGATGACCACAGATGTTAAGTTCAAATGGTTCAAATGGCTCTGAGCACTATGGGACTTAACATCTATGGTCATCAGTCCCCTAGAACTTAGAACTACTTAAACCTAACTAACCTAAGGACAGCACACAACACCCAGCCATCACGAGGCAGAGAAAATCCCTGACCCCGCCGGGAATCGAACCCGGGAACCCGGGCGTGGGAAGCGAGAACGCTACCGCACGACCACGAGATGCGGGCACAGATGTTAAATCCTATAGTGCTCAGAGCCATTTTTTCTTCAAGCGGAAAGCACGCGCAAGCGCTTACCGCAACTGTCTCTTAAAATCATCAACAATGCAATCCCCGTCCGTACCTCGACGTGCGCGAACCGCCATCGTTCGTGGATCGGAGTAACGCACTGTATCACTGCTGTGAGCTACTCGTCGAATAAGCAGGTCAATTACGCTCCGTAGCCTATGTTGTGCTCACCACTGGATACCTACAGTCCCGCCCGCTGTTGCCATTAGCAGCCGACATTGTGGTTGCATGGTAGACAATAGTGGGACGACGAATGCCGTAAACAGCATTGGCCTTTTTCGACCTCGCACTCGAGGGGTTACTTAGCTATCCTGATTCGTTGCCGTTCAACCGTCGCCCATATCTCACGGAAGTTAACAGGAAGGTGGGTCCCATGCGCAAAACCTCGCCCACCGGCTTCGCAGATGTGCCGAGTACGACTGAGTCTAAATGATGGAAAGAATTTTGAGGAGCACAACAATCTTCACGGCAGAGTGGCGTTGCAAAATAAACGCGGGACCCCGTATATCACAGCACCGGCAAGCTTATCAAACAGAGAAAATGTCAGCCATGGGTCTCTGCACAGTGAATTATTTGGGAGCAGCCCAAAAAAAAAAAGGAAGCAGCGACCGATATTTTTCTGCGCAATAGTTCCAAGAAATCTTAGATGTTGCGCACAAATATTTCTACGAACGGAAATACTGTGAAGATAACAGCAAGCAGGTCGCGGGCGCGGGGTACCTTTAGGTTGTAACGGTACGTAGACATATCAATGAATATTTTGAGGTATTTCCATTTTGTTTACGAGTCCTAAAGCATTACCCGTGACGTTTTTGTAGGCCTACTGTCCGAAGGCAATTTTACTTCTCGCTGCACATACAGAATAAATAAAGGACTTTCAAAACAATTGAGATTACTGGAAGTACATACAGGGGTACTGTTTTTTCCGTGTTTAGTGTGGTCTAAGCAAAACTGAAATCGGAACTGTTTATGATTCGAAATAAGAAGACATGGTTAATTTAAGTTAGGAGACCCAGTTACTAGAGAGGAGAGCTATTCTTAACAGAAGATGCTAGAAATGGACACTGTTGACGTATCTGTCCCGATTTCTAATCATGCCTTTGCTCTTATGATTACGTTTTCATGACGCAGGAAAACATTCTGTACTAGTTTTATTTTAGCCTTCCTCAAGCAGACTCCCTAGCAAGCACACTGAATTTTTGTCCGAATTTTCGTAGCCAATGATGAATGAGAAATGGACAAATGGAGTTTCAAACCGACCAGCGTGAGATCTAGTTTTTTTTAAGTATTTGATTCCTTGAAATTATTCGAGGTAATTAAGAAAAACATAATTAGTGATTTGATGCAAAAATTGCAGAATGACTCTTTTCCCGAATTTCCACAGACAAATGAATAGTGGAATATAGCACATCAAACTGAGAAGCGTGAGGCCTAGTACCTCTAATACCCAGTAGCACGTCCTTTTTCACTGATGCATACCTGTATTCGTCGTGGCATTCTATCCACAAGTTCATCAAGACACTGTTGGTCCAGATTCCCCCACTCCTCAACGCCGATTCGGCGTAGATTCATCAGAGTGGTTGGTGGGTCACGTCATCCATAAACAGCCCTTTTCAATCTATCCCTGACGTCTTCGATAGGGTTCATGTCTGGAGAACATGCTGGCCACTCTAGACGAGCGATGTCGTTATCCTGAAGGAAGTCATTCACAAGATGTGTACGATGGGGTGCGAACTGTCGTCCATGAAGACGAATGCCTCGCCAATATGCTGCCGACATGGTTGTACTGTCGGTCAGAGGATGGCATCCACGTATCGTACAGCCGTTACGGCGCCTTCCATGCCACCAGCTGCGTACGTCGGCCTCACACAGTACCATCCCAAAACGGTAGGTAGGGAACTTCCACCTTGCTTCACTCGCTGGACAGTGTGTCTAAGGCGTTCAGCCTAACCGAGTTGCCTCCAAACACGTCTCCGACGATTCTCTGATTGAAGGCGTATGCCATATCATCGGTGAAGAGAACGTGATGCCAATCCTGAGCGGACTATTCGGCATGTTGTTGGGCCCATCTGTAGCGCGCTGCATGGTGTCGTGGTTGCAAAGATGAACCCCGTCATGGACGTCGGGAGTGAAGTTGCGCATCATGCAGCCTATTGCGCACAGGTTGAGTCGTAACACGACGTCCTTTGACTGCACGAAAAGCATTATTCCACATGATGGCGTTGCTGTCAGGGTCCTCCGAGCCATAATACGTAGGTAGCACAAAACGACTGCAGTAGAAGCCTTTGGGCGGCCTGAACGAGGCATGTCATCGACAGTTGCTGTCTCCCTCTATCTCCTCCATGTCCGGACAACATCGCTTTGGTTCACTCCGAGACGCCCGGACACTTCTCTTGCTGAGAGCCCTTCCTGACGCAAAGTAACAATGCTGACGCGATCGAACTGCGGTATTGACCGTCTAGGCATGGTTGAACTACAGACAACACGAGCCGTGTACCTCCTTCCCGGTGGAATGACTGGAACTGATCGGCTGTCGGACCTCCTCCGTCTAATAGGTGCTTCTCTTGCATGGTTGTTTACATCTTTGGACGGGTGTAGTGTCATCTCTGAACAGTCAAAGTGACTGTGTCTGTGATACAATATTCAGAGTCAACGTCTATCTTCAGGAGTTCTGGGAACCGGAGTGATGCAAAACTTTTTTTGATGCGTGTATATACTCCTGGTAATAATAAAATACGGATTAATATTTAAATATTTTAATATTTTAAAATATATCATGCTTCCTGAAAAAAATTTAAATTAAAAAAATGGTCAGATACTTTATGATATGATGTATCCAAAAGTACGAAATAAAATATATTAGAGAAACTATTTACGCACCTTTGAATGATGCCCGAAATTTTATACAGCAGGCGAGGTGCCGACCTAGAATTTGAAACTCAATATTTATCTTAAAATCCTAGGATTTTTAAGAACACCAAAATGGATAAAGAATCCTTGATTTGTGTAGTTTCTCTCACTGGTCCCCTCACGTCACTGACGTCTGAACATGAACATGAACATGATTCCGAGCATTATTCAAAGGCACGTAACTAGTACATTCAACATAGGTGTTCTGACATTCTCGTGACTGTCACTTACCGCTTTGCGATTTCGATTCACCATTGCTAAGATTTCGTGATTTCACGTGTGTGAGTTTTCTCGGCAAATGGAGAAGGATCGACAGGGCCTGGCAGATTCTGTACGATTTACAGAATGTCTTCGTAGCACCTTTAGAGCCGGCGGCGGAGCCGTCTGCTTGTCTAGTTGTCCACTCTAAGAGTGCAAGATTGTGGAATTCGCCATTGTATTTGTATGCCGTAGCAGGGCCGCCTTGGCTTGAAAAGAATTGTTTCCCCTCCCATCCATCAGTCTGTCGCGTGTGAAGCCGCCTGCTGGACTAGCCTTCCCCTGACAACGCCTGGGCGTGAAACTCGCCTCTATGTTCCCACATCAAAGTGAGCCGCCTCCCGACGCCTTCATGTCGTGGGAGAAGTGGTGTTTCCCTCCACATTACAAACAGTCCAATCGGGAGTAACGTCCACCCACCACCAGGAGTGGAGCGTTCAAGGCTAGCCAATGAGAAAGATGTTTCGAAACCTGTGCCAACCTCATCACTTGAAATTGTGCGTTCTGCTAAGTTTGCGTGGGGAATTACGTTGATTTTTCCCTGTTTTTACACAGAGAAGTAAAATTTTCGTTCGTCATAGTGGCAGAAGCGTACCTTTTCCCCTTCAAAGCTGGAGTTTGGGTATCGGGACTTGGCGAGCGGGACTTCATTCGAGAAGAAGTCGTGGGTTAGAAAGGCCGTATTCCTGGCTATCGTCTAGTGCTGTCTGACGTCGATTTGCAGCAACTGAAGAAAGTAAGTGTAGCCCAAGCAGTAGCACATTCCATCTTCTAAGCAGTTCATACCAATTTTGGTAACGCAGCTTGCATGCTCAGTTACCTGCGTTTTGAGACTTCTCTAATTTATTTTAAATTTGCAATCCTTCCAGATGTGGAAGTCGTATTCTATTTACTCCTTGGAATCTTCTATTTAAAATACGCGGCCCACGGATTATAGACTCAGTTCACCTTGTTTGTAGAATAGTTTTATTTCAGCGTTTGTTAAATTGCAAGCCGTCACTTGATTTAATCATAAATAGATGTCCGAGTGATGCTAAAAGTTATTATCTCTGCATAAAGAAAAGTATTATCTTCTCAATAATCTTCAAATCGTGAGCTACGCCTTTAACTTACATATATGAAATTAGTGAATAAACTCATGGCACTAGTGTTGCCTATGTCTGCGTTCACTTTCGGAATTCATATTGTTGTTGTTCTAGTCTTCACTTCAAAGACTGGTTTGATGCAGCTCTCCATACTACTCTATCCTGGCAAGCCCCTTCATCTCCGAGTATCTACTGCAACCTACATCCTTCTGAATATGCTTAGTGTAGTCATCTCTTGGTCTCCCTCTACGATTTTTACCACCCACGCTACCGTCCAGTACTAAATTGGTGATCCCTTTGTGTCTCAGAACGTGTTCTCCCAACCGATCCTTTCTTCTAGTCAGGTTATGCCACAAATTTCTCTTCTCCCCAGTTCTATTCAGTACCTCCTTATTAGCTACGTGATCCACCCATCTAACCTTCAGCATTCTTCTGTAGCACCACATTTCGAACGCTTTTATTCTCTTCTTGTCTAAACTGTTTATCGTCCAAGTTTCACATTCATACAGCGTTACACTCCAGACGAATACTTTCAGAAAGACTTTCTGACACTTAAATCCATACTCTTTTTCAGAAACTCTTTCCTTGCCATCGCCAGGCTACATTTTATATCCTCTCTACTTCGACGATCCTCAGATATTTTGCTGTCCAAATAGCAAAACTCATCGACTACTTTAAGTGTCTCATTTCCTAATCTAATTCCCTCAGCATCACCTGATTCGACTATATTCAATTATCCTAGTTTTGCTTTTGTTGATGTGCATCTTATATCCTCCTTTCAAGACACTGTTCATTCCACTGAACTGGTGTTCCAAGTCCTTTGCTGTGTCTGACAGAATTACAAAGTCCTCGGCAAACCTCAGAGATTGTATTTCTTCTCTCTGCATTTTGATTCCTTCTCCAAATTTTTCTTTGGTTTCCTTTACTACTTGCTCAGTATACAGATTGAATAACATCGGGGATAGGCTACAACCCCGTCTCACTCTCTTCTCGACCACTGCTTCCCTTTCACGCCCCTCGACTCTTATAACTGCCATATGGTTTCTGTACAAATTCTAAATAGCCTTTCGCTTCCTGTATTTTACACCTGCCACCTTCAGAATTTCAGAGTATTCCAGTCAACATTCTCAAAAACTTTCTCTAAGTCTACAAATGCTATGAACGTAGGTTTGCCTTTCGTTAACCTAGCTTCTACGAGGAGTCTCAGGGCCAGTATTGCATCGAGTGTTCCAACATTTATACGAAATCCAAACTAATCTTCTCCAAGGTTGGCTTCTACCAGTTTTCCCAGTCGTCTGTAAAGAATTCGTGTTAGTATTTTGCAGCAGTGAGTTATTAAACTGATAGTTCAGTAATTTTCACACCTGTCAACACCTGCTTTCTTTGGGATTGGAATTATTATATATTTTTTGAAGTCTGAGGGTATTTCGCCTGTATCATACATCTTGCTCACCAGATGGTAGAGTTTTGTCATGGCTCGCTCTCCCAAGGCTGTCAGTATTTCTAACGGAATGTTGTCTACTCCCGGAGCCTTGTTGCGACTTAACGTCTTTTAATTCTCTGTCAAATCCTTCACGCAATATCATATCTGCCATCTCATCTTCATCTACGTCGCCACCTTTCTCCTTTCCCTTCTTTGCTTAGGACTGGTTACCCATCTGAGCTCTTGATTTTCGTACAGGTGGATCTCTCTTCTCCAACGGTCTCTTTAATTTTCCTGTAGGCAATATCTATCTTACCCCTAGTGACATATGCTTCTACATCCTTACATTTGTCCACTAGCCATCCCCGCTTAGCCAGTTTGCACTTCCTGTCGATCTCCTTTTTGAGATGTTTGTATTCATTTTCGCCTGCTTCATTTACTGCATTTTTATATTTTCTGCTTTCATCAATTAAATTCGATATCTCTTGTATCATCCGTGGATTTCTGATAGCCGTCGTCTTTTTACCTTCTTGAACCTCTGCTGCCTTCACTATTACGTCTCTCAAAGCTACCCATTCTTCTTTTACTGTGTTCCTTTCCCCTGTCCTTGCCAATCGTTCCCTAATGTTCCGTCTGAAACTCTCTTCAACCTCTTGTTCTTTCAGTGTACCCAGTTTCCATCTCCTTAAATTCCTACCTTTCTGCAGTTTCTTCTGTTTTAACCTGCAGTTCATAACCAATTAATTGTGATCAGAGTCCACATCTGTCCTTGGAAATGTCTTACAATTTAAAACCTGGTTCATAAATCTCTGTCTTACCATTGTATAATCAATCTGAAACCTTCCGGTGTCACCTGGCCTCGTCCACTTATACAGTCTTCTTTCATGATTTTTAAAAATTTGTAAATTTGTGGTAAGTTTCTATGGGACCAAACTGCTGAGATCACCAGTTCCGAGGCTTACACACTACTTACTCTAACTTAAACCAACTTAACGCTAAAACATCACACCCACCCACGCCCGAGAGAGGACTCGAATCTCCGACGGGGGGAGCCGAGCGAACCGTGGGAAGGCGCCCGAGACCACGCGGTTAAGAAGCACGACCCATGATTCTTAAAGTGTTAGCGGTGATTACATTATACTCTGTGCAAAATTCTACAAGGCGGCTTTCTCTTTCATTACTTACCCCCTGTCCATATTCACCTACTTCTTTTCCTCCTCTTCCTTTTCCTGCTATCGAATTTCCGTCCCCCATGTCTATATCAAATTTTCGTCTCCCTTAACTATTTGAATAATCTCTTTTATCTCATCATACATTTCCTCAATCTCCTCTTCATGTGCGGAGCTAGTTGTCGTATAAATTTGTACTACTGTGGTTGGTGTAGGCTTCGTGTCTATCTTGGCTACAATAATGCGTTCACTATGCTGTTCGTAGTAGTTTATCCTCGTTCCTACTTTTTTATTCATTATTAACCCTACTCCTGCATTATCTCTATTCGATTTTGTATTTATAACACTGTATTCACCTGGGCAGAAGTCCTGTTCCTCCTGCCACCGAACTTCACTAATTACCACTATATCTAACTTTAATCTATCCATTTCCCTTTTTAAATTTTGTAACCTACCTGCCCGATTAAAGGAGCTGACATTACACGCTCCTATCCGTAGAATGCCAGTTTTGTTTCTCCCGATAACGACTTCGTCCTGAGTAATCCCCGCCCGGAGATCCAAATGGGAGACTAGTTTTCCTCCGGAATATTTTACAGAAGATGACGCCATCATCATTTAACCACACAGTGAAGCTTCATGCCCTCGGGAAAAATTGTGGCTGTAGTTTCCCCTTGCTTTCAGCCGTTCGCAGTACAAGCACAGTAATGCTCTTTTGGTTAGTGTTGCAAGGCCAGATCAGTGAATCATCCAGACTGTTGCCCCTGCAGCTACTGGAAGAGGCTGCTGCCCCTCTTCAGGAACCACACGTTTGTCTGGCCTCTCAACAGATACCCCTTTGTTGTGGTTGCACCTACGGTATGGCCATCTGCATCGCTGAGGCACGCAAGCCTCCCCGCCAATGACAAGGTCCATGGTTCATGGAGGGCGGGGAAATTGGAATTAATAATCACATTAACTATTTTAATAGGGTTGAACATTTAATTGCTTGTATACACATATATCATCACAATGAAATAAAAACTATGAATAGTTGAGAGAGTATGCGTTTTTAAGTTAACAAAATAATGACAAGTTTTTATTAATCCTTTTATAACTGCAACGAACTGATAAATCTTACAAAAAATGGCCAACACGAATCATAAAACGGATTGTGCTTCATTGGCAAAGCATTCAATAGGGTGGAAGCTATACAAAGTCTCACCTGAATTAATCCCTTTTACAACTCAATCTGACTTTATTTACATGAATCCACTTTGACGCCCAATTCTATTCATATGGAATCAACAACGACCAAGTACACCACAAACTATGGTTCACTGGAGAACAGGAAGCTGTGCATATCATTTAGCAACCCTACGCCGGTGCTGCAGTATTTTACCCTTCCGCCTTGATTCAGGCGGCAGCAGAAAACGGCGCGTTGTAATGTTCTGACGCGTCCACGGGAACTTGAAAACTACGCCGACTGACTGTTCTAATTATCAGAACATGGGAAACTTCCGTATTAGAGCCCTGATGTAAAGTTCTGATGCGTCCACGGAAACTTGGAAACTACGCCGATTTACTGTTCTAATGATCAGAACATGGGAAACTTCCGTATTAGAGCCCTGAAAAGCCGGCAGATTTCAGTCTGAGGTGCACCCTTTCGCTGGTCTGGCCGAACCAATTTGATTCATAGGCACAACAGTGTGTGCTGGAATTGTCAGACGTCAGATGGAAGACTCCGGACGAATAAGTTCGTCCTCGTGACACATGATATGTCCGAGGCGATATGCAATTCCACAGCTGCGCGGGATTAGCCGAGTGGTCAAAGGCGCTGCAGCCATGGACTGTGCAGCTGGTCCCGGAGAAGGTTCGAGTCCTCCCTCGGGCATGGGTTTGTGTGTTTGTCCTTAGGATAATTTAAGTTAAGTAGTGTGTGAGCTTAAGGACTGATGACCTTAGCAGTTAAGTCCCATAAGATTTCACATACATTTGAACACACTTTTTGCAATTCCACTGTTGGTACAGTTGGAAACCGCCACTGGCTCTTAGTCCACCATAAGCTGCACACCAGCTAGGAAAAGACCTGAAGTTTTCCACCAGAGGACGACCAGAAAACGAAGAAGGCAAAGAATTACAACCACTTTCCACCAAAGCTCGGTATGGGAGCCGTATTAGCGAAAACGAAACCGCTCCTCGTTGTACAAACCAACTGAACTATCCTCTACTCTTTGAATCTCCCATTTGACTGTTCTGCTGACCTGATAGCCAATCCAGACACAGCACCGAGGTTCCCACGATGGGGGAGCAAGCCCCTACTTTGCATATCCTGAGAGTAGCCAATCAGCGATTCAGAATCGTTTACAAAAAGAAGTTTTTAGACTAGGGAGGCGTCGTTCTCACGGTAAGCATGGCCATGTTTCAGCAGAGAACGTCTGACTAGACGGGATCACAGTCCCTCATTTATGGAGAGATCCAATCTTTCCAGTCCGACCATTTCCAGTTTCTGAAAGAAGGCTGTTAAGCTTCCCAACAGCCGTAACCATGCAATATACGTTTTTACCGCTCGTTAAAATAGCCGGGCGACTTCCTGTCGTCGGGGGATTTACAGTCTACTAAACACGTGCGCCAGCCGCTCTGTCCGTATCGTCCCGCATTCTAACATGAGAATGCTCGGAGTCTTATAACCTTCCCACCATTTGCACGAAAGCTCAGATTACAGCAATCGCTCTTAAATGGCTTCCTCCACCCATTTTTCACGAACCGGCCACCTTTACGACGGTTTATTGCTTAGCGCAAGTAAAATGTGTTGCGAACCGGCTGCCCCTGTTCCGACGCTGAAGTGGGAAGAGGAGAGTGGCGCGGTCCAAAGTCCCTCTGCAGCCACGATCCACAGAGAGCTGCTTCCCACAATCACTCGCACAGCCAGGTCGCTGGACTCAGAATTTATGGCCCGCAGTCCATCTCCCCCTGTTCTCCATCGCCTCCGCTATGGCCCCTCGGGTTTTCTCTACAGGCTACACATGCAGTTATATGAACATTCTGCACAAAATTTCTACATGCCAATGACTCATAAACCACACATACCAAATTTGGAACACGTATCATGTTCGAGAATAATGACTTTTCTGGAGACTAGAAATCTACTCTGTAGGAATCAGCATGGGTTTCGAAAAAGACGATCGTGTGAAACTCAGCTCGCGCTATTCGTCCACGAGACTCAGAGGGCCATAGACACGGGTTCCCAGGTAGATGCCGTGTTTCTTGACTTCCGCAAGGCGTTTGATACAGTGACAGTAACAACTCAAAACACTGAACTTGACAATGAAGAAGATGACAAAAAAAACTGTAATTGAAACATAATGTAAATAGACACACACACACACACACACACACACACACACACACACACACACACAACCTTTCATATAAATTATTAATATCAGGCATAGCCACAACAGTTCAGAAATCGTAATTTTTGCGTAAATGTTTTGCCTATATTAAGTTGTATATAGTTACAGGTGACAAACCGTAAACAAAAACAGACATTATAAAAACGTAGTACAACAGCAAAACCCCACCATGTGGTATGAAGGTATGAATACACAATTTTATGTGCTCCTCAAAAAACTGTAATTACGATTTAGAAACTACTATTTGTATGTACGAGGTGCATTCAAGTTCTAAGGCCTCCGATTTTTTTTCTAATTAACTACTCACCCGAAATCGATGAAACTGGCGTTACTTCTCGACGTAATCGCCCTGCAGACGTACACATTTTTCACAACGCTGACGCCATGATTCCATGGCAGCGGCGAAGGCTTCTTTAGGAGTCTGTTTTGACCACTGGAAAATCGCTGAGGCAATAGCAGCACGACTGGTGAATTTGCGGCCACGGAGAGTGTCTTTCATTGTTGGAAAAAGCCAAAAGTCACTAGGAGCCAGGTCAGGTGAGTAGGGAGCATGAGGAATCACTTCAAAGTTGTTATCACGCAGAAACTGTTGCGTAACGTTAGCTCGATGTGCGGGTGCGTTGTCTTGGTGAAACAGTACACTCGCAGCCCTTCCCGGACGTTTTTGTTGCATTGCAGGAAGGAATTTGTTCTTCAAAACATTTTCGTAGGATGCACCTGTTACCGTAGTGCCCTTTGGAACGCAATGGGTAAGGATTACGCCCTCGCTGTCCCAGAACATGGACACCATCATTTTTTCAGCACTGGGTGTTACTCGAAATTTTTTTGGTGGCGGTGAATCTGTGTGTTTCCATTGAGCTGACTGGCGCTTTGTTTCTGGATTGAAAAATGGCATCCACGTCTCATCCATTGTCACAGCCGACGAAAAGAAAGTCCCATTCATGCTGTCGTTGCGCGTCAACATTACTTGGCAACATGCCACACGGGCAGCCATGTGGTCGTCCGTTAGCATTCTTGGCACCCACCTGGATGACACTTTTCGCATTTTCAGGTCGTCATGCAGGATTGTGTGCACAGAACACACAGAAATGCCAACTCTGGAGGCGATCTGTTCAACAGTCATTCGGCGATCCCCCAAAACAATTCTCTCCACTTTCTCGATCATGTCGTCAGACCGGCTTGTGCGAGCCCGCGGTTGTTTCGGTTTGTTGTCACACGATGTTCTGCCTTCATTAAACTGTCGCACCCACGAATGCACTTTCGACACATCCATCACCACATGTCTCCTTCAACTGTCGATCAATTTCAATTGGTTTCACACCACGCAATTTCGAAAACGAATGACTGCACGCTGTTCAAGTAAGGAAAACGTCGCCATTTTAAGTATTTAAAACAGTTCTCATTCTCGCCGCTGGCGGTAAAATTCCATCTGCCGTACGGTGCTGCCATCTCTGGGACGTATTGACAATGAACGAGGCATCATTTTAAAACAATGCGCATGTTTCTATCTCTTTCCAGTCCGGAGAAAAAAAAATCGGAGGCCTTAGAACTTGAATGCACCTCGTATTTAAAAAGTGAAGAACATTCCTTATGCTTAACAGCTATAACAATAATAAAAAACACTGATGATGCTGCAACTGCAATGAATCGTCTCTGGGACAAAAAACAAAACTATGTTTTGCTAAAGGCGGACCCCACTCAAAAACATAACTCACACACTCACACTCACTCACTGGTCATACCGGACTGGAGAGTCCATTACCGCAGCATAGTATTTTCGCCATCTGTCCCTGTCTTGGGCTATTTCCTTCCATTCACCTGCAGTACCTAGGCTCCTCAAATCAGCCTTCACATTGTCGTCCCATCTACGCCTCGGTCTCCCCACAGGATGTTTTCCCTGTAAGTGCCCTACCAGTACTCTGCGCGCTGCCCTCATCCATTCGAGCTACGTGACCCGCCCATCGCAGCCTAGGTGATTTAATAATATTGATTATGTCAGGGCTTGAATAGAGTTCGTGAACCTCTTCGTTATGCAGTTTTCGCCTCTCTCCGCTAATGTCATCCCCTTTTGCTCCGAAACTTTTCCTCAAAATTTTGTTTTCAAATACTCGAAACGGCTTTTCATTTAGCACAATGAGAGACAAATCTCACACCCATACTACATAACTGGTAGAATAATAGTTTTGTATATTCTAATCTTTAAATTCCTAGACAATATTCGTGATGAAAGTAATCTATTCAGTGAGAAGTAGCACCCATTTCCCGCCTGTAATCTCTTCTTCAGTTCGGGTTCAATCTCATTTCTCGAAGTGATGTCCACGCCTAGATAGTTAAATGTGTTCACTTTTTCAAACTGCATGTCTCCAACTCTTAACATTTCCTGATCTACTGCTGTTGGCATTCTACTAGTAACCAGGTATTTAGTTTTGTCTTCACTTATCCTTAGACCTACATCTTCACTAGCCTCGATTAGCGCATTCGCATTCGCTGTTACAGATTCTTTCCTGTCGCTATTGATGTTTAGATCATCTGCATACCCTAATATCTTAATATTTCCATTTAACTGCACACTCTCTGAACTATCTGCTGCCATTCGTACAATATACTCTAGGACTAAATTCAAAAGTAGCGGAGACAGGGCATCTCCCTGCTTAAGTCCGTTCTTTATTACAAATTCTTCTGACTCCAATTTCCCCACGCGTACTCTACCTTTTGTATTTTTCAAACTCGTTTCTGTAAGTCTAACATACTTCTTTGGTATTCCAAGTTCCAAAAGAATTCTGTACAATTTTGATTGCGATACTGAATCACATGCTTTTGTAAAATCTATGAAAAGATTATGAACTAGCTTATTGTATTCCCATTTCTTTTCCAACATTTGACGCAGGGTGAATATTTGGTCTACAGTTGAGCTGTTCCTCCGAAAGCCAGCTTGGTAATGCCCCACAATTTCATCTGCATATGGTGTAAGCCTGCTTAGCAGAATATTCGAGAAAATTTTGGAACATACTAGTAATAGCGATATCCCTCTATAATTACAACATAGATTAAGGGTCGACCTGCGACAGCAATCGCACAACTTGCGTACGGGCCGCTAGACGCCGCCGCCAGCGCAACCGTATACAGGGTGTTACAAAAAGGTACGGCCAAACTTTCAGGAAACACTCCTCACACGCAAACAAAGAAAAGATGTTATGAGGACATGTGTCCGGAAACGCTTAATTTCCATGTTAGAGTTCATTTTAGTTTCGTCAGTATGTACTGTCTGTATAACGTGATCAAATTGGAAATTTTCACAATCAACATGTGTGGGCTGACGAGAATCCGCATGCAGTTGTGCAATCACGTCATCAACACAGATTTTCTGTGAACGTTTGGGCAGGCATTGTTGGTGATGTCTTGATTGGGCCCCATGTTCTTCCACCTACGCTCAATGGAGCACGTTATCATGATTTCATACGGGATGCTCTACCTGTGCTGCTAGAACATGTGCCTTTACAGGTACGACACAACATGTGGTTCATGCACGATGGAGCTCCTGCACATTTCAGTCGAAGTGTTCGTACGCTTTTCAGCAACAGATTCGGTGAGCGATGGATTGGTAGAGGCGGACCAAGTCCATGGCCTCCACGCTCTCCTGACCTCAATCCTCTTGACTTTCATTTATGGGGGCATTTGAAAGCTCTTGTCTACGCAACCCCGGTACCAAATGTAGAGACTCTTCGTGCTCGTATTGTGGACGGCTGTGATACAATACGCCATTCTCCAGGGCTGCATCAGCGCATCAGGGATTCCTTGCGACGGAGGGTGGATGCATGTATCCTCGCTAACGGAGGACATTTTCAACATTTCCTGTAACGAAGTGTTTGAAGTCACGCTGGTACGTTCTGTTGCTGTGTGTTTCCATTCCATGATTAATGTGATTTGAAGAGAAGTAATAAAATGAGCTATAACATGGAAAGTAAGCGTTTCTGGACACATATCCACATAACATATTTTCCTTCTTTGTGTGTGAGCAATGTTTCCTGAAAGTTTGGCCGTACCTTTTTGTAACACCCTGTATAAGTGCCGACGGAGTTCGGTCAGCTCTCATTTTGTTGGCATCTCATTTTTGCCTATTCTCTTATTTGCTTAGCTCTTATTCGTTTATGGCTCATGTTATTGTGCTCTCTTTCAGCCATTCTGGTTGTTTTGATTTACTTCCAATTGAGAAGTGCTCAGTTTGGCATTTCGCTTTTGCATATTTCTCATTTTGCTAATAATTTGCTCCTTAGCTTTTTACAGTTGAATTGATTAACATAGTCTCATGTACTGTTCGTTCATGTCAGCCTGTTCATAATTTGATGTTCTTTAAATACTGTAATAATTATCGGAAGCATTTCTTCCCTTAAACTTGTGTAAAGTATTCTCGGTGTAGAATTTGTTCTGTGACACAGGTGTAAGGTTTTGAATATAAATTATACAGGGTGTTACAAAAAGTTAGGGCCAAACTTTCAAAAAACATTCCTCACACACAAAGAAAGAAAATATGTTATGTGAACATGTGTCCGGAAGCGCTTACTTTCCATGTTAGAGCTCATTTTATTACTTCTCTTCAAATTACATTAATCATGGAATGGAAATAAACAGCAAACAGAACGTACCAGCGTGACTTCAAACACTTCGTTACAGGAAATGTTCAAAATGTCCTCCGTTAGCGAGGATACATGCATCCACCCTCCGTCGCATGGAATCCCTGATGCGCTGATGCAGCCCTGGAGAATGGCGTATTGTATCACAGCCGTCCACAATACGAGCACGAAGAGTCTCCGCATTTGGTACCGGGGTTGTGTAGACAAGAGCTTTCAAATGCCCCCATAAATGAAAGTCAAGAGGGTTGAGGTCAGGAGAGCGTGGAGACCATGGACTTGGTCCGCCTCTACCAATCCATCGGTCACCGAATCTGTTGTTGAGAAGCGTACGAACACTTTGACTGAAATGTGTAGGGGCTCCATCGTGCATGAACCACATGTTGTGTCGTACCTGTAAAGGCACATGTTCTAGCAGCACAGGTAGACTATCCCGTATGAAATCATGATAACGTGCTCCATTGAGCGTAGGTGGAAGAAACTAAAATGAGCTCTAACATGGAAATTAAGCGTTTCCGGACAAGTGTCACATAACATCTTTTCTTAATTTGTGTGTGAGGAATGTTTCCTGAAAGTTTGGCCGTACCTTTCTGTAACACCCTGTATACGAAAGTGTGCTTTAAAAGGAATTTATTTTTTCAGTTTGCACTACATCAGACGACAATATTGTGATATGAGGGAGGAATTTGAGGGGCGACCCCATGGAAATAGTCTTAAGTGATCCCCTTTAAAAATAAAAATTTATGTGGCACTGAAAGACGTGACACTGTAGGCATCGAAAATTTTTATGCGTCACACATTCAAAAACATATGTTAGAGGAAGTTAATTATAACCACTTGGTAGTAAAACTGCACTGGCGATATGTTAAGAAGAGAAGGCGTTACGTCCGTTGGCAGCGAGTGAGAAGGCGACTGTGTCTCGGCGGCGAGCGGCCACCGGCGATACGAAACGCAGCAGAGGGTAACAGCACGGCTGTACGGAAGGCCCGCGTTGTGCCAGGGCGCGTCACGTGACCGGTGTGGGCGGCTGCTGCTGCTCCTCCCATTCACGGGAGCGAGAGCGCCAGATACCGGCCGGCGCGGCGCGTAAACAAGGCGGCGGCGACGCGCCCGCCGTTCGTCAAGGCCGCCTCGTCTGGCAGGCGAGATAAAAGAAATCGCAGTGCCCGCCACTTGCTGTGCGTCGTCACCGACACCGCTCCCCCCCCCCCCCCTTCTCTCTCTACATCTACATCTACATTTATACTCCGCAAGCCACCCAACGGTGTGTGGCGGAGGGCACTTTACGTGCCACTGTCATTACCTCCCTTTCCTGTTCCAGTCGCGTATGGTTCGCGGGAAGAACGATTGTCTGAAAGCCTCCGTACGCGCTCTAATCTCTCCAATTTTACATTCGTGATCTCCTCGGGAGGTTTAAGTAGGAGGAAGCAATATATTCGATACCTCATCCAGAAACGCACCCTCTCGAAACTTGGACAGCAAGCTACACCGCGATGCAGAACACCTCTCTTGCAGAGTCTACCACTTGAGTTTGCTAAACATCTCCGTAACGCTATCACGCTTACCAACTAGCCATGTGACGAAACGCGCCGCTCTTCTTTGGACCTTCTTTATCTCCCCTGTCAACCCGACCTGGTACGGATCCCACACTGATGAGCAATACTCAAGTATAGGTCGAACGAGTGTTTTGTAAGCCACCTCCTTTGTTGATGGACTACATTTTCTAAGGACTCTCCCAATGAATCTCAACGTGACACCCGTCTTACCAACAATTAATTTTATATGATCATTCCACTGCAAATCGTTCCGTACGCATACTACCAGATATTTTACAGAAGTAACTGCTACCAGTGTTTGTTCTGTTATCATGTAGTCATACAATAAAGGATCCTTCTTTCTATGTATTCGCAATACATTACATTTGTCTATGTTAAGGGTCAGTTGCCACTCCCTCCACCAAGTGATTATCCGCTGCAGATCTTCCTGCTTTTCGCTATAATTTTCTAATGCTGCAACTTCTCTGTATACTACAGCATCATCCGCGAAAAGCCGCATGGAACTTCCGACACCATTTACTACGTCATATATATCGCTCTTGTGCGAACGCGGTTGAACGTCCGACCACCACAGGCCGAAAATTATAATAATGCTGATCATAAAATATTCGACACAGCACCGAAAGAACTCGAACAGAAGGCCGCAAACTGTAATAATGCCCATACTCACTGAAGAGCCAAAGAAACTGGTACACCTTTTTAGTACTTTCAACATTGCAGCCCAGTCAGCAGTCGTGATAATCTAATATACGAGGGTCACGCCAAAAGAAATGCACACTATATTTTTTTAAATCCAGGTTTTATTCTACATGTTTGAAAGTTTTACAGTGTGTAGATACATCCTTTAGGAACAATATTTTCATTTCTCCACATAATTTTCATCCCTCTCAACTGCCTTACGCCATCTTGAAACCAGCGCCTGTATACCCGCACGGTAAAATTCTGAGCCAACCTGTTGGAGCCATTGTTTGGCAGCGTGCACAAGGGCGTCATCATCTTCAAACCTTGTTCCACGAAGAGAGTCTTTCAGTTTCCCAAAGAGATGATAGTCACATGGAGCCAAGTCAGGACTGTAAGGCGGGTGTTTCAGTGTTGTCCATCCGAGTTTTGTGATCGCTTCCATGGTTTTTTGACTGACGTGTGGCCGTGGATTGTCGTGCAACAGCAAAACATCCTGCTTTTGCCGATGTGGTCGAACACGACTCAGTCGAGCTTGAAGTTTCTTCAGTGTCGTCACGTATGCATCAGAATTTATGGTGGTTCCACTTGGCATGATGTCCACAAACAAGATTCCTTCGGAATCGAAAAACACCGTAGCCATAACTTTTCCAACAGAAGGCGTGGTTTTGAATTTTTTTTTTTTTTCCTTGGGTGAATTTGCATGATGCCACTCCATTGATTGCCTCTTCGTCTCTGGTGAAAAATGATATAGCCATGTTTCATCACCTGTCACAATTCTTCCAAGAAATTCATCTCCACAATTCTCGTACTGTTCCAAAAGTTCGCTGCATACCATTTTTCTTGTTTCTTTGTGAGCCACTGTCAACATCCTGGGAACCCATCTGGCACAAATCTTTTTAAACGCCAACACTTTCAGTATTCTGCAAACAATTCCTTCCCCTATCCCAACGTAGCGTGACAATTCGTTCACTGTGATGCGTCTGTCAGCAGTCGCCAATTCGTTAACTCTCTGCACATTGTCTGGAGTGTGTGCAGTACGGGGCCTGCCGCTGCGAGGACAATCCTCAATATTGCCGTGCCCGCTTTCATCACGTAACCTGCTTTCCCACCGACTAACTGTACTGCGATCAACAGCAGCATCTCCATACACCTTTTTCAACCTCTTGTGGATGTTTCCCACTGTCTCGTTTTCACAGCACAGGAATTCTATGACAGCACGTTGCTTCTGACGAACGTCAGTTGTAGCAGCCATCTTGAAGACATGCTGTGACGGCGCCACTCACGGGAACAGGTTGAACTAAGTTTGAAAACAAGCGGGAAGGATGTATCAACACACTGTAAAACTTTCACACATGCAGAATGAATACTGTATGTTTAGAAAAATATTGTGCATTTCTTTTGGAGTGACCCTCGTATAAGAAACTATCAGCCTCGATTGCGCTAATGAAACCAATCTTTACCTAAGTTTCAGCCCAAGTAACTGAGCCTTCTTCAGAAGATATCCCAGATTCTATAATATGTCTACGAGGGCGTGGTCTAGAAATAAAACTAAAACAGCTTGAACAGGCGTAGTCACATTTTAAAAATGCGGTACATAGGTACTAAGACACCACCAAGACTTAATTTAAGCTCCGGCGAGCGCCTCGTCTCCATGGACGACGTCCGATGGACCTCGGGAGTTCACGTGAAACTAAGTAGATGACGCGCTGCGTATCAACATGGCGGGGAACATTACGCATGTCTGAGTCCATCACTGTCAAAGATAAAAGACCAACGCAGTTATATCTTACAACATTTGCAGAGACTTTATGTTTCAGAGTTTCAACAATTCTATAAGTTATTTGTTTTAAGATGTAACTCTCGAGGTCCACCGCACGTCGTCCATGGAGACGAGGCGCTCGCCGGAGCTTAAATTAAGTCTTGGTGGTGTCTTAGTACCTATGTACCGCATTTTTAAAATGTGACTACGCCTATTCAAGCTGTTTTAGTTTTATTTCTAGACCATGCCCTCGTAGACATATTATAGAATCTGGTATATCTTCTGAAGAACGCTCAACTAATTGGGCTGAAACAGAGATAAAGGTTGGTTTCATTACTGCAATCGAGGCTGATAGTTTCTTAAATATTAAACTGGTACACCTGCCTAATATCATGTAGGGCCCCCGCGAGCACGCAGAAGTGCTGTAACACGACGTGGCATGGACTCGACTAATGTCTGAAGTAGTGCTGGAGGGAACTGATACCATGAATCCTGCAGGGCTGTACGTAAATCCGTAAGAGTAAGAGGCGGCGGAGATCTCTTCCGAACAGCAGGTTGCAAGGCATTCTCAATAATGTTCAAGTCTGGGGAGTATGTTGGACACCGTAAGTGTTTAAACTCAGAAGAGTGTTTTTGGAGCCACTCTGTAGGAATTCTGGACGTGTAGGGTGTTGCATTATCCTGCTGAAATTGTCCAAGACCGTCGGAATGCACAATGAACATAAATGGTTACACGTTATCAGACAGGATGCTTACGTACGGGTCACCTTTCAGAGTCGTATCTAGACGTATCAGGGGTCCCATATCACTCCAACTGAACACGCACCACACCATTACAGAGCCTCCACCAGCTTGAACAATCCCCTGCTGACATGCATGGTCCACGGATTCATGAAGTTGTCCCCATATCCGTACACGTCCATCCGCTCGATATAATATGAAACTAGACTCGTCCGACCAGGCGACATGTTTCCAGTCATCAACAGTCCAATGTCGGTGTTCACGGGCCCAGACGAGGCGTAAAGCTTTGTGTCGTGCAGTCATCAACAGTACACGAGCGAGCCTTCGGCTCCGAAACCCCATATCGATTGTGTTTCGTTGAATCGTTCGCATGCGGACACTTGTTGAGGGCCCAGCATTGAAATCTGCAGCAGTTTGAGGAAGGGTTGCACTTCTGCCACGTTAAACGGTTCTCTCCAGTCGTCGTTGGTCCCGTTCTTGCAGGATCTTTTTCCAGCCGCAGACGTCGGAGATTTGATGATTATCGGATTCCTGATATTCACAGCACACTAGCGAAATGGTCGTACGGGTAATTCCCCACTTTATCGCTACCTCGGAGAAGCTGTATCCCATTTCTCGTGCGCCGACTATAGCACCACGTTCAAACTCACTGCCATTGCAGCAGCAGTAAGCGATCTAAGAACTGCGCCAGACCCTTGTTGTCTTATATAGGTGTTGTCGACTGCAGCGCCGTATTCTGCCTGTACGTATCTTTGTATATGAATTCGCTTTCCTATACCAGTTCTTTGGCGTTTCGGTGTATGTTGATGTAAATAGATGTAGATGAACTTGTTGGTACGAGAAACCACAGTAGGAACTGAAGATGAAGTGGTTGGGTTGGGTTGTTTTGGGGAAGGAGACCAGACAGCAAGGTCATCGGTCTCATCGGATTAGGGAAGGACGGGGAAGGAAGTCGGTCGTGCCCTTTGGAAGGAACCATCCCGGCATTTGCCTGGAGCGATTTAGGGAAATCACGGAAAACCTAAATCAGGATGGCCGGACGCGGGATTGAACCGTCGTCCTCCCGAATGCGAGTCCAGTGTCTAACCACTGCGCCACCTCGCTCGGTGATGAAGTGGTTGGTAAGCTCTTAGCTGCTTGTCTCACAGTGCAACAGACAACGAGGATCTGAGAGCCTGCAGTAAAATTATATGCGCTGTTCTGAAACATGAATTCGGGGTGGTGGTCATCGTTTCGAGCAGCTGCAATGAGCTGACGAAATTGCAAGTTTTGTACGCCAATAACAAACTAAATTTTCATTTCCGACCCTATCTCAAAGTATGCAGTTCACAGAAATCTACTGTCTATGTGATTTTAATCCGTAAGTCTTAAAACAGAGAAATATTTCGCTTGAAGGTCGCGTCGACGACGAAGTCTTTAGTGACTTGGACAGGAGGAATTTGAGGACGGAAATCGTGCGTGTCCTTTTCAAACGAATTGCCCCGTTCGTTATTTGCCGTAAGAGATGCAGGGAAACGTTTTAAAAGCTAAATTTGAAAGGTCGGACGGGCATTTGAAACGAAGTTCTCCAGAATGCTAATCCACTGCCCTGCTACGTCTTGCCGTAAGATTTAGATAGCCTGTATTCGTCGCCAGTAAATTCATTAACCTCTACACAGAATCGCAACATCTGTGTGTGCAAGTATTTTTTTGCGATCGCTGCTACGCTTGCGCTACAAAAGAAAAATAAAACAGTTGGGGCTTGTACGACACTGTAGGTTGTCACGTGACCCAGCTTACACCCTCACACAGCCGTGACCACAGTTAGCGTCGCTGTACAGTACCTTCGTATCTGTTTACACGTAACGTGTGTCGTGTTTACAAACAAAACATATCCATTGACTCACGGTGAACGCTGTTGACAGCAAAGTACAATGACCCTCTTTCTTCTTCGTCTCCATACATGGACTCTGTACTGTTAGATCCGTGTCGTGTTTTGTACCCGGCAGCGCTACGGGTATGGGTGGTTTACGTACGCCGCACGAGTTCGTGAGGAACATCGGAATAGTGCCGCAATAACCCTGATGAAAGTAGCTCACAGCACATCTGCAGCCGTGTTAAAGTTACTGTGAATGACATGAACTTCACTGTACACCAGAGTGCACAGCTTTGAAAAAGAGATATCAAACCTGCAGTTGGTGAGTACGACGTCTCCTATGGGCTCACACCGTCTCTAATGCGGGCTTCCCAAACTTTTCCTCTGACGAAACACTTTGAGAATCCTGGAACTTTGATAGAACACCTCATTTATTTTGAATGTTAATAAAATTTTTAAAAATAAAGAAAGATATTTAATCGAGCGATTTCTTCAATTTCAGGTTGTACCTAATAATACACAATTCATAATAATTTTTTTTTTAAAAAAAGTAATTGGTGTCGTCTAAGTGTCGAAGGAAAACGGCATGTTATAAATTGTTTTTCGCGGAGCTCTTATCCACCTCCCGTGGAACACAGCTGCTTGAAACACAGTTCGACAAAGCTGCTCGAACGATCTTTATGTCAGCCGTACGTTAAATGCCAATCTTTCTTGTTCCTTCTTCCTGGGGACTCAGATGAATAAACAGGGAAAGTCTCCTTTATTACCACCCATTGGACACTTTTCCAACTGGGGTACATTGGTGCAAATAAGTCGCCGGAATGGCCTCCAATAGTACGACTTACACCACACTATTGAGCCACAAGTGATAGTTAAGTCAGGCATTTTGCTACGTCTCTAAACTCCGATAAATCGGCTATAGCGTGCTGGAGAGTAATGCTTTCTAACCTTCTATGTCAAAACTCTTAAAGCTAAAAATAAAATAAACGTTACTAATATTTTACATCTTTATTCTTCGTGTCCGCATATTTATTTGAATTACGAAATATTTGAAATTACGAAATATTTGCACACTTAAAATTTCTATTATTAATTACTCAAGCCTGTACTGTTTACTATGTTTATTTCTGGATTCGTTTACGAAATAATAATCGAAATTAATAGTGTAACGAAAACTTGTAGCAATTCATTTGTTAAGAAAAATTGTAAACCGTTTAGAATATTGTTATTTCCGCAGAGTACGGGAGTCGTAAGCTTGCCTCTAATGTGATAATAATAGGTGCGAACAATGTAATTTCGGCTTTGTTAATGTAAAAAATCAAAATATTGTATGATATACAAAAATGTGAGAAAATATATTTATGTAAAAAAATGCTGCAATAACAGTCTTCACATTTATTTAGTTCAAATCAACCGTGTGAACGTAATGTGACAGTTTCAGCTTCAAGAATCAGTCCCCTAGACAAGAAGAATAGGAGTCATCTCAACATGACAAGTTAAGTAAACTTGAAAGTTTATTGTAACTTCGCTCCTCTCAAATCTTCATAAAAGACTTCGCTTATTAATTACTTAGACTGGGCATTGTTTAATGTGGACAATAGGTGGAAGAGGAATGAGGGGGAGGGGAGAGGTTCAAATGGCTCTGAGCACTATGCGACTTAACTTCTGAGGTCATCAGTCGCCTAGAACTTAGAACTAATTAAACCTAACTAACCTAAGGACATCACACACATCCATGCCCGAGGCAGGATTCGAACCTGCGAGCGTAGCTGTCCCGCGGTTCCCGACTGAGCGCCTAGACGGGGGAGGGGGGAGATTACAGGTCTTGCCGCAATGGTAACACCGGTTCCCGTCAGGTCATGGAAATTAAGCTCTGTTGGGCTTGGCTAGCATTTGGATGGGTGACCGTCCGGGTCTGCAGAGCGCTGTAGGCAAGTGGGATTCACTCAGCCCTTGTGCGGCTTGTTCTCGCCCACGCTTCAGTTCTGTAACTCCGAAGGAGAGAGCATCTTCAACAGTCACTCGCCCTCACTATACAAGGCACTGCGATTCGATTTGGCATGTAACCAGCCGCGCGCACCCGAGACATAATCATTCCAAAACTGATAGTCTCGTGGGCAAGTAATTCTACAGCTGCCGCTGGCTCTCCATCCAAGATGACACGCTGTGCGCTGCCTACTAAGAAATTCTCAGTCCACTGGAAAACTCGGACTTGATTTTACGTACGACGG
Source organism: Schistocerca piceifrons (assembly GCF_021461385.2). Taxonomy (NCBI): domain Eukaryota; kingdom Metazoa; phylum Arthropoda; class Insecta; order Orthoptera; family Acrididae; genus Schistocerca; species Schistocerca piceifrons. The sequence goes on along the minus strand of NC_060140.1, from coordinate 844,682,653 downwards.
TGTTTCAGAAAGTAGCCACCATTTTGCTTTCGTATACTCAAGATCTGTATTCTCGAAAAACATCTCACTGACAAAACAGAAGGTTACCTTTCACCCTTACACGAGAGTCTTCGTTATCTGCCGCACCTATGCATGAGATTCAGAATTCCCGTGCCGCAGTCGCCTGCCGCGAATCCATTAAGCCAAGTTTTTCGCTGCATTGTGCACCTCGCAATCATTTCCGAAACGTTTCGAGGCAAGATTTTTTTGTGTCAAAGATGATTTGTAAATATGATTATTCTGCGTAGCGTTTGGCTTTTTTATGTAAAAAATGTTGTGGATAGAATGCATGTGTAATATAAATAGGATATGGAAAAGCATCCTGCGACCACTGAAATATAATGCGCCGGCTGAGGAAAAAAATTGCAGATATAGATCGTATGTTTATAGTTAATTTAAATAAATCCGTCATGATGGAGGTGTAACTCTCGGAGAAGCATAGTCGAACTTTCAACAAAAAAAAATGGGGTCTGAGCACTATGGGACTTAACATCTTAGGTCATCTAGAACTTAGAACTACTTAAACCTAACTAACCTAAGGACAACACACAACACCCAACACCCAGCCATCACGAGGCAGAGAAAATCCCTGACCCCGCCGGGAATCGAACCCTGGAACCCGGGCGTGGGAAGCGAGAACGCTACCGCACGACCACGAGATGCGGGCGAACTTTCAACAAAAGTGGCCGATTACAATTCTTTGTGTATTTCAATAAATTATTGAATGCTGGTAACGTCTACAGAAAGCATACGCTAACAAATAAGCGATAATTGTCGTTTATCGGTTGTTGAGGCGTCATAGTGTTCAAATGATGCTGGGGCAATTGGGTTAGAAAACGAGATACTAAAAGCATTAGATGAGTTTTGCTATTTGGCCAGTAAAATGCCTGATGATGGCCCAAGTAGAGAGTGTATGAAATGTGGACTGGGAATTGCAAGAAGAGCATTTATGAAGAAAAGAAATTTGTTAACATCGAATATAAATTTAAGTATCTGGAAGCCTTTTCTGGAGGGTTTTATGTGGAGTGTAGTCGTGTATGAAAGTGAAACATGTACGACAAATAGTTTAGACAAGAAGAGAATAGAGCCTTTTGAAATGTGGTACTACAGCAAAATACCGAAGATTAGAGGGGGTAGATGGTGTAACTAATGCTGAGGAACTATACAGAACTGCGGAAAAAAGAAATTTGTCGGACCCTCATGACCTTAGCAGTTATGCGCGCTAAAGCATCGACTAAATAAAAAAAAGTTGTGGCATAACTTCACTAAAAGAGGAGTAGGTTAATAGGACATATTCTGAGACATGAAGTGATCACCTATTTAGTATTGGACGGTAGTAAGGAGGGGGGGGGGGGGTTGTCAAACCCATAGAGGGAGACCAAGAGATTAATACAATAAGTAGATTCAGAAGGATGTAGGTTGCCGTAGTTATTCGATGATGAAGAGACTTGCACAGCATAGAGTAGTATGGAGAACTGCGTCAAACCATTTTCAGACTGAAGACCACAACAACAACAAACATGGTCAGGGGTTTGGGAGAACTATTTGTTCACACAACCGTGGAACGTTAAAGCGGTGGCTCTTTTTTTTTTTTTTTTTTTAATTTTACAGGTTACTATTCCTTGCTGTAGGGGCTGTGATTTTTGATATTTTTTGTCTAAACCAGCAAGGCAAAACAGAGGGCACTACTTCCACCACATCAAGTGGATTTAGTGCTCACGTACTCACACTGAGCCGTGAACACTTCCCAGTTTGTCAATGGGGAATAGTTGAACATGATTACTACCGTTATCGGTGCCATGCGTGCAATGGTCGTGCCAGACGCGCGATATGGAATCTTTATACTACCGTTAGTGGCGCGAGACCTGCACGACCTTGTAGTAACCGTTAAAGTTCCGCATTGTTCTGTTACACTAGGGTTGTCCGCAGCTCATGGTCGTGCGGTAGCGTTCTCGCTCCCCGCGCCCGGGTTGCCGGGTTCGATTCCCGGCAGGGTCAGGGATTTTCTCTGCCTCGTGATGACTGGGTGTTGTGTGATGTCCTTAGGTTTAAGTAGTTCTAAGTTCTAGGGGACTGATGACCATAGCTGTTAAGTCCCATAGTGCTCAGAGCCATTTGAACCATTTTTTGTTACACTAGGGTTGAGTTCACGTAAGGAAAGAGAGATAATGTAAGATTTACGGACTCATTTATTAAACAGTTGAGAATCGAACAATAATACAACCAAATGGGGGTGGGGGGAAGAAACATTCGAGTTCAGCAGCCCGCCCTAACGTACGTTCATAACACGCCACGATAGCAGGAGGAAAGGAATTTTAGTAACGATCGCCGTATTATCAAATAGAATCCCATTTAGTAAAGGAAGGGGTTGCAGGCGTGCAACGACCACCACCAGGAATTAGCCAAAGACTAAGAAGATGCTACTGTGCGCGAATCGCTCGGTAGCCTCCCGTACTAAAGCAATAAAACCCGCAAGACGCGAAACTATTCACAATGACCAATGAGGTTCCCTCTGGGCCGCAGGGCGCGAATCTACAGTGCACGTCGGCGCTCATGCTTACCGAACTTCATCTCGTGGAAGCGTCACCTCCGGCCTCAGGCACGGTCACACTAGAACTGCCTGCTGCCCCTTTGCCCACCACCCATCCGCGGAGGGCGGTTGGCGCCCGCCTGCGAAAAACGGGCGCGCACCTGAACTGGCCAATCATAGGGCCGGAATTTCACACGGATGCGACCTCGCGACGTTAAAATTGAGCAGAAATAGCGTTTACAAGGTTGGTAAGGCAGGTTGGGGAACTGAGAACAGGAGAAACTTTGGCCACTACTGAATGTTCAAACGGCACCACGTGTTACCCTGGCGATCGGAAAAGGGATGGGAAACGGGAAGTCATCATGGCTGCTAGAAGACTGCTGCCCTCGCCCATAAATAAAGCAAATTTCTAGCGCCAAGCTCCTCTCACAGATCAGTGTGAGGCAAGCTGTAAAAATCGTCACATAAATCAGGCAACCCATAGAAATTATTAATATTACCAGAATTATTACTTTACCGAGTACCAGAATGCTGGGATTAGAAATATGAAATACGAGCACTGAATGGTGAATGAAGTGCACGTCTTTCAAACGATTATGTTTAGATGCAAGCGATTTACTCAGAGTGTGCTAAGGTTATCGAAATGTCAAAGATGACACTTTGCCACATCCCATTCTTTGAGACATCGGTCTTCTCTGTCGCAACATGTTACATGTTACTACGGCAACAACAGTATATCAGGCGACAAATGACATTGAATTTATGGGGTGTTATGTTCAACCTGTATTATTATGTGTTAAGTAACATTTAATTTCCGCCGGCCGCGGTGGTCTCGCGGTTCTAGGCGCTCAGTCCGGAACCGCGCGACTGCTACGGTCGCAGGTTCGAATCCTGCCTCGGGCATGAATGTGTGTGATGTCCTTAGGTTGGTTAGGATAAAGTAGTTCTAAGTTCTAGGGGACTGATTACCACAGATGTTAAGTCCCATAGTGCTCAGAGCCAATTGAACCGTTTGAACCAGCCATTTAATTTCCTTGTCGTTACTTACATGAGACGATGTAATACCACGTAATATCATTCGACAAATAAACCCATTCATCAAAGAATCTGCAACCTTCGACTGCCCCTCTTCGTCAGTACATGAGGTCTGCTTTGTCTTGCTTTCACAGCGTTCGTTCCTTCGCATTTTTACTTCATAATCACATCACAAATAGTCCACATGGCTAGCTTTAGAAAGGTTGGAATGACGCTGATGGATTTGTTACTCAGGTGACATCCAGTAACTATTGCATCTTTCCAAGTCACTGAGCTCTCATGACCGGCCCATACTGCTGTTACGCCGGCCGGAGTGGCCGAGCGGTTCTAGGCGCTTCAGTTTGGAACCACGCGACCGCTACGGTCGCAGGTTCGAATCCTACCTCGGGCATGGATGCGTGTGATGCCCTTAGGTCAGTTAGGTTTAATTAGTTCTGAGTTCTAGGGGACTGATGACCTCAGATGTTAAGTCCCATAGTGCTCGGAGTCATTTGAACTGCTGTCACTGCTTCTCTACTGGCAACACAACACTCCCCTCCTCCTCTTACAGTGGCGGGTCCGCCTCTTGTGACACCTTCTGATCAGTTCCGCGTTACTTTGGCCTCTTCGTACAGTTTTGATTACGCATTTACATGCTCCGGATGCCACCATATAATACGTGGCGTAGGGTGTCTTATACAATAACTAGCCATTGCTTTTCCTAACATCTAGAGTAAAAGTTACACACGCAATAAAATTGTGTTGTAGACAATGACTGCATAAGCTGAGACATGGTCGCAAATTAAACAGTGACCCGAATGCAGAATAAATTTAATTTACTTCACGTCTATGGTCACAAACTTCATCAGACTCCCGGTTTCAGTCTATAATGACAATTTTCAGATCTGTTTTATAAAAACATGTCCTAAGGTGCCGGAGCCAGACTGGCATCGTCAAGTGCTAAACGCCGCACGGGGTGGCCGTGCCGTTTAAGGCGCCATGTCACGATCTAAAAAATGGTTCAAATGGCTCTGAGCACTATGGGACTTAACATCTGAGGTCATCAGTCCCATAGAACTTAGAACTACTTAAACTTAACTAACCTAAGGACATCACACACATCCATGCCCAAGGCAGGATTCGAACCTGCGACTGTAGCAGTCGCGCGGTTCCAGACTGAAGCGCCTAGAACCGCTCGGCCACCACGGCTGGCTGTCACGGTCTGCGCGGCCCCTCCCGCCGGAGGTTCGAGTCCTCCCTCGGGCATAGTGACTGTCTTGTCCTTCGCATTAGTTAGTTTAACCTAGTTTAAGTAGTGTGTCAGTCTAGGGATCGATGACCTCAGCAGTTTGGTCCCTTGGCAATTCACACTCATTTTTCTCAAGTGCTGAACCCAAAACCAGCGCGAGCATCGTCAACTATATACTCACATGAAAAAAAGTTTTGCATCACCTCGGGTCCGAGAATCCCGTAACCAGTACAGAAAATTGGAATAGAGATCAACATAAACATCATTTCCGCCCTTTTTATTGCTCATGAAAACCACACATTGCATGTTGTGCCACCATACAGTGAGACCTTCAGATGTGGTGGTCGAGACTGCTGTACACATCGGTACCTCTAATACCCAGTAGCACGTCCTCTTGCATTGATGCATCCCTGTATTCGTCGTGGTCTACTATCCACAAGTTCATCAAGGCACTGTTGGTCCAGATTGTCCCACTCCTCAACGGCGATTTGGCGTAGATCCCTCAGAGTGGTTGGTGGCTCACGTCGTCCGTAAACACCCCTTTTCAATCTATCACAGCCATGTTTGATAGGGTTCATGTCTGGAGAACATGCTGGCCACTCTAGACGAGCGATGTCGTTATCCTGAAGGAAGTCATTCACAAGATGTGCGCGATGAAGGCGCTAATTGTCGTCCATGAAGACGAATACCTCGCCAATATGCTGCCGATAAGGCTGCACTGTCGGTCGGAGGATGGCATTCACGTATCGTACAGCCGATACAGCGCCTTCCATGACAACCAGCGCCGTACGTCGGCCCCACATAATGCCACCCGAAAACAGCAGTGGACCTCCACCTTGCTGCACTCGCTGGACAGTGTGTCTAAGGCGTTCAGCCTGACCGGGTTGCCTCCAAACACGTCTCCGACGATTATCTTGTTGAAGGCATATGCGACACTCATCGGTGAATAGAACGTGGTGCCAATCCTGAGCGGTCCATGCGGCGTTTTGTTGGGCCCATCTGCGCCGCGCTGGTGTAGTAGTTGCAAAGATGCATTTCGCCATGGACGTCGGGAGTGAAGTTGCGCATCATTCAGCCTATTGCGCACAGGTTGAGTCGTAACACGACGTCCTGTGATTGCACGAAAAGCATTATTCCACATGATAGCGTTGCTGTCAGGGTCCTCCGAGCCATAATACGTAGGTAGCGCAAAACGACTGCAGTAGTAGTCCTTGGGCGGCTTGCGTGAGGTATGTCATCAACAGTATCTGTCTCTCAGTATCTCCTCCATCTCCGACAAACATCGCTTTGGCTCGCTCCGAGAAGCCTGGGCAGTTCCCTTGCTGAGAGCCCTTCCTGGCACAAAGTAACAATGCGGACGCGATTGAACCGCGGTGTTGACCGTCTAGGCACGGTTGAACTACTTCCTTCCTTGTGGAATGACTGGAACTGATCGGCTGTCGGACCCTCTACTGCTAATAGGCGCTGCTCATGCATGGTTGTTTACATCTTTGGGTGGTTTTAGTGACATCTCTGAACAGTCAAAGGGACTGTGCGTGTCATACAATATCCACAGTCACCGTCTGTCTACATTAGTTCTGGGAACCGGGGTGATGCAAAACTTTTTTTGATGTGTGTATAAATAATAGTATATACAAGAGTCATCTTGTCAGCAGCACTTTTTTTATTAAACACATCTGAAGCTGGTCATTGTAGACCGAAACCTGTAGTCTGATGACAAAAAATTTGTGACCATAGAGGTGAAGTACAGACAATGACTGCATTGCAAATTGATTTCTAAACTGTGATAGTTTTGGCCGACAGATATCCAGAGGTCATCGTCCACGGGTAGAACGCGGAAAGTGGCAAAACGTGTAGAAGCGTCACAGAAAATAAACCACGGGGCAAGCAGAGGGGCTGCAGAAGGACGCGGCTCTCGGTGGGTGCAATGGCAGAGCGCGTAGCCGCCACAGCTGTCCAAATAGCCGCCTGTCATAACACGACCGCGCATCATCTCTATTTTAGCGATACGTCCGTCCGGAGTTTACGACATCCCGACGTCGCCGCAGGCGAACCGAGCGCTGCACGATCATGTGGCGGAACATTCCAACCGAGAGTTCCCTAGCGGAAGTGGCCGACGAGGAATCTGCTTATGGCGGGCGGGGGTGAGCACTGGATTACGACTTTCCCCTCTGTTGTTCAGAAATTAGCAGATCTAAAAGTAACGTAGTCCAGAGAAGACTCACATTTGAGTACAAAAGATTTTCTTACGATATGACATTTTGGATTCGAGAAGGGTCACTGAGCTATTTACACACTGACCAATCAAATATTGCAAGCCTTAATTAATATAAAATCTCCAGTTCCCTTTTTTTGCCACCTGTCGAAGGCGTTTGATTGCGTTGATCATGTTACTGTCTTTGAAAAAATGAATTTTTACGGAATTCATGGCTTTACATACAGCTAGCTTAAAACATACTTAAAAAACGGAGTGCAGACAGTCGTGTGAAGTTTCATGGAATTCGTGGCTTTACACAGTTGGTCTGAAACATACTAAATGTCAGTATGCAAAAAGTTGTGGAATAATACCAATAGTGCTGGGAGAGTAAAAAATTTTAGTGACTTGGGAGAAAAAAATCGCAAAGAGAGGCTACAGAATTAAATTTTGGTTGCACTCCTCTTCCTTATATATTTGAATGACGTTCCACTTAATATCCAACATCCAGAATTGGTAGTTTTTGCAAACGATATTAGCGTTGTACACTGATGAGTCAAAGAAACTGGTACACCTGCCTAATATTGCGTAGGGCCACGCAAGCATGCAGAAGTGCTGCAGTACGACATGTCATGGACCCGACTAACGGCTGAAGTAGTGCCGGAGGGAGTTGACACCATGAATCCTGCAGGGCTGTCCATAAATCCGTAAGAGTACGAGGGGGTGGAGACCTCTTCTGATCAGTACGTTGCAAGGCATGCCAGGTACGCTCAATAATAGTCATGTCTAGTGAGGTTGATGACCAGCGGAAGTATTTAATCTCAGAAGAGTGTTCCTAGTGCCACTCTGTAGCAATTCTGGATGTGTAGGATGTCGCATTGTCCTGCAGGAATTGCCCAAATCCGTCGGAATGCACAATGGACATGAGTGGATGCAGGCGATCAGACAAGATGCTTACGTACATGTCAACTGTCAGATTCGTATCTAGACGCATCAGCGGTTCCATATAACACCAAATTCACACACCCCATACCATCACGCATTCATCGCGATATCGCCAAACACGGATGCGACCATCATGATGCTGTAAACAGAATCTGGATTCATCCGAGAAAATGACGTTTCGCCATTCGTGCACCCAGGTTCGTCGTTGAGTACACCATCGCAGGCGCTCCTGTCCGTGATGCAGCGTCAAGGGTAACCGCAGCCACTGTCTCCGAGCTGATAGTCCATGCTGCCGCAAACGTCGTCGAACTGTTCGTGCAGATGGTTGTTGTCCTGCAAACGGCCCCATCTGTTGACTCAGGGATCGAGACGTGACTGCACAATCCGTTACAGCCATGCGGCTAAGATGCCTGTCATCTCGACTGCTAGTGATACGAGGCCGTTGGGATCCAGCACGGCGTTCCGTATTACCCTCCTGAACCCAACGATCCCATATTCTGCTAACAGTCATTGGATCTCGACCAACGCGAGCAGCAATGTCGCGATACGACAAACCACAATCGCGATAGGCTACAATCCGACTTTTATCAAAGTCGGAAACGTGACGGTACGCATTTCTCCTCTTTACACGAGGCATCACAACAACGTTTCACCAGGCAACGCCGGTGAACTGCTGTTTGTGTACGAGAAATCGGTTGGAAACTTTCCTCACGTCAGCACGTTGTAGGTGTCGCCACCGGCGCCAACCTTGTGTGAATGCTCTGAAAAGCTGATTATTTGCATATCACAGCATCTTCTTCCTGTCGGTTAAATTTCACGTCTGTAGCACGTCATCTTCGTGGTGTAGCAATTTTAATGGCCAGTAGTGTATTTTATATTAAATCCTAGGCAACTACGCTAGAAGTGTTATATTGAAGGTGGGACTAACAGAAAATTGTACTGGGTGGTGGAGGGGAGAGGGGAGGAGCGAAACTAAGAAACTGTGGTTCCCGCTCCGGTAACTCGACCCTGAATGCTACCCTGCAGTGCCGCCCGTTGCCCGTCGGCTGGCGTGCGACAGCCTCGGCACTTGTCAGAAGACGATGCCCGCCCCACCCCATCCAGCAGTCTGGAAGGCGCCAGACGCATCCGGGGGCAGGGAGGGAGCCGAGAGGCAGCAAAGTTTTCCGCGCGTTTATCTGCTCCAGAGCAAATATTTGTCTTGGCCGCGCTCGCTGTTCGGTTTCCTTTTTTTTCGCACGCGGGCACGCAGCAGCTTTCACGCATATGCGTGTGGCGTCGCAGTGCCAGTCTCGCTCCGCTTCCGTCGCCGCCGAGGTGTTCCGCCCGCTGCCGTACCACGCCACGCACGACCTGTCGCTCCAGGTAAGGTACCAGCGCCCGCTGCCCAGCTGGGGCGTCACCACGTGATAGCGGGGCGCACTGCTTCCACTGTGCTAGCCGTCTCAGCGTTTTAATGGGCTGCTGCAAACGGAAAATTCATGTCTGATCAATGACTTTGAAAACAGAGCTATTCGCAATCAGGCCCAAGCGACTCCACCCGCCACTTTGGCCGGCCGCGGTGGTCTAGCGGTTCTAGGCGCTCAGTCCGGAACCGCGCGACTGCTACGGTCGCAGGTTCGAATCCTGCCTCGGGCATGGATGTGTGTGATGTCTTTAGGTTGGTTAGGTTTAAGTAGTTCTAAGTTCTAGGGGACTGATGACCACAGATGTTTAGTCCCGTAGTGCTCAGAGCCATTTGAACCATTTTGAACCGCCACTTTGGGGCGCCGAGGAGAGAGGAGAGCCTCTGGTGCCACAAACTGTATGATTTCAGCACCGGTTGTAACACAATCAGCAGAGCCCGCTTTGGGCGCCTAGCTTGGAGAGGCGCTCAAATGCAAGATTTGTATACAGTGCGCTTTGCAGCTAACAGCAAAAGCTGACCCGTCTATAAGTGCGCGAGGGGAAAGGGGGGCGCCAAACGATAAGTCGGTTGTGTCGAAATATGTTCTCGGAACCAGACCTGTTTGCAGCCTATCTGATTCCCGTCATCAGATTCTAGTCCACCTGCAGGGTGTAGACCGCTTGTTCCCTAGCTTGCTAGCCACTGCATGGCAGAGTTTAATGAGACATGATTTCGTGAACAGTGGACGTCGCCACAATTACGACACTGGTGAAAATGTACTTACATCCAATCTACCTGCCGGCTGTTGTGGCCGTGCGGTTCTAGGCGCTTCAGTCTGGAACCGCGTGACCGCTACGGTCGCAGGATCGAATCCTACCTCGGGCATGGATGTGTGTCATGTCCTTAGGTTAGTTAGGTTTAAGTAGTTCTAGGTTCTAGGCGACTGATGACCTCATAAATTAACGCATAGTGCTCAGAGCCATTTGAAACATTTGAACCCAACCTAGGGGAAATTACCCCCCAAGGCGTAAAATGAAATTTTCTGTGGGCTAAAAACTAAAAGATCCAATTCCTTCTCATTCACGAAACTGAATTATTTTCGAACAATCATTACTATTCACACAATTTTGTAGTGCTCCAATACTGACTGTATAATTTACCAATAATTACTTTGAGAATCAATAGCATTAATGTAGTGGAGGTTACAAGTTCCTCACATAGTCTACTCACTACGCACGTATGTTGTGCTTTGTCCCGTACATCACTGACGATAAAAGTGAGACAAATAGGTAACAAATGCTAAATATCTCACGAAAATGTCTTCTCCAGTTGTAGATAGTACCTGCAGTAGTCCATTGCTTCATTACTTGCTTAGAAACAGATAAACGAATTAATTGACAGTAAAACACAGCAGTAGCTACATCTACATTTATACTCCGCAAGCCACCCAACATTTTGTGGCGGAGGGCACTTTACGTGCCACTGTCATTACCTCCCTTTCCTGTTCCAGTCGCGTATGGTTCGCGGGAAGAACGACTGTCTGAAAGCCTCCGTGCGCGCTCTAATCTCTCTAATTTTACATTCGTGATCTCCTCGGGAGGTATAAGTAGGGGGAAGCAATATATTCGATACCTCATCCAGAAACGCACCCTCTCGAAACCTGGACAGCAAGCTACACTGCGATGCAGGGCGCCTCTTTTGCAGAGTCTGCCACTTGAGTTTGCTAAACATCTCCGTAACGCTATCACGCTTACCAAATAACCCTGTGACGAAACGCGCCGCTCTTCTTTGGATCTTCTCTATCTCCTCTGTCAACCCGACCTGGTACGGATCCCACACTGATGAGCAATACTCAAGTATAGGTCGAACGAGTGCTTTGTAAGCCACCTCCTTTGTTGATGGACTGCATTTTCTAAGGACTCTCCCAATGAATCTCAACCTGACACCCGTCTTACCAACAATTAATTTCACATCGTTCCGTGCGCATACTCCCAGGTATTTTACAGAAGTAACTGCTACCAGTGTTTGTTCCGCTGTCATATAATCATACAATAAAGGATCCTTCTTTCTATGTATTCGCAATACATTACATTTGTCTATGTTAAGGGTCAATTGCCACTCCCTGCACCAAGTGCCTATCCGCTGCAGATCTTCCTGCATTTCGCTGCAATTTTCTAATGCTGCAACTTCTCTGTATACTACAGCATCATCCGCGAAAAGCCGCATGGAACTTCCGACACTATCTACAATAAGGGCTACTATAGCGCTGTAAACAATATTATTATTTTTATTATCATTATGATTATTAGTGATTGTTGTCAGACACAAACCATTAACAGCCCGAAGTCTTCCAGTTGCTGCCAGTTCAGAAGTAATGAGTGCAATCAATTGATTTACGAATTATGAATATAGTGCACACATTTGAAACAAGTGTCTACCCTCACTGTGGACAGTTAGCTTTCTTATCTGAGAAGGAGTTGTGGATAGCACTTGCAATGCACCACGAATTCCTTCTTTATTCATTCACACACACACACACACACACACACACACACACACACATGCACGCACACACACATACACAAACCAAATATCATTCATCTTTCATCGTTTTTAAAAATGAAAGTGTTCCTAGAAGAGTCTTTCAGCCTACAGTTTAGTTAGGTGATACAGTTCGTGGGGGATGGTGGGGGGGGGGGGGCAACAGATGGCGGGGGAGCGGGGGGGGGGGGGGCGAGGACAGTCATAAGTAATGGTCTAAGAAATGTTGGGAAGCACTGGTGTAGACGATAATTGTTTGCAGCATACCAAGGCGTAGAGCAAGTCGAGACGAAAAGTTTGATGCAAGACGCTTGTAGTCTATCAAATCGGCAACCTACCACAAATTCGCCTAGAAAATCAACCCAAGCTACAGTGTATGCGCGTCTTGCGAGATCTTCGATATTTTCTCGTTCTCTTCTCGCAAACTATTGGTCCTAGAGAAAAAATCTAACAGGACCATTTTGTATTAAATTTAATGTTTAATTTTATACTGGGATACGTTTCCGATAGAAGCCGTGGTTTCTGAGTTACTCAAAATCAACGAACGGGAGTGACCTTCAAACCTACCCCCGCCGTCACACTCCCCCCTTACCGGTCACGATTTTTGTTTGGTGTTTTGTTCGTGGCACCCCCCCCCCCCCCCCCCCCCCCCCCCACGAATACAACCGTGCAAAGGTCTGCGACTTCGTGAATTACTTTCCCTACCGACCCTTTCTGTCATCATTAACTAAGTTTCATTGACGCCACCAGCTTAATCGGCTGTTTCGTTAACATCATTAATTTAAACATCCCTGTTAGGGAAATGAAAGAAAAATGACTTTTATAAAAATTCTGCGAAATCTAATTACAATTGGATCGAAAATTGAGCGTTACAAACACCATAGTATCGTAATAAAAAGGCTACATAAACTAATGTATTTGTTCATTAATTTTATGCTGTAAAATTTGTCAAAATTGTGAGATAAAATTTACATAAATGTCAATTTTACAATTTGTAAGTGCACAGCTAAGCCGGTGGCGTAATAATAGCCCAGTCAATGAAGACCAAAAAAGATCGAATATGCGAAATAGTTCATGTGGTCACAAACTTTTGTACGATAATAGGAGGGAGTGCCATGAACAAAATCCCAAACAAAAATCATGAACAAGAGGGATGAGTTTGAGGGTGGAGTGCATTTTAAGTTCACATCGGTTCGTTTTGTTTGAATAACTCGAAAATCGCGGCCTCTAGTGTAAACGTATCCCAGTACAAAATTACACTACGTTGAATATCCTATAAAAAAAAAGGCCCTATTAATATCTCCTCTAGGCTGAATAGTTTGAGAGAACGGAGTGAGAGAATATTGAAAACCTGGTGCGATGGGCATGCGCAGTAGCTTGCGTTGTATTTGTGGTATTTGTCGGGAAGGACTTGATAGATTACAAGCGTCCTACGCCAAATTTTTCATCTTAACTTCCTCTAAAGCACTGTGGTACGTTGAAAAAGTTATCATGGACCATAATCCAGTGCAGGTTATATTTCTAACTGCTGGAAGGACAAACAAAAATTTGATTTTAGATATTTCATGTGATTATTGACTGAATTTAAAAATTTAAAACGCTGTTACAATCTACTCTTTAAGAAGTACAATCTTACGTTAAAAGTTAAGCGCAGTAAGTCTGGTACTAAGGTTACAGAGTGTTTAACGCCTTGAGGCAGTATACCTCACGCTGACCATATTACTCAGGTTATATTCACACTGTGTTTGAGAAAGAGACTACTTACCGGCTTCCAGTAAACTTTATACGTAATTTCAAAACTTTACGAAACTTTTTCTCACCGCCACCTCCAAACAACAACGAAAGGAAACAAGTTTATCGCTTACTACATTTCGCTGTTTATAAAAATTCTGCATGAGGCAATACGTTTTAATTTGTTACTTCTTTAGCGGTAACTCAGTTCGCAACACACTTGCAGACAGTACCCACAAAAAAAATGGCTCTAAGCACTATAGGACTTAACAGCTGAGGTCATCAGTCCCCTAAACTTAGAACTACTTAAACCTAACTAACGTAAGGACATCACACACATCCATGCCCGAGGCAGGATTCGAACCTGTGACCGTAGCAGCCGCGTGGTTCCGGACTGAAGCGCCTAGAACCGCTCGGCCACAGTATCCAGACATCCCACTGAATGTACCTGCATTATTCTATCATTGTACGGCACAGTTCGAGAGGTACGACGTAACAAACATTGAAATGCGTGGAAAGCTAGCTTTTTTTTAGAAGGGAGCGCAATTTAGCGATAATATATTTATCCAGTGTTTGGTAATCAGAGCGCTTAGCAAGTCCCACCAAACTTTAAACACAATTTCGAACCCTTTCCTAAGCTTTTCATCGATTATATGCTGTACGTCAAATATTTAACTCAATAACTTGTTTTTAAGGTAATGAGACATTTGTAGCTGTTTTATTGGCGGGGGTTCGATATTTTAAGGAATTTTAAGAAATAAGAGCTGGGGTTGGGGGAGTTATTGAGGACTGACGTAGTGTCGTTAGGAAGTCATGCGACCTGTTGCATCTTTACTGATGTTCTTTCATGTATTCGGAAAAAAAATTTTCACATTAGCGATTCAGGCAAGACATTGCTATCTACAAACATGGTATGAATATTTTTCTCGCCGGCAGTATTCTAGCGCCGTATTTTAGTAGTTAACTATGATAGGGAGCACAGTCGCTACTAATTTCCGAAACGAAATAATGTTTCTTCGTAGGCTCGGTTTTTATTTGAAAGAAGCACTTCATTTCAAACAGAAAAAGAGCGTGAGTCAGAAAATGTCTTCTTTTAAGCAACTACTTTTTAAGACAACGCAAACTGTTTCAGTTCACGATATTGTGCACTGAAATGCACCTATATATTGGTAAAATTGTTTTCACGTTGTTCACGCATACAGAACCAAGTTCGTTGGTCGTTACACTTGGGTCGAGAACACTCACATATACGTTGCCAACGGCCTTCCCGCGTTGGTAAAACCGGTTCAGACGCGATCACCGAATTTAAGCAACGCTGGGCTCTGAGCACTATGGGACTCAACTGCTGAGGTCATTAGTCCCCTAGAACTTAGAACTAGTTAAACCGAACTAACCTAAGGACATTAAAAACATCCATGCCCGAGGCAGGATTCGAACCTGCGACCGTAGCGGTCTTGCGGTTCCAGACTGCAGCGCCTTTAACCGCACGGCCACTTCGGCCGGCTAAGCAACGCTGGGCTCGATTTGTACGTGGATGGGTGACGGTCCGAGGAAAACGGGCTGGCGTTGGCTGTCGGACACACAAGTCGCGAAGTAGCCTGCAGTTGAAAGACTTGCACCAAGCCGGTCTGCCACAGGACATTATTACACATTGCGTGAAAGAAGTCATAGTGTGTCATTTGAATAAACTGTTTTGTCACTACTGACCAGGTTCGAACAAATGGTCATTGTCAGTTGTCATATATACACATATCAAAAGAAGTTTTGCGTCACCTCGGTTCCGAGAGTTCCGGAACCTGTACAGAAAATTGGAATAGAGATCAACATAAATATCATTTCCGCCCTTTTTATTGCTCATGAAAACCACACATTGCATGTTGTACCACCATACAGCGAGACCTTCAGAGGTGGTGGTCCAGATTGCTATACACACCGGTACCTCTAATAGCCAGTAGCACGTCCTCTTGCATTGATGCAGGCCTGTATTCGTCGTGGCATACTTTCGACACGTTCGTCAAGGCACTGTTGGTCCAGATTGTCCCACTCCTCAACGGCGATTCGGCGTAGAGCCCTCAGAGTGGTTGGTGTTTCACGTCGTCCATAAACAACCTTTTCAATCCATCCCAGGCATGTTCGATAGGGTTCATGTCTAGAGAACATGATGGCGACTCTAGTCGAGCGACGTCTTTATCCCGAAGGAAGTAATTCACAATATGTGCACGATGGGGGCGCGAACTGTCGTCCATGAAGACGAATGCCTCGCCAATATGCTGTCAATATGCTTGTACTATCGGTCGGAGAATGGCATTCACGTATCGTACAGCCGTTACGGCGCCTTCCATGACCACCAACGGCGTACGTCGGTCCCACATAATTCCACCCGAAAACAGCAGGGAACGTCCACCTTGCTGCACTCACTGGACAGTGTGTCTAAGGCGTTCAGCCTGACCGGGTTGCCTCCAAACACGTCTCCAACGATTATCTGGTTGAAGGCATATGCGACACTCGTCGGTGAAGAAAACGTGATGCCAATCCTGAGCGGTCCATTCGGAATGTTGTTGGGCCCATCTTTACCGCGCTGCATGGTTTCGTAGTTTGCAAAGATGGACCTCGGCATGGACGTCGGGAGTGAAGTTGCGCATCATGTAGCCTATTGCGCACAGTTTGAGTCGTAACACGACGTTCTGTGGCTGCACGAAAAGCATTATTCAACATGGTGGCGTCGCTGTCAGGGTCCTCCGAGTCATAATCTGTAGGTAGCGGTCATCCATTGCAGTAGTAGCCCTTGGGCGGCTTGAGTGAGGCATGTCATCGGCAATTCCTGTCTCTTGTATCTCCTCCATGTCCGAATAACATCGCTTCGGTTCACTCCGAGACGCCTGGACACTTCCCTTGCTGAGAGCCCTTCCTGGCACAAAGTAACAATGCGGACGCGATCGAACTGCGGTATTGACCGTCTAGGCATGGTTGAACTACAGACAACACGAGCCGTTACCTCCTTCCTAGTAGAATGACTGGAACTGAACGGCTGTCGGACCGCCTCCGTCTAATAGGCGCTGCTCATGCATAGTTGTTTACATCTTTGGGAGGGTTTAGTGACGTCTCTGAACAGTCAAACGGACTATGTCTGTGATACACTATTCACAGTCAACGTCTGTCTTCATGAGCTCTTGGAACCGGGGTGATGCAAAACTTTTTTGATGTGTGTATGGTCATATATGTTTGATAATTGTGATGTAGTAGAAATTGGCCAGTAGTGACAAACAAAACTTAAAGAACACACTCTCAGCCGAACCATGATGTCTTCTACGAGATGTTTTCTTTAGCTTTCGACGGAAGTTTTCGTTAAAATTCATACCAAGTTTGTTGGTGAAAATAACTTTCTGAGACCGGAAATGTAAAGCTTTTCTTAAAAAAATAATTAAATATCCTGAATAAAGGAGAAACTTTTACACCTTTTGTTTTTAACAGAATCTGACAAAGACCATTAGTTGCAACTAACTATTCGGAAAGGTTGTGTAGTATAGTTACGATCTTCTCGATTGGGCATTGTCACGAAGCGTCCAATGTGTCGGGAATGGAGCTATGAAATCCTAAAGAGACCCATCGGTATCAACATCCTAGCTCCCACAACGCAGCTACAAGTAAATTTATTTTTAACATTCCGCGTTATTTTGAAGCAGTGGATGTGGTTTAAAACTCCGACGATTTGGCCGAAACAGCAATCAGTAGCTATACATTTTCTTGTCGTATTCATTCTCCCATGAGGTAGGTTTCAACCCATCGCAGCTTTATCGTAACATCTGGGGAAACGGTTAAATTTGACACGGCTGTGCTGACCTAAATAAATTACGCATCTTTAGGTAGACTGAGTGTAAGAACATTTTTACCAGTGTCGTAATTGTGGCGACGTCCACTGTTCACGAAATCATGTTTCATTAAATCCTGCCATACAGTGGCTATTTAGTCTTGGCCAACTCCTATTTGTAAAGCAACCTGAGCGCAAAGGTTAGTTTGATCACTGTGGTTCTTTTATGGCACGACCCTACTGACGGTGACATCTTCTTTGCCTCACTCAGACTTTGAACTGATTAATCCAGCGGAAACCGAACGCCGCGCTTTTGATTTGTTGTTCAGCACTCACCACAAAGCCATCAAGCCACACGACAGAAGGTCCAGAATGATGGTATGATGGAACTGGCCACGATTTATCAGTGACGTTGACACATAACTGTGTTTGATTACGGTCGAGATAAAGACACATAAAAGATACATCCGTCCAGTGTCGCATACTGGAGAAGGCAATGGGAAAATGATCTCATTAGTTCAGTGATCGCTGTATCAAGCAGAAATCTACAGATATCTGTCTTTGAAAGCTGGCCCCTATTTTGACAGGCGCAAAAATTACTCAGTCTACGGTCACCCAGAATGAGAGCATTTGGTGACTTGCAACAAACTTTACTCATTATTTTAAACCTTTTAGAAACTTCTTCTCGCTAACACCGTAACAAAATGAAAGAAAAAAATTGATGACTTACTGCATTTTTGTTGTTCATGGAGTAAAACTTCAATATTAGGCATGATGTTTTAATTTAGTACTTCTTTACTACTAAGTCTATTCGCAACGCATTATGTAGACAGATTCCACATATTCCACTAAACGTACGTGAAAAATTACAGCACTGCACAACACGTAGCTCTCAAGATGAGACGTCTTATACATGGGAGTCCTGTTCTTTAAAGAATGGGTTTGGGGGGGGGGGGGGGTATGTTTACTGGGTCTACTGGATCTGTGGATCGGTTCTAATTCCATTTTTGTATATGGATGTGATCTGTTCTCTTTTCTTACCACAGAAAACGTATCTGATCTAGAAGAAACTGCGCTAAACTGTGACCAATAGCGGCATGATTCACTCGCAAAGTCTGTAAGGAACTCGACAGCAACTCCAAGCTCTGTTTTCAGTTGTCCTCTGTGGAAGAGTGAACGAGACGTAGGTTTTCTGTACATCTGATCGCAGAGCGTTGGCTGCTAAAGACGAAGGTCCACGTTCTATTCCTGCTGCAGCACAAAGATGTAATCTGTCGCGAATTTTCGTGTTGTGTGCTGGTCTGTGGGTGTTGACCTCGATAGCTTTGTTTACAAAGGCGGCGTGGGATAGCCGCGCGGTCTCTGGGCACGTTGCCACGGTCCGCGCGGTTCCCGCCGTCGACGGTTCGAGTCCTCCCTTGGGCATGTGTGTGTGTGTGTGTGTGTGTGTGTGTGTGTGTGTGTGTGTGTGTGTGTGTGTGTTGTCCTTAGCGTAAGTTAGTTTAAGTAGTGTGTAAGATTAGGGACCGATAACCTCAGCAGTTTGGTCCCGTAGGAACTTACCACAAATTTCCAAACATTTGTTTTCAAGGCACTCGTGTAATTCTTCACTGTTAAATGGTTACGCAGCCTCTAGCTTACGCAGCATTCCCGTATCACACAGAGACGTAAACAGCGGACAAGCATTTCAAAATCGCCACGCGGTACGCTGAAATCGCCAAACGCCGTCTGAGCTCCAATAGATTGTGTGACGAACAATACGTGCAACACAGCTGTTTTGATTTCTAGTTCTTATCTTCACTTATTTTTTCCACAGTAAAAGTCAATCCTCCGATTCATTCTCCGCGCAGATTTCGCAGTACTGGCTATTGCGTTTGAAGCTGCTCTATCTGTTGTGACAGGGGTTACGTTACCCGCAGTTCTTATATAATGTCTGTTTATCATTTCCGAGTACATGAAATGTATTCGACACAAATTTTCATAGTCGTCATTCCATTACGCGGTTGATGGTAGTCCATATTCGCAACTGCGAATACATTTCATGCATTTCGTGACGGCTGTAGTCGCAGCAGTACATGTTCCTTCGGACACACATGCATTTCAGAAGGAACATCACATCGTCATTCGAAATTACGCAGGCGCTGCAATATCGTATTTCGTAGTACGAAAACGAGGCACTACGCATTGTGTTACATCGATAAAGATGTTGAGTTTCCCGTATTTCTACATATAGATGTACATGGATTAGCCAGAACATTATGTTCACGTACCTAATAGGCAGTACGTCCACCTATGGGAC
The DNA here is from genome assembly GCF_021461385.2 of Schistocerca piceifrons. Lineage (NCBI taxonomy): Eukaryota > Metazoa > Arthropoda > Insecta > Orthoptera > Acrididae > Schistocerca > Schistocerca piceifrons. Next base: position 844,662,916 of record NC_060140.1, on the reverse strand, counting down.
AGATAAAAAGAGGCGATGCATGGTGGCATGGAAGCAGTAAGGCCTTCGTAGGTCGCTGGAGTGAGTTGACACCACATCTGCACACGAAGTCACCTAATCCCGTAATTTCCTGGGAGGGGGCGATGAGCTCTGATGGCATGTTCAATCACATCCCAGATCCGTTCGATCTGGTTCAGATCTGGGTAGTTGCCGGGCCAGCACATCAATTGGAACTCGGCACTGTGTTCCTCGAACATCTCCATCACACTCTTGACCTTGTGACATGCCGCACATTACGTTGTTGAAAAATGCAACCGCCGTCAAGAAACATGATCGTACGTGGTCTGCAACCGGCGTATGATAGTCCTTGGCCGTCACGGTGCCTTGCACGAGCTCAGATGGATCGATACATGCCCACATCAAAATTTCCCAAGGAGCTGTTCCCCTGGAAGACGACGGATTCGCGCCTTGCCATCGGCATGATGAACAAGATATCGTGATTCATCAGACCGTGCAACGTTCTGTCAGTGCGCCAACATGCAGTGCCAATCGTCATGTGTCCATTTCAGTCGTAGTTGCTGATGTCATGCTGTTAACATTGGAACATGCATGGGTCGTCGGCTGCAGAGGACCATCAAAATAGTTCCAATGGCTCTGAGCACTATGGGACTTAACTGCTGTGGTCATCAGTCCCCTAGAACTTAAAACTACTTAAACCTAACTAACCTAAGGACATCCCACACATCCATGCCTGAGGCAGGATTCGAACCTGCGACCGTAGCGGTCACGCGGTTCCCGACTGTAGCGCCTAGAACCGCTCAGCCACTTCGGCCAGCAGAGGCCCATCCTTAGGAGTGTTCGGTGCACTGTGTGTTCAGACACACCTGTACTCGGCCCAGCATTAAAGTCTGATGTTACACTACTGGCCATTAAAATTGAGGTGCTACATACGTCAAATTTAACCGTAGGAAGAAGATGCTGTGATATGCAAATGATTAGCTTTTCAGAGCATTCACACAAGGTTGGCGCCGGTGGCGACACCTACAACGTGCTGACATGACGAAAGTTTCCAACCGATTTCTCATACACAAACAGCAGTTCACCGGCGTTGCCTGCTGAAACGTTTATGTGATGCCCCGTGTAAGGAGGAGAAATGCGTACCATCACGTTTCCGACTTCGATAAAGGTCGGATTGTAGCCTATCGCGATTTCGGTTTATCGTATCGCGACATTGCTGCTTGTGTTGGTCGAGATCCAATGACTGTTAGCAGAATATGGAATCGGTGGGTTCAGGAGGGTAATACGGAACGCCGTGCTGGATCCCAACGGCCTCGTATCACTAGCAGTCGAGATGACAGGCATCTTATCCTCATGGCTGTGACGGATCGTGCGGCCATGTCAAAAGATACGGACGTTTGCAAGACAACCATCTGCACGAACAGTTCGACGACGTTTGCAGCAGCATGGACTATCAGCTCGGAGACCATGGCTACGGTTACCCTTGACGCTGAATCACGAACACGAGCGCCTGCGATGGTGTACTCAACGATGAACCTGGGTGCACGAATGGCAAAATGTCATTTTTTCGGATGAATCCAGGTTCTGTTTACAGCATCATGATACTCGCGTCGGTATTTGGCGACATCGCGGTGAACGCACGTTGGATGCCCGGTGTGATGGTATGGGGTGCCATTGGTTACACGTCTCGGTCACCTCATGTTCGCGTTGACGGCACTTTGAACAGTGAACGTTACATTTCAGATGTGTTACGACCCGTGGCTCTACCCTTCATGGGATCCTGGGAAACCCTACATTTCAGCAGGATAGTGCACGACCGCATGTTGAAGGTCCTGTACGGGCCTTTCTGGATACAGAAAATGTTCGACTGCTGCCCTGGCCAGCACATTCTCCAGATCTCTCACCAACTGAAAACGTCTGGTCAATGGTGACCGAGCAACTGGCTCGTCACAATACGCCAGCCACTACTCTCGATGAACTGTGGTATCGTGTTGAAGCTGCATGGGCAGCTGTACCTGTACACCCCATCCAAGCTCTGTTTGACTCTATGCCTAGGCGTATCAAGGCTGTTATTACGGCCAGAGGTGGTTGTTCTGGGTACTGATTTCTCAGGATCTATGCACCCAAATTGCCTGAAAATGTAAACACATATCAGTACTAGTATAATATATTTGTCCAATGAAACCCATTTATCATCTGCATTTCTTCTTGGTGTAGCAATTTTAATGGCCAGTAGTGTAGTTCCACCACATTTCGCAACCTGTCCTGTTTTTCGTGTCTGCCCAGCCTACGACGTCCGACGTTTGTAATGGGGGGTGGCCACCCATCCCCACGACATCTAGACGTGATTCCACCTTGGTTTCGCGACGTGTTGGAAGACACTCACCACAGCACTCCTTGAACACCCGACAAGTGGTACAGTTTCCTGTATGCTCCTGCCGGGCCTCCAGGCCATCACAATCTGCACTCGGTCAGACAGATAGATCGCTCGCCTTCCCCATTACACACTCAGACAGCACGCTCAGTGATACTACATGCACCGTGCGTGTGTCTGACTATCAGTCATTCCTTACGAGGTGATGCTGCTATCGCCTGGACGGGTTTCTATCGATAGCAGGTCGGTGGTCGTTATGTTCTGGCTGATTAGCGTATATTCCTTAAGTCATAGTACAGTACATGGATAGAGTACTTTCTACCACTGCTCGTCATCATATAGCCTCAGCCACAGGTAAAGCAGGTGGCAGACTTCACTTGCTAGAATACTAGGGAAAGTAAATCAGTCTACAGAGGAAATTGCTTACAAAATGCTTGTAGGACACACCCTAGAATATTGCTTAAGTATGTGGGACTTGTGTCAAAAAGGACTAACTGAGGAAATCAACACAAACTGAGAAGGTAGATGCATAATGTCCCAGAAAAGCCTGCTTAGGAAGTTTCATGAACCAGCTTTAAGTGAAGAATCTGGACGTATACTATAGCACTCTATGTATCGATCCCGCAGGGATGTCGATGGTGAAATGAGAGTGGCACAGATGTCTTTAAGAAGCATTCTTCTCCGCTCCATGCACGAATGAGGGAGAAAGAAGTCATAATAAATAGTAGGATGATGAGTACTCAGTGCTGTGCACTTTGCAGTGGTTTGCAGAATATAGATGGAGATGGATTTTGTAGATTGCAATATTGCTCTGCCGTCTGTCGCAAATGCTGTTTCCATAAATTTTCTCTATTTCGCGAGAAGCTCGTCTTCTTCCCTTCAAGGATAGTAATGTCCACGCCTACAAGACAATGAAAAAAATGGACTTCGTTACTCGAGACTATATCTGTCAGCATCTCAGAATGGAGCTCAGTAACTAGGCAGAAATACTCGTACTTCTATCTCTCGCTGAGTAGCACAAAATGTCTGACAGGTAATGTATCAGATTTTAAACCTAGCCTAAAATAAGTTCTTCTGGAAAATTTCTTCTATTTTTAATCAAAAGTTGGTAGAACATGTAGCTAAAACAAAAACTAATTTTAAGTTTGTTCAAAAAATGGTTCAAATGGCTCTGAGCACTTAATTTCTGAGGTCATCAGTCCCCTAGAACTTAGAACTACTTAAACCTAACTAACCTAAGGACATCACACACATCCATGCCCGAGGCAGGATTCGAACGTGCGACCGTAGCGGTCGCGCAGTTCCAGACTGAAGCGCCTAGAACTACTCGGCCACCCCGGCTGGCCAGTGTAAGTTCGTTACCAGTGACATTGAATGGTTAAGTTGTTAGCAACCTGAAGGCTGTAGAATGAAATTTTCACTCTAGAGCGGAGTGTGTGCTGATATGAAATTTTCTGGCCGATTAAAACTGTCTGCCAGACCGAGACTCGAACCCAGGACCTCTGCCTTTCACGGGCAAGTGCTCTACCGACCGTGCTACCCGAGCACGACTCACGCTCCATCCTCACAGCTTTTATTCCACCAGTACCTCGTCTCCTACCTTCCAAACTACACAGAAGCTCTCCTGCGAACCTTGCAGGAAGGTGCTTTTGGCCAGTACTGTTCCTCACTCGAATTCCTCGACACATCTGTTAATAATTTATTACGTGCAAATAGTGCGCTCAGATCGGTGCGTTTACCCCGACAATTTGTGTCTCGCAGATGTTACGTATCGCAAAGTCGCTGCCGCTGCTGCTGCTGCTGGCGTCGTGGGCGTCGGCCGCTCCGGCCGTCGTCTCGGCGCCCCTGTCGACGATGAAGGCGTCGGCGTCCTCGTCTTCGGACGAGTCCGAGCTGGCACCGTCGCCGTGCAAGACCTACTGGACGTACACCGGCTCCAAGGCGGACTGCCGGGCCGCCGGGCTCACCGACCTGCCGGCCTCGCTGGACCCGGCGGCGCAGCAGCTCGACCTGTCCGACAACAACCTGACGGCGCTGCGCAACGGCTCGCTGGCGGCGCTGGGGCTGTCGGCGCTCGAGCTGCTCGACGCGGGCGCCAACGCGCTGGCCGCCGTCGAGCCGGACGCGTTCCGCGGGCTGCGCCTGCTTCGCACCGTGCGCCTCAGCGACAACCGGCTGCGCGCGCTGCACGCCGACACGTTCGCGCACAACCCGCGCCTGCAGGAGCTCTTCCTGGACGGCAACCCGCTGGCGGCGCTGCCCGCCGACGGCGCCTGGCTGCGCGCGCCGCTGCTGCTCGTGCTCGACGCGTCGCGCTGCGGCCTGGCCGCGCTGCCGCGCCGCGCGCTCTCCGCGCTGCCGCACCTGCGCGCGCTCTACCTCGCGCGCAACAGGCTGCGCGCGCTGCCCTCCGCGCCGGGCGCCTTCGCCGCCTCGTCGGCGCTGCTCTTCCTCGACCTGTCGGCCAACCGGCTGCGCGACCTGCCCGCCGGCGCCTTCTCCGGGCTGGGCGCGCTGCGCAGGCTCGACCTGCAGGACAACGAGCTGCTGGCGCCGCCCGCCGCCGCCTTCGCGCCTCTGCGCTCGCTGGCGCGCCTCGAGCTGGGAGGCAACCCGCTGGCGTGCGACTGCGCGCTATACCCACTGCGCTCCTGGGCAACCGCGCGCAACCTGTCCGTGCGTGCGCACTGCGCCGCCACCGGTGCCGCCTGGACGCTGCTCGACAACCTCGACTGCCCGGCCTGAGCCGCCGCGACGCCACACACCACCCGCCGCCACTGCACGTCTGTCCGGCAGCAGCTCCCGGCGGCTACTCACTCGAACGGTGCCTCACTTTCCTTTCGCCCACACCGCTCGTCTTTCATCCATTCCATTTCGAGCATTGTGTAAACAGTTTCCATTACAGTGCAACTGGATGCTCCTAGCCGACATCACTCTCTAACACTCTGTAGCTCCATTTCTGTACCACAGTCCAGCCCGTATCTCTCATTTGCATATTTCCCCAGTGACAGTTCCTAACACGTATTCGACTGCCTCACTTTCCTCTTTATTTCTTTTCTGTGACTGTTTCTGTCATTTAAATCGTTCCCATTAGAATGTCATTCGTTGGTCAGTCTACTGTGCTTTGAACCCACTCTGATTTCTCACAAAGGTGCTACCCTCCCAAACTTCGCAACCTTTATTCCTACAAAAAATAGAACACATTCTTCCATCGTACGTACATTTGCCCGACGTATTCTCCAAAAGTAATACGAAAGCACTGTCTACTTCTGTTTACGTCTGCTTTTTCTATCCCTGTAAGTTCAGGCACCTTGAAATTTCTAAAGAATTGTCAGTGACTCACCTCTGAATGTGTACCCTGCATACAGGAACAAAAGGTTAGTGAATAGTTTTAAGCAGTGACTACAGCCTCTCCACCTGGAAATATTAACAGAAGAAACAATTATTCTCCAAATGCCAGTTTTTCTTCTTCTGTGCTCAAGTAGCATTAATAGCATTCATTTGGCCACTTCTTTACAACTGTGCTCCTCTCAGTATCAGTACCATCTTTATTTTATTAGCGCTTGACACAGTTCTTTTCACAGTTTATGAGATTCATCAGTATTTAATGCATGTTTCACGAACAATGTCAAAAATTACTTGTGCCTTCTGTTCAAAATATGATTGTACATGTTAATTTCTCTATTAATATTTCCTAATGATGCAATCTCTAACCCAAACTATGACCCAAATATTAGTGTACTCACTAAATTGTGTCTGAGTAGCCATTTAATTGTTACTAAAATTAAATATTTACTGTAATCAATCTCTTCATATCCATCACTCAGTCAGTAATGAGTAAATTAAATTTCATATACATATGTTACCACAACAGTGGTATGTGCTCTTGTACTGTCTATGTTTTGCTGTCACACTGCTGGGAATATTGCAAGTGTCCTTGAGTGGCAAATGTTGCTTCTATGGTTCATATTCTCTTCCTTACATTATCCACACCTCCTGTCCACACACTTCCTTCCCTTGCCCTTCCTATTCTGCTTCTATCCTTGAGTAAACAATTCTCATAGCATTCAGTTTTATCATATCCATTTAGCTATTCTTTCATATTGTAAATAAGTTTATCATACTATGATCATTTTTCATTTATTTCAGATAAGAAAATCGTTCACTTTGATATGTGGAAGACTGTCTTCCTCACTCATTACTTTTCCAAAGTATATTTTCAATCACGACTGATGATACCATTCTACAATGAACTACACAGATGACACAAGTTCTTTGTATGTGGTCTTATGTTTCCCGACTGATCAAACTCAGGAGAACCCACACATTGTACAGCCAGTGTATATACAGTACAGTATTCGCGCTATGTGGGAGTGTCTACATAAGCTTCTTATTTTTTCTTGGGCTTTATTGGATTCACTCTCTGACTGGAAAGTTAGTGTCTTAATTGAACTATATCGACAATGTCGTTTTACAGTATTCGTGATTTTGTTGCTTAATCACCTTTTGAGAACAGAATTATATATATTTTCCCCTTAAGTTGTATGTAGTGATTTGTAGAAAACATTTCATTGACACTGCTATATCCAAGATTGTAGATATTTATTTATATTTATAGACTGAAGATACAATGTAATTTTTATGCCAGTATAATGTAATAAAATATGTCAAACAAAAATTATTTGTCATTTTCCTTAATATTCCTACCCAAACACTGTTTTAGCCACACTGCTGTAGCTCACAGTGTATGAATAACTGGGAAATGGAGGTAAAACACAGAGAAGGTATGTCTACATGGCACTGACTTGACATCTAGGAAATCATATGACTCCATTTAATCATTTAAGACAAATGCAGTTCTGAATATAATCTCATGGCACTGAAACCTCATTTTGAAGGTGTGGGGCACAACTCTATGTCCAATAAACCTGATGTGGATCTTCTCCAGCTTCACTAAATTACTTGAAGCAAATGCTGCAGTAGTTTATTCAACAAATTGTTACACTTGTTGTGCCTCATTCCATCTCTAAACACACTGCAACAGTGGGTCATTAAACCTAAATCCTCATTTCTTTCTTCCACTAACTTGAGAGAACTGTTGCAAAAGATATAACCATTGTCCTGGTCATCAAATGCATTGTGCTACTAATAGGTTCTATGTAATATATAAATCATAGGGCACTAACATTAGGATGGTTTAATACAACATTCTGCAATTTTGGTCACAGGTGAGATTCCTTCTTGGACATTTCTGGTCCATTAATATAGTTGAAGCTTCTTTTGTTGTCAAGACATAGAACGAGCATTGAATCATTGCCACTGACCTCGTTCGCAAGCATCAAATAACTAATGACAGCCTGAAACTACTATGCATTTCGGATAAAGTGTTAGAAGTCGTTGCTTTCATGTGATATCATATTCTTCAGACATGACAAGGCAGCTGAGATCAATAAGGAAGGGAAGTAAGACTTTGTCTCGTTGAGAACGAGATCATTACGAAGGAATTTGGAGTTTGGAAGGGAAAGTGGGAGGATTGGACATTTGATGGGGCAGGAATGATCTTGGCATTCCTCATATATGAATTATGGAAATTATGGAACGCATAAATCCGCTTATAAAAGTTAAAGACCTACTGCCTCCATTCCCGCCCCACTCCCCTACCCCACCCCGCCGCACTTCCCTAAATGTTTGTCAGCACTTGCCGTGTTAACGTTTGATAAAACTATATAATGGCTATTCCAAGGCATATCGTTTACCTAGTAGTTTGGATCCTAAATCCGCCCAAATCTCTCTTTTACAACCTCATCTGTCACTTATGCATGATGCCTATAAAGTATTTCTGATATCAATAGGCTGGAAAAGTAGCCTGTGAGTACTGCAAGATGGTTTCGCAGAGTTCTCACAAAAGTCATAATACAAAGCGTCTGTGCCTTACTAATTGGGATAAATCCACTTCGTTATGTAGGCAGAACCTGTAGAAGCGCATAGAGGATTGAACGATAAATTGTTGTAATGTGGCTACTCTTTTGAACAATGGCACTACTAGGAGAATTAGAAACATGAAGCCCCGATTTATTGAAACTATGCCTTGTAATAAACAGACTCACGATCGAACTAATCAGTTCTGTTGCGCTACATGACTTCCATAGTGAAAAAGTAAACTGAAAGAGCAGCTCATGCGTAGATCGTGCGACGTAATGAAAGGCGGGCATAGCATGAATAACTGAACATCAATGACTAGGAAGATCGCTTCTAAGATCTTACCAAAATTACTGAGCGTAATAGTGAACCACTTGACCACTGTGCAATGGGAATCAAGGCCCCTCTTTCTAACTTCAATAGTCCAATATGAAAAGTTAGCAACTGCTGGCAATACGACTCAGGATCGTTTGAATAAGCTGCAGTTTGAAAAATTTAAAAACGCGTGACCTATTAAGTAACACATCGACGCAACTCTCTCTGTAATTTAGCTTGTGGTTCTTGACCACATGCTTCTACAGCTTCAGCGACAGCTCTTCTTCATTCAGCGCCCGTCGTTAAGATCTAGCTTCGCAACTGGAATGTAGTGGGGCATCTACTAGTAAATAATGGGAAATCATTTGAGAAATGAAATGCTTCACTAGCTTTTTTAGGTAGACAAAGGTGACAATTTGCTACCAGTTCCAAAATGTGTGTGAATCCCTAAGAGACCAAACTGCTGAGGTAATCGGTCCCTAAACTTACATACTACTTAAAGTAACTTATACTAAGACCAACACACACACCCATGCCCGAGGGAGGACTCGAATCTCCGGCGGGAGGGGCCGCGCAATCCGTGACATGACACCTCAAACCGCGCGGCCATTCCGCGCAGCTTTACCACAAGTGAACACGAGATGGACAAGCACACTTAAAAACGTACATAAATAGTTAATAAATGACTTAGGAAAATGTAAATGAGAATCAACATGTGCAATTAGCTCGTATAATTGGTTCGAAGTTAGCATCGAATACGAGCCAATAAGCTTCCGAAAAACCTGTGTTCATGAACCAAGTTACACATTAACTGGTTGTTTTTCAAAGAGCTCTTTGCGGGGTGGGTGAGTGGGTACGTAAAAAACAGTATTCCATTTGAGTCTGGATGTATCAAAGCACTGAACTGAAAAGATATTTGAATGTTGTGTAGATGTGGTTGAATTTAATGAAACTAAACTTTCAATTATAGTTATTTATAGGTTCGCTAACTCTGACTTCAATGGATTTCTGCTCAAGCTAGAGAGGGTTCTTGGTTCACTTTATAGGAAGAACCAAAAATTAGTTCTATGTCGTGACTTCAATATTAATTTTGTTGTGTGTTTGTCCACGAAAATGGATGTTGGAAGATCTCCTAAAACCATATGATCTGATGCAAACTGTATTTTTTCTAACCAGCCTGTAGGGAAACACTAGCACAACCATAGGCAATATTTTTGTTCATTTTTCTTTACTAGATGGGCATTCTATTAGTAAAAGACTGAATGGCCTTTCAGACCATGCTGCACAAATTTTAACTCTGAACGGTTTTTGTAATCAAACAAATGGTCTATATAATTACAAAATAGATAGAAAAACTAATCCAACGTTAAGGAACAAGAGTGGCTGGATGTTCTGATAACATAGATGACAAATAGGACTATAATGCTTTCTTTAACATCTTTCTCTCCCTCTTTGAAAGTTGCTTTCCATTAGAATGTTCAAAACAGGGTACTAACAGCAAAAGGCAGCCTGGGGGCTGACTAGTGGGAGAAGGATGTCATGTAGAAGAAAGTAGGAATTATATCAAAATGTTAGAAGTAGTCGCAATCTAGCTACAGTGGCCCATTTCAAACAGTACTGTAAGGTGCATATAAATTTTATTAGGAAGACAAAGGGAATGTGGTACACAAATAGAACACAGCTTATTCATGGGATAAAATGCTGAATATAGCTGGTGAATCAAATAAAAACTTCGCTTCTACAGGGCATCACATAACTCTCTTGGAAAATGGATTTCCGAGATTGATAACTGAAATATCCCTCTGTGATACTGACAAAGGGGAAACTGAGTCAATAATTAAATTACTGAAGACTAAGGACTCTCATGGATATGATGGAGTATGTATCAGAAATCAAAAGCACTGAGCTGCACATATTAGCCCTGTATTTTGCCATATTTGTAATTTTTCCTTTAGGAATGGTCAGTTTCCTGAACAATTAAAGTTCTCAGTAATAAAGCCATTTTATAAAAAGGGAGAAAGGTATAACGTAGACAATTTTAGAACTGTTTCTATGCCATCAGTGTCCGCTAAAGTTATTTAAAAGGCTGTGTATGTAAGGATAATTGATCATTTCATTTCACATAAATTGTTGTCAAATGTACAGTTTGACTTTAGAAGTGGTTTAACAACTAAAAAAGTTGTATTCCCAGTTCTCTGTCACGTACTAGATTGATTAAACAAAATGTTTCGAACGCCAGGAATCTTTATTTTATGTAACTAAGGCATATGATTGTGTTGATCTCAAAATACTGTTCCAGAAGTTGGACAATTATGGAATACGGGGAATAGCTCATAATTAGTTTAATTCTTACTTTAAGAACAGACAGCAATAGGTCATTCTCCACAATACTGAGGATGACTATGATGTGGTGTCCGAGTGGCGCACGGTTAAATTTGGGGGGGGGGGGGGGGAGGGAGGGGGGGTGCCACAGAGATCAGTGGTATGCCTTCTAGTATTACAGGTGATTCGAAAATATTTATCTTTGTTGATGACACTAGCTTGGTAGCAAAGCGTGTTGCGTGTAACGTTGACACTGTTTCAAACAGTGCAGTTCAAGAGACAGGTTCATGGTTTGTAGAAAATAAATTAACGCTAAATCATAGTAAGGCTCAGTTTTTACAGTTTCTAACGCACAATTCAGCAAAACCTGACGTTGTAATTATACAGAATGGGCATACGATTAGCCCATATTCAGGAATTAGTTCAAAGACTTACTGCTGCCATTTTTACTACTAGAACGGTATCTGAAGTAAGCGATACTTCGACATGAAAAGCACTCTACTTTATTTTCATTCACTTATGACGTAAGATACCACAAAAATTAAAAAATCTTAGTAGTAATTCACATGGATTTAAATCTAAACTGATGAGTTTCCTCATGGGCAGTTCTTCTATTCTATCGAGCCGTTCATTGAAAAATCAAGCTAATTCCTGTGCTATAATGTCGATTGCGTTTATATAAACTTATACCTTGTCGTCTTTTTAGGATTCATAAATATTTTATTTTATCTATTTTTTTTTTTTTACTTTTCTGTTGTAATTTCATGTACTGATACGTTCCATAACCATAGAGATTTGCTTCTCAGTTTAGTCCTAAGGAACTAGACGTGTAAAATTAAAAACAAAAAACTGAGAGAAAAAGCATACACAAAGACACAGACTTGTTTGTACGACTCCATAAAAAGCAAAATGGTGCTAAATCATTATTAACAGTCTACATCCCTATTCTTCATGCCAACATATTTATTTCTCAACATAGTCACCAAAACGACGAACACGTTTCCCCCAACGAGAGACTAGTTTGTTGATACGGTCACTATTCAACGTTTGATTCTGTTGAAGAGAGCCACAACCTCACCTCTGCTTGCACTGCTTCATCACTATCACAGTGAATTCCTCGAAATTGCTATTTAAGGTCTGGAGACATATGAAAATGGGATGATGCCAAGTCGATGCTGTATGAAAGATAATCGATGACAGTGAACCCAAGGCGTCGGATTGTTGCAGACATGTCAGTGCTGTTGTGTGGTCCGGCACTGTTATGCTAAAGGAAAGGATGCTTCCACCAGTGTGGACGAACTCTTTGCATTCGAAATTCGATTACAGCACGCTGTTTATCACGAACCAACATAGGGACAGGTATACACTCGCACACACACACATATCCATCCGCACATATAAAGACACAAGCAGACATATATGTCTGTATATGTGCGGATGGATATGTGTGTGTGTGTGTGTGTGTGTGTGTGTGCGAGTGTATACCTGTCCTTTTCCCCCCCTAAGGTAAGTCTTTCCGCTCCCGGGATTGGAATGACTCCTTACCCTCTCCCTTAAAACCCACATCCTTTCGTCTTTCCCTCTCCTTCCCTCTTTCCTGATGAAGCAACCGTGTTTGTTTGTGTCTGTTAGTGTCCCTATCAACCTACCAACGCTTTCGACTGGTAAGTTACATCATCTTTGTTTAAAGGGTGGTCCATTGATCGTGAGCGGGCCAAATATCGTGAATAAGCGTCAAATGAAAAAACTACAAAGAACGAAACTTGTCTAGCTTGAAGTGGGAAACCAGATGGCGCTGCCATAGGTCAAACGGATATCAACTGCATTTTTTAAAAATAAGAACCCCCATTTTTTATTACATATTTGTGTAGTACGTAAAGAAATAAGAATGTTTTAGTAGGACCACTTTTTTCGCTTTCTGATAGATGGCGCTGTAATAGTCCGAACATATGGCTCACAATTTTAGACGAGCGGTTGGTAACAGATAGGTTTTTTAAATTAAAATACAGAACATAGGTACGTTTGAACATTTTATTTCGATTGTTCCAATCTGATACATGCACCTTTGTGAACTTATCATTTCTGAGAACGCATGCTGTTACAGTGTGATTAACAGTAAATACCACATTAATGCAATAAATGGTCAAAATGATATCCGTCAAGCTCAATGCATTTGACAATACGTGTAACGACATTCCTCTCAAGAGCGAGTAGTTCGTCTTCCGTAATCTTCGCACATGCATTGACAGTGCGCTGACGCATGTTGTCAGGCGTTGTCGGTGGATCACGATAGCAAATATCCTTCAACTTTCCCCATAGAAAGAAATCCGGGGACGTCAGATCCGGTGAACATGCGGGCCATAGTATGGTGGTTCGACGACCAATCCACCTGTCATGAAATATACTATTCAATACCGCTTCAACCGCACGCGAGCTATGTGCCGGACATCCATCATGTTGGAAGTACATCGCCATTCTGTCATGCAGTGAAACTTCTTGTAGTAACATCGGTAGAACATTACGTAGGAAGTCAGCATACATTGCTGGGGCAAAATGGGGGCCAATTATCCTTCCTCCCATAATGCCGCACCATACATTAACCCGCCAAGGTCGCTGATGTTCCACTTGTCGCAGCCATCGTGGATTTTACGTTTCCCAATAGTGCATATTATGCCGGTTTACGTTACCGCTGTTGGTGACTGACGCTTCATCGCTAAACAGAACGCGTGCAAAAAATCTGTCATCGTCCCGTAATTTCTCTTGTGCCCAGTGGCAGAACTGTACACGACGTTCAAATTCGTCGCCACGCAATTTCTTGTGCATAGAAATATGGTACGGGTGCAATCGATGTTGATGTAGCATTCTCAACACCGACGTTTTTGAGATTCCCGATTCTAGCCCAATTTGTCTGCTACTGATGTGCGGATTAGTCGCGATAGCAGCTAAAACATCTGCTTGGGCATCATCATTTGTTTCAGGTCGTGGTTGACGTTTCACATGTGGCTGAACACTTCCTGTTTCCTTAAATAACGTAACTATCGGGCGAACGGCCCGGACACTTGGATGATGTCGTCCAGTATACCGAGCAGAATACATAGCACACGCCCGTTGGGCATTTTGATCACAATAGCCATACATCAACACGATATCGACCTTTTCCGCAATTGGTAAACGGTCCATTTTAACACGGGTAATTTATCACGAAGCAGACACTGTCCGCACTGGCGGAATGTTACGTGATACCACGTACTTATACGTTTGTGACTATTACAGAGCCCTCTACCACAAAGCGACAAAAGTGGTCCAACTAAAACATTCATATTTCTTTACGTACTACACGAATATGTAATAAAAAATGAGGGTTCTTATTTTAAAAAAACGCAGTTGATATCCGTTTGACCTATGGCAGCGCCATCTAGCGGGCCAACCATAGCGCCATCTGGTTTCCCCCTTCAAGCTAGACGAGTTTCGTTCTTTGTAGTTTTTTCGTTTGATGCTTATTTCGTGAGATATTTGGCCCGGTCACTAACAATGGACCACCCTGCGTATCCGAATGGTACAGAAACCGGGAGATGTAGTTCAATAGATTCAATAGAAAGAGCTTCACGAATTGTGCAAGTGAATGATACATTGATGCACCTCTGGTCTTATGCAAGCAGTTATTCGGCTTGACATTAATTGATGGATACGCTGCCGAGTAATATCGTGCCAGATTCTATCTAGTTGGCTTGGTAGATCGCCAAAATCCCGAGCTAGCTGGAGGAACCTGCCCACAATGCTGCAGACTTTCTTAGTTGGGGAGAGACTCCGCGACCGTACTGGCCAAGATAAGGTTTGGCAACCACGAAGGCAAGCAGACGAAACTCTTGCTATGTGCGGACGGTTATTATCTTGTTGAAGTGTAAGCTCAGGATGGCTTGCCATGAAAGGCGACGAGAAAGGGAGTAGAATATGTTCTATATACCGCTGTGCTGTAAGAGTGCCACGGATGGCAACCAAAGGAGTCCTACTATGAAATGTAATGGCATCCAGAACATCATTTGTGATTGTCGGGGCGTATAGCGGGCGACAAGGCAGGTCGGTGTCCCACCGCTGTCCACGGAGTCTCCTGAAATGTATTCGGCCTGGACTCTCATTGACTGGAGTAGAATTGTCTTCAGCGAGTTAGTAAACTGCTACGGAATCAAAGGGAACTTCACAGCATATATAAACATAGCCAAAGCCTTGCAGATAAACAAAAATTACACGAAGCGAAATGTAGCGTGAGGAGGGCTACGCGAGAGGCGTTCAATGAATTCGAAAGTAAAGTTCTAAGTACTGATTTGTCTGAAAATCCTAAGAAATTTTGGTCTTATGTCAAAGCGGCAGGTGGACCAATACAAAATGTCCAGACACTCTGTGACCAAAATGGTACTGAAACAGCGGATGACAGACTACAGGCCAAAATACCAAATGTCTTTCTCCAAAGCTGTTTCACAGAGGAAGGCTGCACTGTAGTTCCTTCTCTAGATTGTCAGACAGATGACAAGATGGTAGATATCGAAATAGATGACAGAGAGATAGGAAAGGCCGCTGGATCTGATGGGATACCAGTTCGATTTTACACAGAGTACGCGAAGGAACTTGCCCTCCTCCTTGCAGCGGTGTACCGTAGCTCTCTAGAAGAGCGTAGCGTTCCAAAAGATTGGTAAAGGGCACAGGTCATCCCTGTTTTCTAAAAGGGACGTCGAACAGATGTGCAGAACTATAGACCTATATCTCTAACGTCGATCAGTTGTACAATTTTGGATCACGTATTATTTTCGAGTATAATGACTTTTTTGGAGACTAGTAATCTACTCTGTAGGAATCAGCATGGGTTTAGAAAAAGACGATCGTGTGAAATCCAGCCCGCGCTATTCATCCACGAGACTCAGAGGGCCATAGACACAGTAGATGCCGTGTTTCTTGACTTCCGCAAGGCCTTTGATACAGTTCTCCACAGTCGTTTAATGATCAAAGTAAGAGCATATGGACTATGAGACCAATTGTGTGATCGGAGAACGCAACATGTCATTCTCAATGGAGAGAAGTCTTCCGAGGAAAGAGTGATTTCAGGTGTGCCGCAGGGGAGTGCCGTAGGACCGTTGCTATTCACAATATATATAAATGACCTTGTGGATAACATCGGAAGTTCACTGAGGCTTTTTGCGGATGATGCTGTAGTAGATCGAGAGGTTGTAACAATGGAAAATTGTACTGAAATACAGGAGGATCTGCAGCGAATTGACGCATGGCGCAGGGAATGGCAATTGAATCTCAATGTAGACAAGTGTAATGTGCTGCGAATACATAGAAAGAAAGATCCCTTATCATTTAGCTACAATATAGCAGTTAATTCCATAAATTATCTGGGAGTAGGAATTAGGAGTGATTAAAAATGGAATGACCATATAAAATTAATCGTCGGTAAAGCCGATGCCAGACCGAGATTCATTGGAAAAATCCTAAGGAAATGCAGTCCGAAAACAAAGGCAGTAGGTTACAGTACACTTGTTCGTCCACTGCTTGAATACTGCTCACCGGTGTGGGATCCGTACCAGATAGGGTTGATAGAGAAGATCCAACGGAGAGCAGCGCGCTTCGTTACAGGATCATTTAGTAATCGCGAAAGTGTTACAGAGATGATAGATAAACTCTAGTGGAAGACTCTGTAAGAGAGACGCTCAGTAGCTCGGTACTGGCTTTTGTTGAAGTTTCGAGAACATACCTTCACCGAAGAGTCAAGGTATGTCTCCTAGGTATGTCTCGCGAAGAGACCACGAGGATAAAATCAGAGAGATTAGAGCCCACACAGATGCATACCGACAATCTTTCTTTCCACGAACCTAACTTGGCCAACAAGATTGTTGGATTGAGAACGCTTGGAGCATTATGGGTAGTGCCCTCCAATCAGACCGTGATTTTGACGATCTAACGTGGCAGTTGGACAAAGTCCCTGCGCAGGACATCCGACTCCGCTAATCAATGCCAAGCCGAATAACTGCTTGTATAAGGCCCACAGTTGGTCCAGCGTGTTATTGACTTGCTCAGTGTGTGAAGCTCTTTCTCTGGAATAAATGATTCAGTTTATATGAAACTGTTCAAAAAAAAATGGTTCAAATGGCTCTGAGCACTATGGGACTCAACATCTGAGGTCATCAGTCCCCTAGCCCCTAGAACTTAGAACTACTTAAACCTAACTAACCTAAGGACATCACAAACATCCATGCCCGAGGCAGGATTCGAACCTGCGACCGTAGCGGTCGCGCGGTACCAGACTGAAGCGCCTAGAGCCGCTCGGCTACAACGGCCGGCTATGAAACTGTAAAGAGTTGTTTGTCTGTACATGCGCACCACATTTACCGCTTACCGTTCCATTCGGATAATTCTTTCTCTTCTTTTTTTTAGTGTGCTTATGTTGCACATCGCCATGTTACATACTGCAATTCGTTCCCCTCTAACGGCAGAGGGCTGCAAATATGTAGACGTGAAGAATGAAGAAGTAGAATGTTAATGTTTGTTTTCAGGTTCGCAGGAGAGCTTCTGCAAAGTTTGGAAGGTAGGAGACGAGGTACTGGCGAAAGTAAAGCCGTGAGGAGGGGACGTGAGTCGTGCTTGGGTAGCTCAGTTGGTAGAGCACTTGCCCGCGAAAGGCAAATATCCCGAGTTCGAGTCTCGGTCCGGCACACAGTTTTAAACTGCCTGGAAGTTTCAATGTTTGTTTTATCTCAAAAGCTTTAATGGTTCTCAGATAAATTCAGAGGCATTACTTTTCACCACGCCTCCATTACTAACGTCAAGCTCAACGAATTCCCAAGGACACGAAATTTTCTAACATTGTGTGCATGGATACATGCTCGCCTTCACCAATCATAGCAATTTTGGCACACGAAATTCGGGAAAATTAAATCATGTGATACTAATGAATTAATGGCAAAATTTTGCTCATGAGCAATCACTTCGAACACACGCAGATAAATGAAATATTCTCAAAAATAACCGCGAACACGCCATATCCGGAGTTTTGAACAAAACAGACTGTTTCGAAATTTACCGGGAGCATTTACTCTTAACTACCAGTGAGTTGACTGGATAAAACACCAACTTCCCAAAGAGACAAATTCAAATAATATATACTGTATATATCGGCATTTGTGACAGAGGCTTCTTCGCAAGGTAATAGCAAAGTTAAGTTCGCCATTGAAAGAGGCCAAATAACAGACAACTTTCACTGCGATTCAGTACACTAATTTTTAGTTGCAAATTAGTCAGGGTCAAGGAGGCCCTAAAATGTTCGCATTGAAAGACATCAGACAGATGTCGTGTTTGCAGTTCTTTTTAATTTCTCTACCTCCCCTCTCCTGTACTTCCGGGGACACCACTTTTCCCTGTTTTTGTGCCTTCGGTCAGAAATAATAGTTTATCTTTTGGCCCCTCAACACAGTCAGTCTAAAAGTTACCATAGGTTGTTTGCATTGACTCCCAGATATCATACTCACTAATGAAAATGGCCAGTATTACACCATGGATCTCCATTCCGATATTTATCAAACTTTATGAAGATTTTCATCACACAACTGGCATCAAACGATTAAACTTTTATTCTATTCATAATCGATGCGCAATACAGTGCACAATTATCAACGCATGAAAATAAATCTGTTTGCAGATGTACCTGCAGTGAAGAAACAGGAGACAGAAACACAACTAAGGTACATGTTAAGGAAATACACCATCCAATAACAGTGGGCCAAACCAAAGGAGTGTGAAATCAAAGTCTCTGGTGGCAGGCTCAAAATCAACTCGCGAACAGGGGGGAAACATTGTAAAAACACGAAACATGCATGAAGTACCACGTGAATTACGAGAAACAACACAACACGACACCCCAACTGAAGCAGCTCTTATAACAGCATACCGCTGGTGCTTTCAGTCACGGTCGTGGACTTGCAAATAAATCAAAGGAAAAAAGTTCTCGTCGCACGGTGAAGCCGGGATCCCCAGTTTCTGAAATTAGAAAGATGATTGCAGCTACAGAGGTTAACAACTACACGATAAAGACTTTATTGTACTACTTAAAAACTCAAACGACGTCTGCAAAAATCAAACTGCCAGCGCTACAGGCGATCTTAAACAGAGTATGGACAACCTCACACAGAAATGCTGTAAATGTGAATATTCCGCTTCGGCACGATCTTGTGAAACGCTGTTCCACTGTGACAACAATATACAATTTCACTGCCAACATAATGGAGTCTTCAAATAGTGAAGTGTCACCAATAGGAATTTTCTGTGTCTTATCCAAAGCGTTTGATTGTGTGAACTATGACATTACATTACAGAAATTACAATTCTATGGCATAAATGGAACAGCATACGAGCGGTTAAAGTCATACTACAGAACAGGAAGCAAAAAGTTTCCTTATATGGCTTAAGTGATTTAAGAAAATTTCCCAATTCATCTGACTGGGGTGAAATTACATTAGGTGTTACACAGTGTTCGATCATGGGTTCCGTTCTGTTCTTGATATATGTATGTGAATGACCTCCCTTCTTATCTGAAACAAGGAGCTAAACTGATACTGTTTGCTGATGATGCAAGCATCATTACTAATTCAGTAAAAGAAGCTCCAATAGAAAATTATACAAATAATGTCTTTGGAAAAGTGATTGATTGGTTTTCTGCGAATGAGCTTGCTCTGAACTTTGAAAAAACACAGTACATCCAATTTTATGCTGCAAGGAGTACAGTTCCTTCAATAAATATAATACATCAACAGAAGTCAGAAGCCAGGGTAGAGCATACTAAGTTTTTGTGTGTACATATAGATGAGAATCTTAATTGGAACATTCATATTTTGGAACTCTTAAAGCGACTATGTTCAACAACTTTTGCTATCAGAATAATTGCCAATTTTGAGGAAACAGAAATTAGTACGCTTACATACTTTGCATACTTTGTCTGGTGTCATACAGAATAATATTTTGGGGTAACTCAACACTTAGGCAAAAAGAATTCACTGCTCAAAAGAAAGTGGTTAGAATAATGTGCGATGCTCATAGTCGCACATCTTGTAAGCATCTGTTTAAAAGGTTAGGAATTCTTACAGTAGCATCACAGTACATTTACTCAGTAATGAAATTTGTTCTCAACAACATGGACCAGTTTAAAAACAACAATGACAGTCATGACTGTAATACCAGAAGAAAGAAAGACGTACACTGTCCTCTACTTAAACTACCGTTGGCACAGAAAGGGGTAAAATACGCTGCTGTTAAACTTTTCGATAAATTACCCGATTAAATAAAATGTCTGACAGTCAACAGTAATAGTTTTAATAGTCAATTGAAACCATGTGATTCTTGAGTTTCTCCCGGCGTATTTGATAATCAAAATATCCACGGGTGTGCAGCCGGTCTATAGTGTCCAACGAGCACAATATTTCGGCGATCATACATATCGCCATCATCAGGTGAACTGACGGACTGAGCTCCTGTGAACGTGCCGGCACGGCGATCCGTACGCTAAGGCTGCTCAGAGGGAACTGGGTTCGGTCGCGGCGGCGGCCGATTTAAATACCCTCCGCCCGCGGCGCGCTCCCTCCGCCGTCCGCGCCCCGCGCCGCGGTCGCGCGGTGGAACAGATTGCGACGGCGTCTGAGATGACGTCGGTGTGATGGCTCTGTCCGCCGTGGTCGTCACAACTATACGTTTGCTCGATTTACTCTTGATTAACCCGATCGCTGGTTCCCAAGCCTTGCTAAGATTATAGCCACAGTCACGGTTTATGAGGTCGTCATTGGTGCGAATTTCGATGGCCTCTCTAACAACGCTGTCCCAGTATCTCGACGTCTGTACCAGAATCCTCGTGCGGTCATACTCCATGGCGTGATTTTCCGACAAACAATGTTCAGCGACCGCCGACTTGCTCGGATACATCAGTCGAGTGTGCCTCTGGTGTTCACGGCATCGATCTTCGACGGTACGCATCGTCTGACCAATATACGACTTGCCACATTGACACGGGATCTGGTACACGCCGGCCTTCCTCAGGTTGGATGAGTCAGATATCATGGTGAGTTTTGACGTCGTTTCCTTGTTTACGAGGGTACCCCTGCGAGAGTCACTAGAATTGATTAGTCAGAAGTTTGACGAGAAGACCACTGAACTTTTTAGGCATGTCTTGACTTCCACGTATTTTCTTTTTAATGGAGAATACTACGAACAAACGGAGGGAGTCGCCATGGGTAGCCCACTCTCACCGGTGGTAGCGAATTTGTACATGGAGAACTTCGAGGAGGAAGCCCTGTCGTCATCCGTATGGAAACCTACTTGCTTTTTCCGTTACGTGGACGACACGTTCGTCATCTGGCCACATGGTATGGATAAACTCCTTGACTTCCTTACACATCTAAACTCCATACACCCCAACATCAAATTCACTATGGAGACTGAAACGGAGGGTAAATTACCTTTCCTTGACGTCTTGGTCAAGAGAAGGGCTGACGGCACCCTAGGTCATGGGATGTATCGGAAGACTATGCCCACTGGTCTGAATTTGCACGCAGACAGCTGCCACCACCCTTCACAGAGGAATGGGGTACTTAAAACTCTAGTACATAGGGCGCGCACTATCTCTGACGCAGAGAGTCTACCCCAGGAATTGGAACATCTGAGAACTGTATTTCGAAAAAATGGGTACTCAGAGTGGCAGATTCAACGTGCTCTCCGCCCAACCACTGCAGCACAACCTGTTGAGATGGATGAAGTCACGAGGGAGGAGGTAGGCACTGCATTTATTCCATACACAGGCGCACTCTCGGGGAAAATCGCCCGCATTCTGAAGAAACACCGGGTCGGAACTGTGTTTTGTCCTGCAAATAAAACTCGTGCACTGGTGGGGAGCGCCAAGGATGACCTCGGTTTGAGGAAGGCCGGCGTGTACCAGATCCCGTGTCAATGTGGCAAGTCGTATATTGGTCAGACGATGCGTACCGTCGAAGATCGATGCCGTGAACACCAGAGGCACACTCGACTGATGTATCCGAGCAAGTCGGCGGTCGCTGAACATTGTTTGTCGGAAAATCACGCCATGGAGTATGACCGCACGAGGATTCTGGTACAGACGTCGAGATACTGGGACAGCGTTGTTAGAGAGGCCATCGAAATTCGCACCAATGACGACCTCATAAACCGTGACTGTGGCTATAATCTTAGCAAGGCTTGGGAACCAGCGATCGGGTTAATCAAGAGTAAATCGAGCAAACGTATAGTTGTGACGACCACGGCGGACAGAGCCATCACACCGACGTCATCTCAGACGCCGTCGCAATCTGTTCCACCGCGCGACCGCGGCGCGGGGCGCGGACGGCGGAGGGAGCGCGCCGCGGGCGGAGGGTATTTAAATCGGCCGCCGCCGCGACCGAACCCAGTTCCCTCTGAGCAGCCTTAGCGTACGGATCGCCGTGCCGGCACGTTCACAGGAGCTCAGTCCGTCAGTTCACCTGATGATGGCGACATGTATGATCGCCGAAATATTGTGCCCGGAATTGAAACCATATTTCCTTGACAACTTCTTCTTTACCATAGATGAATTCTTGATTAGGAATAAATAAATCTATAGGTGTAATATATGTATTTTATGCCATTTAAAGGAATGAGGTAGGTAATAAAAATTTTAAGGTGCTTTTTTTTCTTTTTTTAAAAAAAACGAACCTTGATTCACATCTGCATTTCGTATGCACTTGACACGTTCCACATCATAACGGTTAAAGTGAGACAGATCAATGGAATACGTAACTAACTAACTAACGAACTAAGTCATCTGTTAATGTAGAAGTTTGATAAATCCTGCAGTCATTGTAAAAAGTTGATATAAGTAATACAGGACGTAGTGACACGGTTCTAATTCCCTTCTCTCTCTCTCTCTCTCTTTCTGCTTTTGAAACCGTTTAGTCACTACGCCTGTTTCCTGATTGGTTAGGATAGTTTCAAGACTGTTCGTGGAGCTTGTAAACAGCTGACGTGCTTTACGGTATGCTCCCACTGTAATCAACGGATATGTAAGAATCCTGTGCTCTTCTCACACTAAATACAAACTTGGATTCTCAGAATACGCTATACTGTGATAAGTACATAATAGCTCGATACAGAATGTATAGACCACAACATTACTTAAGAAGGCTACGCCCATTCTACACACTGACCCCCCCCCCCCCCACCCCCGGCAGTCGTACTTACAACCAATGCCTACAGTCAAGTAAATACACAACATATGTAAGTGCTGCTGAGGTGGTTATTATTGATGTGTAATTGTTAGCTGTCGGAAGACTATGTGTGGACAAGTAATGCAAATGCGCTTTATGTAAATGTTATTCACAGAGTAAGTGAACAAAATGTATATATTTGTAGGGAAGCCTTAACAGATTCGTGTCGTCACATTTCAGACCGATCGAGGCAATAATTCTTAAATACTGCCTGGGATGAAAGTAAGTAGCAATATAAACCGTAATAGGAATTAAATGATTCTTTAAACTAGCTATTACTTGTATAAAATAGAATAAACTACCTTAGTACGCAATTTTTATTTAAAGTAGCTGACAGCTGTGCACAAATTACATTTCACAACAACTCTGTTTTAAATTCGGGAATTTTGGTGAATTAAGATCTTTAATTATCACCTTTAGGAATATGAACACTGTTTTGTTGTGTAGTACTCTTTAGCCTGATGTTAGGTAAACAGATTTCTTTTGGTACGACCAAGCAAAACAAATGGCTGCGTATTGTTGATAGAGACGTCACTTAAGTTACCTCTTACCTTGTGATGACTACAGCGTACTCTCAGGAGTCAGCGCTCTGCTGTTCCGTGAATATCGCAAAGCTGCTGCTAAAATGGAGAAGGCAGTTTCGTCGATTTCTAAAATATTCACGGAAGCTGAAAACAAAAACTTTTAGGCAGCTCTGACGCCTCAAACTTTGAGTAAGACACTGTAGACTAATATTTAGATGAATTCTAAAGCAGCGGAATGGGCAGACGTCGGGTTTAGTTCATGAACACAGATATTCAGCTCGTCTGTTTAACACACCGTTCAAATTAACGATCGAAAGCTGTGTCCTTACACATTTGGAATACAGTTGAAAACAAAAGAAGCCGCAGTTCAACTATCAATCCACTTCCACTTGAAGAGCGGTCGAACAAACAAATTCCTGTCCATCGTTTGGCCACGATCATTAAGTAAATTGTTCATTTTGCTGCTTGAGTGAGCTATACTCTCTCTACCTAACGGCTATAGATTCTGAAAGTTGTGACGACTCTTTCTATCTTCTTCTTCCCTCCATCTTCCTCGATGAATCTTCTCACGTCGGATTTCTTCACCTGCTGTCTTTTATTCTTGCGCGTCCTCTTCTCTGTCGACATATGGTCTAGTTCTTCCTCGTAGTAACCAGAATGCAGCAATCGCTTTCTAAAACTTTTCACGATCAGTTCGCGTTTTTTCGTATATAATGACGTTCTCAGCCTCCAAATGGCGACTTCTACTTTCTTTCGAATTCCTCTTCCTTCCGACTCTGGCAAAATTGGTCTTTCCTTCAGAATTTAATGACACTTTCCCCCATTTAGACCGCGCTCGTGACCGAACGTCTCCAGACATCCAGGGGGAAAAAATAAGGCTTCGAACCCCTTATCGCTCATCATTTGTCTCTCCTTTTTGCTCGTCAAATATTAGTACATTGATTACACCTTAGCAGGCTCATTTTCTAGAAGTACAAAGAGAAAATATAAAAATTACATTGAGATAATATTACACGCGTAACACAAGTAACATGTATTTACAAAACACTTTTTACTTACGTTTTCATGTACAAGACCACCAAATGAATCAATAAAGCTCAAAGAAAGAGAATAAGAAAGATATGTTTAATTTTATATCCTTTCCTATACGATACTCAATTCGTGAAACACTGTCACTAGAATACCGAAGACCGACCAAAGTTTGTTCGTCACAGAAGACTTTACACACAAAGCGGACTACACCTAAATGGCTTGGGGAAAAACACATCTGGCGAACGCGATAATCAAGGTAATAAAAAAACACGAAAACAATTTCAAAACAAAAACAGTAGTAGTAACTTCGTCGTCAACCACAACAGCTGCAACAATAGCACTACTAAAAGAGATAGAAGAGTCAGAATCAGCATCACTGCCAATAAAAACTGCACTAGTAGCAGTGACAGCTAAAAAAGATGAGGAGAAGTGTCAAAATACTGCACTGAACAGGTATCTGAATGTTGCACAGGGGCAGTTGAATTTAGTGAAACTGAACTTCTAATTCTTATTATTTGTAACTCCCATAATTTTGACTTCATACCTTTTCTGCTCAAGCTAGAGAGGGTTCTTGGATCACTTTATAGGATGTACCAAAATTAGTTCTATGTATTGGCTTCATTATTAATTTTGTATGTGATTCTGAAGAAAAAGGATGATGGAAGATCTCCTAAACTCATAAAATCTTATGCTGGCCGTATTTTTTTCCAACCAGGGTGCAGGGGAAAGGTAGCATAGCCACAGACAGTATTTCTAATCATCCTTCATTATTAGATGGACATTCTGTTTGTAAAAGGTTCAATGGCATTCAGACTATGATGCAAAAATTTTAACACTGAAAGGTTTTTTGTACTCAAACAAATGTTGTATATAATTAGAAACAATGTAGAAAAGCAAATACAATGGCACTAGAGAGTTCTTTAAACCTCATTAAGCAACAAGAGTGTCAGGATGACAAATATATATATCTAAATATATCCAATTTCTCAAGCTCTTAGAAAGTTGCTTTCCATTAGAATGTTCAAAACAGGGTACTAGCAGTATAAGGCAGTCTGGATGGTTGACTAGTGCGATAAGGATATCATGTAGAACAAGTCGGAATTATATCAAAATGTTAGAAGCAACAGTACCCCTTTACAGAAGGTACAGTAAGGTGCTTAAAATCTTATTAGGAAGGCAAAGAGTATGTGGTACGCAAATAGAATAGCCGATTCATAGGATAAAATTGAAATCATATGGTCAGCCGTGAAGGCAGTGTCTGGCCAGCAGCACAGAGTCGAAGATAAAAAGTCAGTACGTAGTAAAAATTTTCTGTTACTGGTAAGTCAGGTATACGTATCGTATTTAACAATCAATTTCTGAACATAGCTGGTGGACTAAATGAAAACTTAGTTTCTGCAGGGAATCATATAACTCTCTTGGGGAGCGCCTTTCCGAGACTGATATCTGAAATACTCCTCTGTGACACAAAGGGGAGATCGAGTTAATAATCAAATCACTGAGAACTAAGTACTCTCTTGAACATTATGTAGTATGTAACAGAATACAAAAGTACTGTTCTGTACACGTTAACCCTGTACTTCGCCATATTTGTAATTTTTCCTTTAGGAATGGTCAGTTTCCTGAAAGATTAAAGTTCTCAGTAGTAAAGCCGCTTTATGAAAAGGGGGAAAAGGATAACGCAGACAATTTTAGACCTATATCTATGCCATCAGTGTTTGCTAAAGTTATATAAAAGGCTGTGTATGTAAGGATAATTGATCATTTCATGTCACATAATTTGTTGTCAAACTTACAGTTTCGTTTTAGAAGTGATTTAACAACTGTAAATCCTACATCCTCTTTTCTCTGTGAGGTACTGGATGGATTAAACAAAAGGTGTCGAACGTTAATCATCTGTTTTTGATTTAACTAAGGCGTTTGATTGTGTTGATCACAAAATATTTCTCCAGAAGTTGGACCATTATGGAATACAGGAAGTAGCTCACAAATGGTTCACTTCTTAGCTTAAGAACAGACAGCAAAAGGTTATTCCCCACAATATTGAGAATGGTTATTATGTGGTGTCCGAGTGGAAAACAGGTACATGGGATGGGAGACCCAGGGATCGGTGCTTTGGCGTCTCTTCTAAAATATTTCTGTTTGCTGATGACACTAGTTTGATAGTTAAGCATGTTGTGTGCAACGTTCACACTGTTTCAGATAGTGCAGTTCAAGACATAAATTCATGGCTTGTAGAAAATAAATTACGCTAAATCACAGTAAGACTCAATTTTTAAAGTTTCTAGCGCACAATTCAGCAAAACCTGACGTTCCAGCTACACACAATGGGCATATGATTAGTGAGACTGAACAGTTCAAATTACTAGGTGTTCAGATAGACAGTAAACTGTCTTGGAAAACCAATGTTCAGGATCGTATTCAAAGACTTAATGCTGCTATTTTTACTATTAGAACAATATCTGAAATAAGTGATAGTTCGACACGAAAAATGTTCTCCTTTGCTTATTTTCATTCGCTTATGTCGTATGGTATTATAGTTTGTGGTAACTTTTCCCATCCACAAATGGTATTTCTGGCTCAGAAATTGGCGGTTCAGGCAATAAGTTGCTGAAAGTTCGCGAACCTCTTGTCGATCCCTGTTCATTAGTCAGGGTATTCCGACATTCTTCACTCAATATGTATATTCTTCAGTGTCGTTTGTTGTCAACAATACCAGCTTATTCCCAAGAATTACCACTTTTCACTCAGTATTAGGCAGAAATCCAATCTACGTTTTGTTCGCACTTCCTTAACTCTGTGGAGAAAGGAGTGAACTATCCTGCTGCATTCATTTTCAATAAGCTACCACAACAATTAAAAAAATCTTAGCATTAATCAATGCGCTTTCAAATCTGAACTGATGAGTTCCCTCATGGACCACTCCTTCTATTCTACTGAGGAGTTTGTTGAAAAATCAAGGTGATTCCGGTGCAATATTGTTGATTGCGTTTACATAAACGTATAGCGTGTCGTCTTTTTAGGATTCATAAACAACTTTTTTGTTCTAATTTCATGTACTGACACGTTCCATGATCACGTAGATTAGCTCCTCAGCTTGGTCCTAAAGGAAATAGAGGTGTAAAATAAAAATAAAATAAAAAACAGAAGCAGCTGTGGATAGAGAAGGGAAGGTAAGCAACCTATACCTCCTCACCGTCCAAATGATTTTTTATTTGAAGGCAAGAAGAAGGAGAAGTCTCCAAGGTAAGCAGTGTGCTTTGTTTCTTAGCTCTCCAGCAAAATATCGACTTCATAAGAAATACAGTGCCGCAGCTAAACATAGAATTAAAGACTCTTGATAGCTCGTAGCTAGCATTACAAAATATTGGTGAAGAGGATTTGAAATAGCACATGCAATTCCAAACTCATGGTCTAACTTGTCATTATGGTATAACACTATGAGAGGTAGCTTTTGTTGACATTGTCAACGTTGGAGACCAGCGATCTGCCGCAATTTTTATATCAACGATTCAAAATCCTCGATGTCAAGACGGGAAATAAATTTTTAGCTTGATTACTAGTTTAAGGTACACACGAGCCATCTTCTGATTTACGACATAAAATTTCACATGAGATTACAGAAGTGTACAACAACTGGCACAATTTAATCAGTATTTATATTACCTCGTTGCACATATCATCAGGAGTACGTCATCAACACGTGGTGTATGAGAATAGTATTGCAGTTGATAACCATCACAACAATCAAGAAATAAAACATTTGAAATACACATCATGTAAACATGTGTGGCCATTACTGCAGTGAAGAGGGGACTAATAGCCATTTTTTAAGTTCGGTAATCCACTTACAGCAATGATCGCTAGATGGGATTAGCAGTCGGCTATGCAACGTGCATAAAATATTAATGTTCTAATAAAATTTAAAAGTAATACAGGGTACAACTGTATTTATAGCTGAATTATTAACATCGATACAGTCCACATTATAACTGAATGAACAGGGCTTCAACTAATGATGGTATGACCTGATAATACGAGGTTATTAGCGTTAATAAGCGATCCAATTTTATGTAATATTCTACCAAACTGATAATTTACCAAAGTTTACCGGCCTCAGCCATAGTCTAAGCATTTTGAAACTGTAAACGACATGTCTTCATAACAAATCAAAGTATAAGGAATATTATCAACATACAACATTATGGACCACAACAGGTTGAAATAATGGTAATCAGTTTTTCATCTTAATGATGGTATTAAGCAATAATAAGAAATTACTCAATTACTGAAAAGGAAAATAGATACTAAATGTACACTAATAAAAATGATATAATGGAAATAGATTATAAAAGTAATAAAAACTGCAGATCTCAGTAGCTAGATGTCTACCAAATGCATACATCAAAGCTACAAAACCTGGGTCATTGGAATTTATCTTAATCTTATATATCAAAAAACAACAGTAGTCATCACTCGAGGGCTAGATGTAGTATTTTTCGATATCCAATCAGTGAAATATCGTTATTTGCAACCAACATCACAACACATTCTACCACAAGATTGACGTTCCCATTCTTAAGAGCAAATACATACAGAATACGTTATTATGTTTTATCCAGAATGCACCAGTGGAAATGGGTCTTAGTTATCGTCCAATTCCATATGGAAATGTTGCCCAAAGTCTAGATTAAAATGGCTATGAGACAGGAACCAATATGATTAAATTGTCTGCGTAAGACAAAGTATGACAGTATATTCCTGTATCTCTGTATTATATGTGTTGTACATATGTTTGAAAAGAATATATTGATTATTCAAGGGCTTGGTGTGAATGTACCAATGCCTCTGTTATTGACAATTGTTGAATAGTAAATCATAGTGTATGATGTATGTACAGAAGTTGTAATTTTTAAAAAAGATTTTAACTATGTGTTGAGTCATTATGGCAATTAAACTAATCAAGAAATTTTATGGTATGTATCCTGTAATTACTACTTCTTGTGTATGCTTGATTTGCTAATATTTTATGTGCAATTTCTATTTTGGGTCTGTAATTTTGTTTCCTATAAACTATAGCAAGTTGCTGTATTCATAGGTGCAGCTTTATACCTTAGATCTGAAGGTGGCTCGTGTCCAGCTGAAACCAGGAATCAAAATTAAAACTTATTTGTGATCTTGAACTCGAGGATTTTCAGTCCATAATATAAAAATTTTGATAGGTGGATGATCATGCACGTATGAGTATACGAAGGAAGGGCTTATGTAGATAGTTAGAAATGAAATTATTTCTTTAAGTCAAGGAAAATACATAGAGACATTGGATAAGAAAGTCATATACTACATGTTCCAAGGATTACTTATATTATGCGTTTACTGTTTTTCCAGTGATCACATAGATACTTTCATTGCAAAATTAACCGAACTATTGGACATGGTTTCTAATCCTAAGGGGAAAATGATTATTTTTGGTGATTTAACATCAACTCAACGAAACGAGATGGATTCTGCACCACATTCTTAAAGATTATGTACAGCTAACGAATATCACCAAAGATTAACACAGCCACAAGGATAATAAAGAAAGCAGCAGCAAGTGTTGACCAGATACTAACGGACATAGAGAAATGAAGTTTTAATGTTGTTGCAGATAACCTTAATCTTTCAGATCGTTCTAGTCAGACCTTAAAATTAAACATAGCTGTAGAAAACAAAAATATATTACTAGAGTTTTCTCTAAGCTAAAAAGAGTTCAATTTGTCCCACAGATGAGCAACAAACACAGGACGTAGTGTACACAATGATTAGAACAAACGGGAAGTTTTCAAAGTTCCCAACAACACTGACATTAAAAGAAGTGTTTCCAAAAGTATTAAGAGTCATTAAAGTACAAAACAAAAATAAGTGGGTGACTGGAGAGATAAGGAAATCTTCCATAACAGCCAAGCACCTCAGCAGCATAAGAATCAACCAAAATGATGCTGCATTTCTAAACTACTACTACACGCCAAAAACGTAATAGAAAAGTAATAGGAAAGTATTATCAGCAGCCAAAATCTCCCAAAATGATAAATGTACAGAAAAAGGTAGAAAAAATGTAAGCAGCCTAGTACATCACCAAACAGGAGAGAAAAAGAAAAAAAAATTAAATCAAATAAACATACAGTTTCAGCAGAATGGTACCACAATTGATGCGTCAGAAAAACTAGAAAACTTCGCAAATCAATATTCAGCAACTTAGTTACCAAGGTACAACAAAAATCTGATGTAAGACAGCCTGTACAAAGGCTCAACCACGTATCAAACTCAATGATGCAGCGACCACTCGCTGTGGAAGAACTAAGTACTACTGCGTGCAACCTAAAAAAATAAAACATCAGCAGATATCACTCGATGTCCCGAGGACTATATAGGCAGCAGCAACGACCCTGTAGTGTGCTTCATAAATGAATCTTTCGCCACAAGTTGCTTCCCAGGGCACTAAACCATGTAAAAGTTCTGCCTCTATATAAGAAAGGTGACCCACGAAATACAGAAAATTAGTGCCCCATTTCTAGCTCATCGTTTTCAAAGCTAATGGAAACCATCACGAAAAACAGAGATCTTAACAAAGTGCAATCTTCTGAGTAAAAAAGAAAACAGTTTGTTTTCACGTTTGGTAAAAACAGAGGCTCCGCTATACCTCAGTTTACAAACGTTGGTCTAGAACCACTAAACAAAGGAGATCAGGAAACCGGTATCTTCCTTGGCTTTACCAACGTCTCTCGCACAGTAAGCCATTAAATAATGTTAAATAAACTGTATATATTAGAAACAAGGGGAGTAGAAGTAATTGGTTTCCTTCGTACCCGAAAAACATCGTACAATGGGACGAAATTTCTCAAACGAAATCCAGTCATGTCATAAAACATATTTCTAACCCAAAATACGTTAATATTGTATCTCGCATAGTAGTATGCTGAGTCCAATAGTGTTTTCAATACACACTGATGAATTCCTAGAGTGTCATTTATCATGATTAAAGTAACATTCTAATCAGCAATGAGTCACCAAGAGTACTAAAGGACAAAGCTTAGGAAACACACACACACACACACACACACACACACACACACACACACACACACACACATATATATATATATATATATATATATATATATATATATATATATGCAGGTGGATAGTAAACAACAAATTAACCTCACATTTAAAGTAAAAATCAACAGTATTAGTTTCCACAAAGCAGAAAAACCAACAGTATCTCTCTAAAAGTGAAAGATGAGCTCGTAGAATGTGCAGCAAGAACAAAAATTCTGCGGATGTATATGGACTTACAACTAAAGTGGACGGAGCATATTACAGTCCTTGAAAAGCGAATAGCTTCAGTAGCGTTTGCAGTTCGAATAATAACTTCAGTGTGTACTAGTTTACGTCCATTCCCTAATAATTTATTAGATAACCTTAAGAGGAACAAATGAACAAAATAAACAAACAGCATTTAAGGTGAAACAAACGACTATACGAATTATAACAAAAAGTATCAAGAGAATTCGTTGCACTGAGCTGTTTAAATCTATGAGAATCTGGACTGTCAATGTCAGTATAGCTTGTGAACACTGATCTACATATAGAAAGACACGAAGACCTCGGCCAGTTGTAATATTTCCTTCTTTGCAGCCATCATATTCAGCTACAAAAAACTCTTCTTAGAGCAGTTGAAAAGACAGCAGTTGCAAAATGACGTAATGTAGTGTGAGGTACCGATGACAGAAGGCTTGTTCCGTACGGGTATCGTAAGAAAGACCGCCTAAATTGTGATCCTTCTCCGCGATAGGCTGCTGCGTTCGGTAGTTGCCGGCCAAAATGACAAAATGACAAAGAGATGCAGATGATAAACGGGTATTCATAGGAGAAATATATTATACTAGGACTGACATGTGGTTACATTTTCACGTAATTTGGATGCATACATCCTGAGAATCAGTACCGACAACAACCACCTCTGGCCGTAATAACGGCCTTGATACGCCTGGGCATTGAGTAAAACCGAGCTTGGCTGGCGTGTACAGGTACAGCTGCCCATGCAGCTTCAACACGATACCACAGTTCATCAAGAGTAGTGAATGGCGTATTGTGACGTTGTGATGAGCCAGTTGCTCGGCCACCATTGACCAGATGTTTTCAGTTGGTGAGAGATATGGAGAATGTGCTGGCCAGGGCAGCAGTCGAATATTTTCTGTATCCAGAAAGGTCCGTACAGGACCTGCAACATGCGGTCGTGCACTATCCTGCTGAAATGTAGGATTTCGAAGGGATCGCATGAAGGGTAGAGCCACGGGTCGTAACACATCTGAAATGTAACGTTCACTGTTCAAAGTGCCGTCAATGCGAACAAGAGGTGACCGAGACGTGTAACCAATGGCACCCCGTACCATCACGCTAGGTGATACGCTAGTATCCAATGTGCGTTCACCGCGATGTCGCCAAACACGGATGCGACCATCATGATGCTGTAAACAGAACCTGGATTCATCCGAAAAAATGACGTTTCGCCATTCGTGCACCCAGGTTCGCCGTTGAGTACACCATCGCAGGCACTCCTGTCTGTGATGCAGCGTCAAGGGTAACCGCAGCCATGATCTCCGAGCTGATAGTCCATGCTGCCGCAAACATCGTCGAACTGTTCGTGCAGATGGTTGTTGTATTGCAAACGTCCCCATCTGTTGACTCAGGGATCGAGACGTGGCTGCACGATGCAGCAGTTGACCGGCGTTGCCTGGTGAAACGTTGTTGTGATGCCTCGTGTAAGGAGGAGAAATGCGTACCATCACGTTTCCGACTTTGATAAAGGTCGGATTGTAGCCTATCGCGATTGCGGTTTATCGTAGCGCGACAGGACCTGCAACATGCGGTCGTGCACTATCCTGCTGAAATGTAGGATTTCGAAGGGATCGCATGAAGGGTAGAGCCACGGGTCGTAACACATCTGAAATGTAACGTTCATCGGCGCCAACCTTGTGTGAATTATCTGAAAAGCTAATCATTTGCATATCACAGCATCTTCTTCCTGTCGGTTAAATTTCGCGTCTGTAGCACGTCATCTTCGTGGTGTAGCAATTTTAATGGAAAGTAGTCCATGCGGATAAGATGCCTGTCATCTCGACTGCTAGTGATACGAGGCCGTTGGGATCCAGCACGACGTTCCGTATTACCCTCCTGAACCCACCGATTCCATATTCTGCTAACAGTCATTGGATCTCGACCAATGCGAGCAGCACTGTCGCGCTACGATAAACCGCAATCGCGATAGGCTACAATCCGACCTTTATCAAAGTCGGAAACGTGATGGTACGCATTTCTCCTCCTTACACGAGGCATCACAACAACGTTTCACCAGGCAACGCCGGTCAACTGCTGCTTGTGTATGAGAAATCGGTTGGAAACTTTCCTCATGTCAGTACGTTGTAGGTGTCGCCATCGGCGCCAACCTTGTGTGAATTATCTGAAAAGCTAATCATTTGCATATCACAGCATTTTCTTCCTGTCGGTTAAATTTCGCTTCTGTAGCACGTCATCTTCGTGGTGTAGCAATTTTAATGGAAAGTAGTGTATTAGACAAACTAAACAGCTCATTTACTTGCATTGCAAATTGAAGCATCTCTCAATAGCGTTCTACCATTCCATTATTTCACAAGTATTAATAACCAACAGAGTAATAAACAACTGCTAAATGAAAATGCCATCGAAGCCCTTCGGTGATCTTCGGATCGCGCCTAACTTGCATGGAGGGCGGAGCGGTTTGGCTGTAAGACAGAGCTAGTTTGGTAGTGTGGAAGACAGACATGTTGTCTGCCGCGGTATCAATTAAGACTTAGTTAGAAATGTCTAATGTGTAAATCAGAGCTGGTTCGGCAGGCCGGCAGCTGTGACCGAGCGGTTCTAGGCGCTTCAGTCCGGAACCGCGCGACTGCTACGGTCGCAGGTTCGAATCCTGCCTCGGACATGGACGTGTATGTTGTCCTTAGGTTAGTTAGGTTTAAGTAGTTCTAAGTTCTAGGGGACTGATGACCTCAGATGTTAAGTCCCATAGTGCACAGTGCCATTTGAACCATTTGGTTCGGCAATGTCGGAAGACAGACATGTAGTCTGCCGCGGTAGGTGTCAGTTAAGTCTTTATTAGCAATGTATGGTTATTTGGACATATAGCTGAGAACAGTGTGATAATAATTACGGAAATATACCGTTCGTTAATTTGTGGAAGAATGGAAATCATTTGTGACTCTGAAAAGGAATGTAATTGTGCAGTTTCTCGTGCTCTGCCAATAAAAAGCGAGTGGCATCCGGTATAAACAAACTGATTGGAAATTTAATCATTTCTAAAATAAGAGTCCCTCTCAAAGAGTTTCTTACAGCCTCAAGATTACGGATTCACGATCTATGTGATGTTTTCTGCGCAGGGAGCAACAACTGTAGAAGACTGCAGGTTGGTGTACTTTTATTAGATTTATGCTTTCCACTCTGGGCGGTGTAAGCAAATAGGCACCCACCTCCACGTACTGCAATCTTAATACAAATGAGATGGCCGGCCGGAGTGGCCGAGCGGTTAAAGGCGCTACAGTCTGGAACCGCACGACCGCTACGGTCGCAGGTTCGAATCCTGCCTCGGGCATGGATGTGTGTGATGTCCTTAGGTTAGTTAGGTTTAAGTAGTTCTAAGTTCTAGGGGACTTATGACCACAGCAGTTGAGTCCCATAGTGCTCAGAACCATTAATTAACAAATGAGATGAGTGACACGTTACGTGTGGTAACACAGAGGAGGTATGAAAGAGATAAATATTTTTGATGCAAAGGGTTTATCATACACACGTCTACATCACTTCTCCCTCACTCTCTCTTTTTCAACTATCCGTGCAGCATCGAACCATCATGTTTCTACAGAACGTGAAACCAAGTCTAGCCATTACTTACGTCTCAGTACGAGAAACAAAACAAAAAGCCAAAATAGTGTACAATGTGCAATACTTTATTTATTAAGTCAGTCACATCGTTGGTCTGATGTGGCCCACCGTGAATCTTCTCCTGCGCCAACCTCTTCATCTCAGAGTAGCACTTGCAATCTACATCATCAGCTATTTCTCTCTAGATGTATCTTTCAGTCTTCCCCTACAATCTTTGCCCTCTACAGCTCCCTGTATTAACATGAGATTATTCCCTCATGTCTTATCATCCTGTCCGCCTTTCTTGTAGGTGTTTTTCAAAGATTCCTTACCTCACAGATTCTGCTGAAAACCTCCTCATTTCTTATCTTATCGTTCCATCTAATTTTTAATATCCGTCTATAAGACCTCACCTCGAAAACTTCTATTCTCTATTTTTTCAGTTTTCCCATAATCCATTATTAACCTCCATACAATACAAACGTACATCGTCTGAAATTTCTTCCTAAAATTAAGGCCGGTGCCAGATATCAGTACATTTCTTTTGCCCAGGGAGGCTCTCTTTGCCGGTATTAGTTGGCTTTTTAATGTCCTCCTTGCTTTGTCGATCATGTGCTATGCTGCTTTCAAGACAGAAGAAATTCTTCACGTCACCTACTTGTTTTAATGTTAGGTTTATAGCTAATCTCATTTATACTACACCTCGCTAATTTCGTCTTTCCTCGACTTACTCTCAATTCATGCTCTTTACTCATTAGACTGTTCATTCCATCCAACACGTCCTGTAATTCACTTTAGCTTAGGATAGCAATGACATCAGCGAATCTTATCATTGATATCATTTCCCCCTGAATTTTAAGCCCACGCTTGAACGTTTCTTTTATTTCCGTCATCGCTTGTTCGATGTCTAGACTAAACAGCAGGGACGGAAGACTATATCCGTGTCCTCTTTTTTTTTTTAATCCGAGCACTTCGTTCTTAGTTTTTCATTCTTATTGTTCCCTCTTCGTTCTTGTACATATTGTATATTATCCGTCTTTTCTTACAGCCTAATGCTTTTCTCAGAATTTCGGACATTTTGTACCATTTTACATTGTCAAAAGGTTTTTGCAGGTCAACAAATCCTATGAACGTGTCTGGATTTTTCTTTACTCTTGTTTACATTATCAATCACCAGGTTATAATTGCCTCTCCGACTCTCTTACCTTTCCGAAGTCAAACTGATCGTCATTTTAACAGATCTTCAATTTTCTCTTCTATTCTTCTGTATATTATTCTTACGAGCAACTTGGAAGAATCAGGTGCTAAACCGACTGCGCGATAACTCTCGCACTCATCAGTTGTTGCTGTCCCCGGAATTTTGTGGATGATGTTTTCCTGAAAGTCTGGTGGCATATCTTCAGACTTACATATTCTACACATCAGCTTGAGTAATCGCATGGATGCCACTTCCTCCAATGATTTCAGAAATCCCGAAGGAATATTTTCTGTCCTTCCTGCCTCATTTCATCGCAAGTCTTCCAGAGCTCAACTCAACTCTTGATCCTAATACTGGATCCCCTATCTCTTCCCTGTCGACTCTTCTTTCTTCTTTTATCACGTCTTCAGACAAGTCTTCCCCTTCATCGAGACCTTACGTGTACTCCTTCCAACTATCCGCTCTCCTCTAGGCTCAATACTGGAATTCCCATTTTACTGTTAACGTTGACGGCCTCGCTTTCAGTTTCACAGAAGTCTGCTTTGACTTTTCAATGAGCCGAATCAGTCCTTCCGACGGTCATTTCATTTCCGTTTTTTTTCATATTTTTCTTGTAGCCATATCGCCTTAGCTTCCGTACACTTTCTATATATTTCAATCCTAGGTGCTTTACATTTCTGTTTCCATGAATTTTACATAGATTTTCCGTACTCGCTTCTTTCGTCGATCAACTGTAGTACCTTTTTTTTCTATTATTCAAGGTTTCTTCACAGTTATCTACCTGTAACCTATGTGTGTGTGGTCCAGATTCTGTGTATGCCATTTTTAGAGTGTTCATTCGTTTTCATCTGAACTGCCTATTGTGTTATTGATTATCGCAGTGTCTATAGCCTCAGAGAACTTCAAACCCGTCTCATCATTTCTCAGTACTTCAGTAAATGAAATGATAGTACGGATTTATTGGCCGAGAGACTCTATCTGGGCCTCTTCTAGCCGCCAGATGCAACTCTTTCTATTAGGTTAGTGCATAAGTTCGTAGCGTTTTTGTTGCATTATTGGTATTCTGGTTGCTGTAAGTTTACTTATCGATTGTCATTTTTTATTTGTAGATCACTGTTGCTATTTGAGATAAAATATTTCCATTTTGACACTTGGAGACAGTGAGTGGAGCTGTGGACGCTAGCAAATTGAGTGCCAAGTGGAGGAATCGGAACGTTTCCGATATATTCTTCTGTTTGAGTTAAATGCAGGGGTGACAGCAGCGAAGGCAGCCACAAACATTTGCGCCGTGTACGGGGTGGGTATCACTCGACAGAGCACAGCAAGAAAACGGTTTTTTTCCTTTTAAGGAGGATCGTTGTGACATTAGCGATTCTCCACGTTCCGGAAGACCTTCGGAGTTTGATGAAGATCGGTTGAACGCATTAATCTACAATGATCCACGGCAGTGTACTCGAGAACTAGCAGTACTGGAGAACTGGCAAATGCGATGAACTGCGATTGGTCCACCATCGTGTGACATTTGAATGCAATGGAGAAGTTTAAAAATCGGTTGTCTGGGTACCGCATGCTCTAACCCACAATCACAAAAATCAGCTGGCAGCCAAATGTGCGTCTCTACTTGCTCGTCTTCAGTTGGCTTCTGAAAAACACCGATCTTTCCTATCCTGTGGCGTTACTGGTGACGAGAAATTGTTTCCTTATGCTAACTAAAGATCAGTTTGGATTCCATAGAAATATTGGAACACATGAGGCAATACAGACCCTACGAATTATCTTACAAGATAGATTAAGGAAAGGCCAACCGACATTTCTAGCATTTGTAGATTTAGATAAAGCTTTGACAATGTTGACTGGAATACTCTCTTTCAAATTATGAAGGTGGCATGGATAAAATACAGGGAGCGAAAGGCTATTTACAACATGTACAGAAACCAGATGGCAGTTATAAGAGTCGAGGGGTATGAAACGGAAGCAGTGGTTGGGAAGGGAGTGAGACAGGGTTGTAGCCTATCCACGATATTATTCAATCTGTATATTGACAGGTACTGGGAGATGAAGAAGCTTGCACGGGATAGAGTAGCATAGAGAGCTGCATCAAACCAGTCTCAGGACTGAAGACCACAACAACAACAACAACATATTGAGCAAGCAGTAAAGGAAAAAAAGAAATATTTGGAGTAGGAATTAAAATCCATGGAGAAGACATAAAAAGTTTAAGGATTACCGATGACATTGCAATTCTGTCGGAGACAGCAAGGAACCTGGAAGAGCAGTTGAACGGAATGAACAGTGTCTTGAAAGGAGGATATAAGGTGAACGTCAACCAAAGCAAGACGAGGGTAATGGAATGTAGTCAAATTAAATGGCTCTGAGCACTATGGGACTTAACATCTGAGGTCATCAGTCCCCTAGTACTTAGAGGTACTTAAACCTAACTAACCTAAGGACATCACACACATCCATGCCCGAGGCAGGGTTCGAACCTGCAATCGTAGCGGTCGCGCGGTTCCAGACTGAAGCGCCTAGAACCACTCGGCCACTAGTCAAATTAAATCAGGCGATTCTGAAGGAATTAGATTAGGAAATGAGACACTTAAAGCATGTAGTAAATGAGTTTTACTATTTGGGAAGCAAAATAACAGATGATGGTCGATGTAAGGAGGATATAAAATGTAGATTGGCACTGGCAAAGAAAGCGATTCTGAAGAAGTGAAATTTGTTAACATCAAGTATAGATTTAACTGTCAGGAAGTCTTTCCTGAAAGTATTTTTATGGAGTGTAGCCATGTATGGAAGTGAAACATGGACAATAAACAGTTTAGACTAGAAGAGAACAGAAGCTTCCGATATGTGGTGCTACACAAGACTGCTGAAGATTAAATGGGTAGATCACGTAAGTAATGAGGAGGTACTGAATAGAACTGGGAAGAAGATGAATTTGTGGCACAACCTGACTAGAAGAAGGGATCGGTTGGTAGGACACATTCTGAGGCATCAAGGGATCACCAATTTGGTACTGGAGGAAAGCGTGGAGGGTAAAAATCGTAGAGGGAGACCAAGAGATGAATATGCTAAGCAGATGCAGAAGGATGTAGGTTGCAGTAGTTACTTGGAGATGAAAAAGCTTGCACAGCATAGGGTAGCATGGAGAGCTGCATCAAACCAGTCTGTGGACTGAAGACCACAACATCAACAACATACTAACTAACGGAAAGGAAAGGTATCGTTGGGCCCAAACAAAGCAGCAACTCACCGCACAAAAACCTCCGCGCATCCAGAAAAGATAATGTTATGCATCCGGTGGAACAGCGGCGGTGCGGTGTGCTACGAATTGCTTTTCCGAGGTGTAACCATCACTGTTAACATTTGTTGTTAACGACTGAGACATCTTTCAGACGCAGTCCGAGAACAACGATCAGGAAGACTGCGTGATGTGATGCTACTCCATGATAACGGCCTCCCGCATTCTGCTAGACTAACAAAAGACACTGTACGAGTTGGGTTGAGAAGTCATTCCTCACCCACCTTATTCACCTGATCTGGCGCCCCCAGATTTTCGCCTTTTCTGCTCTGTATCGAACAACCTTCAAGGTTCAAATGGCTCTGAGCACTACGGGACTTAACATCTGTGGTCATCAGTCCCCTAGAACTTAGAACTACTTAAACCTAACTAACCTAAGGACATCACACAGATCCATGCCCGAGGCAGGATTCGAACCTGCGACCGTAGCAGTCGCGCGGTTCCGGACTGCGCGCCTAGAACCGCTAGACCACCGCGGCCGGCAAACCTTCAAGGAACTTCCTTTCTGGATGAAAATGCATTCCGAACGTGTCTCGACGAGTTCTTCGCCTCCAAACCACGTAATTTCTACAGTAACGGAACGAGAAACTATCCCAGCGTTGAGTTTTGTAATTAGTGAAAGAGAATATATTATTGATGACTAAAGCCCCTGTTATGTGTATCTGTTGTGTTTATTAAACTTGCGGAAAACGGCTACAAACTTATGCGCCAACCCAGTATTACACGCCATTTCGGCGATTTGCGTCTGACAACGATGTGAATGACGACGACGGCACGCAGATCCAGTCCTGAGTGGAGAAAATTTGACTCTGCTTGCAGAGCCGACATTTAAAGCCAATCACGAAGTGAAAACTCCTCAAGAAGGCTACAAAACAGACAACTTGAACAAGAAATATAATAAATTTCTACAAAGCATAAGCACTTTCTTTGATACCACTTTCTCATTTAAAAAACTGTAAGCAGATGTGCAGTACTAATAAGCAACCGATTTACATAATTAATGACATTACAATATCGTGTAAGAGAAAACGGGAGCCGCATCATAATATGAAGAACAGTCAGAACCCAGTTACAGGATTTCACTACAAATAATACTGCAAAGCGCTGAAGAATAGTGAGCAGTTGTAATATACGTAATTCAGCGCTCCTTATATTTTGAGGCATGCCGGCACGGTAGCTCAGCGTGTTCGGTCAGAGGGTTAGCAGCCCTCTGTAACAAAAAAACTGAGCTAATCGATCAACAACGAACTAAAACGGATGTCTTACAACGTCCGCCCCGAGCTGATGCAAAAAAAGGGGGGGGGGGACTGACTTTCATTAATAATCAAAACGTCCAGGGTCCAGTGTTCTTCGAAGCTGCTTAAATTCAAAATAAAAATTTTCAAGAATTTTCCGAAAGGCAGAACAATCAGCAATGATCAACGACATGAGGATGCAGAAAGCAATGGAAAGCTCTTCATTAAAGACACAACAATCTGTACCCACATGACGCGTGGCTTGTAACTGAAAAAGGTCTCATGATGACCTGTCCATTGGCAAAAGATTCCGGATTAGTCCCTTATTCGGATCTGTGAAGGGGGCTGCCAAGGGGGAGGTAACAATGAGAAAAAAAACTGACCAACCAAGGAAGGGATAACATTGTATGAGTAGGAGCGTGGGACGTCAGGAGTTTGAACAGGGGAAGGAGAGCTAGAAAAATCTGAAAATGGAAGTGCAAAGGTTCTATCTGGATATAGTAGGAGGTCAGTGAAGTGAAATAGAAAGAAGGTAAGAAACTGTTGCCGAACGAATATCGTGAAATATCAACAGCAGCAGAAAATAACAGGAGTGGCATTCGTTATTAATAGGAAAGTAGGGCAGAGAGCGAGCTACTTTCACAGTTCAGCGATAGGTTTGCTCTCAACAGAAGCGGCAGCAAACCAACGTCAACAACAATAGTTCAGGAATACACGCCTACGTCACAAGCAGATGGTGAAAAGACATAGAGAGTATACGAGGGTATTGAACGGGTAATTCGGTATATAAAGGGAGATGGAAATCTAATAACCATGCGGGATTGGAACGCGGTTGTGGGGGAAGGAATAGAAGAAAGGGTTACGGTTCAATATGGGTTTGATAGTGAGAATGAGACAGGAGAAAGTCTAATTGATTTTTGCAATAAATTTCAGCTAGCAATGGCGAATACACTGTTTAAAAACCACAAGAGGAGGAATACTTGAAAAAG
This sequence comes from Schistocerca piceifrons, assembly GCF_021461385.2. NCBI lineage: Eukaryota > Metazoa > Arthropoda > Insecta > Orthoptera > Acrididae > Schistocerca > Schistocerca piceifrons. Next base: position 844,620,479 of record NC_060140.1, on the reverse strand, counting down.
GTCTGAAGATACGGGATAATGTCATCTAGATTACATCGTCATCAGACAAATATTCCGAAACCAGGTATTGGATTGTAAAGCGTAACCAGGAGCACACATAGGGTGTTCGGGAATTCCCGCTACAAACTTCTAGAACTTGTACAAGGGAGTGAGTACGTAGTATTTTAAGTAGGAACCCATGTCCGCCAAACGTCATCCAACGATACTACAGAGGGTCAAAGTCATAGGCGACGGCGAGTATACACAGGGAGATTCCGTGTTGATGATACGAATTTTCAAGGATGATGGAGGAGGGTAAATGTGTCAATTCGAGGTAAGGGTCTCTGTACCGGAAGGGAACGAATCGCAAGTTATGAGCGAAAATCGTCATGATACCTCTGCCAGTGAAAATACTGTACCTGTACTGCTGTTGCTAAGACTGTAGGGTAGGCAACTTTCAGAGGTGGTAGTATGGACCAAATCAGGTAAAAGTCTGATAAACATGGCCTCTAAAGCGCATACCTTAAGAGCTAGGAGCACTTGTTCCATAAAGATGTGTTTCGCACTAGCGAAGATGAACAATTGCTCACAGCTCCTTAGGTATGCATTGTAGAATGGGTGTTTACTAGATTTTTTTTTCCTTGATTTGGCCCGTACTGCCAGTTCTGAAAGTTGCATGATTGGAAATTTGTGGTAAGATCTTATGGGACCAAACTGCTGAGGTTATCGGTCCCTAAGCTTACTCACTACTTAATCTAATTTAAACTAACTTGTGGTAAGGTCTTATGGGACCACACTGCTGAGGTCATCGGTCCCTAAGCTTACTCACTACTTAATCTAGCTTAAACTAACTTACGCTAAGGAGAACACACACACCCATGCCCGAGGGAGGACTCGAACCTCCGACGGAGGGAGCCGCGCAAACCGTGACAAGACGCCTGAGACCACGCGGGTACAACGAGCGGCGGAAGTTGCATAACCTAATATGTTAGCCAGAACAGTACCGGTACATTTATTCCATTGTCAGGGGTATCAGAATGATTTTCGCTTCTAACTTTCGACTCGTTCGTTTCCGAACCAGGACCCCTTACCAAAAATTGATACATTTATCCGTCTCCATCACCCACGAAAGTTTGTAACATCACGGAATCACCCTGTATATACATACATTAACACGCACCGGTGCCTACAACTTTGACGCTCTGTGCCGCTGGATGGCGTTTTCGGTCATGGCTTCTTATCCAAAAGACAGGGTATGTCGAAAAGAATCATCAGATATGGCACACCTATATTTCCGAAACTAATAAACATATAGAATGAATTTTGTTTTTTGATCCACTGGAAACTCAAAAAACTTTTTTTCATACCTTTTCAGAGGTGTTCAATATTCCCCCTTTAGATGCACGACATACGTCAATGCGGTGTTCAAATTTTTCGCACACTGCAGCGAGCATGTCCTGAGTTACAGCTTCCACAGCTGCTGCTATGCTATGCTTCATTTTATTCATTGTTGGTGGTAACGGAGGCACATAAACAGAGTCTTTTATAAACCCCCACAAGAAATAATCTCATACAATCAGATCCGGTGACCCTGGAGACCAGTAATGTACGGCTGAGACATTTGATCCAGTGCGACCGATCCATCGTTCAGTAATTCTTTGATTTAAAAATTCCCGCACTTCCAGATGACAGTGTGGAGGTGACCCGTCCTGTTGGTAAATGAAGTCGTTCGAATCAGTCTCCAATTGTGGGAAAAGAAAGTTCTCAAGCATATCAAGATATGTGCTTCCTGTAACAGTGTTCTCGACGAAGAAAAATGGACCATACACCTTTTCCCGTGAAACTGCACAAAACACATTAAATTTTGGAGAGACCCTCTCATGTTGTACAACTTCATGTGGTTGTTCCGTACCCCACATTTTGTATTTATTTATTTATTTACACTCCAGGTTCCGTAGGACCAAATTGAGGAGCAAATCTCCAAGGTCATGGAACATGTCAGTACATGAAATTACGACATAAAAGCAATAACAGATAAAATAAAATGTTTATGAATTCAAAAGAAGTCAAGCCATACGTTTAAATAAACTAAATCAACACCATAACCTAGGAATCAGCATAATTTTTCAAGAAACTCCTCGACAGTATAGAAGGAGTGACCCATGAGGAAACTCTTCAGTTCCGATTTGACAGCGCGTGGATTACTGCTAAAATTTTTGAATTCTTGTGGTAGCTTATTGAAAATGGATGCAGCAGTATACTGCACACCTTTCTGCATAAGAGTTAAGGAAGTCCGATCCAAATGCAGATTTGATTTCTGCCGAGTATTAACAGAGTAAAAGCTGCTTATTCTTGGGAATAAGCTAATATTGTTAACAAGAAATGACAGTATGGAACATATATATTGAGAGACCAATGTCAAAATACCCAGACTCGTGGATAGAGGTCGACAAGAAGTTCGTGAACTTGCACCATTGATTGCCCGAACCGCCCGTTTCTGACCCAAAAATATCTTCTTAGAATCGGAAGAGTTACCCCAAAATATAGTACCATACGACATAAGCGATTGAAAATAAGCAAAATAGATTAATTTTCGTGTTGAACAATCGCTTACTTCAGATACCGTTCGAATGGTAAAAATGGCAGTCTTTAAACAAGAGCCTGAACGTGGGCTTTGCACGACAGTTTACTATCTGAACACCTAGAAATTTGAACTCTTCAATTTCACTAACCATATGCCCATTCTGTGAAATTAAAACGTCAGGTTTTGTTGAATTGTGTGTTACAAGCTGTAAAAACTGAGTCTTACTGTGATTCACCATTAGTTTATTTCCTACAAGCCATGAACTTACGTCATGAACTGCACCATTTGAAACCGAGCCAGTGTTGCTCACAACATCCTTTACTACCAAGGTAGTGTCATCAGCAAACAGAAATATTTTTGAGTTACCTGTAAAACTAGAGGATATATCATTTATATAAATAACGAACAGGAGTGGCCCCAACACTGATCCCTGGGGCACCCTCCCCCTCCCCACTCCACCATTGGAACATACCCCACTCAGAACCCACATCACAGCCATTCTCAACTTTGTGAATAATGACCTCTTGCTGTCTCTTGCTAAAGTAAGAGGTGAATCAGTTGTGAGCTACTCCCCGTATTCCATAATGGTCCAACTTCTGGAGCAATATTTTGTGATCAACACAATCAAACGCCTTAGTTAAATCAAAAATATGCCTAGCGTTCGAAACCTTTTGTTTAAGCCATCCAGTACCTCACAGAGAAAAGAGAATATAGCATTTTCAATTGTTAAACGATTTCTAAAGTCGAACTGTACATTTGATAGCAAATCGTGTGACATAAAATGATCAATTATCCTTACATATACAGCCTTTTCAATAACTTTAGCAAACACTGATGGCATAGACATGCGTCTAAAATTGTCTACATTATAAGCAAAAACTATTCTGATATCTGTGACAGTGGAATATCTGTACCTGTATTGTTGTTGCCAAGATTGTAGGATACACAGGCCGGCCGGTGTGGCCGAGCGGTTCTAGGCGCTACAGTGTGGAGCCGCGCGACCGCTACGGTCGCAGGTTCGAATCCTGCCTCGGGCATGGATGTGTGTGATGTTCTTAGGTTAGTTAGGTTTAAGTAGTTCTAAGTTCTAGGGGACTGATGACCTCAGAAGTTAAGTCCCATAGTCCTCAGAGCCATTTGAACCATTTTTTGTAGGATACACGACTTTCAGAGGTGACAGTATGGACCAAAGTAAGTGGAAATGGCTGGTAAACGCGGCCTTTAAAACGCAAACCTTAAGAGCTACAAGCATTTGTTCAATATAGATGACACACTAGCGAAGATGAACAATTGCTCACAGCTGGCTGAAATAGCCCAACAGTTATCATAATACTCATCTTACTTTGCTGAACATTTACATGTTATGAGACAAATCTGCTATTAGCTTCTAAAAGAAAATATGGTCAACGTTTTTTGACTTATTCCGCGTTTGTGAAGACCATTTTAGTTGGGATCTGTGAAAGGCATACTAGCAAATCTGTTTTTCTTTTGAAATATTTATTGCATATTCTTGTCTTCCTGATATGTATCTACATACTGGATGATTTCTTCACTATGGATCCACTGGAACGAAAAGCACACAGTATCTAATCTAATCTGTGGGGTCGTTTAGTTACTGCTAGAGCGTTGTCGATATGCTCCTCAAACTCCAACCATATTCGATACAATAGAGGCGCTGGGATCGCAGAGAAGCTTAGTTTTAAATTCGAAGACCGTACATTATCTGCTTTCCCACCCCCCGCCCCCCTCTCACACACACCTTTCTCGAATTATCCTTCATGACATGAAAAAAAAGACTGCGAAACCAGACGTACCCTCCTCCATGCGCCGAAGGGTGGCTAGTAGAGTGTAGAAGTCTATCTAGATTCAGATGTAAATGTAGGTCGACTTGATCTACTCTGCGGAAGAAGCGCCCCAGAAAGTAAGCAGGCCGGCTGCAGTCTTGAAAACCTGGGACAGGAACGGGAGGACGTCTGCAACACTTCAGAACGAGATAGATAAAGAAACATAACATAAACATAACATATTAACTGTTCTGCGGAAATGAATGAAAGTGCTGGAGCACGTTGCCAGGGGTCTCCCAATCGTGCAAAGACAGCCGGACGTCGCATGGTGTGAGGTCTATGTGACTACAGCTCCAAAAGGGGCTGGCCCCGCAACACGAGGCAGTTGAAGGAACGTGAAAAGACAGTGTCTGTCTGTGTGTCTATCAGCGACCAGTTAAACTGCACTGTGGCGGTGTTCTTCACTACCACATCGCCGCGAGACAACATTTGGATTACTTCGCACGGGATAGAATCAGTGGTGGCTCGTGAGTATACATTCGAGGTGTTCACAAATTTTTAGATTCAGATAAATTTGAGAGTGTGGACTTAATAGCAACTGCTGAATACCGGTTATGCTTATCAACATGTCTACACAATTACAGCCACTGCCAGCAATAATAATAATAATAATACTAATAATAATAAGATGATGCATAACTTCCCCGAGCGATTCTAGGCGCTGCAGTGTGGAACCGCGCGACCGCTACGGCCGCAGGTTCGAATTCTGCCTCGGGCATGGATGTGTGTGATGTCCTTAGGTTAGTTAGGTTTAAGTAGTTCTAGGTTCTAGGGGACTGATGACCTCAGAAGTTAAGTCCCATAGTGCTCAGAGCCAACCATAACTTCTCCGACAATAGAAAGAATTGTTTTTGTGGAATTTTGTTTTTTTTCTACATAATTAAGTACGGTTTATGACAATAACGAGATAATGTGCAAACTTTCTCAACTCTCCATCTCGCATTTTTGTGTAAGTGAGAGTTTTCTTGAATTTCCATTTTTTCGGCATTTTTGTGTAAGTGAAAGTTTTCTTGCTTTTCCATTTTTTCAGACAAATGTACAAGCTCCCTGACAGATGTATTAGTTCCCGAATTTACTTCCGGCCTGAAAATCAGATATTCTTACGCTGCACTCACACAACATTCTGGGCTAACTGTACAGTAGAAATGTTCGCTTGTAGTCACGCTTGTTTGATTTCGTCGCTCTCTCAATCAAAGGATCTGTTCTCAGAGGCTCTAGTTCCTTTGCGGTTCACTTCTCCTGGTAATTTACTTTTCTGTTCCCAGGATGAGATTTTCACTCTGCAGCGGAGTGTGCGCTGATATGAAACTTCCTGGCAGGTTAAAGTTGTGTGCCGGACCGAGACTCGAACTCGGGACCCTCGCCTTTTGCGCGGAAGTGCTCTATCGACTGAGCTACCCAAGTGCGACTCACCACCCCTCCTCATAGCTTTACTTTTCTGTTAGCATTTAGCCGGCCGGATTGGCCGAGCTGTTCTAGGCGTTACAGTCTGGAACCGCACGACCGGTATGGTCGCAGGTTCGAATCCTGACTCGGGCATGGATGTGTGTGATGTCCTTAGGTTAGTTAGGTTTAAGTAGTTGGAAGTTCTAGGGGACTGATGACCTCAGCAGTTAAGTCCCATAGTGCTGAGAGCCATTTGAACCATTTTGTTAGCATTTAAAATAGATCCGACATAGTTTATGTTTACACTGCACACGAAATCTGATTCTCGCACACTAAACATCCAAGTCCAAACACAAAGTGCCGTTTGTGGAAATGATTAATTTCAGGTAGTAATGGCTACCAACAGGGTTACTTGACTAGAATAAAAATGAGGTGCTGAGATCCATAAGGGCCTAAAGCACACCGCCGTCGATCCTACATTTAAGTGAATATCAGAGAAACCAGTGATACTGCCTTTCGTGAATTTTCATATATACAGTGTGGGTGTACAGCACAGATAAGATCAACAAATTTCAGAAACATGAATAAATACCGGCCGCTGTGGCCGAGCGGTTCTAGGCGCTTCAGTCCAGAACCGCGCTGCTGCTACGGTCGCAGGTTCGAATCCTGCATCGGGAATGGATGTGTGTGATGTCCCTAGGTTAGTTAGGTTTAAGTAGTTCTACGTCTAGGGAACTGATGACCTCAGATGATAAGTCCCATAGCGCTTAGAGCCATTTGAACCATTTGAATAAATGCTACAATCTCACAATCGACGGTAATATTCGTTAGGCCATTATGATTCTCAGCGCCTCAAATGGATTACTGTATGATAAAATACATAATACACACAAAATAGGTTTACTAACAGTACAAATATAGCCTATACTGACGACCAATCTAATTTTACAACAGTATATAGTGACTGAATTTGCATATCTGAGGAGTGTGTGTGTATTGCGTATTGAACTGGGGACCTAGAAACGACGGAGAGGCTTCGTGCCGCCGCAGTCCTCAGTGGTTCACAACACCACAGCAGGCCACAACAGTCTACCAGCCCCAACGCCGCCCCACACAAAACCCAGGGTTATTGTGCGGTGCGCCCCACAGTGGACCCCCTGGGAACGTCTCATACCAAACGATTGTAACCCCAAATGTTTGCATGGTAGAGCAATTATGGTGTAGGCTAACGTGGAAAAAGTGTCTGCGCAGTAATCGCCGACATAGTGTAACAGAGGCGGCATAAGAGGAACCAGCCCGCATTCGCCGAGGCAGATGGAAAACCGCCTTAAAAACCATCCACAGGCTGGCCGGCACCCTGGACCTCGACATTAATCCGCCGGGTGGACTCGTGCCGGGAACCGGCATGCCTTCCCACTCGGTAAGCAGCGCGATAGACCGCGCGGATAGCAGTGCAGGCTCTGAGGAGTGTGCTATCATCTAGCGGGATTTATGCCAAGCGGGCGGGGATAAGAGTTTGCTGCAGTGTGCTACCACCTGGTGGCATTCAAGTAAACTTCTAGTTGAATGGCAAGCTGTGATTGTGAACCGTGCACATTGTTTACCAAATCCATATGTGAAACTTCCTGGCAGATTAAAACTGTGTGCCGGACCGAGACTCGTACTCGGGACCTTTGCCTTTCACAGGCAAGTGCTCTACCAACTGAGCTACCCAAGCATGACTCACGCCCCGTCCTCACAGCTTTACTTCCGCCAGTACCTCGTCTCCTACCTTCCAGGCTTTACAGAAGCTCTCCTGCGAACCACTGCATCAGTTCAATGTTTGTGACGTCATATATCCTGAACTACGTGCGGTACAACGACACATATTTGCAAGTACAGTCGTGCTCAAAAGTATCCGAACGACCTGAGTTGCATTTCGCCTGATTCGCATGCAACCCACATAACGCAGCTGTCTAGCAGCTCCTCTAATCGCTCCTGGGTACAGTCGTTTGACTATTGAAAATGGTCCCAACAAGTCACCACTAGAAAACACTGCTCTGTATCGCAATAACTCAAGATGCAAAGTAATACCACGATACTACAAATATCAGGGAACACCTTATCACAGATAAGACTGTCCTTAAGGCTTGTAAGCTCACATTTATTACAATAAATGACATACTTGAAATGTTACCACTCTCATTATTACGTCAGATAGGTAATGCACGTAGTAAGTTCGTCGTATTCATGATTTCCTCTTCAAAGTAACATACCGTGCTTATTATTTAACGCAAAATGAGATTAAAAATTTAAGTTATTCACGAGCAGCTAGTTGAGGATATGTATGAACTTCAAATGACATGACGAACCGTCTCGTTCTGCATATGTGTTCAAACCCAGGTCATGCAGACTAAGCAAAGATTTCGTGACTGACGGAAACTAACAGTCATTCCTGATTAGGCATACAGAGAGTGATATACCTCGATTTTAGATAGTATCAGTTAGCAAATACCAACTTTAAATTACATAACGCAAGCATTTTTAACGGACGCGAATTCCTACCCAGCACCTATTGTCCCTGTTAACGAACTACGAGAGATGTTAAATATTGCGTTTTAACAAGTAACTTACTTGAATTGCCGTGAGGTAAAGCTTTGTGTTGGACAGGGATTCGAACCCAGAACCTAATCGGATAGATATCGACGCACAACCAACTGTGACATTTCGAATTTTTTCGGCAGTAGGTAGATGTTTTAACTGAAATGACGAGACGAAACATTAATTTTTTCCCTTGCCAGGACTCCAACCTGGCACCTATCGCTGTTATATTCTAGAGAAAAGGAAAGTTAAATATGGGTTTGTTGCACCAGCAGCGACATGTGAGCGTGTTTGAACTAGAAATAATATGACGAAGCGTTCAGTGCTGACTAGGAATAGAGCTCCACACATATCGTTGTTGATTACACACACAAAGAGACGTCAGCTACCGAATTTTTCTCCAGCTCAGACTAACATCTTGAACTTACAGTGATCTCGTAAATAGTTCTGAGTCTCACTGGGAGTCAAAAACGTCACATATCGTTAGTGTCGACAACGAATGAAAATACACTCCTGGAAATGGAAAAAAGAACACATTGACACCGGTGTGTCAGACCCACCATACTTGCTCCGGACACTGCGAGAGGGCTGTACAAGCAATGATCACACGCACGGCACCAGGAACCGCGGTGTTGGCCGTCGAATGGCGCTAGCTGCGCAGCATTTGTGCACCGCCGCCGTCAGTGTCAGCCAGTTTGCCGTGGCATACGGAGCTCCATCGCAGTCTTTAACACTGGTAGCATGCCGCGACAGCGTGGACGTCAACCGTATGTGCAGTTGACGGACTTTGAGCGAGGGCGTATAGTGGGCATGCGGGAGGCCGGGTGGACGTACCGCCGAATTGCTCAACACGTGGGGCGTGAGGTCTCCACAGTACATCGATGTTGTCGCCAGTGGTCGGCGGAAGGTGCACGTGCCCGTCGACCTGGGACCGGACCGCAGCGACGCACGGATGCACGCCAAGACCGTAGGATCCTACGCAGTGCCGTAGGGGACCGCACCGCCACTTCCCAGCAAATTAGGGACACTGTTGCTCCTGGGGTATCGGCGAGGACCATTCGCAACCGTCTCCATGAAGCTGGGCTAAGGTCCCGCACACCGTTAGGCCGTCTTCCGCTCACGCCCCAACATCGTGCAGCCCGCCTCCAGTGGTGTCGCGACAGTCGTGAATGGAGGGACGAATGGAGACGTGTCGTCTTCAGCGATGAGAGTCGCTTCTGCCTTGGTGCCAATGATGGTCGTATGCGTGTTTGGCGCCGTGCAGGTGAGCGCCACAATCAGGACTGCATACGACCGAGGCACACAGGGCCAACACCCGGCATCATGGTGTAGGGAGCGATCTCCTACACTGGCCGTACACCACTGGTGATCGTCGAGGGGACACTGAATAGTGCACGGTACATCCAAACCGTCATCGAACCCATCGTTCTACCATTCCTAGACCGGCAAGGGAACTTGCTGTTCCAACAGGACAATGCACGTCCGCCTGTATCCCGTGCCACACAACGTGCTCTAGAAGGTGTAAGTCAACTACCCTGGCCAGCAAGATCTCCGGATCTGTCCCCCATTGAGCATGTCTGGGACTGGATGAAGCGTCGTCTCACGCGGTCTGCACGTCCAGCACGAACGCTGGTCCAACTGAGGCGCCAGGTGGAAATGGCATGGCAAGCCGTTCCACAGGACTACATCCAGCATCTCTACGATCGTCTCCATGGGAGAATAGCAGCCTGCATTGCTGCGAAAGGTGGATATACACTGTACTAGTGCCGACATTGTGCATGCTCTGTTGCCTGTGTCTATGTGCCTGTGGTTCTGTCAGTGTGATCATGTGATGTATCTGACCCCAGGAATGTGTCAATAAAGTTTCCCCTTCCTGGGACAATGAATTCACGGTGTTCTTATTTCAATTTCCAGGAGTGTACATTAAAAATCAAAATTATTATCCACCAGCAGATAGGTGTTCTCATGCTAGAGCTTGATAATACATAATGAAATCTTTAGTCCCAGGCCAGGATTCGAACCCATTCACGCGCAAGATGTGGAGATTTCGAGGAATCTGCAGTTTTGAACAAACAACAAATTGTAGCCGAGCTGTATCGTCACAAAGGGATCAAATTCAGCGTTAAGGACGGTCTGGTTTGCATTCCCAGTTCAGAACCAATGTTATCGACATTCAGAAGCTCAGATAAAAGATGGAATAAGTGCCCTGTGAGCCTGCATAGCGTTTGTTACGTCACTAGAAATAAATAACTAGTATAAGAAAGGTTACTGGTGATAGAGTTTCTATATGTCGCCACTCCAGACTTCATTGTGGTTCAACCTAACGTCTACTTGGTAGAGAAGGAATTTTTAATGTTAATTTCAGACCACAATGCCATTATATCTTCTTCACTTGGTGTAGCCAGAAGAGAATGGAATCTGTCTCTCCCTATAAAATCACGTAAATGCCACCTGCACAGAACTGCCAACAGTGTAAGATGCAGAAATTGAAATAGGAAGTGTTTCTTTCCACTTGAGCTACTCTATTGCGCTATCGCTTTGTTGAAAATGTGGTGCAGTGCAAATGTGGTTTTTCATAAATAAAGTTTTCTATTCCTAGAAACCCAAAATTTGCTAGTCAGAGGCGGGAAGAGGAGTTACCTGTTGTGCAGCATTGTAAGTTTTTCATCATTGCACTATGAGCTGAAATTATTGTCTTGCGATTTCCTTATGGATGTTTGATCTGACTGCTTGTAGCTCTTGCACAGAAGGGATAAAAACGGTGCAGTCAGAGAGACTGGAACTGCGAACCATAACAGACACGTTTTCACAGGTCAGCACGTTACCACAGAGGCGGCGAAGAAGTACGTGTCTTAGCTTCCTATTACGAGATCAATAGTGCCTAGAACTCGTAAACCGCTATTTAAAGGACGAGATTAGCTGCGATGCCACGTGCAACGACTGAATACCGTAAATTTACAATCTTTTTTAACACCTCAAGAGATAATAACTCAGATTATTCAATGGAAATGACAGGTAAAATCAAGTGAACTTTGAGGCTTAATTCCGTGCACACCAGGAAGTAACTCGTCGATCACAGAGTTGCCAAACATACCTTACCTTGTTGCTAAATCTCAGTTACATTACCAGCAGGAAGAAGACGAACCGATGTGATCCTACAGCGGGCTGGGAAGTGACCACAGCTGGTGTCTCCAAGTCGCGGCTGCTACGGCCTGGAATACGTAATGCGTCTGAATCGCATTTCTGCAACTAGGTTTAGGGACTGGAGCGTAGTTACTAATAATACTCAGTACTGACTGCAAACTAAGCACCATAAATCAGTAACTCTCATAGTTGTTTTTATATTTCTTTCGTAAGTATACTCAAAACTAAGAAACTCATTCACAGACGTTTTCGTGCCTCGCCGATAGTCAAGCACAACAAACAAATAAAAATAAAAAAGAATGTGTGTGTGTGTGTGGGTGTGATAGAGAGAGAGATAAAAATCAAAAAGAATGAAAGAGAGGGAGAGAGAGTAAAAAATTGTTGTAAAGAAATTAAATCATGGTATGTAAAGAAATCTTTCATTAAAATGACACGTTCCACATCATTACGAAATATCGTATTCATGATCTATGAAACAAGAATTGATCTAATCTAATCTAATCATATCATATTGATGACTAGCCATGAAGAGTCATGAATTACCGAAACTTTTGCCAATACCAGTAACCAAATCTATACTTGAAATTAAAAGACGACAATTTTTGTAATAAACCGGGACTCCTATCAAGACCCTTTCGTCCCTGTTAACTAACCACGAAAGAAGACTGATATACCTCCATTCTGAAGTAACAAAGTGTGCATGCATTTAAAGATGAAGTACATGATGTGAAGTTCTGAGACGGAGTTACGAACCCAACACGTTATCGGATTGCTAACTAAGTAAAATCAAATGTTACGTATCGGTTTTCTTACCAGCTGCTAGGTGTTTGAACCTAAAATAAAGATACAAACTTTTGTGCCTAAGCGACAATCGAACTGCATACCTACCGTGCATCCACGAATATAGCTTAAATATCAGTTGCTTACTCACCAACATTTGGGGAGCAAAATAACTGATGATGGTCGAAGTAGAGAGGATATAAAATGTAGGCTGGCAATGGCAAGGAAAGCGTTTCTGAAGAAGAGAAATTTGTTAACATCCAGTATTGATTTATGTGTCAGGAAGTCATTTCTGAAAGTATTCGTATGGAGTGTAGCCATGTATGGAAGTGAAACATGGACGATAAATAGTTTGGGCAAGAAGAGAATAGAAGCTTTCGAAATGTGGTGCTACAGAATAATGCTGAAGGTTAGATGGGTAGATCACATAACTAATGAGGAAGTATTGAATAGGATTGGGGAGAAGAGAAGTTTGTGGCACAACTTGACCAGAAGAAGGGATCGGTTGGTAGGACATGTTCTGAGGCATCAAGGGATCACCAATTTAGTATTGGAGGGCAGCGTGGAGGGTAAAAATCGTAGAGGGAGACCAAGAGATGAATACACTAAGCAGACTCAGAAGGATGTAGGTTGCAGTAGGTACTGGGAGATGAAAAAGCTTGCACAGGATAGAGTAACATGGAGAGCTGCATCAAACCAGTCTCAGGACTGAAGACCACAACAACAACAACAACAACTCACCAACGGTAAGATATGTGCGTGTTTGACCAGAAATAACGACACCTATTGCGATTGTTGGCAACACATGAAGAGACATTAAAAATGCACGTTAATTTTCACTAGCAGGACGGTGTGCACGTGGTAGGGCTTGAAACGAAATTATGAAAATTTTTGTGTTGGATCAGGATTCGGACCCACATACTTACCGTTGGAGGAGACCTAGAGAAGATTGCAGTCTTGGGAAAAGGAACGAAATGATTGAACTATACTGTTCCGAGAGATTCAGATCTTCGAAAGAGGAGATACGAATTCGAATCACAGTCCAGCACCAAAGTTTTCAACGTCTCTAGTTCAATCAAGTACAAGTAAAATACGAGCCCTGTTCCTTTAAATGGCTATCGCTTCATCAAATAAAATAAAATTTTCTAATGTAAGTAAGTTTACTGGCGACTGTATTTCTGTTTACCATGACTTCCGCTATGTCATTTCCCAACGTAAACGGCTCTGCCCAGTTGGTAATGAAGGAACGTGATGTTTAATGCGGATTCTGGATTATAACGTCTTTGTCTTGAGGTTACCAGAGGTAAAGTAAATCTGTTTGTGCCTCTTAAAAGTAAATGCCTGAACCCACGCATTGCACCTGTGATAGTTCGTTCCACCAGACCATTGTGGTCACATTTCCCAGCCCCAGGAGTGTGCTGTAACGGATGAAGTGCTTAGCTTACAAAACTAGTCACGGTGGAAAAAACGAGAGTCTATTAAATGTTTAAGTAGAACCAACCTTCTGACGCGGAGATTATGCTATTCTCATGTCAGCAGGATGTAAAGACTCTTCTAGGCATCATAGGCTCGATGTGAAGCCATTTTGAAATTTTCACAAATTCAGCAAATTTCTTAGTTCGAGAAAATCCACTGGGAAGTGTGAAGTTACCGGATAACTCGATTATTAACTTCATTATTACTATCATTTTCTTCATACCGCTGCTGGAACACTGTACTTGAAGATCAGTTGATGCCTTTTGGTCACTATAGAAGTAGTTTCCCAAGAACAGGTTCTTTCCCTGTCTACGGAATTCTTTTCATGTTAATATCAAACATCAGCAATTACTCATACATTACAGTAAAACTAAAGTAATTGATGGAGACGTTACTTGATAACAAAAACGCGCTGCCTTTCTTCAGTTACTTGCGCCTAGAAATGGCTATCGAGTACTGCCAAACCAAAAGGCAAGAGATCTTACTGCCTGCCGGTATACGTCGCTGTCAGTTCTTCCATATGATTTGGTCGACGTGACCTGTTTCAAGTTGTGTATGACAGAGAATGTTTTAGAAAATTAATTTGTTTTCCTTTGCAATAAACAGAAAGATTTTCATTCTAAGCTATCCAAGTACAAAATTTTCGCAATATTAGTTCAAATTTAATATTCCCTTCTATAATGTAGGAAAGTATTTCACAATTGCAAAACTCGCATCCGACTCACTGACCTGACACTTGGTCGCTGACCATAAATTCCTAGTCAGCACTGAACTCTTCGTCATATTATTTCTAGTTCAAACATGCTCACATGTCGCTGCTGGTGCAACAAACCCATATTTAACGTTCGTTTTCTCTTGAATATAACAGCGATAGGTGCCAGGTTGGAGTCCTGGCAAGGAAAAAAATTAATCCAGAATGAGATTTTCACTCTGCAGCGGAGTGTGCGCTGATATGAAACTTCCTGGTAGATTAAAACTGTGTGCCCGACAGAGACTCGAACTCGGGACCTTTGCCTTTCGCTCTACCATCTGAGCTCTCCTGCAGAGCTTCTGTAAAGTTTGGAAGGTAGGAGACGAGGTACTGGCAGAAGTAAAGCTGTGAGTACCGGGCGTGAGTCGTGCTTCGGTGGCTCAGATGGTAGAGTACTTGCCCGCGAAAGGCAAAGGTCCCGAGTTCGAGTCTCGGTCGGGCACACAGTTTTAATCTGCCAGGAAGTTTCAAAAAAATTAATGTTTCGTTTCGTCATTTCAGTTAAAACATCTAGCTACTGCCGAAAAAAATCCGAAATGTCACAGTTGATTGTGCGTCGATATCTATCCGATTAGGTTCTGGGTTCGAATCCCTGTCCAACACAAAGCTTTACCTCACGACAATTCAAGTAAGTTACTTGTTAAAACGCAATATTTAACATCTCTCGTAGTTCGTTAACAGGGACAATAGGTGCTGGGTAGGAATTCGCGTCCGTTAAAAAGGCTTGCGTTATGTAATTTAAAGTTGGTATTTGCTAACTGATACCGTCTAAAATCGATGTATATCACTCTCTGTATGCCTAATCAGGAATAACTGTTAGTTTCCGTCAGTCACGAAATCTTTGCTTAGTCTGCATGACCTGGGTTTGAATCCATATGCAGAACGAGACGGTTCGTCGTGTCATTTGAAGTTCATACATATCCTCAACTAGCTACTCGTGAATAACTTAAATTTTTAATCTCATTGTGTGTTAAATAATAAGCACGGTATGTTGCTTTGAAGAGAAAATCATGAATACGACGAACTTACTACGTGCATTACCTATCTGACATAATAATGAGAGTGGTATCATTTCAGGTATGTCATTTATTGTAATAAATGTGAGCTTACAAGCCATAAGGACAGTCTTATCTGTGATAAGGTGTTCCCTGATATTTGTAGTATCGTGGTATTACTTTACATCTTGAGTTATTGCGATGCAGAGCAGTGTTTTCTAGTGGTGACTTGTTGGGACCATTTTCAATAGTCAAACGACTGTACCCAGGAGCGATTAGAGGAGCTGCTAGACAGCTGCGTTATGTGGGTTGCATGCGAATCAGGCGAAAAGAAATACAGGTCGTTCGGATACTTTTGAGCATGACTGTACATCCAGCGGTATGTGTGAATACTGTCACCAAAACGTGTTGTGAATAGAGTAAGTAATACAGAAGTAATAAATTAAAAGGTCATGCCTGATGCGGCAGTTTTACTGCATGAACAGCTGAAATGTAGTAAGCTATAAATTTCTTCCTTCGTCATTTCGTGGAGCGTGTCAGCGAGAAAAATTCTCGTAAACGTGAAATTATGTGTAAAGTTACTTGAAAGTAACTACCTTCTCTCATTCTGAAATACTGGATGACTATAGTCTGGCTATCTGTGCGTCGTGAGCTACGCTTCTTTTTCACTCCCACCCCCAGTTCTTCGAGAAGTGAGCAGTCCTTAACCCCACATTATTTCTGTCCAGATGATAAGTAACATGTGTATGAAGTTTGGTTGACATCAGTCCAGTGGTTTAAGAGGAAATGTGGAACATAGACCCACACACAATGTGTCCCAGTTCCGTTAGAACTGCTGCTACGAATAATAAAAGTTGTGAATTATCTTCATAAAATTACTGTGTTTATTCAAAATAGTCTACCCTGGAATAGATACACAGCCGAAATTGGTATAAAAGTGTTTTGAATCAGTCACTGTAATCCTTTTTAGGAGTTGCATTTAGTATTGCGGTTGAGTTTTCTTGAATTTCCTTAACTGTATCCTTTCATTGCCAAGTTCAATTTGGGTAACGACCAGAATTCGGCTGGTGCCAAAACCGGCGAATTCGGCGGATGATGCAGGACCGTGATCTGTTTGCTGGGCAAAACCTCGTGCATGACTCCATGATCTTCGCATTATGGGCTGGTGCTTTGCCGTGGAGGAGAAACCAAGAACCTGCCTCTCGGCGTTCAGGTCAAATTCGACGAATTCTCGCCCACAAACACATAACCTAACACAAAACTGGATGTTGTATCGTTGTTCCACCGTCATTTTCTGACGCATCTCAGACACGTACTGTTACATTCGTGGTCAGTACGCCTGCTGCAGCGATGCAGCTCTCTGAACTTTCGTATGGCTGTTGTTGGAGCTTCAAAGATCTTAATGCCACAAGTAGCCAAGCATTGCAGTTTGGAATTTCACACAAGCGTTCCTAACGGAATTGTTTACATCCACTTTTATAATATGCATGAATTTTTAACATAAAGAAAATCCCACACGTTGTTTAAATTTCTCAAGTTTCATAGTTTTTTTTTTTTTTTTTTTTTTTTTTACATATGTTCTGAAATTGTTTGTCCGTTTTTGATTGGCGGCTGCTTTTGTTTATCTTGCCACATACAGTTCCTGTTGTCTGAGGGACACTGGTTCGAATCTTGTTATTGTTTTATTTAGCTACTCTAGTAAAAGAAATTAATAGTTCGATTGCTTAATCCATTAGACACATGATCACGGTCAGCTAAATTCTAAAAAAGGAATAACGTCAACTGGATTGGTAAAGTCAACGCTATAAACGTAAACACATTTAGCCTTGTAAGGTCAGCTCTAGGTAATACCAAACCCCCAGAATGATATTAGAACTAAGCACTGGAAATAGCAGAGGACCTATAACAGTTCGTTGGGGAACCCCGGATATCACTTCTGTTTTACTCGATTACTTTCCATGTTACTTCGCACTGCGACCTTTCTGACAGGAAACCACGAGTCCATTTTGCACAACAGAGACGATACTCCACAGGCACGCAATTTGATTAGAAGCTGCTTGTGAGGACTGTTGTCAAGAGCCTTCCGGAAATCTAGAAAGGTGGAATCAATTTGAGACCCATGTCGAAAGCGCAAATTACTTCATAAAATAAAGAGCTAGTTGTGTTTCACAAGAACGATATTTTCTGAATCCCTGTTGCCTGTCAATAAATCGTTTCCTTCGAGGCAATTCATAATGTTAGAACACAGTATATGTTCCGAAACCGTGCTGAAAATCGATGTTATGATATAGCTCTGTAATTCAGCGGAATACTCCTGTTTCCTTTTTTGAGTATTGGCGTGACCGGTGTACCAAAGGTCGATCGTCTGGATGTTTATGTTTTTACCGCTACAGCTTTCTTGTTGTTTTGCTATATTCAACAGCTTCGTCCGCGAACAGACTCACGGAAGCTCCGAAGTTAACCAAATCATCATTCATATACAGGATGGTCACTAAGTCTTTTTACAGTTTCAAAATTTTATTACAAAGGCAACTGCTGATACATCTTCATCATATTTTTACACTGATTTTTAATCAGATTGCATTTGTTTGTTTCAGGTTCCCTGTTGACGAGTGGAATACTGGAAGGAACTCTATACAAAATGGCCACTTGTCAATATAAGGCAGAGTGCAGTGTGTATAATGATTTATTAAGACAAGATCGAGCCTGCAGACTCAGCGACACTGGAACTAAGACGGAAGAGATTCACCGTCTCGACTATCAATTCGTGCATGGCACGAGGTATTTAAGGAGACATGAACAGTAATCCACAAATGGAACAGCGGAACAACCAAGAAGCAAAACATCTGAGGAAAAGATCGATAGAATGAGACAAGCCTTCATTTGTTTTTCCACAAATTATATCCACAGTACTGTCAGAAAGTTTCAACGACCACGTTCAACAGTGCACAAAGTATTACCCCAAAATTTGCGTCTGAAGACTTTAAATGTGCAATTGTTACAACCACTGTAGCCAAATGATAAAAAAAGACGAAAAGAGTTAATGGATAACATAGTGCTACGAACGTCTGGTGATGAAACATTTATCACCAGAGTTTGTTTTGAAATCACAATGAAATCCAGACCATTTTAGCTGCTTACAAGCGTTGACAAATATCAACGGGGACAGCTGGAAATGTGTGCCTCGACTGGGACTCGAAACTGCGATCTCCTGCTTACCTGGCAGGCGCTCTGTCCGAATAAGCCATCGAGGACACAGAGAATAGTGCGACCCACATTTCCAACTTATTGTCCACGCACTACATTTGTAATGCCCTCTTCATATAGGGTTTGTTTTAGTGATCAGACGACATTTCAGTAATACTGAATAAGCACAGTACGAGGATCTGTGGTTCAGAAAACCATTATGTGACTACAGAACTTCGGTGAGCAACTCCAAAGGTGAATGACAGGTGCAGAATCATGTGTGATCGCATCTTTGGTCCGTTTCTCTTCGACGACACATCAGAAAGGGCAGATATTTACCTGAACCTTTTGTCGGAATACGTGGCATCACTTTTTCTAGCAAGTTTGTTCAGCGTCAAACGGAGGGACTGCATGTTGGCAAGTTTCTAAATGAAATGCTTCCAGCTCTATGAACTGGAAGGTGTGGTCCAGTTCCCTGGCAGCCTCATTCACCAGATGAAACTCCCCCAAAATTCTTTCTGTGAGGTTTTGTTAAACATATCATCTATCGAACAAAAGTACGGATCATCACCGACCTTAAACAGAGGATTGCTGATGGTATTTCCTATACCAGGGTGAGCAAACTGTGTTCCACTCAGCAAAAGGTGTTCATTGGGAACTGAATAACTGCTCTGTGATAAAGTATTAATATCATGGCGTTGTTTTCGACTTTTTTTGTATTTAAAAAAAATTATTATTGTTTCTGTGTTATTAGTTACGATTTTACCTGAAGTAAACATTCAATTAAACAAGTTTTCCCATTGTTTAAAATCTTATTAATTCAATTAACCTTCAAACAAGATTTTCCATCAAAGTGCCAGAATTTCGAGTGTTGCGTCAGAGGAAGTTCGGGTGCACCTGGTCTGCACTGATGTGGGTCTGCCACAGCGAACATAGTAACTAATTGAGTATCAGTTTGATACGTTTTGTGCATCTAGTTCTGACATATGTAAGTGTGTTAAGGGAGGCAAAAAATCTTCAACAGATAGGACTAATATAAATGATTCAATCGTTTTCAAAGCACTATGTTTTCCAGAGTACATTATTACATGTACAAATAAGACTGATGCATGAATAGTACCAAAACGTCACAGAGTATGTATTGCGCCCAGGCCGGTTAGTCTTGACGACATGACGACAAAGCACGAAAGCAGTTCTGTGTTGGAATGTCCGAGATATGTATCTGTTACAAGTTGCATCCAATCTATAACACCTCCGATTTTTTTTCTCAGAAACGAATCACACGAAGACTTTGAATCTTGTGTCACTTCTATATTGATATCTACCACAGTTGCGCACATTTTTTTTTTCACAAAATCGTCGTAATGATTTCATGGCTTCAAAGGCAGGCTCGGTTCCCCTCGGCACAAAGGCGTCACTGTTTCTGGCCCCGACCTATTTGCTTGCTTGCTTGTTTTCTACACCAATCTCCAGACCCTGGGATTACAAAAACGCATCTAATTTCACATGGCTTGCGAGAATATCATAACATTTTCGCGATACTTCTCGATATCAAGCACATCGCAGTGTGCTACCGATCGCTCTTGCAACATAATTCTGAAGATATAGACTGGAGATCATTTTTCTAGAAACCCGAAACTTTAGCGAGGTGGAGCGTGCTGTAAACCATTGAGTAACTAGAAACTGATCTCGTCTCCGAAGACCTTGTAATAAATAGCGGAAACTGATATTTCCACTTGTGAATATCGATTTACATAGTCAACTAAAGTGTTTCTCATGTCTACAGAACCAGGAAATGTGTCTTCCACCCGTCTTTCACCTGCTACATGCACACACCACAATCGATGTTCTCTCAACCAAGTAAAGACGGGAAACGTGTAGCAGCAGTCAACCAGACAATTTATGTGGGAGGGAATAATGGTCCAGCACAAGCACATGTCCATATTGAGTCTTATCAAATTTTCACGCGATCATGAATGCTCTCCAACAAATACCAAGTATTTCGCCGCCGTGTAGAGGACGACATGGTTAAGTCAACTACATTCCTGCATCTCAACAGGCATCTCCATTTGGACAGCTACTTCCGTTAGTGGGAAACATGAACTATTACCGCCAGACTACTCAGAGGGCTCATGGTCCTTTCGTGAGTACGTGCGTGGCGAGCACGGGGCCCCGAGCTATTGCAGCCGTCCTTCTTTCCCAGGCTGAATTTCCTTTCCCTTTCCCTCCTTTGCTGTCCTTGCTCCTTTCCCTCCGCCCTCTCCTCTCGCTCTCTTGGTGTCCTTGTTTATGTTGACCCCTCTATCCTCCTGGTTATGTTGGCTTTGCGATTTGGTTTTGTTGAGTATTTACTCATCCTTTTGGCACTCTCTGGTCCCCCTCTGCGGTTTGACCTCCATTACTAAATTTCTGTTTCGTAGTGTGAGCCATTTGGGGAAGAGCACCTTACCTAGTGTCTCCGGCGTGTGCCCACCTAGTTCCATCTTTTCCTTCACGTCGTTTTCTGAAGCTAGGGTACATAACCAGCATGGTAGCCAGCTTGTGTGGTGGGGTCGCTATGTAGCCTTTTGGTTGAGCCCCCTGAAAATACAACGATCACACTTCTGATACCTGAGCTGTGACCTCCTCATGTAAGTGTAAGAGTAGTTGTTCGTCATCCTGGAACATCGGAACCCCCAAAAATGGCTGCTGTGCCAGACGGCACTTGCTGTGGCTGGGTGGTGCCTGTGGGAGGAGCCCCTGATCAGAGTGGGTGGCGTCAAGGCAGACGCTATGCAAATGAAACGCATACAGGTCCAGAACTCTGGCCATTCCTCTACAGCCATTTCTTTGAATGAAAATGATTCTTTTCATGCTGCTTCTTCTGCCCCTTCGGCCTTCCCTTCCATGGCTACCCTCTGGGAGGAGGGTCAGGCTTGTTGGCTAGGGACAGAACCTTTCCCCCACTGGTTTGCATCAGGACTGATTTGGATACTTTCACTAATACCAAACCTTTATTTTTTGTGGAATACATTGAAGACAAGTTTGGCGAAGTGGACTCTCTGAGCAAGATGTGGTTGGGTTCATTGTTGATCAAAACTGCTTCAGCTGCCCAATCTGTGGCCTTTTGTGCCTGTGAACATCTGGGAACAATTCCTGTGTCCATTACCCACACCAGTCTTTGAATATGGTTCAAGGTGTAATTTTTCACAGGACCTCATCCTCCAAACTGATGAGGAACTTGGGACAATCTACAATGGTAGGATGTTCACTTTGTTGGGCGTTTTCAAAAGGGCCCGAAGGACAATTGCATTGATACTGGTGCCTTTACCCTGGCCTTTGAAGGGCATACCCTCCCTCGATGTGACGTGCAGCTGTACGTCCCACCACCTATGAGATGTTTTAAGTGCTTGCGTTATGGACACATGTCTTCCCACTGTTCACAGACCCCTCTCTGTGGTGACTGTGGCCGTCCACTCCATGAGGGGAGTTCCTGCGTCCGCCCCCCCTCCCGGATGGCAATCATCCTCCATGTTCACTGGATTGTCCAGTTTATAAGAAGGAAAAGAAGATACAGGAGTATAAGTTCCTTGATCGTCTAACCTACACCGAGGCTCGTAAGAAGTATGCACGTCTTCATCCTGTGTCAGTGACGTCTAACTATGCTTTAGTTACATCTTCACCCCTTCCTCCCCCTTCCTTATCCCAGCCCCGAACCCCTCTCCTCCCCAGCTCTACTGTGGGTCCCACACCTTCCCCTCTGGGTGCTGCTCCCCCTCCCCAGCTGGAGAAGTGTCCCACTTCTTCGGAGTCTGCAGGTCAAGGGCGCCCCACCCGAGACCTCACTTCCTGGCAACTTCCAGGTCAAAGGTCTACTGCCACCCGACGACCACAAGAACCACGGTCTATGGGCCCCAAGTCGCCCTGTCTCTTTCTGTTCCAGATCTTGCTGCGGCTGGCTCCTCTTTGCAGCACAGCCCTCCTCGATCTCAAACAGAAAAAAAGAAGAAACATAAGTCCCAGGAAAAGGAGCCTCTGGTATCGCCAGAGGTCCTGTCCCCACCTTCGCAGCCTTACTCAGACCTGCTGTTTATGGATGTTCTTGTCGGTGAAGGATGGTGACCCAGTGGCATGACTGGCTTTAGTCCGTTCAGCTCCCATTTGAATCATAATTCTCTGGTTATCCAGTGGAATTGTAACGGAAGCCGTAAAGCCGCTGCAGGAGGGGTTACAGATGGATGGCCGAAACCAAGGGCTGGAGGAGAAAACACCGATCAACAACCTGAAGGCCACTCGTTGAGTCCGTACATAACAAAACGCGGTTGAGTTGGGACTGTTTAATAAAGGAAAAGGCCTGCGAAATTGCCATTAATTCCGCAGTAAACACCCGACCTGCAGTTGGCAGATGATTATAGAAGTCAGCCACCACGTAAACAGAGCATTGTACATTGTGTGAAGAGAATGGTTCCTGGAGATTTACTATGACCGTGAAATTGTAATCACAAAATGTTTAAAGAAAAACAGCACGAAATAAATTAATATTGCATGAACCCTAAGAACCCGTTTTACTTCCGGAAACTTCAAAAGCAAGCCTATGAAAGAGAAGTATTCCAATCCTATTAAAATTCTGAAAATAAAATATTTTGATAGTGAAAACAGTGAAAAACTCTTAAATCAATCTGATAAATAAGGACACAGTATACTGTAATTTTGCTTACCAGTAACAGTTAAACTCAGATAAATTCGCATTTAAACATGAATGGATGGAAGTATGAGGGTAAGTGGCATGTAAACAGAGGTCGCGTGATTTGACAGCTGTCAGATTCAAAGTTCCCTGTAATACGTCAACTTGAATCAATGGCGAGTAAGCTACTTCTTTGTTAAGTGACCGGTGTAAATAACTTTACTGGCGGATGCCTCAAATTACACGTCTGGCCACATTTCACAGTACAACACCTAAATTCTTCTGCCTAAACTACTGTATATACACGTCGAAGCACACTCTTCCAAAGACACACACAACGCAATACACTGAAGAGCAAAAAAATAAATGATGGCAGTAACTACTGTTAGCGGTGGAATCAACAATCACTGAAGGTGAACAGCATTTCCAATACACACCTATAATTTTATTTGCGGAGAGAAACATTAAGAGACGGTCTATTACAAAGCAGAAGGAAATTAAATTGTTTACAACTGTGAGTTTCTCGAAGAGAGGAATTGGCTTCAAATGGCTCTGAGCACTATGGGACTTAACTTCTAAGATCATCAGTCCCCTAGAACTTAGAACTACTTAAACCTAACTAAGCTAAGGACATCACACACATCCATACCCGAGGCTGGATTCGAACCTGCGACCGTAGCGGTCGCGCGGTTCCATACTGTAGCGCCTAGAACCGCTTGGCCAGCCCGGCCGGCGAAGAGAGGAATTGTTTCGATTCTTATCTGTTGTGGGACGGAGTGATGTGGCGACGGCAGGAGAATCAGTTTGAAGTTCCTAATACGAATCATGTAAGTTCATCCAGTCGTGAATGTGAATGTCGTGTGGCTAGGGCCTCCCGTCTGGTAGACCGTTCGCCGGGTGCAAGTCTTTCGATTTGACGCCACTTCGGCGAGTTGCGCGTCGATGTCATCCAGCCGTATCCCTGGCATTAATATATCCCCTTTTCTTACATCCTGTTTCGGCTGGCGGTGGTAATAGGTTGCGTAGCAACCATTTGTCGTAGGCCAGAACAAAGCAAACTGTTTATACAGTACTTGAAGGTCGTATTAGTTCAACTACAACTTTCACACACGATACTTTGGCACAGTCCATACATCACGTTTAATTTAACATTCCATTTGCTATAATTTGCCAATTGCAAAGTTAGACAGTCCATCTACTGTTAATATTCACGGTTCACGATAACATTGTTGTCGCGAAAACAGTCATTTACGTAGTATCACAGCTCACAGTTTCCACACTGGCAGTTAGTGTTTTAGCCTACGTCATATATCGCAGTCCAGAAAATGATCAATATAAAATTCACAGTTCATGTAATGCAGCTCAATTCTAAACCGAGGACAATACTGTATGTTCACGAGTGCACTGTCACTGCCAACAGCGTTTAGAATGGCCGTCATGAAGTCAAATTTCAAACTGTGTCTAACACACGAAAGTCTGGTATTAATATCGCGTTTAACGCACACCATTACTACACACAACACTTGCTTTCGTACCGTCACGCTTACGCGCCATCCGCAGCTGACTCCCACACGCTGTTCGACCCGACAGCTATCGATACCTCTCTCGCTCCACAGTTCTTACAACTCTTCTGCCTATTGCATTCCGTTTCACACAATACATGTAATAAAACTATGTGGAAAAATCATCAGAAAAACCCAAGTCTTTACATAAGGAACTCGTATAGAAAACAACAAAGTAAACATAATCACACTTCACGTTCTACACTATATAACCAAATGAAAAATATTCTACGTCATCATAATTATATCTATGAAGTACAAGGTAGTAAAGGAAAGGAAAAAAATATTATATCTCGTTATTAGTCATGCCATCACAATTGGTATCAGCAGTTCAGGGACACAGAGGCAACGGTGGAGAGGGCTTGTAAAAGTATCGAACGTAGTCCAAAAAACGTGAACGGTGCACGTAAGCCACGAACTAGGAACACCGCAGCAGACTGTATGGAAGATTTTACGACGGCGGTTACATTTCAAACCGTACCGCCTGCAACTCGTGCAACAACTAAAACCGGAAGATAATGGCCAGTGCTTTCAATTTTGCATAACAACGCAGGAAACAGTTGAAAATGAACACTTCGACTCCAAGCCGATATTCAGCGACGAAGTCATCTTCCATTTGTCTGGAAATCTTAATCGCAACAGCGTGAAAGTATGGGGGCACTGAAAATCCTCATGAAAGTGTGACCCACGAACGAGATTCGCTGTAGGCAGAGCAGGCTTTTCCACACGAGCGACAAATCACCTGGTGCCCCCCTCTTCTCTCCCACACGCTTGTCCCCGATATTAGTCGCATTTCCTTGGATAAATGTACGTCCAGTAATGGTGGAAAGAGTTGATTTTTTCTTTGAAAACATTCATATGAAACAGAAATGCGTTTCTGGATCTTATTTCAGTGATAAATGTTACAAGAAGAAACAGTACCGTCACGCAATGCGTTTAAAGTAATTACTGAAATCTGTAAAATCTTTTGATGAAAGCAGAAAAAACTAGACCTTCTTTGTTTTTATAGATTCAATAAAAATGCGTTGTTGAACAAAGTGGAACGAATGAAAACATAAACTTTCTGTTACTCTTTTAGTTTAATAATGTGACTTTTTAGTTCTGTACATCACAAATACAAGGGGCAGACAAATGAAAACTTGACGGAAGGAAAAAAAGGAAGTAACCTTTTTAATATTTTAAAAGTATTCATCATAACTGTTAATGCATTTATCACATCGTTAGACAAAACAGTCGATGCCTTTATGGAAAAATATTTTCGATTGCCTGCGGAACTATGGTTGAACCAAGGCAGACACCTCTTCGTCCGAAACATATCGACGGCCACAAATGTATTTCTTCAGGACTTCAAAAATATGGAAGTCGCATGGGGACATATAAAGGACTGTATGGAAGATGTGTAAGGACCTTTCAGTGAAAATTCTGTAGCGTACTCCAAACAACCTTGGCAAAATGTGGGCCTACTACATTGCAGAAGTGTCGCTGGAAAGTTCTTACACATTCTCCATACAGTCCTGATATGTCTCCATGCGATTTCCATATATTTGCAGTCCTAAATAATTTGTGGGCATCAATTTGCTTCGGACGAACAGGTGCACGACTTGGTACAACCATAGTTCTGTAAAGTAACCGAAAACATTTATGATCCACACTGGAACAAATGTATTAACAGTTATGGCGCTTACTTTTCAAATAATAAACAGCTTGCTTACTTCTTTTTTATCTGTACAGTTTCCATTTGACTGCCCCTTACAACTTCATTTTCCATCAGAAAAACTCTGACAAAATACACACATCAAAAAAAGTTTTGCATCACCTCGGTTCCAAGAGTTCCGGAACGTGCACAGAAAATTGGAATAGCGATGACCATAAACATCATTTCCGCCCTTTTCATTGCTCATGAAAACACACATTGCATGTTGTACCACCATACAGCGAGACCTTCAGAGGAGTTGGTCCAGATTGCTGTACACACCGGTACCTCTAATAGCCAGTAGCACTTCCTCTTGCATTGATGCATACCTGTATTTGTCGTGGCATACTATCCACAACCCCCCCCCCCCCCCCCACCTGAACCATGGACCTTGCCGTTGGTGGGGAGGCTTGCGTGTCTCAGCGATACAGATAGCCGTACCGTATGTGCAACCACAACGGAGGGGTATCTGTTGAGAGGCCAGACAAACGTGTGGTTCCTGAAGAGGGGCAGCAGCCTTTTCAGTAGTTGCAGGGGCAACAGTCTGGATGATTGACTGATCTGGCCTTGTAACACTAATCAAAACGGGCTTGCTGTGCTGGTACTGCGAACGGCTGAAAGCAAGGGGAAACTACGGCCGTAATTTTTCCCGAGGGCATGCAGCTTTACTGTATGGTTAAATGATGATGGCGTCCTGTTGCGCAAAATATTCCGGAGGTAAAATAGTCCCCCATTCGGATTTCCGGGCGGGGACTACTCAAGAGGATGTCATTATCAGGAGAAAGAAAACTGGCGTTCTACGGATCAAGCGTGGAATGTAAGATCCCTTAATCGGGCAGGTAGGTTAGAAAATTTAAAAAAGGAAATGGATAGGTTAAAGTCAGATATAGTGGGAATTAGCGAAGTTCGATGGCAGGAGGAACAAGACTTCTGGTCAGGTGAGTACAGGATTATAAACACAAAATCAAATAGGGGTAATGCAGGAGTAGGTTTAATAATGAATAGGAAAATAGGAATGCGGGTAAGCTACTACAAACAGCATAGTGAACGCATTATTGTGGCCAAGATAGATACGAAGCCCACACCTACGACAGCAGCACAAGTTTATATGCCGACTAGCTCTGCAGATGACGAAGAAATTGAAGAAATGTATTATGAAATAAAAGAAATTATTCAGATAGTGAAGGGAGATGAAAATTTAATAGTCATGGGTGACTGGAATTCGTCAGTATGAAAAGGGAGAGAAGGAAATGTAGTAGATGAATATGGATTGGGGCTAAGAAATGAAAGAGGAAGCCGCCTGGTAGAATTTTGCACAGAGCATAACTTAATCATAGCTAACACTTGGTTCAAGAATCATGAAAGAAGGTTATATACATGGAAGAAGCCTGGAGATACTGACAGGTTTCAGATAGATTATATAATGGTAAGACAGAGATTTAGGAACCAGGTTTTAAATTGTAAGACATTTCCAGGGGCAGATGTGGACTCTGACCACAATCTGTTGGTTATGAACTGTAGATTAAAACTGAAGAAACTGCAAAAAGGTGGTAACTTAATGAGATGGGACCTGGATAAACTGACTAAACCAGAGGTTGTACAGAGTTTCAGGGAGAGCATAAGGGAACAATTGACAAGAATGGGGGAAAGAAATACAGTAGAAGAAGAATGGGTAGCTTTGAGGGATGAAGTCGTGAAGGCAGCAGAGGATCAAGTAGGTAAAAAGACGAGGGCTAGTAGAAATCCTTGGGTAACAGAAGAAATACTGAATTTAATTGATGAAAGGAGAAAATATAAAAATGCGGTAAATGAAGCAGGCAAAAAGGAATACAAACGTCTCAAAAATGAGATCGACAGGAAGTGAAAAATGGCTAAGCAGGGATGGCTAGAGGACAAATGTAAGGATGTTGAGGCTTATCTCACTAGGGGTAAGATAGATACTGCCTACAGGAAAATTAGAGAGACCTTCGGAGAAAAGAGAACCACTTGTATGAATATCAAGAGCTCAGATGGAAACCCAGTTCTAAGCAAAGAAGGGAAAGCAGAAAGGTGGAAGGAGTATATAGAGGGTCTATACAAGGGCGATGTACTTGAGGACAATATTATGGAAATGGAAGAGAATGTAGATGAAGATGAAATGGGAGACATGATACTGCGTGAAGAGTTTGACAGAGCACTGAAAGACCTAAATCGAAACAGTTCCATTACAACAACTGACAGCCTTGGGAGAGCCAGTCCTGACAAAACTCTGCCATCTGGTGAGCAAGATGTATGAGACAGGCGAAATACCCTCAGACTTCAAAAAGAATATAATAATTCCAATCCCAAAGAAAGCAGGTGTTGACAGATGTGAAAATTACCGAATTATCAGTTTAATAAGTCACGGCTGTAAAATACTAACGCGAATTCTTTACAGACGAATGGAAAAACTAGTAGAAGCCGACCTCGGGGAAGATCAGTTTGGATTCCGTAGAAATATGGGACCACGTGAGGCAATACTGACCCTACGACTTATCTTAGAAGCTAGATTAAGGAATGACAAACCTACGTTTCTAGCTTGTAGACTTAGAGAAAGCTTTTGACAATGTTGACTGGAATACTCTCTTTCAAATTCTGAAGGTGGCAGGGGTAAAAGACAGGGAGCGAAAAGCTATTTACAATTTGTACAGAAACCAGACGGCCGTTATAAGAGTCGAGGGACATCAAAGGGAAGCAGTGGTTGGGAAGGGAGTGAGACAGGGTTGTAGCCTCTCCTCGATGTTATTCAATCTCTATATTGAGCAAGCAGTGAAGGAATCAAAAGAAAAATTTGGAGTAGGTATTAAAATCCATGCAGAAGAAATAAAAACTTTGAGATTCGCCGATGACATTGTAATTCTGTCAGAGACAGCAAAGGACTTGGAAGAGCAGCTGTACGGAATGGACAGTGTCTTGAAAGGAGGGTATAAGATGAACATCAACAAAAGCAAAACGCGGATAATGGAATGTACTCGAATTAAGTCGGGTGATGCTGAGGGAATTAGATTAGGAAATGAGACACTTAAAGTAGTAAAGGAGTTTTGCTATTTGGGGAGCAAAATAACTGATGATGGTTGAAGTAGAGAGGATATAAAACGTAGACTGGCAATGGCAAGGAAAGCATTTCTGAAGAAGAGAAATTTGTTAACATCGAGTATAGATTTAAGTGTCAGGAAGTCGTTTCTGAAAGTATTTGTATGGAGTGTAGCCATGTATGGAAGTGAAACATGGACGATAAATAGTTTGGACAAGAAGAGAATAGAAGCTTTTGAAATGTGGTGCTACAGAAGAATGCTGAAGATTAGATAGGTAGATCACATAATTAATGAGGAAGTACTGAATAGGATTGGGGAGAAGAGAAGTTTGTGGCACAACTTGACTAGAAGAAGGGATCGGTTGGTAGGACATGTTCTGAGGCATCAAGGGATCACCAATTTGGTATTGGAGGGCAGCGTGGAGGGTAAAAATAGTAGAGGGAGACCAAGAGATGAAAACACAAAACAGATACAGAAGGATGTAGGTTGCAGTAGGTACTGGGAGATGAAGAAGCTTGCACAGGATAGAGTAGCATGGAGAACTGCATCAATACAGTCTCAGGACTGAAGACCACAACAACAACTATCCACAAGTTCATCAAGGGACTGTTTTTGGTCCAGATTGTCCCACTCCTCAATGGCGATTCGGCGTAGATCCCTCAGAGTGGTTGGTCGCTCACGTCGTCCATAAACAGCCCTTTTCAATCTATCCCAGGCACGTTCGAGAGGGTTCATGTCTGGGGAACATGCTGGCCACTCTAATCGAGCGATGTCGTTATCCTGAAGGAAGACAAGATGTGCATGAAGGGGCGCTAATTGTCGTCCATGAAGACGAATGCCTCGCCAATATCCTGCCGATAAGGCTGCACTGTCGGTCGGAGGATGGCATTCACGTATAGTACAGCCGTTACGGCGCCTTCCATGACCAACAGCGGCGTACGTCGGCCCAACATAAGGCCACTCCAAAACAGCAGGGAACCGCCACCTTGCTGCACTCGCTGGACAGTGTGTCTAAGGCGTTCAGCCTGATCGGGTTGCCTCCAAACACGTCTCCGATGATTATCTTGTTGAAAGCATATGCGACACTCATTGGTGAAGAGAACCTGATGCCAATCCTGAGTGGTCCATTCGGCATGTTGTTGGGTTTATCTGTACCGCGCTGCATGGTGTCGTGATTGCAAAGATGGACCTCGCCATGGACGGCGGGAGTGAAGTTGCGCATCATGCAGCCTATTGCGCACAGGATGAGTGGTAACACGACGTCCTGTGGCTGCCCGAAAAGCATTATTCAACATGATGGCGCTGCTGTCAGGGTTCCTCCGAGCCATAATCCGTAGGTAGAGGTCATCCACTGCAGTCGTAGCCCTTGGGCGGCCTGAGCGACGCGTGTGATCGACAGTTCCTGCCTCTCTCTATCTCCTCCATGTCCCAACAATATCGCTTTGGTTCACTGCGAGACGCCTGAGCACTTCCCTTGTTGAGAGCACTTCCTTGCACAAAGTAACAGTGCGGACGCGATCGATCCGCGTTATTGACCGACTAGGCATGGTTGAACTACAAACAACACGAACCGTGTACCTCCTTCGTGGTGGAATGACTGGAACTGATCGGCTGTCGGACGCCGTGCGTCTAACAGGCACTGCTCATGCACGGTTCTTTACATCTTTAGCCGGTTTTAGTGACATCTCTGAACAGTCAAAGGGACTGGGTCTGTGGTACAATATCCACAGTTAACATCTACCTTCAGCGCTCTGGGAACCGGGATGATGCAATACTTTTTCTGATGCGTGTACAAAAGCTGCGTAAATTGTATGTTACATGCGAAACAAACTCATCAGTAAGTAGTTAATTTTAGAAAATTTTGCCTGAAGGTAGTTGTAAATTAATACACCTGGTCATAATTTTTGTGTATGCCACAGGAAAAAGAACCCACATACTTGTGTGAGATACGAAAATGAAATTAAGCGGTGAGCCTGGGTTCGACTGCAGATGACATCACCAATTTAAACTGACACGCACATCAGTGAAATGCCGTCAGATGAAAATACTTGTTTCAACCGGTGAATCGCTCGAGATTTTTTATTTATTTATCTGTAAACATTGTAATATTTTTTGTTATGGGATGGATCACAATAAACAGCGAAAAGAGACACGTGTGAAAATATATGATAACAGAACCATAAATTATACTATAATTGGTTTATACCATTCATTACGCTGTGAACATTTCCTAGAGCTAAGAACATTTGTACATAGTTATATTGGCCTATGTCTCTTAGAGGTGACATACAGATTAGTACAAGGATTTTCATTCCTGACATTTATTGAAGACAAAACAAAGACATGGATAAACGCATCAAATTAATGATATGCAATGTCGCAGAAGTTGGAAAGAAAAACATTGGTACAAAGAAGGTAACTGAGAAGAAACATGGGTAACAGAAGAAATACTTCAGTTGATCGATGAAAGGACGAAGTACAAAGATGTTTGGGGAAACTCAGGAATACAGAAATACAAGTCGCTGAGGAAATAAATAAATAGGAAGCGCAGGGAAGCTAAGACGAAATGGCTCCATGGAGAAAGTGAAAAAAATCGAAAAAGAAAAGATTGTCGGAAGGACTGACTCAGCATGCAGGAAAGTCAAAACCACCTTCGGTGACATTAAAAGGAATGGTGGTAACATTAAGAGTAAAACAGCAATTCCGCTGTTAAATCCAGAGGAGAAAGCGGATAGGCGGAAAGAATACATTGAAAGCCTTCTGTGAGGGGGAAGATTTGTCTGATGTGATAGAAGAAGAAACTGGAGTCGATTTAGAAGAGATAGGGGATCCAGTACTAGAACCAGAATTTAAAAGAGCTTTGGAGGACTTAAGATCAAATAAGGCAGACGGGATGGATAACATTCTATCAGAATTTCTAAAATCATTGTGGGAAGTGGCAACAAAACGACTATTGACGTTGGTGTGTAGAATGTATGAGTCTGGCGACATTCCATTTCACTTTCGTAAAAATACCATCCGCACAATCCCGAAGGCTGCATGAGCTGAAAAGTCCGAGAGTTATCGTACAATCAGCTTAACAGCTCATACATCCAAGTTTCTGACAAACATAATATACAGAAGAACGGAAAATAAAATTGGGGATGTGCTAGATGACAGACGACGACCAGTCTGGCTTTAGAAAAGGTTAAGACACCAGAGAGGCAATTCTGACATTGCGGTTGATAATGGAAGCTAGACTAAAGAAAAATCAAGACACGTTCATAGGATTTGTTGACCTGTAAAAAGCGTTCGACAGTATAAAATGGTGCAAGATGTTCGACATTCTGAGAAAAATAGGTGTAAGCTATCGGGAGAGACGGGTAATAAACAATATATACAAGAGCCAAGAGGGAGTAATAAGAGTGGACGACCAAGAACGAAGTGCTAAGATTAAAAAGGGTGTAAGAGAGGGATGTAGTCTTTCACCCCTACCGTTCAATCTGTACATCGCAGAAGCAATGATGGAAATAAAAGAAAGATTCAGGAATGGAATTAAAATTCAAAGTGAAACGTTATCAATGAAACGATTCGCTGATGACACTGCTATCACGAGTGAAAGTGAAGAAGAATTACATGATCTGCTGAATGCAAGCAACAGTCTAATGAGTACAGAATATGGATTGAGAGTAAATCGAAGAAAGACGAAAGTAATGAGAAGCAGCAGAAATGAGAACAGCGAGAAACTTAACATCAGGATTGATGGTCACGAAGTAGACCAAGTTAAGGAATTCTGCTACCTAGGCAGTAAAATAACCAATGACGGACGGAGCAAGGAGGACATCAAAAGCAGATTAGCAATGGCAAAAAGGGCATTCCTGGCCAAGAGAAGTCTACTAATACCAAACATAGGCTTTAATTTGAGGAAGAAATTTTTGAGAAAGTATGTCTGGAGTACAGCATTGTATGGTAGTGAAACATGGACTGTGGAAAAGCCGGAACAGAAGAGAATCGAAGTATTTGAGATGTTG
The DNA here is from genome assembly GCF_021461385.2 of Schistocerca piceifrons. Classification (NCBI taxonomy): domain Eukaryota; kingdom Metazoa; phylum Arthropoda; class Insecta; order Orthoptera; family Acrididae; genus Schistocerca; species Schistocerca piceifrons. Next base: position 844,586,793 of record NC_060140.1, on the reverse strand, counting down.
TGCTACAGACGAATGTTGAAAATTAGGCGGAATGATAAGGTAAGGAATGAGGAGGTTCTGCGCAGAATTGGAGAGGAAAGGAATATGTGGAAAAAACTGGCAAGAAGAAGGGTCAGGAGGATAAGATGTTTGTTATGGCATTAGGAAATGACATCCATGGTACTAAAGGGGGCTGCACAGGGTAAAAACTGTAGAGGAATACAGAGACTGGAATACATCCAGCAAATATTTGAGGATGTATGCTGCAAGTGCTACTCTGAGATGAAGAGGTTGGCACAGGAGAGGAAATAGTGGCTGGACGCATCAAACCAGTCAGGCGACTGATGGCAGAAAATAAATATTTAGATACACTAATTAAATCACTTAAAATGTTAATTAAGTCTACAAACAACCTTTATTTTAGGCTGTTAACGTCTACAGGGACTCCTTCTAGTGAGCAGAGGCAACATGTAACACCAAGTTCTCTCTCTCTCTCTTTCTCACTCACTCCCACTTTCCGTATCCACAAATCTGGCCCAGAGTTGACTTCACCAAACAACTCTCAGTGGCAGCCGTAGCGGGCTCCCCGACAGCACTCATCATGTCATCGAAGAGATGATTTCCGAATACTGATGACTGGTGCCTCAATAAGCGTGTGTCTTTTGAGCTGACATATATTAATAGATTTAATTTCGCGAGTAAGTTGTGCTTTTACCTCCTCTAAGTGAACGAGATCCTACCCCTATACCTGATTTCCAAACCTGACAATGAAATTATGACTTGTACGACGCATCTAGGCTCCTCTGCGAAAGAAAAACAACAAACATCGCGTATCTTGCTAAATGTTCGAAAATCCCTGTATGCATCGAACACCGGCGTAACAGGATTTCGTGAAGGCACATTGTAGAGACAGTTATCTTCAAATCTGATACTTCATTGTAGCAAAGATATCAAATTAAATTAAAGTTGTTGTGCTACAACGTAATAAAGAGACGAACATTGTTGGATGTGAGGTCCAGCAGTTATGCAAAACACCGTTTTTTCTCAGTACTCAAACATGTTTCGGCACCACTGTGCCATCATCAGTGGGTTTTCGTTTTTATTTATTCTGCAATGTGAACATTTTTGTTAAATGATTATATAATTGTGTGCATCTTTAGTTCAAACAACAGATCGTTTCTTTTTGTAAGTACCTTTACTTTTGGTGTGCATGAATTTTCTGGATCACTTGTGTGTTAATTACTATAGGTGACTTGTCATCTGCAATCAAACGATGGCCGGTCGGTGTGGCCGTGCGGTTAAAGGCGCTTCAGTCTGGAACCGCGTGACCGCTACGGTCGCAGGTTCGAATCCTGCCTCGGGCATGGATGTGTGTGATGTCCTTAGGTTAGTTAGGTTTAAGTAGTTCTACGTTCTAGGGGACTTATGACCACAGATGTTGAGTCCCATAGTGCTCAGAGCCAACCAGCCAGCCAATCAAACGATGTTGACGAGAAAGTTTTTTGCTGGGATTTAACCTATCTTCTAGAATGTAATTTAGTTCGTCACGATGTTTTCGCGCCTATATTCGTTTTTACCTACGTTTTCATGTGGCAAGCACTTCCATTCTCCGCATCATGCTGAGGTGTTGTGATGCACACGTAACTATAACAAGTATTTTCCATTGCAGAATAAATAAAAACGAAAACCCACTGATGATGGTACAGTGGTGCCGAAACATGTTTGGGTACTAAGAAAAAACGGTGTTTTGCATAACTAGCGGACCTCACATGCAACAATTTTAACTGCAAATACGGCCAATGCAAGGAGCTGCAAAACAAAATGATTAATAGACGAACAAATGGTAACTAATGTTAGATGGCTGGGGTTGGCTACAGTCGGATACATAGTGACAATCGACACGATGTGTACCGACCTGTACCTACAAGCACTGATTACAACTAGAGCACCGAGGTTGAGCTCTGCACCAAAAGCTATATAGGTTAGTGAAGTGGGACCCATTGCAGTTATAAACGATTACCTTCACAAGTAATTACATTGCGTTTTTTTTTATAAAGCTCTGGGGAGTTATCCAGAACTGTGAGCGTAAATGTCATCAGAACTCTAGTGCGATTTCGTATGTTTTCTGTGGTGAAAATGGGTTCTTCGTTTTGCAATTATTTCATAACCTATTACCTGTATAAGAAAAAAGTCATTAAGTTTTTCTGTAGAATTCTTGGGGAGTTATTCAGAATTGTGATGAGAAGTTCATTTCGTACAATGGCAAATAATTTTTTACAGCATTAAAATTTTGCCAATTACTCGTGCTTTCTTCGTGAAATTCTAAATTCTACAGAACTATATAGCATATCTACTGAGAGCTATATATACAGTTCTCGAAAATCGGGCCCAACTTCACAGCCAGTCAGCTGTGAAATTCTGCAGAACTATATAGCATGTCTACTGAGAACTCTCGAAAACACTCTCTCTCTCTCTCTCTCTCTCTCTCTCTCTATATATATATATATATATATATATATATATATATATATATATATATATATATATATATCCCAAAAATAGGGCCCAACTTCACAGCCATTCAGCTAGTCAGAATGTGATCATAATTTTTTTTCACGAAATCCTACAGAAATATTCAAAATCCTAGAACTATAGCACATCATAGAGAACGCTGAAAAAATGTATATTATTTCTCGAAAACCGATTGCCAACTTCACAGCTATTCAGCTGTTTGGGATTGTGAACACAATTTTTTCGCAAAAAATTCTACAGAGCTATTAAAAACATTTACAGAGAACTCTAGAACTACAGCATATCCGCCAAGAATTCTGAAAAAAATGTGTATTTGTGCGCGACAGGGTTGATCTGTTATTCAGTTATTCTGCGCAACTGATTAATCTGAGATGTACCCTTTACCCTGTGGCTCCTGCAAGATGCAATTTCCACCCCCACACTACTACAGAAGTCAGACAGATGCTCCTAACGTCCTAAAGAGAAATGCCTGAAAAACTTTCAGCAATAAATATCTTCTGTAGTCGTCCACTGTAAGGGAATGACACAAAAATTCTCAAAATTTCTGACGTAACTAGTGGGATACTTGGGTACTGGAGTAGTGCTAGTTAGTGTAAGAAAAACATGGAACTAACGAAAGTTATTATTTATTTTGCAAAAATTCTGAGAAATCACAATAGCACCTTTAGTTATGAATTGAACAAGTTATATCCTGGTTCTTTTCGGAATGTGAAGTTACCTTTCAAGGATAGGATTCGCTAATGAAATTTCTACACAAAGTTTAAGATGGTAGTTGCCTTGGCGGAATGGCTGAGAGGCGCACCTACTCAACTTGAATAATTATCCTACAGAATTTTGCTAGGTACGGTCGAGGCTGTTGCATGTGAAATGCAGTGAAGTGTACTGTTGTGGAGGAAATATGGGGCTCACAATAGCTGTAGCGCACAATACCGTAAGCTGCGATGACTGCTGTCTGCGCTGCTCGCTGCTGACAAATAAGATAACTCTCGTTCTATCTGGATTGACCTTCGCCAATCAAACTCTCCCTATGCCTTGATGAAGTCAAGGATTCCTATTCGCCGCTAGTCTAACGATTGGCGTGGTACACCAGTCAGATAACCAGTCCACCGCGATGCCACTCAAAATCCGCTCGCAGGCGTTTAACTATAACTCTGTCCGCTCACACCACACAATAAGTGTGTCGGCCAACACAGTGAACAATGCTTAATCGCAAGGACTCAATATAGAGTCGCCCTTTAATTCGCTCTCGACAGAGGTGCTCTCCCAGTGAAGTACTGAGGAGAGACTTGTTCCTCACTCTTTCGAGTACACATACGAGCGCGCACGCTCGCGTTACGTGTTCTCGCCCCAAGAGCGACAACGGAACGGCGCCTCTCCACGCCAGACGTGAAGGGGTATATCTTTCAGTCTCTTCCATTATTCCTTCAGCTCAAGGCGTCAGAAATATCGTCTGCCAATCAGCATTGCTCTTCTAAAACGGGAGAATGACGTTTCGTTTAAGGCGACCAATCTGGAAGCTGTAGCTTTGGCGTTTGGCGTTTGCTGTCTCCCTGTGAAAATCTCTGAAACTGCATGCTATGTGTAAAAAATGCGTAGGCTGGCCACTCCCACACAATGTAGCTGAATTTGCTTTTAAGCCAAACACGGGGTTGTTCCCCCCTTTCCACTCAGGCCCACGCTGTCCGTTACGGGCGGTCACCGGCCGACATGCGCTGGGTCGTCCTCTGAAGGGCCTGGCGTCCCGTTGTGCAGCCTCTCTCCCAAACTAAAAGCCTCTGTGACTGTTGTGTCTGGAATGTATGTGTGCACGCCAGCCTCGAGTATTTCAAACATGGTGCGCTCACTTGTCAATTGCATATCGTGTACATGAATTCATAAAAATTGACTTTATCTTATCGAGTTTGGGTTCGAATGAAGCGTCTTGATGTGCGGAATATAATTGTGAAGTCGGAATATGTCAGCAATGAAGGTCAGGAGACCGCGACGTCTTACATATTTCTCGAAAGTCGTGTGCTAACTTCACATGACTGTGGAAATGGGTCCCTCATTATCGCAGTTATCTCATAAACTATTATCTGCACAAAAAAATCTGTAGAACTCATGGGGAGCTATTTAGAACTGTGATTATTATTTTTTTCGCAAACTTGGCAATTAATTTTCATACAAGATTAAAATATTCCCAAGTATTATTGTTTTTGTCATGAAATATTGCACGTCTATTTAAATTTTGTACATATAATTCAAGAAATAAACTCTAGAACTATAGCATGCCTATCAAGAACTCTAAAAGAAAATGTATTTTTCTCGAAATTCGGGTGCCAACTTGACATGAATCCGACAGAGTGCATTTGCTAACAGCACAACATCGCCTGTAGCGCCTCTCCTGGGTTCGTGACCATATTGGTTGGACTCTAGACGACTGGAAAACCGAAGTGTGGTCAGATGAGTGCCGATTTCGGTTGGTAAGGGCTGACGGTAGGGTTCGTGTCAGACCCCACGAAATGATGTACCGAAGTTGCCAACAAGGTACTGTGCAAGCCTGTGGTGGCTCTGTAATAGTGGAGGCTGTGTTTACATGAAACGGTCCCTGGTCAAACTGAACCCATCATTAACAGGAAAGCTACGTGAAGACAATATGCAGCCATTCATGGGCCCTATGTTCCCAAACAACGACCGAATTTTTATGTATGACAACTCGCCACGTCACAGGGTCACAACTGTTCGCGATTGGTTTGAAGAGTATTCTGGACAGTTCGAGCGAATGATTTGACCACCCAGATCGCGCGACATGAATGCCATCGAAAATTTACGGGACATAATGTCAGTTCGCGCACAAATACATGCATCGGCAACACTTCCGGTATTACGGACTGCTATAGAGGCAGCAAGGCTCGATATTTCTGCAGGGGACTTCCAGCGACTTGTTGACTCCATGCCACGGCGAGTTGCTGCTCTAGGCTGGGCATAAGGCAGTCTGACACGACATTAGAAGGTGAGCCGTGACTTTCTACATTTACATCTACATTTATACTCCGCAAGCCACCCGACGGTGTGTGGCGGAGACCACTTTACGTGCCACTGTTATTACCTCCCTTTCCTGTTCCAGTCGCGTATGGTTCGTGGGGAGAACGACAGCCGGAAAGCCTCCGTGCGCGCTCGAATCTCTCTAATTTTATTTCGTGATTTCCTCGGGAGGTATAAGTAGGGGGAAGCACTATATTCAAAACCTCATACAGAAACGCACCCTCTCGAAACCTGGACAGCAAGCTACACCGCGATGCAGAGCGCCTCTCTTGCAGAGTCTGCCACTTGAGTTTGCTAAACATCTCCGTAATGCTATCACACTTACCAAATAACCCTGGGACGAAATGGGCCGCTCTTCTTTGGATCTTCTCTATCTCCTCTGTCAACCCAACCTGGTATGGATCCCACACTGATAAGCAATACTCAAGTATAGGTCGAACGAGTGTTTTGTAAGCCACCTCCTTTGTTGATGGACTACATTTTCTAAGGACTCAACCAATGAATCTCAACCTGGCACCTGCCTTACCAACAATTAATTTTATATGATCAGTCCACTTCAAATCGTTCCGTACGCATACTCCCAGATATTTTACAGAAGTAACTGCTACCAGTGTTTGTTCCGCTATCATATAATCATACAATAAAGGATCCTTCTTTCTATGTATTCGCAATACATTACATTTGTCTATGTTAAGGGTCAGTTGCCACTCCCTGCACCAAGTGCTTATCCGCTGCAAATCTTCCCGCATTTCGCTGCAATTTTCTAATGCTTCAACTTCTCTGTATACTACAGCATCATCCGCAAAAAGCCGCATGGAACTTCTGACACTATCTACTAGGTCATAATATATATTGTGAAAAGCAATGGTCCCATAACACTCCCCTATGGCACGCCAGAGGTTACTTTAACGTTTGTAGATGGAGGGGTCTAAGGCACTGCAGTCATGGACTGTGCGGCTGGTCCCGGCGGAGGTTCGACTCCTTCCTTGGGCATGGGTGTATGTGTTTGTCCTTAGGATAATTTAGTTTAAGTAGAGTGTATGCTTAGGGACTGGTGACCTTAGCAGTTAAAAAAACTCTTCAATCCAGCCACACACCTGGTCTTGTATTTTTTTATCAGGCGACAGTGCGGAACTGTATCGAACGCCTTCCGAAAGTCAAGGAAAATGGCATCTACCTGGGAGCCTCACCTTAGTGTATAAACCTAGACGATTCTGCTCTATCAGAGTCCATAGAAAACATGGCATCTTTGTACAGCGTAGAAGTTAATAAGCATGATTTGAAAGAAGAAATTTTGCACTTAAAAAGATCCATGCAGCTACTTTTGGGTCTGAGTCACTTTCCACTCTGCGCCTTCTGAATGCTATTCATTGGTGCACTTTTCAATAACATAGGGTGCTTTCAAATATAATGGTAGCCATACGGATTTTCTGAATTTTGGTTGTTACTGTTGACCAAGTAGAGCGGTCATTCAGCTTTCTTGCAAGAGCAAATTGTTTGACAACTACAACGAGGCAACGGCAGCTTGTTGGATTAGCTCTGGTTCCAACTGAGTCAGAGTTGACTCAGTCATTAGATCATACCGGGATTATAAGTAGAGTTCAGATTTACGAAAAGCTATATAGAAAGTAAAATTTTGTTAAGTATCGAATTTATGTGAACTGCAAGCATCAAAAAAGGTTATTGAAAATGCATTGTTTGACTTTTTTACATTAATATTTACCTGACTTAATCCAGAAAACCAAAGTTTAATGTATAATTTGGGGGAGGAGCCTAAAAACGACTCCCTGGTGTCAGAAAATCGTGGAGCCGGCACTGGACGTAGTATAGTAAGTCAAGTAATGATGGAAAGCATAGGAGGTAAGAATTGTAGAGGGAGCAAAAGCAGAATCAAATGGACGTATATTACATGAGTTGTGCGGAGAAATGAAGGCACTTGCACAGGACAGACTGGTGTGAGGAACTGCAGCAAAATCAGTCTTCGGACTCAAGACGGCCACAACAGCAACAGCAACAACTCATTGTTGATGTTGTTGTCTTCAGTCTGCAGACTTGTCTGATGCCGCTCTCCATGCTACTCTATCTTGTGCAAGCCTGCTCATCTTTGAGAAACTATTGCGACCTGCATCCATTGAAAGGTGGCTACACTGAGCCACTGCGCCAGAGATTGCGCCAAAGAGTATTATTAAGCCGCCTCCACAGTGCTTGTCGAGAGGTCGTACTAGTCAGTGCTTGTTAGGAGCTCGTAGCGGACAGTGCTTGTTGAGAGCTCGTAGAAGTCAGTGCGTGGGCAGAGCTCGTAGAAGACAGTTGGTGTTGAGATGTGCTAGTGGGCAAGGCTTGTCGAGATGTTGTAGTAAGGAGTGCTTGTTCCATGTTTTATCCAGTTATTTGATGGGAGAGATAGCAGATGTTATTCTAATGAAGATATTGTAACGATCAGAGTGCTTTTCGTCAATATATATGAAGGTAAAATATTGCGTGTTTTTTCATTATTTCCATGTTTTAAATAATGCGTCATGACAGGTTCAGTCAACAAAGCATCTGGCTTGTGTCCTTGTATTAGAGTGTAATTCTGGTTTTCTTGAGTAATTATGGTATTTTTATTTCCTTTAGTTACTTCTGTATAAATGGTATTTAAAATTTCTTGTCTTGTTGAAGAAGAACCGTGCCAGATGTGTACGTTGAGTCACACTCCCACACACAGAACAGTTACATTTGTGCTTGGGTTTTGTAGGTTTTATAGTTGCTGGGGACTTAATTAATTAACTGTGTTTATGAAAATTTTCATTTCATTCTTTGTTGTTGTTCTTTGCAGTCAGATAGCGTAATAATACTAGTCAGGGCCAGCCGTTTAAGAGACACAGCGTAATCGGACATAACAGCTACTAAAAGCTAAAAAATATTTTCAATCATATTTAATTAAGCCCCCATGCACCGTCTGATTCTGCTTGCTGTATTCATCTCTTTGTCTCCCTCTACCATTTTATCCCCCTCCTCCACCCTCCTTCTCCGCCACTTGCCTCCAGAGTACTACAGTAGATCCCTACCAACCGATCCCTTCTTTTAGTCAGGTATTGCCATAAATTTCTTTTCTCATTAATTCTGTTCAGTACATTATCATTAGTTACGTGATCTACCCATTTAATTGTCAGCATTTTAATGTAGCGGCACATTTCTAAAGCTTGTATTCTGGTCTTATCTAAACCGTTTATCGTCTATTTTTCACTTCCATACAAGGTTACGCTAGATACGAATACTTTCAGAAAAAGATGCTCGACACTTAAATCTATACTTGATGTCAACAAATTTCTCTTCTTCAGAAGCGCTTTTCTTGTCCTTTTACATCTTCTCTACATTTTAAATCTTCTCTACTTCGGCCAACATCAGCTATTTTGTTGCCCAAATAGCAAAACGCATTTACTACTTTAAGTCTCTCGTTTGGCAATATAATTCTCTTACCATCACCTGATTTAGTTCGACTACATTCCATTAGTCTTGTCTTGCTTTTGCTGATGTTCATCTTATAGCTGGCCGGAGTGGCCGTTCGGTTCCAGGCACTACAGTCTGGAACCGAGCGACCGCTATGGTCGCAGGTTCGAATCCTGCCTCGGGCATGGATGTGTGTGATGTCCTTAGGTTAGTTGGGTTTAATTAGTTCTAAGTTCTAGGCGACTGATGACCTCAGAAGTTAAGTCGCATAGTGCTCAGAGCCATTTGAAGCCATTTCATCTCATACCTTCCTTTCAAAATGCTGTCTGTTCTGTTCAACTGCTCTTCCTGGTCCTTTACTATCTCTGACAGAATTACAATGTCATCAGCAAACCTCCAAGTTTTCATTTCTTCTTCATGGATTTTAATTCTTACTCCTTATTCTTCTTGTGTTTCCTTTACTGCTTGTTCAGTATACAGCTTGAATAACTATGGGTATAGGCTACAACCCTGTCTCACTCCCTACCCAACCACTGCTTCTCTTTCATGCCCATCGACTCTTGTAACTGCTGTCTGGTTTCTGTACATGTTGTAAATAGCCTTTACCTCCCTGTATTTTACACCTCCTACCCTCAGAATTTCAAACAGAGTGTTCCAGTCGACATTGTCAAAAACTTTGTCTAAGTTTACAAATGCTATAAACGTAGTTTTGCCTTTCCTTAACCTACAGGGTGACAATTATTGAACTATGCGAAAAAAACACAAATTAGTTACAAATTATTCAACATGAAAACGTCACTACAGATACTCAGATTAATCTTACGACATGTTCTATATACCTGCCATCATTGACGGTGATGTGGCGCAGACGAATTGCGAAATTCTGCATGACCCTTTGAAGTGTCGGAACATCAATGCTGCCGATGACCTCCTGAATGGCTGTTTTCAGCTCAGCAACGGTTTGGGGGGGTTATTGGTGTACACCTTGTCTGTAATACAACCCCACAAAACGGAGTCGCATATATACAGACCCAGAGAATATGGCGGCCAATCGAGGCCCTTGCCAGGGGCCTCTGGGTACCCCATAGCCAGAATGCTGTTCCCAGGTTGCTCCTCCAGGACATGAAACACCCTCCTGCTTTGATGGGGACGAGCCCCGTCTTATGTGAACCACATCTTGTCTAAATCAGGGTCGCTTTGGTTAATGGAGATGAAATAATCCTCCCAAACCTTCCTGTACCTTTCGGTAGCCACCATGCCATCAAGTAATATCGCACCAATTATTCCGTGAATGGACATCTCACAGTCACCCATTGAGGGTGAAGAGACGTTTCACTTGTCGACAAACTGCCTGTTGCCTATTATGGGATCTTCGGCCGACATTCGTCTGATGATTTTACTGATGTTTCGCCAGCACGGGTGGCTGGCATTGTCAAAGCTTAACCCTCCATTGCTGGTAGTGAACTGGAGTGGAGCTCGCGGCCATAGACTATATGTACCTGACACGTCAATGTCCGAGGGCTTCTCCGCGGTCATTTTCGCTGCGGTTCTCCTCTTGCTACCTGCGATGGTCGTTCTTTGCAGCATGGGAAGCCAGGATCCGTTTACCCTGAGGCTTTTTTCTTTCTTGTTGAAGCTATTCTCGTGTTTGCGTTTTTCTATAGCTTCTCTGAACAAGCGGGTGTGATAGTTCTTCTCTACAGCCAGACTTCCATGTCGAGGAATTTTGCTATTTGGTCGGTCTCATACAATGCGTGCTCTGCCACGGCCGATTGCCCAAACACGGCGTAAAGACGATTTTCAAACAGACTGAGAAGATCAAATTGTGTCTGAGAGCAGCAAAGGAGAGAAGGAACCCACTTGCAATATCAGGAATATACCGCATACCATGCATGTGTGGAAAAGTTTGTGTCGGAATGACTGGACGATCGATCACAGATCATAAGCGACATTGCGGCTTGGGTTTGTTCATAGAAGCTATAGAAATACAAAAATACTGGAACAGCTTCAACAAGAAAGAGGAAAGCCTAAAGATAAACGGATCCTGGCTTCCCGTGCTGCAAAGAACGACCATTGCAGGGAGCAAGAGAAGAACCGCACCGGTAATGGTCGCGGAGAAGCCCTTTGGGCGTTGGCTCGCCAGATATATAAAATATCCTGCGGCCGCAAGATCTGCTCCAGTTCACCACTAGCAATGAAGGGTGAAGCTCTGACAATGCCAGCCACTTGTGTTGGCGAGACGTTAGAAAAACTATCAGACAAATGTCGGCCGAAGAGTCCGAGACAGAAGCCAATAGGCAGTTTGTCGGACTCCTCCGACGCGAAATGCGGATTCTCAGTCCCTCAAATGCACCAATTTTGCTTATCGATGAGAATATCCAAATGAAAGTGGGCTTCGTTGCTAAATCAAACCATACACCACATGCTAATTCCCATTATGCCCCGCGGCTAACCATGCAGCTGAATGTCCTAACGCGAGCCATTCAGAAGTTATGATGCTTTTTTTCATATAGTTCACTAACTGTCACCCTATATCTTTGAAACGTCCCCTTAGAAAAATTATACATGACTGTGCTTAAACTGACACACAGTACTTTTAGCGCAACACAGTCTGACTTTCAATAATCCCCACAAAAGAATGGCCCTGACTAACAATAACCTATACCTTTCATGAATCACTTACCTCACAAAAATCTTCATTACTCAAACTACTGCAATACAGCGAGCGCCATTACTGCCAGCTAAATAAAAGATTCAAATTACTGAAAGCACTAACTACTGATAGGCATAGTTAGCAAATGAGAGATTTGATAGAGAACAAACAATGTATTTACCTTAATGGTGTTCAAAAGTCATATTATATATAGCAGTTCGTGACATCTGGTCTTACAAATTTACTGTCTCTGATGGACACATGTCCAGATCATCCACTCTCAAAACTCCGCCATTTCTCTCCCCACATCCACCACTGCTGGCGGCTCACCTCCAACTGCGCAACGCTACACGCTGTTAACAGCCAACTGCCCAACACTACAATCGCAAATTCCAACAATGCCACCCAACCACAGACTGCAAACAGCACAGCCAGTGATTTTCATACAGAGCGCTACATGGCGGTGGTGTTACCAATATAAAAACCTAAACAGCCTACTCCCCCACAAAAAATTTTACAAATTGTTTTGGGCAGTGGCCAATACAGATTTGAAAAAAATTTTCATAGTTACAATAACAAAGATATCAAATGCACACACTTATTGATACACTGTTGGCCAAAAGCAAAAACTGTCCTCATAAAGACAGTCCTGATCATTTATCACAATAGTAATTACAGTTTTTTTCTCAAAGTCTCATTAGTAAAAGAAATTGCACACAGAAGTAGTGGATTTCCATGTAGTCTTCAAGAAGTAGTGTTGTCCTTCCAATGGAAAGACAGTGCTGACTCTTGACATGCAGACAGGCAATGGGCCACAACAGAGCAAACCCACAGCAGAGTCACTCGAAGTTGAAGAATATTGGTAGGTAGGTCATCACAGAGCAGACCACTGTAGTCTTGTTAGAGATTACGGTATTGGTAGGTAGGTCATTTGGTAGGCAGGTCATCACAGAGCAGACCACTGTAGTCTTGTTAGAGATTACGGTATCGGTGGGCCACCAGAGGTGCAGACCCACAGCAGTCCTTGTAGAAATAATGGTATTGGTGGGCCATCAAAGATGCTGACCCACCGTATCCCTTGTAGAAATAATGGTATTAGTGGGCCATCAAAGATGCAGACCCACTGTAGTCCTTGTAGAGACGGCCAGCAGCCATATGTTGTGTCTGTGCAGGGGCACAATCACCATCGAAGAGTCTTGCAGACATTACAGCATGTCCATAAACCACCACTTGTGCACTCACAAAGTTTTTGGAGTTGACCTTAGAACCAGCAATGCCATTAACCAGTCCCTTGCTGAATTATCAACACATGTGCAAACACTAACGGTTCCAACTTCTCACATATTGTGCATATACTATGACCAACAGAAACGTGTGCACTGAAATGAATGCTTTCAAGTTATTTAATTTGTTGAACTGGTGTCCATTACAATTTTATAACATGAGAATACAATTACAAAGATACAGAAAACATTATTAAAAACATAATAATACAGACAACATTTGTAGTAATACAGGCTTTACAAAAGAATAGAAATAAACATATACATCAGTGTTACAAGAATTATGACATAAGTAAACATATAAAATAATGAGAATAGTTTTAAAAACATTAATTTCACACATGAGCATTGAAACAGAACAGAATTGATAATGTCTATAAACATTTTTACAAAGAAAATAACGTATTATTAACGCAAATTATATTTGAGGATAACAGTACTCCTCATCATAGTGAATGTAGATTAGTACTAGAAAAATTCTACAACATAAATCTTATTAGCTAAACACATAAAGACAGGAAAAACACAAATACACAAGGGTACACAAACACATAACGGAATAACACAAAAGGAGAGGACAGGGTTTGTATTACTGCAGTATTTTGCAAACAAAACTTTCTTTTTCTTGGAGAACTCCCTTTGTTCATCATTATTCCCAAAAAGTCCTATCTAAACCTGCTTTCTGTATTCTATTCATCCTCTCCCTGAATTATCACTGCACAGTGGGCCATTGCGTCTGAAGTTATTCTGTCTCCCTTGATAATAATTGTTTTGGTTCCCATATTGTCTGTTTCTATGGTTATCTCTGTCATATTCATTACTACGGAAATGAGATCTTTCTCTGTAACTATTACTCTGCCAGTGGTTGTCATATGGGTGGCGTCTGTTTTGTTCACGATTTTAATTGTAAGAATAGCCTTGTCGTGTCCAGTTATTATTTCTGTCATCGCAGAATCGTGACAGATGCGACCTGTAATTGTTGCGCTCCTGTTTTTGAGTTCCGTGATTGTCCGTGTCAGTTTCCAATTCCTGTAAGAGTCCCTGAAATGCTTCAATGTCGTATTTGCAACGTCCTGCCAAAATAATATGTCGTAAATGTTCAGGCAATTTGATTAAACAAATGCGGATGAGTTCTGAGGTGCTGTATGGGTTTGACAGGTACTGATTCTTGTGCAACATGTCTTCAAAATATTTCACAAGATTGGAAAATTCAGATTGTACGAAATGTTTCATCATTATGATGCTATGTTTTAGTCGGTTTCGTGTAGCTTGAGACCAATATGCTGAGAGGAAGGCATGATAAAAATCTCCTTCACTGTGACAATCGTGAATGACCGATCGCATTCAGACAGCTGGTTCATTCTCTAAATAGCCACACATAAATTCTAATCTGTGCTCTAATGACCAGCTGGGAGGAAAACAATGAGAGAATTGCTGGAGCCACGCTTGTGGATGAATGTCGTTGCTGGAATTCTTAAATGTTTTGAATTTACGTGTAGTAATAAACAGCTTGTAGTCAAAATCATCATGTCGGCAAGTCGCATATCGGTCATTGTTACTTCGTTTTGGCGGTTCCATCTCAAACTTCAGTGTACCTTGCCAATTTCTTTCATAATTTCCGAAGTGCCTCGTGTTATTATTTTGTGGCTGTTCCGTATTTCTATGTCCCTCTTCCCATATTGGAGCGCGAGTGTCCTCTGAAATATGTAATTCTTGTACTACCTGCGTCAACTGATCTTGTACTTCCCGGATTTCTCTTTTTACTGTGTAATGATTTGATTTTGATTTTGTTTGAATTTTCTTATTTGTTCATACTCTTCTGTGTCAGTGAAGGCTACGGGTCTTGTGTCATTCAGATCATCATCTACCTTTGTAGATAAGTTAAGGAACTGATCCGAAAGTTCGGCTACTTTCTCCGATAGTGAACAGATTTCCTCAGTGTGTTTTTCTGAACCAAGTTTCAGAGTGTCCATTTGTGTTGAAATCTTATCTACTGTGTCCTTTAAGTTTTCCTGAGTTTTTGCAAGTTGCATAACCAAATCGGTAGATGCAACTGAGTCAATTTTAGCTTGCAAGGTGTCGTGATTTTCATGAACAATAGTTTGCAGTTCTTTTATTGCTGATTCGTGATTCTGTAATGCATTTTCATGACGCGAAAAAATAGGTTGAAAATGCTCACAAATTTGTGTTTTTATGTCATTACAGACTTTTTGACATTTCGATTCGATTTTAAGTAACTCAGCAGTTAAACCTTCACGTGTTTGTTCAAGCGTTTGTTCCGTTGAGTCTAACTTTTGAAGATTTTGTCCCATTTGTTTCTGATTTTGTTCAAGCGTTGTGTCTAACTTTTGTAGCCTTTGTCCCATTTGTTGCATTAACTATAATAACAATGCACTGGTGTCTGAAACATGTTCCTCAGTGCTATTCGGCAGTGCATTTGAACCGGCAATATTTGCATTTTGAAAAGCAGAAAATGTGTCTTGACTTATTTGAGAAAACGGTGAGGACGCAACACCTGAATCTACAGTATTTGCAAGATTGTGTCCTGTCATTTCGGATTCCTGAGGTGAGCTGTTGCCGACCGATCGATCGATAATGCTTCCCTGTTAACTAATTGTTTCACTGTCTACACCATTATTTGCAGCCCGCTCCATTTCCCTATGCAGAATTACCAAATTACTACTTTGAACATTAGTTAATTCATTACACGGTGGTGCTAACACACTGCTTTCGTCTTAACTGTCATTTCTTAGTTTACTTTGGAGCCTAGTATTACGTTTTTCACTCGCCATTATTGTCACAATATTTCACACGATAACACAGAAAAGCCCAATTTGAAGAGCAAACTAAGAAAACACATTAGCATAGCACTGAAAATAATTTCTAGTTAATTGCAAGTGCAGCTGCGAAATACTTGGTGCAAATCTGCATCCATGCCACAACTGTTTTACTGTACAACAATGAAAAACTACAACTACAAAGAAGATTCTCTCTACAATTACGCGCTAGCAGTAAACAATAGCTACACTAATTACACAAACTACAAGAAAAAATCAGAAGATTCCAGTGAGGTATCCTCGGCTAAGGATCGACATATGAAACGTCCCCTTAGAAAAATTATACATGACTGTGCTTAAACTGACACACAGTACTTTTAGCGCAACGCAATCTGACTTTCAATAATCCCTACAAAAGAATGGCCCTTACTAACAATAACCTATACCTTTCATGAATCACTTACCTCACAAAAATCTTCGTTACTCAAACTACTGCAATACAGCGAGCGCCACTACTGCCAGCTAAATAAAAGATTCAAACAACTGAAGCCACTAACTACTGATAGGCATAGTTAGCAAATGAAAGATTTGATAGAGAACAAACAATGTATTTACCTTAATAGTGTTCAAAAGTCATAATATATATAGCAGTTCATGACATCCAGTCTTGCAAATTTACTGTCTCTGATGGACACATGTCCAGATCATCCACTCTCAAAACACCGCCATTTCTCTCCCCACATCCACCACTGCTGGTGGCTCACCTCCAACTGTGCAACGCTACACGCTGTTAACACCCAACTGCCCAACACTACAATAGCAAATTCCAACAATGCCACCCAACCACAGACTGCACACAGCACAGGCAGTGATTTTCATACAGAGCGCTACATGGCGGTGGCGTTACCAATATAAAAACCTAAACAGCCTACTTACGTCTTCTATAAAGAGTCGTGGTGTCAGTATTGTCTTGCGTGTTCCCATGTTTCTTCAGAATCCAAACTAATCTTCCACGAGGTCGATTTCTGCCAGAGTTTTGCATTCTTCTGTGTTGTTGTTGTGGTCTTCAGTCCAGAGACTGGTTTGATGCAGCTCTCCATGCTACTCTATCCTGTGCAAGCCTCATTATTTCCAAATAACTACTGCAACTTACATCCTTCTGAATCTGCTTAGCGTAGTCATATCTTGGTCTCCCTCTACGATTTTTACCCTCCACACTTCCCTCCAGTACTAAATTGGTGATCCCTTGACGCCTTAGGAAGTGTCCTACCAACCGATCCCTTCTTCTTGTCAAGTTGTGCCACAAATTCCTCTTCTCCCCAGTTCTATTCAGTACCTGCTCATTAGTTACGTAATCTACGCATCTAATCTTCAGCATTCTTCTGTAGCACCACAGTTTGAAAGTTTTTCTTCTCTTCTTGTCTAAACTGTTTATAGTCCAAAGTTTCACTTCCGTACATGGCTACACTCCGTAAGTTTCACTTCCACACATGGCTACACTCCATACAAATACTTTCAGAAAAGACATATTGGCACTTAAATCTATATTCAATGTTAACAAATTTCTCTTCATCAGAAACGCTTTCCTTGCCGTAGGCAGTCTACATTATATATCATCTCTACTTCGAGCATCCTCAGTTATTTTGCTCCCCAAATAACAAAACTCGTTTACTACTTTGAGTGTGTCATTTCCTAATCTAATTCCCTCGGCATCACCTGATTTAATTCGACTACATTCCATTACCCTCTTTTTGCTTTTGTTGATGTTCATCTTATATCCTCCTTTCAAGACACAGTCCACTCCGTTGAGTTGCTGTTTCAGACCCTTTGCTGTCTCTGACAATTTAAAATGTCATCGGAAAACCTCAAAGTTTTCATTTCTTGCGCTTGGACTTTAATTCGCACTCCATTTTTTTTTCTTTTGTGTTCTTTACTGCTTGCTTAGTATTCAGACTGAATAACATCGGGGATAGGCTACAACCCTGTCTCTACTTTCTCTACCACTGCTTCCCTTTCGTGCCCCTCAACTCTTATAGCTGCCATCTGGTTTCTGTGCAAACTGTAAATAGCTTTTCACTCCCTGTGTTTTACTCCTGCCACCTTCAGAATTTGAAAGAGAGTATTCTAGTCAACATTGTCAAACGCTTTCTCTAAGTCTACAAATGCTAGAAACGTACGTTCGACTTTTCTTAATCTATCTTCTATTAGAAGTCGTAGGGTCAGTATTGCCTCCCGTGTTCCCACATTTCTCCGGAATCCAAACTGTCCTTCCCCGAGGTCGGCTTCTACTAGTTTTTCCATTCGTCTGTAAAGAATTCGCGTTAGTATTTTGCAACCTTAACTTATTAAACTGATAATTCGGTAATTTTCACATCTGTCAACACCTGATTTCTTTGGGATTGGAATTATTATATTCTTCTTTAAGTCTGAGTGTATTTCGCCTGTCTCATACATCTTGCTAGCCAGATGGTAGAGTTTTGTCAGGACTGGCTCTCCCAAGGCTGTCAGTAGTTCTAATGGAACTGTTTCGACTTAGATCTTTCAGTGCTCTGTCAAACTCTTCACGCAGTATCATATCTCCCATTTCATCTTCATCTACATCCTCTTCCATTTCCATAATATTGTCCTCACGTACATCGCCCGTGTATAGACCCTCTGTATACTCCTTCCACCTTTCTACTTTCCCTTCTTTGCTTAGAACTGGCTTTCCATCTGAGCTCTTGATGTTCATACAAGTTCATACCAGTTTTTTCATTCGTTTTTAAAGAATTCGTGTTTTTTTGCAGCCAAGATTTATTGAAATGATACTTCGGTAATTTTCACACTTGTTAACGCCTGCTTTCTTTTGGATTTGAATTATTATATTCTTGTGGAAGTCCGAAGGTATTTCGCTTGTCTTATACAGGGTGGTTCACTGATAGTGACCGGGCTAAATATCTCACGAAATAAGCATCAAACGAAAAAACTACAAAGAACGAAACTCGTCTAGCTTGAAGGGGGAAACCAGATGGCGCTACGGTTGGCCCGCTAGATGGCGCTGCCATAGGCCAAACGGATATAATCTGCGTTTTTTTTTTAAATAGGAACCCCCACTTTTTATTACATATTGGTGTAGTACGTAAAGAAATACGAATGTTTTAGTTGGACCACTTTTTTCGCTTTATGGTAGATGGCGCTGTAATAGTCACAAACGTATAAGTACGTGGTATCACGTAACATTCCGCCCGTGCCGACCGTATTTGCTTCGTGATACCAATTGCGGAAAAGGTCGATATCGTGTTGATGTTTGGCTACTGTTATCAAAATGCCCAACGGGCGTGTAGTATGTATGCTGCTCGGTATCCCGGACATCATCCAAGTGTCCTGATCGTTCGCCGGATAGTTACGTTATTTAAGGAAACAGGAAGTGTTCAGCCACATGTAAAATGTCAACCACGAACTGCAACAAATGATGATGCCCAAGTAGGTGTTTTAGCTGCTGTCGCGGCTAATCCGCATATCAGTAGCAGACAAATCGCGCGATAATCGGGAATCTCAAAAACGTCGGTGTTGAGAATGCCACATCAACATCGATTGCACCCGTACCATATTTCTATGCACCAGGAATTGCATGGCGACGACTTTGAACGTCATGTACAGTTCTGCCACTGGGCACAAGTGAAATTACGGGACGATGACAGATTTTTTGCACGCGTTCTATTTGGCGACGAAGCGTCATTCACCAACAGCGGTAACGTAAACCGGCATTATATGCACTACTGGACAACGGAAAAGCCACGATGGCTGCGACAAGTGGAAGATCAGTGACGTTGGCAGGTTAATGTATGGTGCGGCATTATGGGAGGAAGGATAATTGGCCCCCATTGTATCGATGGCAGTCTAAATGGCGGAATATATGCTGATTTCCTGCGTTATGTTCTACCGTTGTTACTACAAGATGTTTCACTGCATGGCAGAATGGCGATGTACTTCCAACACGATGGATCTCCGGCACATAGCTCGCGTGCGGTTGAAGCTGTATTGAATAGCATATTTCATGACAGGTGGATTGGTCGTCGAACCACCATACCATGGTCCGCACGTTCACCAGATCTGACGTCCACGAATTTCTTTCTGTGGGGAAAGTTGAAGGATATTTGCTATCATGATCCACTGACAATGCCTGACAACATGTGTCAGCGCATTGTCAATGCATATGCGAACATTACGGAAGGCGAACTACTCGCTGTTGAGAGGAATATCGTTACACGTATTGCAAAATGCACTGAGGTTGACGGACATAATTTTGAGCATTTATTGCATTAATGTGGTATTTACAGGTAATCACGCTGTAACAGCACGCGTTCTCTGAAGTGATAAGTTCACAAAGGTACATGTATCGCATTGGAACAACCGAAATAAAATGTTCAAACGTACCAACGTTCTGTATTTTAATTTTAAAAAAACCTACCTGTTACCAACTGTTCTTCTAAAATTGTGAGCCATATGTTTGTGACAATTACAGCGCCATCTGTCACAAAGCGAAAAAAGTGGTCCAACTAAAACATTCATATTTCTTTACGTACTACACGAATATGTAATAAAAAATGGGGGTTCCTATTTTTTAAAAAAACGCAGTTGATATCCGTTAGACCTATGGCAGCGCCATCTAGCGAGCAAACCATAGCGCCATCTGGTTTCCCCCTTCAAGCGAGACAAGTTTCATTCTTTGTAGTTTTTTCGTTTGACGCTTATTTCGTGTTATATTTGGCCTGGTCACGGTCAATGGTCCACCCAGTACATCTTGCTCACCAGATGGAAGAGTTTTGTCATGGCTGGAGTAACGATCTTCCAGCAGATCCTTGGATTACTCCACAGATTGCTTTTACGTCTGTCAGTATCGCCCCGCGATTTAGGAATCCCAGCGGCCAGGACACACACCGTACCCTCCGCCGGCGAGAGCCGCCGGTGAGCAACTGCCCGCCCGCAGTCCCTGCCTCAAGGTCAGCCGGCTGCATGAGGCCCCCTTGTTCGTTTTGGCGCCGCCTCACACGGATGCCAACGTCTGAGCGGCAGCAGAAGTGTACCTCGTAGCCATCGCCCAGGCGGCCACCCCGTACCACGGAAGCGGCTGCCGTAACCCCCCGCCCCCTTTGGAGTTTGCCACCCAGCAGCCTCGAACACCCCCGGCTATAGCCGTGGCCGAAGTCTTTGGACGAGTCGCTGCCGCTCGCAGCGTGCACAGCCGGCCGCCGGGTTGGCACTGCGCATGCGCGGAGCGTTGACCGCGCTCCAGGCAGCGGAGTCCAGCGCAGCGTCCCGCGCCGACGTATCCGCCGCCGCCGCCGCTGCCCGTGCCTTCTCAAGCAGGTGAGTGCGTTTGGGTTTCCTCTGCTACCGTAACACGTGGACTGCACGTGCGCACAAATGCCACCGCCTTTGCGCCGGCTGTCTTATGTCGCCTCGGCGGCGAGCACGCACTATTGTGTAGCCGAAATGCTCAATGACCTGACATAACCGGTGCAGTGGGAACGTCAGACTACAAAGGCTGCCCGACGAGCAGGCCTTTCAATAAGAAAACTGGAGAGGAATTCCGCGTTATGCAAGACACGGGTTTAGTTTTGTTTTACCCAGACGTGTTGCAGTCTTTTAAGTGCTACCTTCAATGGCATTCTTGTTTACTTTCTTTCCGAAAAATTGTTACATGTTAACCTCTTCTGTAAGTTATATGAATATTGGCTCAAAATTATTTACATTTGTAAACGGAAGCGATCATTACACGTCACATGTCTTCCATTAGTTAAGACACATATCACTGAGTTGAGGGAGTGTATGTTGTTCTTTTACAATGTCTTTAAAGGTATTAGTTTTCCATTAAATTTAAAAATAGTACGGATACACATTTGTTTACATACCTCAAACGACGTTGTTGCTTGAGTACGACGATTGCTTTAATTCTACCACACGTTCTACAGCCTGTCATCTGCAAACAAGCGAAACGTTTTCTATGTACTGTTTGTCGTTCATTTCCGACTGAGACTCGCTATATATATATCGCGTTATTTAACGTGTTACTGGTTTTTTGATGCTGCGGTGTAACTTCACTTGACTGTGCCATGTGGAAGTACTTGTTTATTTTGTTGTTGTAGTTTCTCGTCTTTACACATGCACTTGTCAGTCAAGCGTAAGTATCTGCCGCTATTTCATATGTTGTTGTAGCTATGTTGTGTTCATTTGTTTCTTTTTGTTTTTGTTACGTTTTGGCGCGTGATTTAAAGTGTTGTTGACGTTTGAGATGTTTAGCTTCGCGTGTGTGTGTGTGTGTGTGAGAGAGAGAGAGAGAGAGAGAGAGAGAGAGAGAGAGAGAGAGAAAGAGAGAGAAGGGGGAGGGGGTGGTAGAGGGAGAGGAGGAGGGCGAGAGACGGGAAGGGGGGGGGGGGGGGGGGAGGCGCGGACAGTCATGTAGAATGAGTGGTCTGGACTAAAGGTACAGATTTTGATTTTAGAGTGTGACCACGTACGGTTTGGGGGAGGTGTTATTTATACACTTCTTTTATTGTGGCAAAGACTGTTTCGTTGCACAGTGATATGCATTTATTTTCCATGTACTTCCTTTCCATGAGCTATTGATTTTCGATGTGACAATTTTCGTCTACTGTTAATTTATGGTAGAGACAGATATTGGCTGTAACAATTTTAAAATCAGTTTCTGATTTCGTAGGGTGGTGATGTCGTGGAATTAGATCACCAGCAAATGTTGATTAAGTGCTGTTATTTTCCAGTGCTCTGACACGTTCTGTATGTCTGGTTCTAAAATTCCTGCATGTTTGGCCCATGTACTACAGACAGGAGTGACTGTAAATGGGAAATGCCTTTGCGGTCGCTCCCATCTGGCACCGCGCCGAGTGTCAACTTTGTTTGCGCGAACAATTTACAGATTGACAGCAACTGAAGGTTAATTGGTGTATACCAGAATGGCTGCAATTATCAGTGTCGATCGTATGTCTACCAACCCTGTTTTGTATTGTGTTGCTGGTTCAGTAGGCCTACGTTATAGTGTATTCTTGTGATTTTAGTATCTTGCCCACCCCGTGCCTAACGAATACACACCACAGTGTAATAAAACACTCATTGCTACAATGACAGAAGTATATACATAACCTGTCGTCGTCGTCGTCGTCCCCCCCCCCGCCGCCATCTCTCTCTCTCTCTCTCTCTCTCTCTCTCTAACACACACACACACACACACACACACACACACGCGTCAACAACACTTTCAATCACACGCCACGTCCTCTAAACAAACACGTAACGAAACAAACGAAAATCCTGCTGCTGCAACACGTGAAATGGTGGCAGATACTTTGAGCTTGACGCACAAACTGTGCAAAATGCGCGTGTAACAACAAGAAATGACAATCGCAAAAAAAGTACTTTAACACTAAACAATAAAGTGAAGCAACACTGCAACATCGAAAAACAGGAAGTAGCATGCTAAAAAACACTATATACATAGCGATTCTCAGTCGGGAATGGACGACAAACAGAAAATAGAAAACGTTTCACTTGTTTGCAGAAGACAAGTTGTATGTGGTATAATTAAAGTACCCATCATACACAAGTAACGGCGTCGTGTGAGGTATGTATGTATTTATCTGTATAACTTCCAAATTTAATATACCATAAAGCTAATATCCTTAAACATATTGTAAATGAACAACAAACAATGGCTCAACTCAATTACGTGTGTCGCAATTGTATACTGTGTGGAAATTAATGTAAAATATGTGACACCTAATGATCGCTTCCTTTTACAAATGTAAATATTCATGTAACGTACACAAGGTGTTAACATGTAACAATAATTTTTCAGAAAAGTGCTGCAACACCTCCTGGGTACAACAGAACTAAGGTGTTTTTCATAACGCGGAATTCCTCTCCAATTTTTCTTAGCAAGCACAGAAAAAAAGAGCTACAGTATCCAAAACACGATTGGGCCTTTTTATCCCGAGACGAGCTCGTGTGTGTTCTGCATATTAAGCAATTTCGTTTTTTGTTTGGCTTGTAGGATGTGTATGTCCACTTCGTTTCTCGTCCAAACATGCTTTTGAAAATAAGTACCATCGTTAAGCGTTTATTATTATTGTTATTATTATTATTGTTATTATTATTATTATTTACTTTTCATGTTGACCATTGATCAGTAAGTTAGTAGTGTAAATGTCTCGATCGGAAGTGAATTGTTTGGTATTTGTGGGGCTACCTTGACGCAAATACTTTATCCCCAAAGAAGATTCAGCGATATCTCGTAATCATCAAGGCTTTTTTTTTTTTAGACATACGACAAGTAGGTTGTTACACATCAGAAAAAGAAGATTTAAATATAGTTTTGATTAATTTCATGCATATATTCATATAGTACATTTTATTTATTAATTTTAAATGATAGGGTACTGTGCCTCTTACGTTTTTTCATGAGTAGTGTGACACGTTTCATGAATTTATCATCATTTTGAAGTGCTGTGCCAGTCTGTATCAAAACTAAACAGGATCACTTTGTCAGTGCTGTCCTGCCTGGATGTTTACCAACAGTCGTTCTTGAGATGCTGTTGTTGTTGTTGTGGTGGTGGTGGTGGTCTTCAGTCCAAACACTAGTTTGATGCAGCTCTCCATGCTACTCTATCCTGTGCAACCTGCGTCCTTCTGAATCTGCTTAGCGTATTCATCTCTTGGTCTTCATATACAATTTTTACCCGCCATACTTCCCTTCCGTACCAAATAGGTGATCCCAGGATGTCTCTGAATGTGCCCTATCAACCGATATCTTCTTATGGCCATGTTGCGCCCCAAATTTCTTTTTTCCCCAATTCTATTTAGGAGCTCCTCGTTAGTTATTTAATCTACCCATCTAATCTTCAGCATTCTATCTACCCATCTAATCTTCAGCATTCTTCTTTAGCTCTACATTTCAAAAGCTTCTGTTCCCTTGTTGTCTAAAATGTTTATAGTCCGTTTCACTTCCATACATGGCTACACTACACAAATATAGTAGAACATCGCTAATTCGAACTCGGATGGTCCGACTGCCCGCTTAATCCGACAATCCCATTTCCGGTCTTTATGCACACGGGCCGCCGCTAGTCATGATGCTAAAACAAAAGTGCGTTTGATATAGCCCTTCAGTACATCGAATAAAGCTCTACGTTTACATCAATAAACATTTTGTGGATTGAGAAATGACAAAACATCGCAGCAAAATCGAAGTTGTCGTCTGCTAAGCAAAAGAACATTACAAACTTTTTTTCGTCCTGCTTAAGAGCACAACATTTTCTATCGTGTGATTTCTCATGTTTTAAACAGTCAAGTGCAAATCAGTTGTGTGTCAGTCCAGCACTGAAATATGATATGTGGAGTAGTTACACTTTCGCCCAAACTGGAACAATATTTCATACAGTTATTTCCACTGGCGTTCTACGGATCGGAGCGTGGAATGTCAGATCCCTTAATCGGGCACGTAGGTTAGAAAATTTAAAAAGGGAAATGGATAGGTTAAAGTTAGATATAGTGGGAATTAGTGAAGTTCGGTGGCAGGAGGAACAAGACTTTTGGTCAGGTGAATACAGGGTTATAAATACAAAATTAAATAGGGGTAATGCAGGAGTAGGTTTAATAATGAATAAAAAAATAGGAGTACGAGTAAGCTACTACAAACAGCATAGTGAACGCATTATTGTGGCCAAGATAGACACGAAGCTCACGCCTACTACAGTAGTACAAGTTTATATGCCAAATAGCTCTGCAGATGACGGAGAAATTAATTAAATGTATGATGAGATAAAAGAAATTATTCAGGTAGTGAACAGAGACGAAAATTTAATAGTCATGGGTGACTGGAATTAAAGAGTAGGAAAAGGGAGAGAAGGAAACATAGTAGGTGAATATGGATTGGGGCTAAGAAACGAAAGAGGAAGCCGCCTGGTAGAATTTTGCACAGAGCATAACATAATCATAGCTAACACTTGGTTCAAGAATCATGAAAGAAGGTTGTATACATGGAAGAACCCTGGAGATACTAAAAGGTATCAGATAGATTATATAATGGTAAGACACAAATTTAGGAACCAGGTTTAAATTGTAAGACATTTCCAGGGGCAGATGTGGACTCTGACCACAATCTATAGGTTATGAACTGTAGATTAAAACTGAAGAAACTGCAAAAAGGTGAGAATTTGAGATTGGACCTGGATAAACTGAAAGAACCAGAGGTTGTACAGAGTTTCGGAGAAAGCATAAGGGAACAATTGACAGGAACGGGGGAAAGAAATACAGTAGAAGAAGAATGGGTAGCTTTGAGGGATGAAATAGTGAAGGCAGCAGAGGATCAAATAGGTAAAACGACGAGGGCTAGTAGAAATCCTTGGGTAACAGAAGAAATATTGAATTTAATTGATGAAAGGAGAAAATATAAAAATGCAGTAAATGAAGCAGGCAAAAAGGAATACAAACGTCTCAAAAATGAGATCGACAGGAAGTGCAAAATGGCTAAGCAGGGATGGCTAGCGGACAAATGTAAGGATGTAGAGGCTTATCTCACTAGGGGTAAGATAGATACTGCCTACAGGAAAATTAAAGAGACCTTTGGAGAAAGGAGAACCACTTGCATGAATATCAAGAGCTTTGATGGAAACCCAGTTCTAAGCAAAGAAGGGAAAGCAGAAAGACGGAAGGAGTATATAGAGGGTCTACACAAGGGCGATGTACTTGAGGACAATATTATGGAAATGGAAGAGAATGTAGTTGTAGATGAAATGGGAGATATGATACTGCGTGAAGAGTTTGACAGAGCTCTGAGATACCTGAGACGAACTATCAGTTTAATAAGCCACAGCTGCAAAATACTAACGCGAATTCTTTAGAGACGAATAGAAAAACTGATAGAAGCCGACCTCGGGGAAGATCAGTTTGGATTCCGTAGAAATAGAACACGTGAGGCAATACTGACCCTACGACTTATTTTAGAAGAAAGAGTAAAGAAAGGAAAACCTACGTTTCTAGGATTTGTAGACTTACAGAAAGCTTTTGAAAATGTTGATTGGAATACTCTCTTTCAAATTCTGAAGGGGCAGGGGTAAAATACAGGGAGCGAAAGGCTTTTTACAATTTGTACAGAAACCAGATGGCAGTTATAAGAGTTGAGGGACATGAAAGGGAAGCAGTGGTTGGGAAGGGAGTGAGACAGGGTTGTAGCCTCTCCCCGATGCTATTCAATCTGTATATTGAGCAAGCAGTAAAGGAAACAAAAGAAAAGTTCGGAGTAGGTATTCAAATCCTGGAGAAGAAATAAAAACTTTGAGGTTCGTCGATGACGTTGTAATTCTTTCAGAGACAGCAAAGGACTTGGAAGAGCAGTTGAACGGAATGGACAGTGTCTTGAAAGGAGGGTATAAGATGAACATCAACAAAAGCAAAACGAGGATAATAGAATGTAGTCGAATTAAGTCGGGTGATGCTGAGGGAATTAGATTAGGAAATGAGACACTTAAAGTAGCAAAGGAGTTTTGCTATTTGGAGAGCAAAACAACTGATGATGGTCGAAGTAGAGAGGATATAAAATGTAGACCGGCAATGGCAAAGAAAGCGTTTGTGAAGAAGAAAAATTTGTTAACATCGAGTATAGATTTAAACGTCAGGAAGTCGTTTCTGAAAGTATTTGTATGGAGTGTAGCCATGTATGGAAGTGAAACGTGGACGATAAATAGTTTAGACAAGAAGAGAATAGAAGCTTTCGAAATGTGGTGCTACAGAAGAATGCTGAAGATTAGATGGGTAGATCACATAACTAATGAGGAAGTATTGATTAGGATTGGGGAGAGGACAAGTTTGTGGCACAACTTGACTAGAAGAAGGGATCTGTTGGTAGGACATGTTCTGAGGCATCAAGGGATCACCAATTTAGTATTGGAGGGCAGCGTGGAGGGTAAAAATCGTAGAGGGAGACCAAGAGATGAATACACTAAGCAGATTCAGAAGGATGTAGGCTGCAGTAGGTACAGGGAGATGAAGAAGCTTGCACAGGATAGAGTATCATGGAGAGCTGCATCAATCCAGTCTCAGGACTGAAGACCACAACAACATTTCCAGTTGAAAATTAAAGTTGTACTGCACTGATTACAAGTTACGGGTCCATAAAAGTAATCCTATGATAATCCGATCTTTTTGTGTTCCGATCATGCTCCCGGTTCCATAGGCATTGGATTAGCATGATTTTACCGTACTTTCAGAACAGACATCCTAACACTTAAATCTATTTTCGATGTTAACAAATGTCTCTTCTTCCGGAACGGTTTTCTTGCCGTTGCCTGTCTACATTTTACATCCTCTCTACTTCGGCCATCATCAGTTACCTTGTTGCCTAGGTAACAAAACTTATATGCTACCTTAAGCGTGTCGTGTCTTAAAGTAATTTCCTCATCACCACCTGACATATTTCGAGTACATCCCATTATTATTTTTTGCTGTTGATAGTCTTCTTATTCCACCTTTCAACATCATGTCCATTCCGTTCAACTGCTCTTCCAAGTCCTTTGCTGTCTCTGACAGAATTTCAATGTTATCGTTAAACCTCAAGATTTTCATTTCTTTTCCCTGAACTTTAATTCCTACCCCTAATTCTTCTTTTGTTTCCCTTACTGTTTGTTCAGTATACAGATTGAACGACATCGACGATTGGTTACAGCTCTGTTTCACTCCCTTCTTAACCACTATTTTCCTTTCACGCCCCTCGACTCGTATAGTTCCCATCTGGTTTCTCGACAAGTTGTAAATAACCTTTCGCTCCCCGTATTTTATTCCTGCTACTTTCAGAATTTCGAAGAGAGTATTACAGTCAACATTGTCAAAAGCTTTCTCTAGTCTACAAATACTATAAACGTAGATTTGTCTTAATCTATCTTCTAAGATAGGTCGTAGGGTCAGTATTACCTCCCGTGTTCCTACATTTCTCCAGAATCCAAACTGATCTTCTCTCCGGTCGGCTTTCACAAGTTTTTTCCATTCTCCTGTAAAGAATTCGTGATAGTATTTTGCAACCACTACTTATTAAGCTGATAGTGCGGTAATTTTCACACCTGTCAACAACTGCTTTCTTTCGAATTTTAATTATTAAATTCTTCTTGAACTATAAGGGCATTTCGCCTGCATCTTGCATACCAGATGGAAGAGTTTTGTCATCGCTGGCTCGCCAAAGAATGTCAGTAGTTTTGACTGAATGTCGTGCTTTCGGAGTCTTGTGTGGATAATCCGTATACTACTATCTTACAGCTTTCCCTTCTTTGCTTAGGACTGGTTTTTCATCAGATCTCTTGATATTTATTGCTGACGCATGAAAAGCGATAAGAAGTGCAGTAGTATCGCTGGAAATTGACGGAGATCCGAAATGTGAAATAATTTGGGTGAAGGTCACGGTTAAAGCAGGCTCAGACATGGTAATTGGATGTGTCTATAGGCCCCCTGGCTCAGCAGCTGTTGTGGCTGATCACCTGAAGGATAATTTGGAAAATATTTCGAGTAGATTTCTCCACCATGTTATAGTTCTGGGTGGAGATTTTAATTTGCCGGATATAGACTGGGAGACTCAAACGTTCATAACGGGTGGCAGGGACAAAGAATCCAGTGAAATTTTTTTAAGTGCTTTATCTGAAAACTACCTTGAGCAGTTAAACAGAGAACCGACTCGTGGCGATAACATATTAGACCTTCTGGTGACAAACAGACCCGAACTATTTGAATCAGTTAACGCAGAACAGGGAATCAGCGATCATAAAGCGGTTACTACATCGATGATTTCAGCCGTAAATAGAAACATTAAAAAAGGTAGGAAGATTTTTCTGTTTAGCAAAAGTGACAAAAAGCAGATTACAGAGTACCTGACGGCTCAACACAAAAGTTTTGTCTCAAGTACAGATAGTGTTGAGGATCAGTGGACAAAGTTCAAAACCATCGTACAATATGCGTTAGACGAGTATGTGCCAAGCAAGATCCTAAGAAATGGAAAAGAGCCACCGTAGTACAACAACCGAGTAAGAAAACTGCTGCGGAAGCAAAGGGAACTTCACAGCAAATATAAACACAGCCAGAGCCTTGCAGACAAACAAAAATTACGCGAAGCGAAATGTAGTGTGAGGAGGGCTATGCGAGAGGCGTTCAATGAATTCGAAAGTAAAGTTCTATGTACTGACTTGGCAGAAAATCCTAAGAAATTTTGGTCTTATGTCAAAGCGGTAGGTGGATCAAAACAAAATGTTCAGACACTCTGTGACCAAAATGGTACTGAAACCGAGGATGACAGACTAAAGGCCGAAATACTAAATGTCTTTTTCCAAAGCTGTTTCACAGAGGAAGACTGCACTGTAGTTCCTTCTCTAGATTGTCGTACAGATGACAAAATGGTAGATATCGAAATAGACGACAGAGGGATAGAGAAACAATTAAAATCGCTCAAAAGAGGAAAGGCCGCTGGACCTGACGGGATACCAGTTCGATTTTACACAGAGTACGCGAAGGAACTTGCCTCCTTTCTTGCAGCGGTGTACCGTAGGTCTCTAGAAGAGCGTAGCGTTCCAAAAGATTGGAAAAGGGCACAGGTCATCCCCGTTTTCAAGAAGGGTCGTCGAACAGATGTGCAGAACTATAGACCTATATCTCTAACGTCGATCAGTTGTAGAATTTTGGAACACGTATTATGTTTGAGTATAATGACTTTTCTGGAGACTAGAAATCTACTCTGTAGGAATCAGCATGGGTTTCGAAAAAGACGGTCGTGTGAAACCCAGCTCGCGCTATTCGTCCACGAGACTCAGAGGGCCATAGACACGGGTTCACAGGTAGATGCCGTGTTTCTTGACTTCCGCAAGGCGTGTGATACAGTTCCCCACAGTCGTTTAATGAACAAAGTAAGAGCATATGGACTATCAGACCAATTGTGTGATTGGATTGAAGAGTTCCTAGATAACAGAACGCAGCATGTCATTCTCAATGGAGAGAAGTCTTCCGAAGTAAGAGTGATTTCAGCTGTGCCGCAGGGGAGTGTCGTAGGACCGTTGCTATTCACAATATACATAAATGACCTTGTGGACGACATCGGAAGTTCACTGAGGCTTTTTGCGGATGATGTTGTGGTATATCGAGAGGTTGTAACAATGGAAAATTGTACTGAAATGCAGGAGGATCTGC
This sequence comes from Schistocerca piceifrons, assembly GCF_021461385.2. NCBI lineage: Eukaryota > Metazoa > Arthropoda > Insecta > Orthoptera > Acrididae > Schistocerca > Schistocerca piceifrons. Next base: position 844,555,903 of record NC_060140.1, on the reverse strand, counting down.
AGCGAATTGACGCATGGTGCAGGGAATGGCAATTGAATCTCAATGTAGATAAGTGTAATGTGCTGCGAATACATAGAAAGATAGATCCCTTATCATTTAGCTACAAAATAGCAGGTCAGCAACTGGAAGCAGTTAATTCCATAAATTAGCTGGGAGTACGCATTAGGTGTGATTTAAAATGGAATGATCATATAAAGTTGATCGTCGGTAAAGCAGATGCCAGACTGAGATTCATTGGAAGAATCCTAAGGAAATGCAATCCGAAAACAAAGGAAGTAGGTTACCGTACGCTTGTTCGCCCACTGCTTGAATATTGCTCAGCAGTGTGGGATCCGTACCAGATAGGGTTGATAGAAGAGATAGAGAAGATCCAACGGAGAGAAGCGCGCTTCGTTACAGGATCATTTAGTAATCGCGAAAGCGTTACGGAGATGATAGATAAACTCCAGTGGAAGACTCTGCAGGAGAGACGCTCAGTAGCTCGGTACGGGCTTTTGTTGAAGTTTCGAGAACATACTTTCACCGAAGAGTCAAGCAGTATATTGCTCCCTCTTACGTATATCTCGCGAAGAGACCATGAGGATAAAATCAGAGAGATTAGAGCCCACACAGAAGCATATCGACAATCCTTCTTTCCACGAACAATACGAGACTGGAATAGAAGGGAGAACCGATAGAGGTACTCAAGGTACCCTCCGCCACACACCGTCAGGTGGCTTGCGGAGTATGGATGTAGATGTATAAAGCGAAAGGTACTGTAATGAATGTAAGCATCGAGCTGATCTAGGTAACATTTCAGATGAACGATTTCCACTGTACAACTCAATTCTTGTGGTTTAAGAGTAATTTAAAAAAATTTTGATGGGGAAATAGCGCTGAAAGTAGTTTAGGAATAACAAACCAAGTGTTTGCCTCAACGTGAGCTAAGAATTGCAATATTGTTTTCTGCGGGACAGGGATGTCAGGAAAATATGTTAAATGTGCCATGATAATTATTTTGCATGGAGCACATATTTTATAGCAATTTATTTTAATATAGACAAATACTCTTATAAATAATTTCTCTGTCTGTGCTGGATTCGACATATTATTCGTCTTCAGTAGCCCATGGAAAGATTTTGATACCAGTAGGAACTCGATGTATTTTGATGCAGTCGCGAGCCAAGAATCATTCCATGGGCTACTGAAAACGACTGATAAGACGAAACCGATACAGCCTCGGAATATTTTATGTGAGCATTTGACGGTAATGGAACTCACTGTCACGTGAACACTGTGTTCCACAAGCACCACACACACGACAGCGTAACTTAACAACCAACATATGTCGTAAAGCCAAAGATTTGCAAAGCAGACTAAAATAGCAAACTGTAACCGGATCATAACTTATGCAAATATAAATAATAATAATAATAATAATAATAATGATAATAATAATAATAATTACGTGTGGCTCAATAGCGTGTGCAAGCCTTTGAATTCGGAAGCTCTTCGGGGATTTCTGTGTTCGTAGTCTATCCCAGTTATCCATTCGGGGAAACGGGACCCAGTGCTTAACGTTGAATCTGAACCACGTGTCGTTACTGACGACTCTTCACATCGTTCAGAGGTGAAAGTTTGATTAAAGACACAAAATTTCCACGGCCCGGCTGGGAATAGATATCACAACTACACGTTTTTCAGGCACAAGCCTTAGAACTCGATAGTCCAATCCCGACATAGAATACAAAATCCGGATATCTTTCCACCTCTCCACACTTACCGATCACCTATTTCGTTCATCACTGACGTTAGTAATTTATTAAGCCTTTTCGGGTGAAATAGTAATTCAACATCTTCAGCTACAAAAAAAAAAAAAAAAAAAAGGTGGGGGGGAGGTGGACTAGGTTTGTTTGTTCTCAGCGAAAACCGCTGATTCATATAAAAAGGTGAAGCCTTAAGGGGACAACACCGTGGTTCAGGTCGAAAAAAATCGATTTTCGGATTTCATCTTATTTCGATAGATTAAGGTTTTATTTAAGTACTCTGAAAATGATTTTGCTGAAAAAAATTTTCCCGATAATTTAAAGAGCATTTTCCTATCACTTGTGTTTATGTGCCACGCCCACTTTCGTATCACCCATTGTCAACTCTACGCCATATGGAGATGCCATTATTAGCAAAACAGAATGTGTAGGCCATGTTCAAAAACGTTTGGGAACAAGGCTGAGAAAACTAACTGCTGATATGAGAGGTTAAAAATTAGAAGATGGAAAATTGTTGACCGGACAGGGTCAGTTAACTAAAACGGAAATAGAAAATTTGCAGGTATACTATGGGCAGGCAATTAGGAGAAATAAAGAAAATCTGAAGACAATGAAGAGAGATGTTTGGGGCATATTCTTCCATTAAGTCCTCTATTGATGAGAAGCCATGTCATGGATTGTGCACATCAGGAGAAAATTCGTGGTGCAAATACAATAGTGCTCAGGCAACTGGAGAATCTTATTCTCACCAGCATTCTCTTCCTGCTGCTGTTATTACGGAAATTAAACCTATTTTCAGAGACTTGGCTCATCTTGACCTTCTAAGGAGATGCGTCAACGTTCGGCAACTCTTGTTTGTACAGTCGTATTTCATGGCATTGAAATGTTCTGTAGTCGTCAAGTATTGTGAAGAAGTGTTTTGTGTTTGCGTTGCATCAATAGCAACAGCGCATTACATCTGGATAAGAGATTTGCAATAAAACTGTCGTCCAGGGTCACCGTTCACCAGCTGGGAAGATAAAGTTGTGCAGCAAAACATTCCTCGTAATTTGACAATAGTAATGGACAGAGCGCCATACCACACTGTTGCGATACATACATCTCCAACAATGCAGTGGAGGAAACGGAATGTTTTGCTCTGGGTACAAAGAAATGTTGCATGAGGTAAAGTTGAACCTAACGCGTATAAAGCGAAGTTAATGGAACTTGTAGTGCCGTATAAGCCAAAACTTTACGTTACCAGGTCGACGAACTGGCTAAACGTGAAGGGCATAGTTTAGTCAGGCATCCTTCGTATCAGGCTCATTTAAATCCGGCAGAATGAAAAGTAATGTAGCAAAACGCAACAAGAAGTGTTCGTTCATTGAGACTAAAATGCTGACATAAGAAGCCACTGCAAATGTTACACGACATGACTGGTCTTGATTTGTCAGCCATACCAAGAAGGTAATTGAGGAGACATTGATTCATGAAGGACTGTGAAGAGTTTCGATGAATACGTAACTTCTCTTGTTGCCACATTAAAATCTGCTTCTTTTGTCAGAACACAGCAAAGTTCAGAAATATTCATCTCACTAGCATTCTAACGTAGATGAAATAGCGACAGAATCCTAAAATAGTGTGTTATTAAACTAACAACTGAGTGCTAGTCAGGTCTAATAGTTTATGAAACAGCCCATTCTTAGTATAAGAACAAACTTGTAGCTTCTTCACTTATATTTTCACAAAACCCATAGCAGTTCTCGTTTCAGCAGGTATCGATGCTCTCAATAACTACATTATTTCATTGAAAACCTCTGTAGTCGCTTGAATATCGCGGTAGATATGGAAGTTTCGCATAATAACCATATGGCGAAACACACTCGTCTTTGCGCGCTATCATTTGCCAAAATCTTGTTTCGATATCTCAAACCATTTATGAGACACGAAGAATTTGTGTATATTTCATTCTACGTTTTTCACCAACGCATGAGTTCGTGACGGAGCATTTCACATACATTACATTTCCAAACAGCTATTCTTCAAAATTTAAATTCGATATATTGTCTACATTTAATACACAACAAGATGCAACATAAGACGCACAAAACACAAATTCACAGCGACACCTATTTTTCACTGTAAACTAAGAAATTCTTGCAGAAGTTTACCTACTATGGATATATGACAATAACTATGACCATTAACGAAGTGATAGGGGGTTCATCATGAAGCTGACGAATTAGTTCCTGTCAAGCTGCACAAAGAAATGGCGAATGCGTTAGCTCTTATTTATACTATGATTTACCCCAGGTTCCTTGAACTGAGGTATGATCTAGAAACAGAAGTACAACTTCACACAGCCAAGATCACTGTTGTACAGTATTTATCGTGATGATCTGTTTCACCAAACTACGTTACTATTGTCAAATTTGTAAGGCGTAGATCAACATACAGAGGGGTCCAAAAAAATGTATCCACTGTTTAAAAGTCCATAACTGGCAAACTAATTGGCGGAGTTGTCTCATCTTTGGTAGTGTAATAGTTTGTAGTTCCGGCAATCGCCACACAAGCGTTTTATTGCGTTGTTTTGTTTTGTCAGATGACAGTCGCCAGAGAGTCAGTGTTTTGTTCTTAGTTGCACCTAGTTACTCGAGTAAACATGGCTGGCGCAAGGCTTACATTCGATGAAAGGAGTTCAGTTTTGAAGTGGTATTTTAAGTACGAAAACAATAATGAAGTTCAATGGCAATGGCGAAATTAGTATCAAACAGAGCCACCGACACGTTTAACGATTCGTCACATCCGAGACGAATTTGAACCCGAAGGCTTCGTTAAAGATGTACACAAATAACGACCTGGACGACCTGTAACGGTAACAAGTCCAGCTAACTCCCGTCGTGTGTTACAACAATTCACTCGCTCACCACAAAAGTCTGTGAGACAGTGTGCCCGTGAAACTGGAGTGAGTCGCTCAAGTGTTGGCGAAATTTGAAGACAGTAAAGTGGAAGTGCTACATCCCACGATTGCTACACGCAATGAACGAGGACGACCCAAATCGTAGAATGGAGTACTGCGAGTGGCTTTACTAACATGGTGCGCAACGATGAAGAGTTTGCAGAGATGATTGTGTGGTCTGATGAGGCACAGTTCAAACTCAATGATGCAGTAAATCGCCACAATTGCATCTACGTACTGGGCCGCCGAAAATCCAAACGTCTATGTAGACAAAGCCGTGAATTTGCCAGGAGTAATTGTGTGGTGTGGGTTGTCTTATCGGGGACCATTCTTCTTTGACGGCACAGTTACCGGTGAGGTGTACCTTCAGAAGCTTTAGACATCCATTTTATCTGCCATCCGAGACTTGTATGGAGACGGAAGAGTTTACTTTCAACAAGATGGTGCCCCAGCCCACTACCAAAATCGCGTTAGGGCGTATCTCGACGAAAATCTACGAGGAAGATGGATAGGCCGTAGAGGTGCTGTGGAGTATCCAGCACGTTCCCCAGACCCAACTCTTCCGGACTTTCACCTGTGGGGAACACTAAAGGACGTCGTTTATCGACAAAAGTCACGCACATTGGATGAATTTCGAGAATTCATCTTACATTCATGTGCAAATATCCAACTGATTACGTTGCAGTCAGTAGTTCATGCTGCAGTTCGGCGGCACAGTTTCTGTGTGGATGTTAATGGTGACCATTTCGAACACCTACAGTGATATCTTTAAGTTGGACTTTAAGCTACACTTTCACCAAAAATGAGACAACTCCGTCAATTAGTCTGCAAGTTATGGACTTTTAAACAGTGGATACATTTTTTTGGACCCCTCTGATTTCAAGCACACTGAGATCAGACGTAAGTGGGCGCAACAGAATTTTACGTAAACATGGAATATACCTTCAAGCACACTGGGATCGTATGTACTTTCGGCAGAAGGTATGTTATATTCCGTGGTATAATCGATGTTTACGTAAAATTCTACACTGAAGACCCCAAGAAATTGGTACACCTGCCTAATATCTTGTGGGGCCCCCGCAAGCACGCAGAAGAGCCGCAACACGGCGTGGCACGGACTAGACTAATGTCTGAAGTAGTTCTGGAGATAATTTACAACCATGAATCGTACAGGCCTGTCCATAAATCCGTAAGAGTACGAGGGGAAGGAGATCTCTTCTGAACAGCAAATTGGAAAGCATCCCAGATATGCTCAATTATGTTGATGTCTGACGAGTTTGGTGGCTAGCAGAAGTGTTTAAACTCAGAAGAGTTTTCCTAGAGCCACTTAGTAGCAATTCTGGAGGTTTGTAGTGTCGCATTGTCCTGCTGGAATTGCCCAAGTCCGTTGGAATGCACAATGGACATGAATGGATGCAGGTGATCAGACAGGATGCTTACGTATGTGTCACCTGTCATGTCAGAGTCGTATTTAGACACATCATGGATACCATATCACTCCAGCTGCACACGGCCCACACCATTAAAGAACCTCCACCGGCTTGAACAGTCCCCTTCTGACATGCAGAGGGGTCCATAGATTCACGAGGTTGCAGCCTTACATGTCCATCCGCTCGCTCAATACAAACTGAAACGAGACTCGTCCGACCAGGAAACATGTTTCATGACATCTACAGTCCAATGTCGTTGACGGGCCCAGACGAAGCGAAAAGCTTTGTGTCGGGCAGTCAAGAGTATACGAGTGGGCCTTCAGCTACGAAAGCCCATATCGATGCTATTTCATTCAATGCTTCACACGCTGACACTTGTTGATAGCCCAGCGCTGAAATCTGCAGCAATTTGCGGAAGGGTTGCAATTCTGTCACGTTGAACGATCCTCTTCAGTCGTCGTTGGTCCCGTTCTTGCAGGATCTTTTTCCGGCCGAAGCGATATTGGAGATTTGGTGTTTTACCGGATTCCTGATATTCACAGTACACTCCTGAAATGGTCGTACGGGAGAATACCCACTTCATCGCTTCCTCGGCAGTAACCGATCTAACAACTGCGCCAGACACGTGTTGCCTTATACTGGCGTTGCCGACGGCAGCATCGTATTCTGCCTGTTCACAAATCTTTGTATTTTAATACGCTTGCCTATACCAGTTTTTTTGGCGCTCCAGTGTATTACGTCCACTTACATATGATCCCGGTGTGCTCGAATATGATGATTTATGCTTTACAGATCTGATTGTGGCTACGTAGTTTGCTGGAACCGATCATCACAATAAATACTGCACAATAGCGACCTTCGATATTTGAAGTTGTACTCCTGTTTTTACATTAATCTAGATCGCTCCCAAACTTGATAATGTCAAGCTTATATAGAGGTACGATCCCCCTGACTGGAAAAGTGTACAGACCATTCCAATCTACAGCCAAAGAAGTAGAACTGATCCACACAACTACCGACCCGTATCATATGTATTTGTAGCTGAATACTAGAAAACATTCCGATTCAAACCTTATGACCTACTTGCAACAAAACAGTCTTCCCCAAGGAAATCAGCATTGGCTCTTAGAACAATGCTCAGGCAGGATTCAACTCGCACTCTCATACGTGACATACGAGATTTTGTTTTTAACTCGCAGGAATTTTTGTTTTTTGAAAGAATTTTATTTATTCGCTTAAATAAATGTTGTTATTCAGTGCAAAGATTGGTTTGGTGGACAGCTCTCCATGCTCGTTATCCTGTGCAAGCGTCTTCATCGGTCTATAACCAGCGCAACAAAAATCCATATGAACCTGCTTAATGTGTCCAACACTGGTCTCATTCCACAATTTTTAACCCCTCGTACTCTCCTCCAGTACCAAATTGGTGACCGCTTGACTTTGGACAAGTTATTGCAGATATTTCTTATTTCTCATATTCGATTCAGTACCTCCTCACTTGTTATTCGATCCGCCGATCTAATCTTCAGTCTTCTTCTATAGTGTCGCATTTGAAAAGCTTCTATCTTCGTCTTGTCTGAATTCCCTGTCACGCGCGTTTCATTCCCATACAAGGCTACGCACAACAGATATACCTTCAGAAAATACTTCCTAACACTTGCATTTGTATTACATCTTAACAAATTCCTCTTTTTCCTGCTTTTGCCAGTCTGCATTTTATATCTTTTCCACATCGGCATCAACAGTTTTTCTGTCCAAATCACGAACTCTAGTATTATTCGTAACATAATTCCTGCAGCACATCCTCTGACTCATAACTGCAACCCTGTTTCTGTAAAAGTTGTAAATAACCTTTCACTCCATGTAGGTTACCCCTGCTGCACTCAGAATTTCAAAATCAAAATTATCAAAAGGTTCCTCAAAATCAACAAATGCTATAAACGTAGGTTTGTCTGTCTTCAACCTATCTTCTAAGCTACTTCACAGCGTTAGTACTGTCTCGCGCGTGCTATGTTTCTCCGGAACCAAAACTGATCTTCCACAACTTCGGTCTCTACCAGTTTTTCCATTCTTCTGTGAATAATTCGTGTCAGTATTTTGCAACTATGACTTATTAAGCTGATGGTTCGTTAGTTTATTTACACCTGTCAACACTTGCCTTCTTTGGAATAGAAATTATTACATTTTTTCTGAAGTCTGGATGTATTTCGCGTCTCTCACATGTCTTGCACGTCAGTTCGAACAGTTTTGTGATGGTGGGCTTTCCCAGGGACCCCAGTAATTCTGAGGGACTCTCGTCTGCTGCAGGGACCTGGTATCCACCTGGGTCTTTCAGTGCTCAGACAGATTCTCCTCTCAATATCATATCTCCCATCTCATCTTCATCTACTTCCCGTCCTCTTTCTAGAAGATTGTCCTCGATGTGACTATCTTTAGAGTAGTTATTCTTGTTTCTACAGGTTTTCATTTGTCCCGTAGCCACTCCTTCTTAGGCATTTTGGATTTTCCATCACACTCATTTTTTAGACGTCTGTCTCCCCTTTCGCCTGCTAATTTCCTACATTTTTTCCATTTCCTCCCTTCATCAGGTTAAATTCAATATCTGCTGAGCTATCTAAGGATTTCTACTAGTCCTTAGCTTGCTATCAACGTGATACTCTGCTGCCTTCTCTATTTCATCTCTCAAAGCTACCCATTCGTCTTCTACTGTATTCCATTTCTCTGTTTCAGTCCAGTGTTGCCTAATGCTCCATCTGAAACTCTCAACAACGTGTGGTTCTTTCAACTTAAGAAGGTCCCATCGCCTTACTTTTCTACTTTTTTTGCAATTCCTCCAGGATTAATCTACACTGATAATGCATTGTGGTCAGAATCCGTATCTGCTCCTGTTAATATCCTACAGTTTAAAATCTGGTTCTGAAATCTCTGTCTTCCCATAATACAGGGCAAAAATTATTTAAACCGACAAACTCTGGGACGTTGCACGTGACACCAAAACAAAGATTTTTTCCCCAGTAGGATAATTACCTGAGAGCATTTTTTTATCCGGTTGAAGGGTAATCGCTCTCAGCAACTCGTGCATAACACGGGAACGAACCAGACGAATGTAAGAAACTATTATATGAATGGACATGTGGTTAACGCACCCGCCTGGTAACCAGCAGATCCCGGCTCCGAATCCCGATCGGGTACACATTTTCACTCGTCACCGCTGATTCCGCGTAATGTCACAGTGCAGCTGACATCAGTAACTCCTTCCGCTTCCTTTCCTTCCCCCCCCCCCCCCCCTTACACCTTCAATTTATATAAAATGTAAGGAACATCCTTCAAAACAATTATTTATCCATTTTACTCACAGCGTGGCCCCAACCTGGAACCAGGTGATTATCTGCTCAGAGCACAGTTTTCGCAGTGGAACAGTGTTAAATGCATCCTAAATTTCCGGCCTCTGTGCTGTTTACAGATGAAAGAATGTCCGGGCCTGATGGGGTCTTCAGCATCCACAATTCGCAAGTTTTGAATGAGTTTAACACACCGCCACATTTACTCGCGCTCATTATTTGCGGTTCTGCGTGAATGTATGGGCAAGTGTTGTTTCTGATCGTTTAGTTGGGCCATTTCTAAGCCATTAAATGACACCCATTATTACAATTTCCTCGCGAGAGCATTGTCAGAGTTGCTGGATGATGATCAACTAGCTACAAGACAGCCCATTTGGTTCTAGCGTGACGGAGCGCCGACAAATTTCCGTCGTCCTGTGCGTCTATTCTTGGATCAAGAGTTTCAGAAAAATTGATTGGCAGTGGAGGCCTTGTACCATGGCCTACTCGATTCCCTGACTTGACACCTCTGGAGTTTTTTATGTGACTAGAGATGTCCAACCTTGTTTACAAAACCCCTATTGTGCTAGAAGAGGTTCTGGTTGCCTGGATAACCGAGCGAGGTGGCGCAGTGGTTAGTACACTGGACTCGCATTCGGGAGGACGACGGTTCAATCCCGTCTCCGGCCATCCTGATTTAGGTTTTCCGTGATTTCCCTAAATCGTTTCAGGCAAATGCCGGGATGGTTCCTTTGAAAAGGCACGGCCGATTTCCTTCCCAATCCTTCCCTAACCCGAGCTTGCGCTCCGTCTCTAATGACCTCGTTGTCGACGGGACGTTAAACACTAACCACCACCCACCTGGTTGCCTGGATAGTAGCAGCAGCAATAAGTATTAAGGACACTCCTGCAGTCTATGATCCGCCGGTGTAACCTCTGTTTACACAAGTCAATGGCGGTATTTCTGAAGCTGTGCTGTGATTGAAGTAATTATGTTGCGTTAATGTTGTTATCTCTTCGTAATAAAAAATTAAAGTTTGTGTTAGTCTTTGTCCTCACTGGAAAACATTAGAAAAAGTGCTTTCTTTCTCCCATGCAGCCTCCCAGTGTTCGTTAGTTTAATTAATGTTCATCCATAGAAAACTCTACCTATCGGTTTAAAAAATTCTGCCAGGAAAGTAAGACATTAGAGAAAAATATTTGTTTCAGGGTCCCTTGCAATCACAGAGTTTGTCGGCCAAAATAATTTTCACCCTGTATAATCATTCTGAAACCTTCCTGTGTCTCCAGGTCTCTTCCGGGTATATAACCTTGTTTTATGATTCTTAGACTAGGTGTCAGTGATGATTAAATTCTGTTCTGTGCAAAATTCTACCAGACAGTTTCCTCTTTCATTCATTGCCCCCAGTCCATGTTCTCCTACTATGCTTCCTTCTCTTCCTTTTCCTACTGCCGAATTCCTGTCACTCACCATAATTTAACTTTCATTTTCCTTATTATCTGAATATTTTTTTTTATCTTATCACACATTTCTTCAATATGTTCATTGTCTGCGGAGCTAGTTCACATTCACATGTAAATTTGTACTACTGTGGTGGACGTTGGCTTAGTGTTTATATTGACTATGATAATGCGTCCACTATGGTGTTCGTAGTAGCCTACCTGTATTCCTGTTTTCTTGTTCATTATTAGGCCTACTCCTGCATAACGCGTATGTCATTATGTGTTGATAACCAAGTAGTGACCTAACCAGAAGTCCTGTTCTTCTCGCCACCGCACTTCACTAACTCCCACTATATCTAACTCCAAACCTTCAATTTCCCTTTTTAAATTCTTTAACTTACCTATCTGATTAAGGATTGTAAAATTCCATTTCAGACGTGTACAATGCCAGTTTTGGTTTGCTGATGACAATATCCTCCTGAGTAATCCCCCATCCAGAGATCCGAATGCCTCTGGCATATTTTATCGAAGGGGATGCCATGGTCATTAACCCATACTGTAGAGCTGCTTGAACTTGTGGGAAAAATATGGCTGTACTTTCCCCTTGCTTCCAGCCATTCACAGTACCTGCACAGAAAGGCCCTGTTGGCTGACGTTACAAGACTAGATCAGACCATCATCCAGAATGTCGCCCCTGCAACTATTGAAAAGGCTGCTGCCCATCTTCAGGAATCCGGTTTTAGTCTGGCATCTTCACAGATACCCGAGCGTTGTGGTTGCATCTGCGATACGGCTATCTGTATTGTTGAGACATGACTCCCAACCTTGGTTTCATGTACATGTGCAGACATCAGTATCAACCCCTGCAAAATAGCGCTCAATAGACATTATACACTTATGTCAGTGCTTTTTCAAATCCCAGAAACACTTCTGTAATTCGATGTATGGCATAGCTTTTAGCTCTTTCAGAGACGCATATTTAATCTTGTCTATCCTTGTAAAGCGATGGCCTTTTAAAATTTTTCTTATTTTTGAGAACACAAAAAAGTCACTTGGGATCACCTTTGGCGAATACGGAGGCTGGGCCGTCATACTGTGTTGCTTCTGGCAAAAAAAAAAAAAAAAAAAAAAAAAAAAAAGTAGTCCTCCTTATCGATCATTCCATCTTGTGAAAAGAACTCGTGGTGTACTCTGCCAATAAAATTGAACGCAGCATGCATAAACTCCACATCTGACCGCGGTTGAGCTCGTTTCGGCCTTGCCGATCCAGAATACTTCTACTGGAACGACTAAACTTCCGTTTCGATGTACGAGACGCGTTCAATTAATAATACAACACTTTTTTCCTAGGCCAATTTCGGTTGAAGAAGTGCAGTATTTGTTGCGGGGCATCGTATAGTATTTCCGCTTCAGTCCCTGTAGTTTCATGAAGTTGCGATAGGTGGCGGAGCAATATGTAGCCTTCTAAATGGCGTCAGTAACTGAGGTGCGTTCCAATCGGAGAGCTATCATTGGCGGAAAAAACGGAGCATCGCAAATATTCATAGGTTGTTGCAGAATGTCTACGGAGGCCTGGCACTAAACGAAAGCGCGACGAGTCGTTGGGCGAGGCAGCTTTCATCATCACAACAAGGTCGCGCGAATCTGTCCGATCTCGGCCGCACACAGCTGTGACACCTACGATGTTGGAACGTGCAGTCATTCTCATTTGAGGTGCTCGATGGATCACAAATAAACACCTAACTATACGACTGGACATCTCTGTTGGTAGTGCTGACACACACGTGCCCAGTTGGTGTACTCAGAGGTGTGTGGCCGCTGGGTTCTTCGCCGCCTGACGAAAGATCATAAAAAGCAATGGAAGACCATCAGAAGTAGGACAAAGTTCATACAGCCCCACGTTGCATTGTTGCCAAAATTATTCAAGATGGCGGCGATAGATATGGCAACGACGTCATGGTAGGAAGCTCAGATTTTGGCGAGAAAATAGGTCAATTGGGCTACCTCCACTAAACTAATGTCCCCCTCTCCCCTCCCCCCTCCCCACCCCAAGAAAATGAAGGAAAGTGCAAATTTTGGCGGAAAAAAGGTCACTTTCGCTGGAGAGAGGAAGGACTGTATTTTATTTATTTCAGAACAATTTATTTTGGGATGGATATCACGTAGATTATTTATTACAATGATATAAAACACTCGCTATGATATGCTTGGGGTCACAATACATAGCCTACAGACCTGTAAACTATTTGTAAATCACCGAAATAATGCAGTACACTGATATGCAGACACGAAAACAAATCGTAAATTATCAAAATAACGCATTAAAACGCTCTGCAGACACATGCACTAATTCTAAACCATCCAAATAATGCAGTACACAGCATACAGATGTGCGAGTTTCTCGTAAATTACCGAAATAATGCTTCATAACGCTCTGCCAACACGCTCACAACGCTTAAACATCCGAAAATAATGCAGTGCACAAACACTCACTGCACGTAAAAACCACTTTCGAACTATCGTCAACCACAACATGTTAGGGAACTGTCCCAACGAAGGTGACAATGCACACACACGCCGACGCCATGGGAGAAACGAATGCAGGGGCACAAACCATTGTTCTACATCTACATCTACATGATTACTCTGCAGTTCACATTTAAGTGCTTGGCAGAGGGTTCATCGAACCACAATCGTACTATCTCTCTACCATTCCACTCCCAAACAGCGCGCGGGAAAAACGAACACCTAAACCTTTCTGTTCGAGCTCTGATTTCTCTTATTTTATTTTGATGATCATTCCTACCTATGTAGGTTGGGCTCAACAAAATATTTTCGCATTCGGAAGAGAAAGTTGGTAACTGAAATTTCGTAAATAGATCTCGCTGCGACGAAAAATGTCTTTGCTTTAATGACTTCCATCCCACATCGCGTATCATATCTGCCACACTCTCTCCCCTATTACGTGATAATACAAAACGAGCTGCCCTTTTTTGCACCCTTTCGATGTCCTCCGTCAATCCCACCTGGTAAGGATCCCACACCGCGCAGCAATATTCTAACAGAGGACGAACGAGTGTAGTGTAAGCTGTCTCTTTAGTGGACTTGTAGTTCTCAAGCCGCTGCCGCCTACAGCCAGCAGGTGAATGTCGCATCTATTTTCGGGAACGCAGTTAGAATTCTTCGATTGTTATACTGACACCACATGTCTATGTAAGTAAGAGCCAAGTCACCTTCTGGAAATGCATATGTTCACCAAACTACTGTGGCTGAGGCGTACCTGCCAGTCCAGTACCGAGAGAGATGTTTGCATAGTGGCTCACCATCACAGATGCAGCTAAAAGGTTCTCAATGTTATACTGACATCACATGTCTATGTAAATAAGGCCAGGACTATCTCTCAGAAACAGTAAAGTGCTGCAGAAATTGTTAACAATCGCTTTTGCAGAAGCTTCTGTGATGTCTCAGCTTATCTACATGGAAATTCTTGCCCTAACAGGAACTGTTTACGAAAATAGCCTGCAATAACACCAATTGCATTCTTGCTGGTGGTCCTGACCAGGCACCGAGACCGTCACGTGTTACCCTTCCAGGAAATTGCCAAGTCCTGCTTTCAACATACGTCTCATAATCAGTAAACATTCTCATTATTAAGAAGAGGATCCTATGTCCCAGTCCAAAGGAGTAAGTGATTGACGACCTCAACATTTAAACTCATCTGTCACAGTGACGGAATAACCAGTGGCCCTGTGTTCCATTCCGACTGATTCCTCATACTGCAGTCATGTATACCATTACTGTTTCAGTGCTAACCATCCCCAGAAGGTGTTGCCCCTCCACCAAAACTCTTTCTCCATCTCAAACAAACGATGTCAGTCAATCATTATGTGGTAACCAACAGGTTACCAGTGGACAGATGGGATGGAAAAGACACTGCTGATGTACTGTAATAATAAACATCACAGTTGATTGTGCGAACAATTTTAGCAATTTAGCAGTAATTTCAACATCAACCAATGATGCGACAGCATGTTTCCCAATTTTAGTACCATCGGTAAACCGCCCCTTCTCTGCTTTGCGAGTATCATTGCGAATATAGATAGATGACTGTGCAGTGGGTCTATTCATTGTTAATTCTTGAACATTTACATCATCAAAGTATACCAGACAGTGCTCTACATATTTCTAGCACATCAAGCATGGTGCTTAATTTACGATCTATCTCTAAGCAGATGGGAGTCTCAGAGCATTCTCACAGTCTTAGGATAAAATTAGAGACTGAAAGACCCCCTCGCACTGTCTTTGACCAACTCGTCCTGCAGCGCCGATACCGATTTAATCAGCAGCTGACCATAAATAGACCACTACATTCCATGTCTCGTGAATGAATGGAGCTTGCCGAGTCCTTGCCCATCCAAGCCTACAAGATTTCTGCAGATGTGCCCATGTTGAGGAGGTTAGCACTCCTTATCAGTGAATAGTAACAGATTTCAAAGTGTTGTGATGTAATAGCACACAGTTAAGAAGAACAAGAAATGGGTGATTTTTATGCATGATAGATCTCCAGATGGATGGGGTTCGATGGATTTTACGTAAATGAACTATGCCATCAATTTTTAAGTGTTGTTCTAGTGTCTGGGATCAGTACTAGGAAGGTATTGGTAAGAGAGAACATAAACACATGCACTCGTAAGACTACATGATTCTGCACTTAAAACAGGCTCGAATCTTAGATCGCTTGAGTTTCTGAGCTATCAGTCATGTGGAATGCAGCGCTGTTATTATTTCAATGTAAGAAATTTATTTCCAGCTCATGACATACATCCTTCTTGTATGTTTCTCTACGATAAACTATGGTAACAAGCTGTAAAATGAAAAATACTGCTTCCTTAAAACATCGGCTCTGTGTGATACATGCACAATATAGCTTTCCAGAGATGTATAACCTCCACTGTTCACATCCAATGATGGTTCAGAAATTATACTATGCCCACATCAGTACTATATAAAATGATCATTAGTAATGGAGAATATCTCTTACAAGTAATCAGATAAATGCATAGCAGCAGCGTCCGACATGTGAAAACATGTGAAATTACACGTCATGCCGCCACTAACTCTCCGAGCGGTCTAAGGCGCTGCAGTCCTGGACCGTGCAGCTGATCCTGGCGGAGGTTCGAGTCTTCCCTCGGGCATGGGTGTGTGTATTTGTCCTTAGGATAATTTAGGTTAAGTAGTGTGTAAGCTTAGGGACTGATGACCTTAGCAGTTAAGTCCCATAAGATTTCACACACACATTAGTGATGAAACTGAAGTCTCGATTTTATACCCAAGACGCGACAGGGGAGTGGAGTACTGCACATAAATCTTCGTTTATTTAGAGGAATGTGTCGAAACAGGATGGGCATGTTTCATCACACTTGAGATGGAAGTCTACATTTACATCTACATCTACATTTATACTCCGCAAGCCACCCAACGGTGTGTGGCGGAGGGCACCTTACGTGCCACTGTCATTACCTCCCTTTCCTGTTCCAGTCGCGTATGGTTCGCGGGAAGAACAACTGCCGGAAAGCCTCCGTGCGCGCTCTAATCTCTCTAATTTTACATTCGTGATCTCCTCGGGAGGTATAAGTAGGGGGAAGCAATATATTCGATACCTCATCCAGAAACGCACCCTCTCGAAACCTGGACAGCAAGCTACACCGCGATGCAGAGCGCCTCTCTTGCAGAGTCTGCCACTTGAGTTTGTTACACATCTCCGTAACGCTATCACGGTTACCAACTAGCCATGTGACGAAACGCGCCGCTCTTCTTTGGCTCTTCTCTATTTCCTCCGTCAACCCGATCTGGCACGGATCCCACACTGATGTGCAATACTCAAGTACAGGTCGAACGAGTGTTTTGTAAGCCACCTCCTTTGTTGATGGACTACATTTTCTAAGGACTCTCCCAATGAATCTCAGCGTGACACCCGTCTTACCAACAATTAATTTTATATGATCATTCCACTGCAAATCGTTCCGTACGCATACTACCAGATATTTTACAGAAGTAACTGCTACCAGTGTTTGTTCTGTTATCATGTAGTCATACAATAAAGGATCCTTCTTTCTATGTATTCGCAATACATTACATTTGTCTATGTTAAGGGTCAGTTGCCACTCCCTGCACCAAGTGCCTATCCGCTGCAGATCTTCCTGCATTTCGCTACAATTTTCTAATGCTGCAACGTCTCTGTATACTACAGCATCATCCGCGAAAAGCCGCATGGAACTTCCGACACTATCTACTAGATCATTTATGTATATTGTGAAAAGCAATGGTCCCATAACACTCCCCTGTGGCACGCCAGAAGTTACTTTAACGTTTGTAGACGTCTCTGCATTGATAACAACATGCTGTGTTCTGTTTGCTAAAAACTCTTCAATCCAGCCACACAGCTGGTCTGATATTCCGTAGGCTCTTACTTTGTTTATCAGGCGACAGTACGGAACTGTATCGAACGCCTTCCGGAAGTCAAGAAAAATAGCATCTACCTGGGAGCCTGTACCTAATATTTTCTGGGTCTCATGAACAAATAAAGCGAGTTGTGTCTCTCACGATCGCTGTTTCCGGAATCCATGTTGATTCCTACATAGTAGATTCTGGGTTGCCAAAAACGACATGATACTCTCTGATGATCGAGAGGTTTGCCTTGTTAGGACCATCAGGAGGAATGCAATCAGTGTTATTGAAGGCTATTTATGTAAACAGCTCCTGTTAGGGTAAGAATTTCCATGCAAATAAGCTAATATCTCACAAAAGCTCCTCCAAAACGATCGTTAACTATTTCTGCAGCACTTTACTATTTCCAAGAGGTAGCCCTGGCTCCTATTTACATAGACATGTGATGTCAGTGTAACATTGAGAATCTTCTAGCTGCACGTGGACGGATGAGTTGCTACACAAACATCTCACGCATGGCCATTAGGCCTGCGCTGGACTGGCAGGTACACGCGGTGGCTGAGTAAACACGTATGCAGCCAGAGGCGCCTCGCATGCCCCATTAGGATCGCTAGAGAGAATGCAACTGTGCTATTCTAGGAAACCTTGTAACAGATTTCAATAGTCCATTCAGAGGTGAGAACTCTTTATTAACAAAGACCTGTGATGTCAGCATAACATTTAGTACCTTTTATTTGCATCTGCGAGGATAAGCCACTATGCAAACATCTCTCTCGGTGCTGGACTGACATGTATGCCTCAGCCACAGTGGTTTGGGGAACACGTGAGTGTCCAGAGGGTGACTTACCTCTTATTTGCATAGACATGTGGCGTCAGTATATCACTTGAAGAATTCTAACTGTATACCTGAAAACAAATGCGACTTTCACCTGCTGGCTGTAGGTGGCAGCAGCCTGAGAGCAATGGCTTGCTCACCTGCGTTTGTCTCTCTGGCAGCATCGGCGTGTACGCGTGTTGGCACCTTTGACTGCAGTCCATGACTGCAGCGCCTGAGACCGCTCGGTTAATCCCGCGCGGCTTGGCTGGAATCTCATTGGATGAAGTAGAATTGTCTTGAGTAATGAATCCCGCTTCCGACTGGACTCCGATGACCAGCGAAGAGACGCCATGGACAGCGATGGGATACCAACCAGATTGTCGCTTGTTGTATGGCCCGACAACCATGAGTGATGGTCTGAGGTGCGATCCCATTTCATAGAACGACAGCTTTGGTTGTTATCTGCGGCACCCTTACAGCACAGCTGTACGTCGGCGATATTCTACCCTCAGTTTTGTTGCCCTTCGTGGCAAGCCATCCTTACATTTCAGCAAGATAACGCCCACTGGCACACGGCGAGAGTTTCTACTCCTTGTCTTCGTGTTTTTCAAACCCTAACTTGGCCAGCGAGGTCGCCGGATCTCTCCCCAATGGAGAACGTTTGCAGCATTATTTGCTGGGCCGTCTAACCAACTCGGGGGTTTGAGGTACTAACGCACCAATTGGACACAATAAATTTGGCACGATACCTCTCAGGAGGCATTCAACTACTCTGTCAATCAATGCCAAGCCGAATAACTGCTAGCACCAGAGCCAGAGGTAAACTAACACGTTACTGACTTACTCCATTTGTGAAGCTCTTTCTCTTGAATAAATAATCCATTTTTGTCTGAAATTGTAATCATTTGTTTGTCTGTACATGTACATCATATCTACCGATTTCCGTTCCATTCGAATAATTCTTTCGTGGTGGCCCTTTTTTTGTCGCAAAGTGTACAACAGTCACAGAAGAACAAAGACTTAAGTGTGTAAATAACAATTAATCATCGACCAACAGCGGTAGATCAATAGGTAGATCAGAAAAGAGGAGGAGAGATAAAGACTAGTAAACAGGCAAATGCCGAACACTTAAAGACAGAAGAAGTGTTGTTGTCCAGATTTAGATCAAACTTTCATCAGGGAAAACGTATTAAATGTTAGTTTTGGCGAGAGTGCACCTTCTCAAGTACCTAATTCAGGGACTTCTGTCGTAGCCCCTCGACTGTCAAGCAGTTGGAAGCGAGATTTCGTCTTCGTAAAAGTTTTAGATAACCTTCCCTCCCCTTTATTTTTAATTTTGCTTAGGGAACAGATTTGTTTCTCCTCTTGGGAAGCTGGTGTAGACCCTCAGCCGGCCGCTGTGGCCGAGAGGTTCTAGGCGCTTCAGCCCGGAACCGGGCTGCTGCTACGGTCGCAGGTTCGAATCCTGCCTCGGGCATGGATGTGTGTAATGTCCTTAGGTTAATCAGCTTTAAGTAGTTCTAAGTCTAGGGAACTGATGACCTCAGATGTTAAGTCCCATAGTGCTTAGAGCCATTTGAACCATTTTGTAGACTCTCAACTACATAATCAACAATTCAAGCTGTTGTCAAGAGGAATGATAATAAGCATCATTTATGCAATATATATTTAAGCTATTATTCAGTGACCTCGTGCTGTTGATGAAAACTTCTGGGGTTATTATCCGAATCTTGGTGTCATGTTGTTGCAACGTTTCGACAAATTTCCGTCTCATCATCCTATGGCGAATAGTCGGATTAGGTCCGTGTCCAGTTCGTTTACAGCAACTGGACCCTCTGCTGAAGGCCCAAAACGGGTGGAGCGTCGCCTGGGCGCTGAGTCCCGGTACTGCCTATCTTTTCCCTCCGCTGCTTTCATATCAGAATGTCCTTGATATAAACTTGCTAAGGACATTCCCATGTGAAAATCGGATCGAGACTGCTGTCCTGCTTGACAAGATTTCTAAAACAAACATGTGGCATTCGATGAACCTCTGTTCTGCCACTGCAGACTTGTTGGTTTAGCCAACGTGAACGCCCCTCACATGTTCTGAACAGTGCTTCCAGACGTATTGCTATGTCTGATCGATGTAATGGATGTCACACTCGCAACTGATGCTCTAGACACCAGGTGCCCATAGCCCTAGATGGTCTTTGACTAACTTGGAACATAGTCTTGATTTTGATTGTTGACAAGAATTTGACTTTCATGTTCTCCATTATCCTGGCAATCTTGGTTGCGGCCGATCCTGTGTATGGAAGGAACGACAGGCGCTTGGTTTCTCCTTCTGGGTTCTTTTGTTTCTTCTTCCTGGTCGGCTGGAGAGACCCTCTTATTTGCATCTTCGACCAGCAGAAGCTGTAACTCGTCGTATACAGCTCACGCTCTGTGTACCGGCATTATTAGCACATATTTTCATTGCATTGGATGGTGGCGGCTATTTGCATTTACGTACACATCCACGTGTGTCCTCTTCCTATAGACAGAATGTCCCAGGTTGAAATCAAGATCTTCTTTATCACTATTTTAGGATGACTAGGCGTCCGTTTTTTTCATTTAATGATTAATCTGGTGTTGTTGTGTATGCTGTTAGGGAGGCACAGGAATTCTTATAGGTTTCCTTCTTCATACAGCCATACCAAGAATGTGACGTCCATATATCTGCAAATACCTTTGGTGTCAGGCGTATGATTCTGAAAGCTGTTTCCTCAAGGTGTTCCTTATGTAAGTTATCGATCCATGGCGCTACAGGAGATCCCATGGTGACAGCGTCTACCTGTTCATAGAACTTGCAAACCGGAAGTAGCTGGTGGTGAATGCGTGTTGAAACAGTATCACCATCTCGCTCTCGAAGTGACTCTAGTAATACAATAGAATTTTCTAGCTGTACCCATGTGAAGAGAAGTGATGTTGAAGCTACGACGTAGAGTGGAAAGTGGTGCATGAGAGGTTTTGGTAGCTGTGCTAGGTGTTTGTTTATGCCTTATGTTGGCGAATTTTTAGCCATAAAGCCAAGGCGGTACTGGTGGCTTGGGGTACACCAGCCTGACCATATCCCCGTCTGGCATTATACTGTAGCTAGTCGATACCGTCCAGGGGGCAATCATTCAGGTTCAGAGGTTGGTAATGGGAGATCCACAGTCATCCGACAGTGATAGCGACCAGCGTGACAAGCAATAGCCACACTAGTGCCATGTCCCCTGAGCTGAGGCACCTCCAGTGCTATGGGTCACGAGGACAAAGCGATCGCTCAACTGCAGTTGTGCCCAGTTCTTACACAGTGGCAGAGTGGAAGACGGGTTCTTGGTGAATTGTTGTGTAGCTGTAGTCTAGATCAGTCTAGTATCGACATAGTGTAGTCACAGCATTCTTTACGAAAGACTTGTATCTGGAAATCATCAAGGAGTCATCTTATTGAAGTTAAGTATAACATAATAATTTCTGAGAGGTTGTGTTCTCTCATTCCTTTTATTCTGCCTCAGAACCATGCACTATCCCAACATGTCTTGAGTACTTTTGGCAACGAGATCACATAGTCATTTCATCTTGTCCAGATCTGAGTTGTTGAGGAGTGCGATGGTATTCCTTGCCACATTTGGTGTAGAATACTTCTCCACTTGGTTGTATTCTGGATACTGTAGTAGTATCTCAAACCTTTACCATCATTCAACTGACTGTAACAGCACTGTCGCATTGCCTTTGTCAGCTGCTAGGACGAATATGTCATTATCCTCACAGAGGGTACGTATATAGCCTGCTTTCTGCCACTGAGACAGTATGTTTTGGCGTTTTGGCTTTGTCAAGGGCCCTGCTGGTCACCTTCTGAACTGTTCAGTGGTATCAGAGGGGAGGCCACACATAGCTTGCTAGAAGCCGCTGCTAATTTCTCACTTAGGTGGTATGATCTTGGACCTGGTGGAAAATTCAGATCTTTTGCCAGCACGGATGTTGTCGCCTTATCCAGTTCTTTCCCACTCAAACTGACGGTAGTCCTCGACTCACTAGTGTCGACATTCTGCAGGCAAGCACCTGGAAGTCGGTGGAACTTGTTGTATTATTACAGGGTAGCTTTCCGCTTGCAGATTTCCTTCTGTGTGCAGGCCCACTAACGGCCAGGATTGCTAGGACAATGGAGACACACAACATAAAAACCATTTTCCACTCTACAGTTAAAAGCGAGAATATGCTCATGTCAGTCAAAGATCAATTAGGGCTGTGGGCACTTGGCGTCTGCATCCTGAGTTGCGAGTGTGGCATGCGGTACATTGGCCAGATGCGGCGACACATCTCATAGCACATCTCAGAACATGTGAGGGACGTTCACCTCAGCTGAACCGACAAGTATGCAGTGCAGAGCACACCATCAATGAAGGCCACATGTTGGTTTTTGAACAAACAAAGGTGCTGTGCCACACCAGCTGGTTCTAGGGTACGTTCATCAAAGTGGCAATGGAAATAAGAGTACACAACGATCTTGTCAACTAGGACAGTAGTTTCCAACTGAGTTCCACATGGAATGTGGTGTTTGTAAAAATACATCAGCAACAGAATGAGATTTTCACTCTACAGCGGAGTGTGCGCTGATATGAAACTTCCTGGCAGATTAAAACTTTGTGCCGGACCGAGACTCGAACTCGGGACCTTCGCCTTTCGCGGGCAAGTGCTCTACCAACTGAGCTACCCAAGCACGACTCATTCCCCGCCCTCACAACTTTACTTCCGCCAGTACCTCGTCTCCTACTTTCTAAACTTTACAGAAGCTCTCCTCCGAACCGCGCAGAACTAGCACTCCTGAAAGAAAGGATATTGCGGAGACATGGCTTAGCCACAGCCTGGGGGATGTTTCCAGAATGAGATTTTCACTCTGCAGCGGAGTGTGCGCTGATATGAAACTTCCTGGCAGATTAAAACTGTGTGCCGGACCGAGACTCGAACTCGGGACCTTTGCCTTTCGCGGACAAGTGCTCTACCAACTGAGCTACCCAAGCACGACTCACGCCCCGCCCTCCCGAGTTCGAGTTTGGGTCCGGCACACAGTTTTAATCTGCCAGGAAGTTTCACATCAGAAACACTCTACGTGAAAGCAGCAGAGCCAGTGGCTGGAATATCATCTATCCTGGAGGCATGCGACTGGCTCATCCACTGATCCCTCAGCAGAGGGTCTGTGGACGTACATTGCTATCAAGAAATGAACTGGACGTGAACTCAATAGTTATCCTGAAGATGACGAGTAAAATTTCGTTTAAACATTTGTAACAAGACGACTATGCTGATAGTCTGAGAAGATTTCATCACTGAAATTCGCTGAGAAAGCCTGCATTCCCATAAAGTTGTGTCTTTAATCCATGGTGTAATTCTGGCTTCTTCTTCTCTTTCTTGTACCTTTGTGTCACATCGATGCAGGGTCGGCATGGCTAGTAAGTGATTTGGGATAGTTAATTTAAGTGGTGGCCAGATGCTCTTCCTGTTGACACCACGTAAGCGCTCCCCCCCCCCCCCCCCCCCCTTCTCCCATCCCAGGACGGAATATGTGTACCTCAGTTGTTTGCATTTAGTGTTATTCCTGTGAAAGTGTGAGAGATTTTTCTAAATGTTTGTGAACTGTGTAACTGAAGTGGTACTGGGGTATCAGCCCAGTATTCACCTAGTGAGGCGTGGGAAACCGCCCAAAAACCACATCCAGACTGGCCTGCACACAGACCCTCGTCGTTTATCCGCTGGGCGGATTCAATCTGAGCCTGCACAACTCCCTGTTCCGAAAGCGGCGCTTTAATGCGCATGGCTATTTGGGTATGTTGCGTGATAATTGTGGCTGTTTGGAGATAATTTATACCTAATTTCCAGATTTCATTAACCATGACAGCAACTACCATATTTGCATTTATTTCACCTGGCAAGATTAGAGGCAACAGAGCATGGCTTATTTTGGAGCAGACATCTTTAGAGGCACTGTAGTGTGTACGGTACATGAGGTGTTCTTGTTGTATGTAGACACCGGTCCGAAAACCCGTTTGATGCAGGTCTCCACGCCGGTCTATCCAGAGCAAGCCCTTTCAGTTATGCATAATTTCTGTTTAGCATATTTAGTGTATCGTTGACAGTTGAAAAGTTTATGCGTGTTTTAGAGAACTCGGTGAATTTTTGCTTGAAAAATGGAATAAGATGCAGTATCGTGTTCGAAACATTGACTGTGGCTTTTGGCGAATTTCCTACAACTAAGACAAGAGTTTACGAGTAGGATAAACGTTTTAAGGAGGGTCGAGAAGACGAAAACGAAGACCGCCCTGGATGCTCTTAACACATGAGTTACAGAACGCGATGTGGAAGAAGTAAAGAAGATGCTTCTTGAAAATCGCCAAATCACTATCAGAGAGGTTGCTGGCGATGTCGGCACTTTCTTTGGCTCGTGCCAAGCAATTTTTTCGGATGTTTTGGGTATGAAACTTGAAGCAGCAAAGTTACCAAAATTAACGTTGTGTAGACCTCTCTCAGGAACTGCTGAATCAAGTCAACAACAATCCAGAACTTCCAAAGAACGTTACAACAGGTGACGAAACATGGGTATAATGCCGAAACCAAGGCCCAATTGCCCCATTGAAAAATACCTGAAGAGCCACGACCGAAAAAAATTCGACGAATTCGATCATGTGTGAAGGTTCTTCTCACTGTTCCGTTCGATTACAATGGGACAGTGCATCATGAATTCCTGCCTTATGGTCGTACAGTCAACAAGGAATACTACCTGGAAGTTACGCGCCGTCTGCCTGAAGCTATCTGAAGAAAACGACCAGCGTTGTGGCAAAACCACTCAAGGAAACTGCATCTCGTTAATTAATGCTTCTGCTCACACCTCATTGCTTGTCTGTGATCTTCTGACAATAAATAAAACCGTTATGTTGCCTCAGCAACCATATTCGCCGGGCATGGCCCCTTCTGACATCTTTCTATTCTCAAGACTCAAGAGAACCATGAAAGGACATCGTTTTGCCGCCGTTGATGAGATGATAACAGAATTGCTGAAGGAGATGAACATCGTGACGAAAAGTGAGTTCCAGAAGTGCTTCCAAGGTTGGAAAAAGCACTGACACTAGTGTATTATATCTGAGTGGCATTACTGTGAAGGAGACAAAGTTGATGTTGAATAAATAAAGATTCTTTAAGAAAAACAAAAATTGCCGTTACTTTCTAATCACACCTCATACACAGTTAAGATACAATACACACATTCTTGAAGGAAATGTACCAGTCTATCAGATAAAAGCGAGCCTTTCCAACTAGGCAGCTGAACCTGTCCCTCGGATACTCCCTGCCAACCTCAATATATGGCTTTACTTTGATAACTTCTACTTTTATCTTAAAAATACCTAAATTTATATGTTAGTGGTAAATTAATGACTATGCATATGCTGACACAATTATCATAAAGGAAAAACAAGGAGGAGAAAAATTTTCATTAAAGCTGCATGGTAAAAATGGAACAAGACAATACTGTTTTATGAGTAATTGTGCAGTGTGGTCAGAGAAAACCAGCTTGCATGCCTCCTCAGACTACTGAAAAACTTTAATTCTGTGCAGGATGGGTACCCGTGTAGCAGCTACTGCTGGTCATTTCCCAGACAAGAGCCTATCGGGAGTGCCACGACTACTGGAAGACCTCGCTCGGCTTGCCGAGGATCACGATTCTGCAGACATCGTCTTTCTTGTGGGACGAGAGGAGGTGCCTGTTTATGCTCACAGGCTTATACTCATGGTCAGGTACAGTATATGGACTCTTTTTTACTGTTATATATCATCTAACCAGTTAGTTGGGAGTTACTAAATATGTCACATGATGCAGCAATGCAAATATTTTTAAAAATTAATTTTACAAGGAAACAGAATGGCTGACCAGTACTTAACATTCAAAATCAAAATTCAAAATAGTGCTGTTAGACACAAATAAAAATAGAAAATAAACTATCCTAAGTTTTGGAATTACTAGCCACTTGCTGAGGCAGGAAATAGGGATAGGTTGGCAAAGGTTGCCCCAAGTTGAGAGGGACCCCATCCATTGTGAGGACAGGAGGAAACAATGATGAAGGGAGAGGTGTAAGAGAGAGTTGGTTGTCAAAGATGGTACACTGGTGAGTACTGTGTCAACTTCAGACCACAGACGATAGAAGTACAGAGAGAGAAGTAAAGATACTTTATGCACAAGGGAAACCAGAAGTGAAAAGAATAGTGCAACTAAAAGCTAGGATAAAAGCAGAATAGGGGACATCATAAAACCAAAAGGAGAGAGAGAAAGGGAAACATGAAGATAAGAGTAATAGAGTAAATAAATAAATACTTTAAAGCAGCAGGTATGTTAATGAAGTTTAAGTGAGGAAGGGTGTTGGCACACATGAATATGTTGTTGATGAAGTTCCCAGTAAACTAGTGTTAGGTTGGAGGATCCAAATGGCCCATGTAGTACAACAGACACTCAGGACCCTTCAGTCATCCTGTAGAGCATGCTCAGCAACTGGTTACTGAATACTGATGAGCCAAAGAAACTGGTACACATGCCTAATATCATTTAGGACCCCCACGAACACATAGAAGTGCCGCATCACGACGTGACATGGATGCGACTAATGTCTGAATTACTGCTGGAGGGAATTGACTCGATGAATCCTGCAGGCTGTCCATAAATCCGTAAGACTACGAGGGGGTGAAGATCTGTTCTGAACAGCACGTTGCAAGACATCGCAGATGTGCTTAATAATGTTCATGTCTGGGGAGTTTGGTGGCCAGCAGATGTGTTTAAACTCCGAAAAGTGTTCCTGGAGCCACTCTGTAGCAATTTGGGAGGTGTCCTGCTGGAATTGTCCAAGTCCGTCAGAATGCACAATGGACACGAACAGATGAAGGTGATCAGACAGGATCTTACATATGTGTCGCCTGTCACAGTTGTATCTAGACGTATCAGGTGTTCCATATCATTCCAACTGCACATGCCTGACACCATTACAGAGCCTTCACAAGCTTGAACAGTCCCCTGCTGACATGCAGGGTTCATGGATTCATGAGGTTGTCTCCATACCCATTCATGTCCATCCACTCGATACGATTAGAAACGAGACTCGTCTCACCAGGCAACATGTTTTCAGTCATCAACAGTCCAATGTCGGTGTTGATGGACCCAGGCGAGGAGTCATCGAGGATACTTGAGTGAGCCTTCAGCTCTGAAAGCCCACATTGATGATGTTTCATTGAATGGTTCTCACACTGACACTTGTTGATGGCCCAGCATTGAAATCTACAGCAATTTGCGGAAGGATTGCACTTCTGTTTCGTTGAATGGTTCTCTTCATTCATCATTGGTCCCATTCTTACAGGATCATTTTTTGTCTGTAGCGATGTTGGATATTTGATGTTTTACTGGATTCCTGATAGTCACGGTACATTCATTAAACGGCTGTATGGAAAAATCCCCACTTCATCGCTACCTCGGAGATGCTGTGTCCCATCGCTCATGTGCCAACTATAATATCACGTTCAAACTCACTTAAATCATGATAACCTGCCATTGTAGCAGCAGTAATGAATCTGACCATTGCGCCAGACACTTGTTGTCTTATATAGGCTTTGCCAACGACAGCGCTATATTCTGCCTGTGTACATGTCTCTGTATTTGAATATGAATGCCTATACCAGATTCTTTGGTGCTTCAGTTTGCAGGTAACTGAAAAATACATCATGGAGACTGTGTATTACCAATATTAGTGACTACCTATCCTATTACATTTGTGTATGGATCAAGAAAATGACTGTCTATATGTAATTACTGTAAGGCCTAATCTCTTCTTTTCATATTCTTAAGTGAGTTATATGATGGAGGTAACAGAATTGTTCTAAATTTACCTGAGAAGGTTTTTCAAGAACATCATTAACTTTCTTTCCAATATTAGCTTCCTGAACATTTTGTATGAGCAGTGCTGACCTGGTATGATCCTTGCTGTGTGATTTTCAATCCATATTCTGTCTCCAGTCATCCCTACGTGATAAGCACTCCAGATGATGGAGAAGTACTCTACATTATTCACACTAGCTTATTGTGTGCTGTTTCTTTTAAAGACGAATTACACTTTCCTACAATCCTCTAAACAGATCTAAGCCCTCTCTTGGCCTTTATTGCCACAGGTTTTTTCCTATTTCATATTGATTCACAGAGTTACCTCCTAGATATTTAACCAAACTGATAGCCTCTTCACATCTACCATTGATCTTGTAACTGCATACTGTCTGAGTCTATCCTTTTGTTATGACCATTATCTTGTATTTATCCACATTTAAAGAGAGCTGCCATTCTGTGCACCAAGTGGAAATGCTGCCTAAGCTGTCAAGCGTTCCCTTACTTTCCTGTAGACAACAGCATGATCTGTGGACAATCTGACACTGCAGATGACCCTATCTGATAAAACTGTTTGTGTACATCTATAACATTGTATTACTTTTAGCTGCTGAATATCTGGCAACCAGTACAATATTCTAGGTCCTATTCATAAAAAATTCTTTGAGATAGCCACATATCTACAATGTTAGTCTGTATGATTGTATCTTTATTATCATTTAATTACCTGGGGCAATAACAAATGATTTTTGGAAATCTAGCAAGGAAAAAATCCCCCTATTCCTACAGCTACTATTTTGCAAGATATCATGTGAAGAAGGTGAACTATATTTCAGATGAGTGTTTTTTCTGGAAAAGTGCTGGTTAATTGAGAGCAGCTTCCTTATCCCCAGGAGTATCATAATATTCAAGCTTAGAAAATGCTATAGGAACCTTCAACTTCCAACAGACAGGGATATAGATTTAACATTGTCTGCATAGGAAATTGGAAGCAAGAATGATAAGCATTTAACATCCCACTGATAACTTTCGTAAAAGGTGATCTACAATCAATGTAGGCTCAATCTATTTTATCTATAACAAGATATATACATACAGGATGCTTCTCAGAAACAGTGCAAGCTATTGTAAGTCAATACTCCAAGTCCATTCCATGCAGTATCAATGGTTTGTGTGTTACAAGAGGATACAATATAAACACTAATAGCACGCTCACTGCACACTCCACAGATTGCACCACAACTGACCCAGACAGCCTCTGGTCTGGCTTACGTATATGCTGGATGCTGGTGTGGTCTCATTAGAGAGCATTCTTGATGACAAATGCCCTCTTGAGTGGTAGTGCCACTGCGGTCGACAGTAATGTTATGTCTGCTATTCGGTTTCCATAGTGACATCAGATGATACCACTACAACCCTTCTCACCCCCACCCCCCCTCCTCCTCACCGCCACCCCAAATCCCGAGCAGTGACCAACTGTCAGGGAGAAGACAAAGTGGTTCGTGATCCAGAATGGGCCAACCCTGAGAAAGGCCCATGCAGATCACTGCAGAAGGCCAGGGCAGGGCGAAGGTCGATGGAAGATTCATGAATCGCCACAGGACTGGAGCATCAGCCCGGGACATCAAAGCAAGTGGCTGCTGACCATAATGGTGAAGGCAAAGTTGATTTCGATGGCAACAAGGAAGTCTGTAGGTGCAAGGGTCAATAAACATCACAGATGGAGATCACCGATGGATCCAGATTGGATGGTGTCTGAAATTACCAACCCACACCATGGTACCTACCTGGAATTCAGAGGGCTCGGCAATGATGTGCACTGGCAGTTTGTGTTGCACATCCAAGACAGTGCTCTTGGAACGACCATTTAGCCCCTATGTCAGTTTGTTGTTGTTTATTGGGGTGGCCCAGTAAGTTGCTAGAAAATGACAGAGGGAATTAGGTGCAGCATTAATCATCATTTCCTTGTGAAGTTAGGTTTTGAAAGGGCAGATATACTATTCCATATGACTGTTGGAGGCATGGTGAAAAGTGCGATGCAAACGTGTTGAATCTCGCTATGGGCATAAATCTGTTTGAAGTCATGTGAGATAAACACTGTCCGATTATCAGAAACAAAATGCATGGGGTCTCTTCAGGGGTAAAGTTTTTTCATGGGCAACTGGACACACATGGAACATAAAAAGAAAGTGAAGAAAGTTGTTGTGTACATAGTTCCGCATAGTCAGCACATACACAACTTTCCCAATAGAGCGCGCCCCGCTAAGCACAACAGCATAGGCGCAGCGCTCGTCTGTCTCCGCACTACGAGATGGCGCTGTCTTAGAGACGGACCAAATTCTGCTTCCGCCGATTCACATATTGATATGTAACGCAGCCAATGAGATTGCCGCTAACGTAGAACCTTTTCTCCTCGCAGATCACACTTGCGCAGTGATACCTGAACGCGCGAGGTATTATAACAAGTGTACAGACCTCCGATTAGTCAGTCTGCATTAGTCTGCATTAGTCTGCCTTAGTCCGCATTAGTCTGTAGTGAAGTTTCAGTCTGCGTCTAATAAGATTATCATATTCCTGTACATAGCCATGGAGATAAATGTATAGACACTTTGTCAAGTATCAGAGATATGTGAGAATAAGATTAACGTACCAAGACCAAAGGAACTTCAGATTGTCACTTGGAAATAGCATCCAGAATCAACTTAAGTAAGGTTTATGATTGTTATTATTTTAATAAATGTGTGTGAAAATTAATCAAGTTCTGTTTAAAGTTGGTCACTGTCAATCTGCTACTCTAAGCGTGCAAGTGGCATTTATATCGTCTGACCTAATGGCAGAAGATAAACACGCCACAATAAGACCACGAGACATATTGCTGACACTCGCCTACTTCATTAGAGCGACAAGTCAAGTAATCTGATGGTGTGTGTACCGAAGGTCTTACAGTATGCACACCACAAAAGGAATCAAGACCAACTATATGGAGAAAAATATGGCAGCAAAATAAAGTGGATATACTCCCATAGCTCCCCAGTGTCAGGCCAGGGAGAGGACTGCTAGGCACGTGCAGCTTGATACTCCTAACAGGCGGAACATTGACAAGCCAGTTCTGTGACGATTAAGTCAATATTTGGCCAGAGTACTTGTTGTCACACCAAACTTTTAATTCAAAACAGCCTCCAATGGGCAGCGTGCATGAGACATAGCACTTGTGAGAGAGGGGAGAATCAGAATGCAGTAGCGGTCCTCGTGCAAGACTCCACAACTGAATCTCTTGATGTAGGTGTAGTTGATACCACTGTGGTCCGTAAGGATGCAATTTGGGTTCGGAAAACACGTCCAACCACCTGTGTCATACAAAGTGAGTGAGACAGCATTGGATTCTTGCAGGTGGTAGCCATGACATCACGTGATGTTAAGGGAAAGACTGACTGGTCGAATACAGATCTCAATCAAGCTGGAAACACATCAATTTAATTGGGTGAAGACTGGTATGGGTTCAAGGGAAATCAAACTGCACATCGGCGTTTGCATGTACCATCACTGCTTGATACTGGATAAAATAATGAAAATTAGATAAGTACAGAAATGGGTGATCCAATATGCTAAGCAATGCAGAGGACCAAAGTTAGTGAGCAACACATGATGATCCATGGCAAGATGAAATTTTTGTTAAGTGCATAAATGATACCAAGGGCGTCCCACTCTCTTTAAAACGTGGGAAGATTGTTGATAGAAAGTTGGTTCAATGGGTAAGACAGTTCAACTGGGTTTGCAATAAATTGTCCATAATAGCGTATGCTTTCAACTCTTTTTATTTTCATGGGAGGCGGCATTTTATTTATTGCTGCAACATAATTACTTGTTCGTTTCAGTCCGTTTGCCAAGAATTTGAACCCTAAATATACCAAGACATGTTTCATGGAAGAACACTTGTGCAGATTGCATTTCATCCATGTTTCAAAACATTGCAATCTGGGATTGGTTCACTAAAGTTTAACCGTGTGTTTAAACAGTTACTAATCAATGGCCAACTGAATATGTCACATAAATTTAATATTGTTATAGTATAGTATGAAATTTTCATCATTGTGATAATGATAGACCAAATGTTTGTGCACAGGTGTAAGAGCTTCCAGACGGCCAAGCGTGGTGAAGTGTGCCGCATCCCGGGCTGCTCTGTGTCCCCAGCAGCCCCAGGCACGCCCACCCCAGTGCGGCTGCCACACTTCCAGCCGGACACGTTCCGCAACTTCATGCTTTATGTGTACACCGGAAAGGTATGTGACTGTTTTCTTTCTCTTCTTTTTATTTGCCCTCGGCCCAGCAGTACATCTGTTATAATATGTCTATAAATTACGAGTGAGATTTGTTCTAGCAAAGTACATTAAGAAATATATTAGAAAAGAATCATTTTTAACTCTTAGGATGATCCCCTCCTGCCCCCCCCCCCCCCCCCACACACACACACAGATGTGCTAAATTACCTCTACACATCACACATCACCACTTCGTTTGCAAAGCTTCACAACTAACAGGCCATTTGCGAGGCATTTTTTACCAACTTAATGCCTGTACAAATGCTACTGAAAGAAACAACACAAAAGCAATAGGAGCAACGTTCTTATTTAAAATGAGTCAAGATACATGTGGGAATGTCAATCCGCAGTAAAGCATGATCAATTTTAAAGCCATGCACTTTCGAAAATTGCTAGTCTAATACAAGCGACACTACAAAGAAGGTACCCACTACACAGAGCATCCAACACACTGGCAGGAACAACAAAGACACAGAATTCAGAAAAAAAGGTACTCAAACTTTTTTTCAGTGACAGCCTTCGACTAATTGTAACTGTTTCATGACACAGCTCCCCCTCCCACAAACCTCGTAGAACAGAGCTCCTGGGATGATGGGATATTTGTGACATACAATCAAGCCTACCCTTGTGCAGAATGGCCCTTTGACTGCTGGGGACGTGTTAACTCGTCATTCCTCGCCGTTCCCCTGGCGCGCCTGACGTGTAGAAGCGCTAAAGCCGTCGGCACACGGACCGTGCATCCGAGCGTTGAGCGTGCCGAGTTTCTGACGTCATAGCGTGGAATATCACGTTCGAAAGTCTTCCCAAACGTGCAGGGCAATATCTAGCAGGTGAGAGATTCTGAGCGTGCGACTGAGCGTTGACCAATGAGATGTCACAACGCCACCTACGTCACATGCACACCATCTCCCTTCAGTAGAGTTGTAATGCGCCATATTGGCATTCATTTCAAGCCTATACGTATATATGCCGTTTATGAGCACCAGCAAATTGAAAATCACTCGAAAACCCGTTGTTAACTGTGTGACTCGTTGCAAAAAATGAGAAACATCTTATTTGTGGCAAAAGTATTATTGTAACTTGCGTGTTATGAGACTATGCCATTTGAAGGCAACGAAACACTGAGGATCCACCAAAACCGCACTTTTCTTGGTACAATTTGTTATAATTAAATTTCAATTAGTAACATAGCTACGATTAGCGCTTTTAGCAACTGGTAATACATTAAGGGGTAGTATACGTGGTTTGATATCAGTGTAGCGTAGTGAGTAACATTATGGACTTCTACTTTAACGCAGGAAATGTCGTTGGTTCGCATCTCGCGCTGTCTAATTTTTTTTCCTCCCCTAACATTCGCGTAATACGTTCTGACGCATTATTATTAGTTTAATATAAGTATATACTTTAGTATTTGTTGTTATGTAAACATAAGTTCACCTATTTTTGAGGAGTGAGTTTGTTCGATTGGCTTAATCTACAGGACAGCTTGCGCTACTTGTATAACGATATTTTGCTCCTTTTTTCTTTTACGTTTTGTAATTCACATGTTGCAGAAATTCTGCTACTGGGTAGGAACAGTGAACAAGTAAGAATGACCTTAGGATTTTACTAAAATGTGGGAATTCTTAAATAATGCTTGTCTTACGTGGAGAACTATTGCACATTTGTATCACACTGTTTGTAATACAAATTTTATAAGCCTGTGTTCTTACTTATTAGACATGGTACTTTCCTTTTCGTCTTAAAACATTCACATGGATATTGAAGTTTTTATTTGTGCATATTACATATAGAACAACGCGACTAGCCTACGGGCAATGGAGGAAATGTGCGTTTTGAAAGAGTTAATGTGGGAATTTTACGCGCACCCGTTTAAGTCAACAGTGTGATTTACGAGCTAGAAACATCCCGCAACTGCCGCTGGAGTGCGTTGTGATCGCGTATAGCACGTTGGGGCCCACGTACCGTATGCACAAGTCGCATCGTTCCTGAGCGTTCAGCAACACG
Organism: Schistocerca piceifrons; assembly: GCF_021461385.2. Lineage (NCBI taxonomy): Eukaryota > Metazoa > Arthropoda > Insecta > Orthoptera > Acrididae > Schistocerca > Schistocerca piceifrons. The sequence continues at coordinate 844,521,524 of NC_060140.1, read as the reverse complement.
TTGAACTTGGCACGCTCAGCGTTGACGTTCGACAGCACGGTCCGTGTGCCGACGGCTTAAGGACGTGTTGCGTACCGTTCCACTGCCCTTTCCACTGCTAGGATCGAGTTTAGACGCGCTGTTTCACGGCTACCTGAGCGCTATGTACGTGTAAACACGCAGAGCTGTCTGTCCACCCTGCTCTTCCAGTAGCTGTTCAGTGGTCTGACTGTATAGTTCGAGAGTGCATATATGCTTGTTGCTGTGTCCCCTCTTTGCAGAATTCGATTTCGATTCCTGTGTTTTCGTCAGCTTTCTTGTTTTCTACGTGAGAAATACGTCGCCCTGGTTGCCCAGATAAAGAAATCCTGGATATGCTCACAAAGAGAGACAGTGAGCGTGGATTATCCGACGTTGCTAGCAGTGATGAGCCTTCAATAGAATCTCGAAGCTGTAGTCCTCAGCCCTTTACATCAGAGGTGAGAGCAAGAATTACAGTTAGCAGTTCCTCTGAATCCGAGGAATCAGAAAGTGACAGTGAAACGGTTCGGAAAAGAGCGCGCTTAAGTGACACATTTGACTGGAAAGAAACCGATTTCCAGCCGTTAAACCATTACTTCGATGACTCGAGTTCAGGACACAAATGTCAATTAGATACTGACCCAAGCATTCTTTCATTTTATGTCTCAAGAACTGTTGCAATTTATTGTAGACGAAACAAATCGTTTTTACGTTTAAACCAGAGAAAATACTACAGAATCTGTGAATTCTCGACTGTCAAACTGGAAAGACACTGGATTTGTGGAAGTGTGTTGTTTTGTTGCTATTTGACTTTTAATGGTGCAAGTTAAAAAGTTAAAATTAAGTGATTATTGGCCCAGAGATACACATTGAAACACACCAGTTTTCAACGAAATTATATCCCGAGGCCGTTTTGTCTGCTTCTGAGAATGATACACTTCAGTGATAACTCTGCGCGTACTGGAGGCGACAGTCTATTTAAAATTAGGACGATTGTTGAAAAAGTTCGTAAGGCGTTTACTAATTCATTTCGCCCACATCACAAGCTTTGTATAGATGAAAGTCTCTTGCTGTTCAAAGGACGATTACCTTTTAAGCAATTTATTCCAACCAAGCGAAGTAGATTCGGAATAAAGACATTTGTACCGAGTGACTGTCAGAGTGGGTATATTTTGGATTTTATCGTAGATACAGGCGCAACAACAGAAACTGGGTTCCACAATTTGGGAAAAAGTGGTGACGTAGTGGCAACTCTCATGGGACCGTATTTGGAACAGGGTCATATTCTACACTCCTGGAAATTGAAATAAGAACACCGTGAATTCATTGTCCCAGGAAGGGGAAACTTTATTGACACATTCCTGGGGTCAGATACATCACATGATCACACTGACATAACCACAGGCACATAGACACAGGCAACAGAGCATGCACAATGTCGGCACTAGTACAGTGTATATCCACCTTTCGCAGCAATGCAGGCTGCTATTCTCCCATGGAGACGATCGTAGAGATGCTGGATGTAGTCATGTGGAACGGCTTGCCATGCCATTTCCACCTGGCGCCTCAGTTGGACCAGCGTTCGTGCTGGACGTGCAGACCGCGTGAGACGACGCTTCATCCAGTCCCAAACATGCTCAATGGGGGACAGATCCGGAGATCTTGCTGGCCAGGGTAGTTGACTTACACCTTCTAGAGCACGTTGGGTGGCACGGGATACATGCGGACGTGCATTGTCCTGTTGGAACAGCAAGTTCCCTTGCCGGTGTAGGAATGGTAAAACGATGGGTTTGATGACGGTTTGGATGTACCGTGCACTATTCAGTGTCCCCTCGACGATCACCAATGGTGTACGGCCAGTGTAGGAGATCGCTCCCCACACCATGATGCCGGGTGTTGGCCCTGTGTGCCTCGGTCGTATGCAGTCCTGATTGTGGCGCTCACCTGCACGGCGCCAAACACGCATACGACCATCATTGGCACCAAGGCAGAAGCGACTCTCATCGCTGAAGACGACACGTCTCCATTCGTCCCTCCGTTCACGCCTGTCGCGACACCACTGGAGGCGGGCTGCACGATGTTGGGGCGTGAGCGGAAGACGGCCTAACGGTGTGCGGGACCGTAGCCCAGCTTCATGGAGACGGTTGCGAATGGTCCTCGGCGATACCCCAGGAGCAACAGTGTCCCTAATTTGCTGGGAAGTGGCGGTGCGGTCCCCTACGGCACTGCGTAGGATCCTACGGTCTTGGCGTGCATCCGTGCGTCGCTGCGGTCCGGTCCCAGGTCGACGGGCACGTGCACCTTCCGCCGACCACTGGCGACAACATCGATGTACTGTGGAGACCTCACGCCCCACGTGTTGAGCAATTCGGCGGTACGTACACCCGGCCCCCCGCATGCCCACTATACGCCCTCGCTCAAAGTCCGTCAACTGCACATACGGTTCACGTCCACGCTGTCGCGGCATGCTACCAGTGTTAAAGACTGCGATGGAGCTCCGTATGCCACGGCAAACTGGCTGACACTGACGGCGGCGGTGCACAAATGCTGCGCAGCTAGCGCCATTCGACGGCCAACACCGTGGTTCCTGGTGTGTCCGCTGTGCCGTGCGTGTGATCATTGCTTGTACAGCCCTCTCGCAGTGTCCGGAGCAAGTATGGTGGGTCTGACACACCGGTGTCAATGTGTTCTTTTTTCCATTTCCAGGAGTGTATATGTCGATAATTGGTACTCCAGTCCGGTCCTGTCCCTCTGGCTTCACAACCCTGGAACATCCGCATGTGGCACTGTTCGTAAGAATAGGCGCAACATGCCGAAACTGCAAAAGAAATTGAAACGAGGAGAAACTGAGTTTAAGTCCACTGGCAAGGTCATTGCTATCAAGTGGTGCAATAAGAGAGAGGTGTGCATGTTGACCACAAGTCACACAGCACAAATGGTTGAAACAGAGAATACTGGCAAAAATACTGGCGAAAAAATAAAGAATCCGCAACGTATTGTAGATTACAATTCGAGTATGGGTGCAGTTGACCGTTGTGACATGTCACTGAGCTCAGTGGGATCAGTGCGTAAGACTGTGAAAAGGTACAATTTTTTTGGGTGGGGGGTTGTGCATTCTAAATGCTCATTCTCTCCATCGGTCGGTAAGAGGGCGAAGACTGGCACTCGCAGAGTTTCACCTTTTTCTCGTAAGGGAGAAAAATATGCTAAAGAACGGAAAAAAGCTAGTAGGAGAGGGCACTACGATGAAGAGAATCCTCTGCGATTCACAGGGAGACGTTTTCCGGCTGTTATCGTGAGTTAACATTCGCAGAAAAGTACGCTAAGGCGCAGATGTGTGGTTTACACGAAACAAAAAGTGCGCCGGGAGACTAGAAACCAATGCAAAACTTGCAACGTTCCATTATTTGTTGTATTCTGCTTTGAGACCTATCACACAAAGAAACATTACTAATTATTGGGAACTATATCTGAGGAAATTTATTGACACTTCTGAATGAATTACTAAAAAAAATGCAAAAACTAATATATAACTTCGCCAGTGCCGCTCCAAAGCCCGGATCGAAAAGAAGGATGGGAAACAGATACAACAGGTGTAAAGTTATTCAAAAGAAACGTGACTTCTTCATATGTAGCAGTTTACTGGCAAAAGAACGGACTTCATGATTGAGATAGCGCAATATCTGTGGCAAATGTAATTACGCTTAGTATATTGCGCCAATATAACAAAACCCATATATTAATCTACGTAAGATACATTTAAATTATTAACACGTAACATGGACAATTATATTATTTTATCGTTAGTAGTACATTTAAATTATTAACACGTAAAAAGGACTGTTATATTCTTTTATCCTCAGTAGTACAAATATAGAGCACATTCGGTCTGCTTGAACAAACCATGTTTTCTATAACTGATTTAAACGCCTTTGACTAACGAGAAACAACGTGCCAAAGTTAAAACTCTGTACTCGGTGCGATTTTTCTTGCTACTTTGCCTCTGTTGTTAGCCAATATTGGAAATTAAACTCATTGTTCTTGGGAGTGTGGGGGGCTTAAAATTTGTTGTTCGAATGAGACTGGCTTTGAAGCATTAATAGAAAAAGGTATTTGTAAAAGAGGTATCGAATACACCCTGCTCTCATCTTTTCATAAAAATCAACATCTTTTCGACTAATTTGTAGATTATTGGAAAATAGTAGGAGAACAAAAACTTTAATTCGTTATCGTTGTGCTGTCAACCTATTGCACTCTAAATTTCATTTTCATCATGTGTTCAGTCTACTAGATATGCGAATCCGAAATTTATATTGCTTTCGGGCCTGGTTTTCAAAAAATGTTCAAATGTGTGTGAAATCTTATGGGACTCAACTGCTAAGGTCATCAGTCCCTAAGCTTACACACCACTTAATCTAAATTATCCTAATGACAAACACACACACACACACACACACACACACACACACACACACACACACACACACACACACCCATGCCCGTGGGAGGATTCGAACCTCCGCCGAGACCAGCCACAGTCCATGACTGCAGCGCCTCCGACCGCTCGGTTAATCCTGCGCGGCGCCTGGTTTTCGCGCCCGACTTTCATTCCAGTTATAAAGCTTGGTATGTTTTACAGAGCATAGTTTTTCAGCAAAATCAGATTGAAAATACCACATTTTTGACGTTTTTACAAAATCTTCAATTTTGCGCTTAAATTCATTCAGTACTGGAAAGTGCTACGGAAATGAAACTTTATATTTAAGAACCTTGTGTTGTTAGGTTACAACATGCCAAGTTTCACGTTCGTCATAGCATTAGTTCAGGAGATGCAAGAAGCCAAACTTCGAAATTTCTTCGGGCGCCTATTTTTTTTGGTCGATTTACCAGCAATTTTCTGGCTCAATACGGCCAGTGAAATTCTTTTCAGTATTATTCTTAAGAGGACGCATAACGTTGTACAAGATGACCAAATTTAGTTTCTTTACAAAAACTATTGCCCGAGATATTACAGCTCACAAGCCGCCAAAAATTCACACTGGCTCTGCGCGAGTCGTAATCAGCCGAGAAGTGTTCAGCACAGGGCGGATAGCATTCACGCTAGGTGGGGAGAGCCCTACGTCATAGTGACGTAGGCACGCGTCATCATCAGTTTCACGAGTTGTCCTATCGAGTGTTGTGTGCATTCTGTATATATCGACTGTTGTGTGCGTCTTGAATCTGCATTGTTATTTGTTTATGTGCTTTCATTGTCCTATTGTCCGGTGTTGCTAGCGTGTACGTCATTCTGAACATGGGCTCTAACGGAAATGAGAGAACTTACGGGTAGATCCATGAAAATAGTCTGAAAGACTTCATTATCGTTCTTAGTTGATTTACAACACGAAGGCAAAATTAAATGGAACTAGATGGTTTAATGTTTCTAGCAACATTCGGAATTATCTTCAGAACCACTTTAATTTCTCAGTTTAACGTTTCTGCCCACATGAATTATGTACAATTCATTGGATTTTATAAAAACACGGAACACTTTAATTTCTTCCTATTTCACGTTTTTACCCACATGATTTATTCAATATTAATCGGGTTGAAAACATGACTAGACACTTTTTTAACTTTCGTTGTGGTAATGATTCCTTCATTCAGATATTCGTTACGTTCACGAAACACACAATAACATCCCACATTCTTTGGATTGCAGCTTAATAATTAATTACTTCCCTTTTCCGTCCACACGATTTGTCCACGATTCGTCGGATTTAAAAAGAATGACAAGCTTTTTTTGATTTCGTTATAGCTCCTTCGCTCAGACATTAATTATGTTCATGAAATACATAATGTTGTGTACATAGTCCCGCATAGTCAGCGCGTATACAACTTTCCCACTAGAACGCGCTAAGCACAACAGCGCAGGTGCAGCGCTCGTCCGTCTCCGCACTACGAGATGGCACTGTCTTAGAGACGGACCAAATTCTGCTTCCGCCGATCCGTGTATTAATATGTAACATAGCCAATGAGATTCCTACTAATGTAGAACCTTTTCTCCTCGGAGATCACACTCGCGCAGTGATACCTGAACGTGCGAGGTATTATAACGAGTGTACAGACCTCCGATTAGACAGTCTGCATTTGTCTGCACCAGTCTGCATTAGCCTGTACCAGTCTATAGTCAAGTTTCAGTCTGCACCTAATAACATTACCATATTCCTGTACATAGCCATGAAGATAAATGAATAGACACTTTGTCAAGTATCAGAGATATGTGAGAATAAGATTAACGTACCAAGACCAAAGGAACTTCAGATTGTCAGTTGTAAACAGCATCCAGAATCAAGTTACGTAATGTCTATGCTTTTTATTATTTTAAGAAATGTGTGTGAAAATTAATCAAATTCTGTTTAAAGTTGGTCGCCGTCAATCTGCTACTCTAAGCGTGCAAGTGGCATTTCTATCATCTGACCTAACGGCAGAAGATAAACACGCCACGATAAGACCACGAGACAAATTGCTGACACTCGCCTACTTCGTTAGAGCGACAAGTCAAATAATCTGATGGTGTGTGTACCGAAGGTCTTGCAGTACGCACACCACACATAACATCGCAAATTATTGGGATTACATTTAACAATTCATTCAGCTGGGGTGAGCATATCACACAACTCCTGCCACTTAATTTGTACACATGTATTTACATTTGGCTTTGACGTTATCGTTACAACTGCAAAGATCGATATACGTACTCATTTAGTCGATTTAGGTTATTACGTCACGATGACGTAGCGTTACGTCATTATGACGTAGGGTTCTCCTCACCTAGCGTGAGATGAATGCTACCCGGGTTGGGCAGCACGGCCGATCCGGTCCTGGCAGCGGCTCCGAGGGACAGCCAAGCATGCAGAGCAGGTAGACAGATTACACCGCAGGCCGCGGCGCTTTAGTGTGCCAAGCAGATGGTGCGCCTCCAGCAGTCAAAGGGATAGATGTGAAGCAGGACAAACTGTATAAGTGTCCTGTGGAGGCTAGTCTGGTGATACATAGTCTCATCAGCAGCTGCATCAGCTGACATGGGGGTCACATGTGGAGAATAGTCTGGAGACAGCACAAGCTCATCGACTGCTGTGTGATGAGTTGTAGGTGTCGGGCAGCAATAACAGGGTCCCCAACCTCCAGCGCTGTCCACCTGGAGCAGATAGGCAGGATTGACACATTTGAATGAAATTTTGGTGTGCTTGGCATTAACCAGTATCATCATCGTGTGTTCACTCAATTCCAGTACTGGATGCAGACCCATGTAAGGGATTTGTAAAGGAGCTTTAACAGAGTCTATACATCACATAATGTGAGAGCAAGTACTTAGATCTTTGTGACTGAAAATAAGGGGAACTGTATGGCATGCCGCTGTGGACGGACATAAGTTGAAAAAGCAGTTCTTGATTTGTAATAATAAGAATGGAGGCTCTCTTGGGGGTGATCTCATTGCTGGCTGAAAAACTCCATAGGAAATCTGACGGGCTTGCCATATTTTGGGGTAACTCTTCCCACTCTCAAAGGAGATTTTTGGCTCAGAAATGGTTGGTTTGTGCAATACATAGTATAAGTTCGTGAACCTCTTGTCGACCCTTGTTCATTAGTCTGGGTATTCTGGCATTGGCCTCTCTCTCTCTCTCTCTCTCTCTCTCTCTCTCTCTCTCTCTCTCTCTCTCTCTCATGCTCATAAATTAAGGATAATTGCAGAATGTGGTGCCACACAACATGGCACTACACAAAACTGGCGCTAATAGCATAGGCACATAGGGAACACACACGACACAGATCTGTAAATCCACAGTATTAGTGATAAGTTGAGAAAGTCATCCCAGAACACATGTGCTACAAAACGCCACCGTTTCCTGCGCATGTACCCCGACATCAATATGGGATATGATCACCATGCACATGTACATGGCCACACAATGGTTTGGCAAACTCTGGATCAGGTGGTCGAGCAGATGCTGGGGTATAGCCTCTCATTCTTGCAGCAGTGCCTGTCGGAGCTCCTGAAGTGTCCTAGGGGTTTGAAGACGTGCAGCGATACTTCGACTGAGAGCATCCCACATGTGCCTGATAAGGTTTAGGTCTGGAGAACAGGCAGGTCACTCTATTTGCCTGATATCTTCTGTTTCAAGGTACTCCTCCAAAATGGCAGCTCAGTGGGGCCATGCATTATCATCCATCAGGAAGAAGGTGGGACCCACTGCATCCCTGAGAAGGCAGACATACTGGTGCAAAATGACGTCTCGATACACCTGACCTGTTACAGTTCCTCTGTCAAAGACATGCAGGGGTGTATGTGCACCAATCATAATCCCACCCCACCCCACACCATCAAACCATGACCTCCATACAGGTCCCTTTCAAGGACATTAAGGGGTTGGTATGTGGTTCACACCAGATGAAAACCTGGCGAATTCACTGTTCGGACTATACCTGGTCTCGTCCTTGAACATAACCTGGGACCACTGTTCCAATGACCATGTACCATGTTCTGGACAGCAGGCTTTAAGGGCTCTCCTGTGACCAGGGGTCAGTGGAATGCACATTGCAGGTCTCCGGGCAAATGAACCATATCTGTTCAGTCATCTGTAGACTGTGTGTCTGGAAATAACTGTTCCAGTGGCTGCGGTAAGGTCCCAAGCAATGCTGCCTGCAGTACTCCGTGGCCGTCTACAGGCACTGATGGTGAGATGTCAGTCTTCTTGTGGTGTTGTACACTGTGGACGTCACGTACTGTAGCGCCTGGAAACGTTTCCTGTCTGCTGGAATCATTGCCATATGCTTGAGATCACACTTTGTGGCACACAGAGGACCCGTGCTACGACCTGCTGTGTTTGACCAGCCTCCAGTCGCCCTCATATTCTACCCCTCATAACGTCATCAATATGTGTTCTTTGAGCCATTTTCAACACACAGTCACCATTAGCACGTCTGAAAACGTCTGCACACTTACTCGCTGCACCATACTCTGACATGCACCAACATACCTCTCCATATGTGGACTGCTGCCAGCACCACTGTGCAGTGAGCGCAGGTCAAATGCACCACATGCTCATACCCTGAGGTGATTTAAACCCACAAACCACCCACCAGAGTGTTGTTTCACCATGTATCAACATTATCCTTAATTTATGAGCATGAATGTATGTATTCTTTCCAGTCATTTCCTGTTAACAGTATCAGCTTATTCCCAAGATTAGCCACTTTCACTCAGGCTGAAATCCAATCTGCATTTGGATCAGACTTCCTTGTCTCTTGTTCAGAAAGATGTGCAGTATACTGCTGCATTCATTTTCAATAAGCTACCACAATAATTCAAAAATCTTAGCAGTAATCCACACACTTTCAAATCAAAACTGAAGAGCTTCCTCAAGGTTCACTCCTTCTATTCTGTCAAGAAGTTCCTTGGAAAATTAAGCTGATTCCTGTGTTATATTGTTGATTGCATTTACATAAACTTATGGTTGTCATTTTTTGGGTTCATAAATATTTCATTTTATCTGTTATTACTTTTATGTTGTAATGTCATGTGCTGCTACGTTCCATGACCGTGGAGATTTGTTTCTCAATTTGGTGTAAAATAAAAAATAAATAAATAAATAAATAAATATGAATTCTGCAACTGAAACACTAATATTGGGTTTGAATGCAGCACTTAGTACTAGACGTAAAGGTAACAAGCAAGATGAATTATCATGCAGATTCTGATCAGGGCAGATTCTGAAGTTTGGTGCTAATGTTCCAACATTCCATTACTTGCCAGGTGATAACTGATTGTATGATGATGTGTAAAATCGCATAAGCTTACCCATTTGTGGAACAAGGTAGACTCAAACTGACAGCCAAACAGAGAGATCCAAGTGATTACAAAGGTCTGTGTGACTGTTGCCACTGGAAAGTAAATGATGGGCACTGCTTAAACCCAGCAGGTAGATTTATCAGTTGCCAAAAAAATATACTTACAGCCTTGAACAGGCATGAGAGGTTTAACCAAGTCAATATGGATATGAGAAAAATGCTGTATAGGTTTCTTGAAAGAACCAATAGATTTTTTGACATGGTGTCCCATCCTGGGCGCCTGGCAAGCCAAACACCTTGCTTGATGCCCGACCGTACGAATCTGTCAGTCCTCTTTCATATACAGCGGTTGGCTACAGATTGAGCAACACCATAAACGGAGTCAAAGACTTGTTTCCAAAAACCAAATGCAACAAAAAGTCATGGTCTGTTCTAAGAAATATCGCACTGCATTAGGAAATTGTCCATTTGAAGGTTCTGTAGATGTAATCCCATACTTTTGTTCTTAATTGTGGTTCCAGATCAGCATCTTCTGCCATAAATTTTGGATATCAGTAGTACACTGACTGATAAATTTCAAATGGTGGAATTGCATTTGTGTATTTGTGAGAATGAGTCCAGTGGGGTTTTGAAATCAAATGAAACTGGTTTGTGATTAATAAAAACTGTGAAGTGGCATGCTTCCAAATTCAGCCTGAAATGCTGAATGGCTTCATACACTGCTAACAGTTCTTAGTCATAGGTGCTCCATTTAGTTCATGACCCCAACAATTTGTGGGGAAAGAACCTGAGCAGTTGCCACATACCTCCTATGTGCTGTTGAAGAGCTGCCCCTAGTGCTGTCTGGCTAGCATCAATGACAATAGCCAGGGGTGCAGGAGAGACAGGCTGTGTGCTAAACACATGACATCTGTTAAACTGGACTTGACCCTCTTGAACACCAATAACGTCTCTGGTGTCCAAGTGACAGGGTGCTGACCCCTTCAAGTTGGTCCTGACAGCACTGCAATGAGTGACGCCTATAAAGCTGAAGCATGGAGAAGATGGTGTCTGTATAAGTTTGCCATACCCAGAAAGTGACATAATTGTTGGAAGGTATCTGGACAAGCAACAGAATGAATCATGTAAAATCTGTTTAATAAAGGCTCAATGCCAAGCGGTTAACCCAATGGCCCAAAAATTTCACTTATTTCTGTCTGAGAACGTAATTGTCTTTGTTGATCTGTAAACTGTGCTTTGAAAGTCTATCAAAAGTAATTTGTTGATGTTTATCATGGTCTGATGGAGATTTAGATAAAACTAACACATCATTCAGATATATGAAACAGCAGGGCAGGCCACAAAGCACTTCATTGATGAAAAACTGCCATGTTTGATATATGTTTCTTAGACCAAATGGCATTCTGACTGAAAGTTGTGATCATTGCCATTTGCGATATATCTGCAAATACTGTGGGGCCAAGTGATAAACTTTCTGGAAATTGATGGCAATGAATAGCTGAGCACGTGCTATAGCACCCATAAAGTCCTAGAGGTGTGTAATAGCATAACAGCTTGAGGTTATTTGCACATTCAAAGTATGACAGCCCTGTATGGATGAAATGAACTGTCTTTCTTCTTTACCAAATGTAGGGGTAACACCCACAACATGTCTAAACTTCAAATAATACATATGTTTAATAAATCCTCGAATTCTTTCTTCACTGTGTCATACTTTTCAGGTGTCAATCTGTGAGCCCTGAAGGTGACCAGCAGTCCCGACATAATTAAGACAGATGGCTAGTGCTGTGTCCATTCCAGGGAGGGGCATAGGCAGCTAATTCATGTTGAACAAGGACATCCAGGGATGGATGTTTTCATTTAACTTCCACAGTTCGGTCCATGCTTTTTTTTAGGGCTTCAGTATATTCACCAATTTGAGAACATAACACTTCATTTTCTTTTACTACACTATGTGATCAAAAGTATACGGACACCTCCAAAAACATATGTTTTTCATTAAGTGCTTTGTGCGGCCACCTACTGCCAGGTACTCCATATCAGTGACCTCAGTAGTCATTAGACATTGTGAGAGAGCAGAATGGGGCACTCCACGGAACTCATGGACTTCAAACGTGGTCAAGTGATTTGTGTTACTTGTGTCATACGTCTGTACACAAGATTTCCAAACTTCTAAACATCCCTAGGTCCACTGTTTCCAATGTGATAGTGAAGTGGAAATGTGAAGGGACACGAACAGCACATACAGGCCGACCTCGTCTGTTTGACTGACAGAGACCGCTGACAGTTGAAGAGGGTCGTAATGTGTAATAGGCAGACATCTATCCATACCATCAGACAGGATTTCCAAACTGCATCAGGATCCACTACAAGTACTATGACAGTTAGACAGAAGGTGAGAAAACTTGGATTTCATGGTCAAGAGGTTGCTCATAAGCCACACATCATGTCAGTAAATACCAAACGACACTTCGCTTGGTGTAAGGAGTGTAAACACTGGACAATTGAACAGTGGAAAAACATTGTGTGGAGTGACAAATCACGGTGATCCAATGGCAGGGTGTGAGTATGATGAATGCTTGGTGAACGTCACCTGCCAATGTGTGTAGTGCCAAGAGTAAAATTCAGAGGCAGTGGTGTTATGGTGTGGTCATGTTTTTCACAGAGGGGGCTTGCACCCCTTGCTGTTTTGCATGGCACTACCACAGCACAGGCCTACACTGATGTTTTAAGCACCTTCTTGCTTCCCACTGTTGAAGAGCAATACGGGGATGCTGGCTGCATCTTTCAACATGATCAAGCATCTGTTCGTAATGAACGGCCTGTAGTGAAGAGGTTACATAACAATAACATCCATGTAATGGACTGGCCTTCACAGAGTCCTAACCTGAATCCTACAGAACACCTTTGGGATATTTTGGAACACTGACTTCGTGCCAGGCCTCACTGACCGACATCGATACCTCTCCTCAGTGCAACACTCCATGAAGAAAGGGCTGCAATTCCTCAAGAAACCTTGCAGCAACTGATTGAACATGTGCCTGCAAGAGTGGAAGCTGTCATCAAGGCTAAGGGTGGACAAACACCATACTGAATTCCAGCATTACTGATGGAGGGTGCCACAAACTTGTAAGTCATTTACAGCCAGGTGTCCAGATACTTTTGATCATACAGTGTATGTATGCCAAGTTTTCAAATAACTCAATGGCAGTGCTCATTATGGTAAGCAGTTCCTCTTTCAACGAATAACATGTGTTGACATATGAATCCACAAAACTCGATTGGGTTGCTGCCGCACCTAAAACAGAGATGTGATCCAGTTCATGAGAGTTGTGTGAACAACCTGTATATCTGTGAACAGTCTCTCTGTTCAGGCAGAATTGAGCCTTCCATATGGAAACATCAATACAAGAATAGCATAGGAAATCAGCTCCAAGAACAGGTTTGGTAGCATCAGCAAATCAGGAAAGTCCACTGCAATTGCTTCTTAAAACTGAAGTTCGCCACATTGATGTGTTTTCCAAAAATATGGATTTTTGTAGTTGCAGTGAGCCAGCAGGTAACAGAAGATAGCTTTTTCAGTTTCACTGGTGCAATACTTGCATCTGATCCTGAGTCAATTAATTATATTCACGAAATGCAAGTGTTCTGGACATATAATCCATGTGATGTACCAAAACTATTAGTAGCAGAGCGTCGATTTGACGCGCCAGTGTCAGATTCCTGATACCAGGAAGGAATTCTTCTTGTTGTGTTTGATTGTCATGAACCAGCTTCAGATCATATGAAACAGGAGATGCTTTATTTGCTGTGATGGTGGAGTGTAGGTACTTCATGTAGAGCAACCGGTCATGCCTATACCCAGCAGCTGTTGTCAGCATGGTAGTTGCAGCAGTCATACAAAAATGGAAATGATACCAATGCCAGTTGTGTAACTGCTTGCTGATGTCATGCTGAGAGCTGCATGGCTGGCATGCTAAGGACTGCTGGGACTCACTGGGATGGAACTGCTGCTGGAGAGCACACAAGTTGCACTGGAGTGAGCTGCTTCCCTCTAACAGTGTCCACTGTAACTACACTTACAATGCCACTGCCGGTTTGTGGGGTCCCACATTCATTGTCATAATATAACAAAATATTATGCAACTAGTCAGCAAAGATTAACTGGGGGTCCAAGTTCACAGAGCTATTTGAAACCAGAGCACTTTTGATAGCAAAAAGCAACTGACTGAATCACACACGTTTTAATGTTGCCTCAGAAACTTCAGATTCAGTCACCAGGAATCTAAGATGCCAACAGAATTCAGAAACTGATTTATCACAAACAACCTCACTTGCTGAATTTGAAGATCTGTTCGTTTGTACACTCGGCAGAGCAAGTTGTTCTTAACACGCATATATTTGCACCCAGATGGCATGGTATGAGCAATGTCAGGCAATAACAAAAGAGTTTGAATGTATCTCACACTGATGGTCAGAATGAATTGTAGGTTGTCATGATAAATACCATATGCAGTAAACAGAGGTTCCAGAAATTGGAACCACAGGTCTTGTTTTGTGGTGTGTATGGCAGAGTGATGAATTTTCTTCTCGATGCAGAAGTTGCAATGGAGCTAACTGACAAATTTTTCATGAGCTACATGTGAGTCAATGTACTGGGCACTTGTCTGATATTTGTTGCCACTAGAGGAATAGGGATAATTTCTTCTGAACTGCACAATGATTGTTCCAGCAAGTCAACGTCCATAGTAACTTGCTGAGTATCTGAGTATCCTCATGTTTAATGTGATTTTGGTCATCCATGGCCTTGTTTGGGGTCACCACTGTGGAAAAGTTGACCCACAGTGAAACTCAGATGATATTACAGCCATACACTTATTTAAATTGCCAGCTGAATACATGTGACACTACAAACAAGATACTAATTGAACAGAAGATGGGAACAAAATCATACAGAAATCAGAGTTCAGAAAACAAAGATAATCGGTGATCTGCACTACATTTCCAGAATACAAAAGAACTCACAAGCTGAAAACTTACAAACACACTCAACAAACACATACAATGACAACACCACACAGAAAAGAACCAGATGGTACACCATGTCCTACACACATAAACTAACACACAGAGTTGCAAATATCCTAAAGAGACAGGGCTTCAAAATAGCATATAAGTCTGGGCAAACCCTCCAATCACACCTAAGCCAGCCAGCTACCAAGAGGGACAAACTCCAACAATCAGGAATATATAAACTTGAATGTCAAAGTTGTGATGCAATATACATAGGCATGACATGCAGGAATTTTGAAACAAGATACAAAGAACATATCACACATGCATACACGAACACATCACAGATACTTCAATAATTACATTCGATCTTTGGTAAAAACATTTGACAGTTGGCAACAGAAACCAAAACACTGAATTGAAACAAACGTTCAGTTCATAGTACTGCGGTATGTGGGAAAAAAATTGCAACTTGGTATTCATAAGAAGAAGAACAACACCAAAAATGCAACAGGAGCATAATATGTAAGAAATTGTCCTCGCAACCTGTAAGTACAGTTCAAAACATTACCACTTAATAGGAAATACCAACCATCAGAACTGTTTATAACCTATAGGCACAGTGACAAAAATGTAAATTAAATAGCTAAAATACGTGCATATTCCAGGCCACTGATGATGCCTTGCAGAAAATAAAGGCAAAACGCGTATGGCACTAAAATTGTGTTTCATTCATGTTGTGACTCGCCAATCTTTCAAAGTGCCGCCGAGCAG
Source organism: Schistocerca piceifrons (assembly GCF_021461385.2). Lineage (NCBI taxonomy): Eukaryota > Metazoa > Arthropoda > Insecta > Orthoptera > Acrididae > Schistocerca > Schistocerca piceifrons. Next base: position 844,505,906 of record NC_060140.1, on the reverse strand, counting down.
TTACGCGCGTCCTCTACATGCGGTGCTGTCTGCCAGCCATGCAGCAGCAGCACCACCAAATCGGCCAGCCAGCCAGCGGCCACTAGACTTGGGCTCAGTTATGATTTGACTGTTAAACTGTACACACATCTTAATCTGTTTACTTGATCTGTGACTTTCATATATTGAGTCTTCCTTGAAATATATTTGTTCAACATGAAGTTATAACAATTGGCGACAAGGATAGGATTTTTTTTTCCGTCATTGACCCACATGTTTCCATGGCTACTTTAGAGCAACTATTGCAAGGTCTCATAGAACAGCAAACGCTTCTCACAAATGTGATTCATGATTTCATCGCGGCATCAAATGCTCTCGTTGTTGTCTCTACCTACTTTTCCTCATTACGACGAGACGGCAGAAGACTGGTCTGATTACAAAAATGTCTTCGACAGCACTTCTTGGTATTTCATGTCGCGGACGAACAAACATGTAAGTCTCTGTTCCTTTCATGGATTTCACCTCAAACGTATCGGTTGTTGTCGCAATTGGCTCCTTTGAAAGATCCTGCATCTTTGTCCTTTGCTGAAATGTTTTCACTTCTGTCCGTCTATTTTCAAAAGCAAACGCATGTGGTAGCCTCTCATGTTGCCTTTTATCGTTGTCAAAAACAACCAAATCAATCCTATCACACTTGGGCTGCTGAACTTCACAACCTCAGTAGAAAGTATCAATTTGTTACTGAAGTTCACAAAGAATCCTACGCCGATTCCATGGTACGGGATGCTATTATCCGATCAGCACCTGACAAAGAAGTTAGGCAACGTGCCCTTCAGTTGGCAAATCCGACTCTAGATGAAGTCCTATCCATCGCTCAGTCTTTTGAAATTTCTCGCGCCGCTGGAGCGCAAATAGAGGCATGGGGCAATGTCGGGGAAATACAACCTCTGTGCGATGTTGACGAAGGGTGTGGCATGTCCCCGCCGGCCGACGTGGCTGCAGTACGCTCCCAAGTGCAGCCTCAGCCTAACCATATACAAACCTCTAAGAAACTGCAGCAAAACCCACAGCAACTTCCTTCATGTCCGCAGTGTTTTACAAAACATTCACGAGAAGATTGTCCACAACATTGGGCCATGTGTCACAAATGGAAAAAAAAGGGTCATGTGTCATCTGTTTGCAAATCCGACTGCACACATGATGTTCATGAACTTGAAGCTGACTCTGATTCTGTGTTGTCTGTCAATTGTACTTCTTCCCTTTCAGGGAAGTTATTCCTCACTGTCCATATACTTGGTCGAGATGTTCGCATGCAGAGGTGGATACTGGTTGTGCTGCCACTATCATCAATTCTCAGACGTATCTTCAGTTGGGTTCTCCAATCCTGTCACCTGTCACTAGGCAATTACGGACTTACAATAAACAGAAGATTCTCTCTTGGGACAATTTGATGCTGCGGTATCTTACAAATATGTCATTTGCACTGTTCCCATATTTGTGGTCGACCATAGTAATGCGGAGAATCTTTTTGGTTTTGATGCCTTTCGCGTTTTTGGGTACTCCATAGATGGCTCTGTCAATATTGTCTCTGATGCCATTCCTTATGCTAAATTGGATTCCTTGTCGGCGACATTTTCGTCCCTTTTTTCTCCTGGGTTAGGCTGTGCAAACAACTTTGAAGCTCATATCATGCTCAAACCCACTGCTCGGCCTAAGTTTTTTCAGGCTCGGCCCGTTCCTTGGGCCCTTCGTGATCAGTTCAAACGGGAGCTGGATTGTCTCACTGCTTCAGGGGTCTTGCTTCCTGTCACTTCCAGTTAGTGGTCCTCTCCTGTCATTGTTGTTGCTAAGCCAAATGGTGATATTCGTCTCTGTGGCGATTTCAAAGCCACTGTAAATGCTCAATGCCTTATCGAGACTTACCCTATGCCTCGACCTGAAGAATTGTTCACTAAACTTGCTGGAGGCCAGTATTTTTCTAAACTTGACCTGTCAGAAGCTTATCATCAACTTCCTCTCAACGCTGCTTCCTGGCAGTTTCTGGTCCTTAACACGCCTTTCGGCCTCTATCAATACCAATGATTGCCATTCAGCGTTGCCAGCACCCCTGTTCTCGTTCAGCGATTCTTGGAACAATTATTGCTCACTGTCCCTGGGTGTATAAATTACCAGGACAACATTGTTGTCACTGGCTCCACCACTGACGAACATCTTCAAAATCTCCACACACTTTTTCATGTCTTACAGACTGCCAGTCTTAAGTGTAATCTTCAGAAATCAAAATTTTTTCAGGCATCTATCACGTACTTGGGGTTTCAACTCTCTCGGGATGGTATTCATCCGGTTCAGCAAATGGTCGCTGCGATCAATGCCCTTCCTCACCCTACATCTGTTAAAGAACTGCAGGCCTTCTTGGGGAAAATAGCACACTATCACAAGTTTTTACCATTTGCTGATTCAGTGGCTCTGTCGTTGCATCGCCCGTTGCACAAAAACATGCCTTTTCACTGGCCCGCGTCATGCGATTCGGCTTTCCAGAAATTGAAGACTATGCTGAAAAGGCCCCGTACCCGGCTACTTTTCAACCTGGCCAACATCTTGTTCTTGCCACAGACGCCTCTCAATACGGGGTCGGTGCAGTCCTTGCGCACCATTTTTCTGACGGTTCTGAACAACCCATTGCTTATGCCTCCGAAACGCTCAAGGATGCCCAACAAAAGTATTCTCAAATTGAAAAAGAAGCTTTGGCCATTATTTATGCTCTTCACAAGTTTGGTGTTTTTCTCTATGGACCCAAATTTCATCTTGTTACGGATCACAAACCACTTGTTTCCTTGTTTCATCCATCAATGTCACTTCCCGACAAGGCTGCCCACCGCCTCCAGCGTTGGGCTCTTTACTTGTCTCGTTTCAATTATAAGATTCATTTCTGGCTGACGGCTCAACATGCGAATGCTGATGCACTGTCTCGCCTTCCCATGGGTCCTGAGCTGGCATTTGATAGGGACGAACTTTTGTGTTTCCACCTGGATGTTGCCGAACAGCAGGTTGTGGATGGTTTCCCCATCACCAGGGACCAGCTGGCGGCTGCTACGGGTTCTGACCCTACCCTCTCCCGGGTTTTACACTGTATACAGAAGGGTTGGCCAGATCATCCATCCGCTAAGACTTCTGATCCGTTGTGGAACTACTACGCTTTTCGTTACTGCCTCACGGCTAGGGATGGTGTTATCCTCCTTTCCACTGAAAATGCTTCCCCGCATGTTGTGGTACCTGTGTCTTTGTGTGCTTCGGTCTTGTGCCTCCATCACCAAGGGCACTGGGGTGTCTCGCACAAAATCTTTGGCCTGCTGTCATGTGTACTGGCCCGGCATCGACTCTGAAATCGCACACATGGTCGCTGCCTGCTGCTCTTGTGCGTCACAGGCCACCACCCAGAAGTCATCTTTGTCACCGTGGCCTTTGCCTGAGAAGCCCTGGCAGCGTATTCATGCTGACTTTGCGGGACCTTTTTTAGGTACTTATTGGCTTCTCGTTATTGACACCTACTCTAACTTTCCTTTCATTGTCCGTTGCACGTCGCCTACCACCGCAGCAACCACCAATGCTCTAGCTCGCATTTTCTCTTTGGAAGGCCTTCCCTCTACTCTTGTTACTGATAATGATCCGCAATTTTCCTCTTCTGATTTTGCGGATTTTTGTGCCCATCATGGCGTCATGCATGTCACGGCCCCTTCGTTCCATCCGCAGTCAAACGGTGAGGCTGAACAACTGGTCCGCACATTTAAGGCTCAGATGAGGAAACTCCTGACTTCTTCTGCGGATGATGCGCTTCTCCAATTTCTGGCTTCTTACCGTTTCACCCCCATGGGTGACCACAGCCCAGCTGAGCTCTTACATGTCCGACAGCCACGCACGCTACTTAATCTTCTGCGGCCTTCCACCTCACGGCCGTGGGTGACTTCGCTTGGCCGGTTCACCGCTGGCGACCTTGTATGGGTACGGGGATACGGCAGGCGGCCAAAATGAAGTCCTGGCAACATCTTGCAACACCGTGGCTGATGCCTGTATGAAATCCAGACGGACACGGGTGTTGCAGTGCGTCATTCGGACCAGCTTCGACCTTGTGTGCCGGCAACGCCTGTTCTAGATGCCGCTACACCACCTTCGGCTCTACCTGACACTCGGGATACTGGAATCTCTCATTACTCACAACGCAGTCCTCTCACCATCATATCGGTGCCAGCACAAGAACTGACTCCACCAGGAGATGTGCCCATGCAGGAAACAGATGACTATCATCTGTCGGAGCAACTCTACTCGCCTCCTTCTCCTATGGATGCAGACACATCGCCCATGTCTCCTGTTATAACAACCTGACTTGCCGCAACGGGCAGATTGGTGCACGGGGCCCCAGCAGATTCGACCCCCACGTCTCCTGTCATCTCGATCGGTGACACTTCCGTTCATATGGGAAGCCTCTTCCTCGAGACTTTACGGCCAGTCAAACAACACCTATGGACGTTAGCAATCTACAGGCCACCTCCATCAAGACCTGTGCAAAAAATTCAAAGGGGGGAAAAGTGTTGTGATTCGCCAATCTTTCAAAGTGCCGCCACGCAGTTACGCGTGTCCTCTACATGCGGTGCTGTCTGCCAGCCATGCAACAGCAGCGCCACCTAAGTGCCCAGCCAGCCAGCAGCCACTAGACTTGGACTCAGTTATGATTTGACTGTTAAAGTGTACACACGTCTTACTCTGTTTACTTGATCTGTGACTTTCATGTATTGAGTCTTCCTTGAAATATATTTGTTCAACTTGAAGTTATAACAATTCAGTTGCTGTCAAACGGTCCATAAGTAAAAATTATCAATATACTGTAATAGTCTAATTTCTCTTATTTTCCTACAGTGGACATATTGCAAGATTTATGTTGAATGGAAGCAATACATTGAGTTTACTCTTACTGGAATACACAATCACAGACTTTAACAGTTAACACATCTGTGTTGTAGAGATACACACAGCTTTTCTTGCAGAGCCTGCTTCTGGAGTTTGATGAAAATCTCTGATACTCTCAAGCTTACTAAATGAACATATAACAAAATGTGATGCCATTCTTTAGATCTTCACCATCTTCTCTATTAACCCTATCTCCTGAGAGTCCCAGAATGTTGAGTGATACTCAGGAATTGGTTGAACAAGTTTACTAGGACCCATTTCTGTAGTTGATAAATTACCTTTCCTTACGATCATTTCAATGGCTGTCCACTGTGTATCTGTTTTTACTGCCACTAATTTTATGTTGTCATTCCACTGTAATTGATCCTGGACAGCTACCTTTACATTTTTACAATTATTATTGATCCATTTACTTATCATCAGTTGTGCAATCAAATAATAATGAAACTTTACAAATATTTGTGCACAATATATTATATTCATTTATGTTTAGGGTCAACTGCCAGTGCGTACACTGAGTATCAATCTTCTGCAGGTCCTCCTGCATTTTGCTGCAATTTGCTGGTAATGTAACTTTCCTACATACAACAGCATCATCTGTGAACAGTCTCACAGAACATACAACATTATTCACCAGGTTATTTATAAATATCATGAACAGTAATTACTTGATAATATTTCCAAAGTTAATTTTACATCTGACAGTTTTGCCCTGTTCAGAATGGCATATTGAGTTCTATCTGTTAGATGGTTCTGAATGAAGTCATAAAGCTGGCATGATATTCTGTAAGCTTGTATTTTGTTCACTGAGTTAACAGTGTGGATGTATTTCAGTTGACAGAGAACATGACCTCAAACTGTGCACCATTATCTATGTCCTCAAGAATCTCATGGATCAACTCAGCAAGCATAGTTCAAGAAGATCTGTATTTTCTCAATTCATGTTCATTTCTATGGATGCCCTCATTCTAAAAAAAGATCAGTAATAATTAGTAGAGCTGAACCACTTTAATTGCACTGAACACAAATCAACAATGTGTTTTGAGAAACAACACCCTCATCATTAGATGAGATGATGAGAGAATTGTCTCCCAAAAGACATTTTTGATTTGTGTTCAGTACAATTAAAGTGGCTCACTTCTGCCGACTATTATTGATAAAATTATACAAACTGCTACCTTTTATCTGAAAAATGCATACCATTAAATGCAAAAAGATCACAACTTGTAACATGTTTGATAATTCTTCGCAATGGACTGACATCAGCAGTATAGGTCTCTAATTATATGCGTCAGACTGACAACCCCTTTTTAAACAGAAATGACTTGTGTTTTTTTGAACTCATTCTTTTACATTTTATGTATTGTAATTAAAATTAAAATGAGGAAGTTATATGCCATACCTAATGGAAACTCTTGTGCATTTTAATACAAATATATTTATACCAGAAATACACATTAATCATCAGCACTATGTGTAAAATTCTACTGGATCTGAATAACATGCTAAAATGCAGCAACCTTGTAGAATAACTAATCAAGAACTTAATTCAGCATTTCTTATACTTAGAAGTGTCTCTCATTACTCAGCTTGAAAACCATCATGCTAGTTTTCTTTGCATACTTTCACCTGCTGTTGTTTTGACCAGCTATATTCTGAGGTTATGCAGGTAAAGCAAATTACATATCATTCAGAAAAAGAGAGCAACAAGAATACTTTATAAGTACGAAACCAAACATCCTGAAGAGGTCTCTTCCAAGATCTTTGAATTCTTACACTCATTTCCTAGGACATTTATTTGTTGCCAACAGTAAACATTCCAGACTTCAAGAAGAATATAATAATTCCAATCCCAAAGAAAGCAGGTGTTGACAAATGTGAAAATTACCAAACTATCAGTTTAATAAGCCACAGCTGCAAAATACTAACACGAATTCTTTACAGATGAATGGAAAAAGTGGTAAAGGCCGACCTCGGGGAAGATCAGTTTGGATTCCGTAGAAATGTTAGAACACATGAGGCAATACTGACGCTACAACTTATCTTAGAAAATAGATTAAGGAAAGGCAAACCTACATTTCTAGCATTTGTAGACATAGAGAAAGCTTTTGACAATGTTGACTGGAATACTCTCTTTCAAATTCTGAAAGTGGCAGGGTTAAAATAAAGGGAGCAAAAGGCTATTTACAATTTGTACAGAAACCAGATAGCAGTTACAAGAGTTGAGGGGCATGAAAGGGAAGCAGTGGTTCGGAAGGGAGTGAGGCAGGGCTGTAGCCCATCCCCGGTGTTATTCAATCTGTATATTGAGCAAGCAGTAAAGGAAACAAAAGAAAAATTCGGAGTAGGAATTAAAATCCATGGAGAAGAAATAAAAACTTTGAGGTTTGCCGATAACATTGTATTTCTGTCAGAGACAGCAAAGAATCTGGAATTGCAGCTGAATGGAATGGACAGTGTCTTGAAAGGAGGATATAAAATGAACATCAACAAAAGCAAAATGGGGATAATGGAATGTAGTCGAATTAAATTGGGTGATGCTATGGGAATTAGATTAGGAAATGACACGCTTAAAGTAGTAAATGAGTTTTGCTATTTGGGGAACAAAATAACTGAGGATGGTTGAAGTAGAGAGGATATAAAATGTAAACTGGCAATGGCAAGGAAAGCATTTCTGAAGAAGAGAAATTTGTTAACATTGAGTATAGATTTAAAAGTCAGGAAGGTGTTTCTGAAAGTATTTGTATGGAGTGTAGCTATGTATGGAAGTGAAACGTGGACGATAAATAGTTTAGAGAAGAAGAGAATAGAAGCTTTCGAAATGCTGAAGATTAGATGGGTAGGTTACATAACTAATGAGGAGGTATTGAATAGAATTGGAGAGAAGAGAAATTTGTGGCACAACTTGTGACTAGAAGAAGAGATCGTTTGGTAGAACATATTCTGAGGAATCAAGGGAACACCAATTTAGTATTGGAGGGCAGCGTGGAGGGTAAAAATCATAGAGGGAGACCAAGAGATGAATACACTAAGCAGATTCAAAAGGATGTAGGTTGCAGTAGGTACTGGGAGATGAAGAACTTTGCACAGGATAGAGTAGCATGGAGAGCTGCGTCAAACCAGCCTCTGGACTGAAGACCACAACAACAGTAAACATTCATTTCAGTTGCACAGAGATATTCACAACTGTGATAAAAGACAGAGAAATAATTGCTCTGCAGATTTTACTTCCTTATCTAGGTTTACGAGTGGGATTATAGGTCTTCAACAAGCCCCTACCAAACACACAGCAAGAAACTGAGAAACCCTGTAAATTCAAAAGACAATTAAAAAGACATTTTACCACTCACTCACTCCTTCTTCAAATACCTCAAATGTAGATTCAGAAAGTGAAGGTGCTCGTTAGCTGCTTGACAAGTGGTGATAATCACTATAAATAGGGGCATCCATTGTTACAGCCCAGTCTATCAAGTTACGTGATTTTGTAAATGTCTCCATGACATCCACTCAGTGTTGCCAAATTGTATAGATGGCTATTGTTTCCACCTGCAGCCATTAGCACTTTGTAGTTGAAAATTCGCAACAGTGCTGCCAACTGTCAGAGATTAACTTACATGTCTTCACTATAGGAATGTATAAAAGGTTTACATTGCCTTGCTTTACATCGCTGTAGGTTCTCCTTCATTATGGGCTCTACAGAACACAATGAAAACAATTGAATTACTGTTTCATGGATGTTTCATTGCTGCAGATAATTGACTGCAATTTTTTTTTCTTTCCTTTTTATAAAAAATGCATTACTACATTGCACTGTAATGGATTACATATTAGGCTATATTAACGTATAATGTTAAACTAAAAAGTTACCTAATTGATAACAACTGCTCTTTTTCTTAACTAGTGGAACAGTTGTTATTTATTTGAGTTCTCTGGGTCATAAGTGATGAATTAAATTAAAAATATGTAATTGCAGATCATACTACAGGACAGTGGTGTGTTTGAGATGTTGACCTTAGCACAAGAATTAGGAGTAGAAGAACTGAAGAAAACTTGTGAAGATCATGTAACATCAACATTGTCAGTCCTGAATGCATGCACATTCTTGGCTGCTGCTATGGAAATACAGGACCAGGCAGCAGGTAATTCATTTATTTCACTTTTGCTCCTGATTATAGATATATATTTTCATTCAGTAGTACTGAAGACTAAAGCTCCTGAATTGTAGCTGGCACCAAATGGCAAGTAAATATATTTTGCTCTTCATATGGTTAAATGTAATGTTTGTGATTCATCAACATCAATTGAAATACTTCACATGAAATGTTTGATGATTTCTCATTTTTTTAGTGTAACTATATATTTTCCTTTTATATGGCAATGACTAGCCTGAGGGTGCACAAATTTCTTTCATGTCTCATATTGTACCATTATTAATTGTTATTAACAAAGAGATTCCACACACACACTGATAATATGAATGTCTCTTACATAATGTGATGAGCTATATTCCCTGATTTTCAATTGATAAATGCAAAACTCTGATCAACAAACTCGGTTCAGCTTATTGTCTTCTTTAAAAAAATTTGCAGTGTCTTGATCTTCTACATCTACACTCCGCAAACCACTGGACGGTGCATGGCAGAAGGTGCCTTCTGCTACTAGTAGTCATATCCTCTCCTATTCCACTTGCAAATAAAGTGAGGGAAAAACATTTGTCTAAAAGCCTTTCTACGAGCCCCAATTCCCTGCATCCAATAATCTTCATGGTCCTTAAACAAAATGTATGTTGGAGGTGAAAGAATTGTTCTGCAGTCGGGCTCAAATGCCAGTTCTCTAAATTTGCACAACAGTGCCTTGTGGAAAGTGCATTGTCTTCCCTCCAGGGATTCTCATTTGAGTTTACAAAGCATCTCCATAATACTTGCATGCTGATCAATTCTGATAGAAATAAATCTTGCAGCCCACATCTGAATTGCTTTGATGTCTTCCTGTAATTCAACGTGGTGGGGATCCCAAACACTTGAACAGTACTCAAGAATGGATCTTGCTAGTGTTCTTTATGCCATCCCCTTTATGGATGGGCTCCACTTTCTAAATTTTTCCCAACAAAATAAAGTCAAAAATTTACCTCCCCTCCTACCAACCTGATGTGCTTATTTCATTTTATATCACTTTGGAATGTTATGCCTGTATATTTAATCAATGTGAATGTGTCAAGCTGGACCCTGCTAATGCTGTATTCAAACATTACAGGACACTTTTTTTCTCTATATTCAGAGCACGTTGCCATTCATCACACCAACTAGAAATTTTGTCCAAGTCATCTTTTATATTCCTACAGTCATCCAATGACAACACCTTCCCCTGCACCACAGCATCACCAACAAACAGCTGTATATTGCTGTGCACCCTGTTCATCAGGTCATTTATGTATATTGAGAAAAAAACCAGTCCTGGCGCATTTTCCGGGAAGGGGGGGGGGGGGGGGCACTCCTGATGATACCCTTGTTTCTGATGAAAACTTGTCAGTAAGGACCACATACTGGGTTGTCTTACTTAAAAGTCTTCAAGTCACTCACATATCTGGGAACCTAGACCATATGCTCAGACCTTCATCAACAAGCTGCTGTGAGGTACCATATCAAATGCTCTCTAGAAATCTAGGAATATGGAATCAATCTGTTGCCCTCTATCTGTGGTTTGTGGGATATCACGTGAGAAAAGGGCAAGCTGAGTTTCACATAGGTGATGCTTTCTAAATCCGTGCTGATTCATGGGCAGAGGCTATCCTGTCTCAAGGAAATTTATTATATTCAAACTCAGAATGTGTTCAGGAATTCTGCAGCAAGTTGATGTTAACAATATTGATATGTAATTATGTGGGTCCATTCTTTTACCCTTCTTATAGACAGGAGACACCTGCACTTCTTTCCACTCACTTGAGTCTTTTTTGGTGGGCGAGAGATTCATGATAAATGCAGGCTAAGTAAGGAGCCAATGCCGCAGATTACTCTCTGTTTAACTGAACTGGGATTCCATCTGGACCTGGCAGCTTGTTTATTTTCAACTCTTTCACTTGCTTCTCCATGCCCCACATGCCATTTCTCATAAAACTACTAACTTTCATTTCAGAGTTTCACTCATTCTTCTTAGACAACGTAGTTACAGCTAATAATTATGTATTCTACAAAAAATTAACAAAAAAGTATGAATATTGGGCATCAGAGTAAGTCCCTTCAAGAATTTATGAAATCTTATTGTCACTTTATAGCGCATTTACTCTGTAATGTTGTATGTGGCAAAAACATGAATGCAAATTTCAGATGAACCATGGCCACCAAACAAACTGTATTGGAAAAAATTCAGTGTAGGCTCTGTACTTCTCTTTAGTGCAAAAATTATCATCCTTTACCCTGGTGTAAAATTTTTTCACCACATACACCGAAAATATTTGGAATCTCTAGACATTCAAGACTATATTAAAAGGAAAACTCAATCAAGAAAACTCATAAATTGAGAGACGGAATTGGTGGCCAGTACTTACCTTCAGAAGGTACATTATATAGTACTGTCAATAGACATGTACAAAAGAAAAAGTGATGACACCATTCTATCTTTCGGAACTGTTGCATCCTTTCTCAGAAATATCTTGTCCCAATTCTTCTCAAAGACAAGTGTCCCAGAGTTTGAATCCTAGACATGAAGACCAGATCCACTTGTTAACTACTATTGTGCTTTGTACTGAAGTTACATAACCTTCAGTTTGCCACAAACTGATGTTAATTACTAGAAGTGCTACCACTAAAGATTTACTGGGAAGTAAGTGTATGTAAATGCAAAATTTTTGAGATATTTAATGGGCTTCTACAAGTTTTTGTCTCATTTACATAATATTCTTATTGCTTTACCACCTGCTTAGCTGAGTGGTAATGTGTTTGCCTACCAAGCAGCAGGCCTGGATTCGATTCCCAACTGCGTCGGAGATTTTCTCCACTCATGGACTGGGTGATGTGTTGTCCTCATCATCATTTCATCATCATCAACATTCAAATCATCCAATGTGGCATCACCTGAAATGTGACTTGCAACTCGGCAGCCGAACTTCCTCGGTTGGAACCTCCTGGCCATCAGTGCCTCATGATCATTTCATTTCATTTTTTAGATTTTCTGGGAAATAACTATAAGAAATCTGAGACCTTTCAAAGGCCTTACAAGAGGCTGTCTTATTTACATACTACTCTTATTGCTGATGTCTGCTTTTGAAGAGTTACTATCCAAGCAGTTAAATTTATGGGGAAATACAGGATGGAGTTACATAAAATAAGCTAGTACTATTTCTTTGACTTAAGTTAGGCACTGTTTTCCAATGAAATTGTGTTTATTGAATGTTCATAGGATTAACACAAACAATTTCCTCTGAACCAGGTGTATGCCTCTCCAAGTATTACCTGAACTCTGTCCAGTATGGCCTAGTCTGAATTCTTAAGTAATATGCGTGTGTCATTAGGAAATAGTACAACTTTGAACAGTGTTTCATAGTGACTAGAAGGCTATTTGCATAAGGGAAGAACAGCTGCACACCCAGTAGTAAACTTTGTGAATCCCATATTTTATGTTCTCCCATTCTGAGTTTAACATTACTCTTGTGTAAAAGTATGTCAATGTGATCCTCTACATTTTCTTATAAAGTTTATGCTCCAACCATGCTAAAAGGTGGCATCAATTTTCCAAGTAGAAATTCTACTGGCAGCTTTCATTTTTATATCACTGTGTGAAATAGAGGCTGTTTATGTAAATATTGTACACAACAGTGTAATGACAGTTTATTACAAATGCAGTGCACAGAGTTACCTGTATTTTTTAACAGCTACTTCTCTTTTGATAATGTATACCATGATTAATTCCACATATCTGAAAATTGTCTTTCATGGTGCAATCTGTGGAACAAAATAATTGAACGAATGAGTCAATGAGCTTCTCTAGGCAAAGGTCTTCCTTGATGTGTCATATGGCTTGAAGACTAGATGCGTCTATGAATCATTTATTTTTTCTTATTAAAATACATCTAGATCTACTCTCACATCATCTTACACTAAAAAGCAAAGAAACTGGTACACCTGCCTAATATTGTGTAGGGCCCCTGCGAGCACGCAGAAGTGCTGCAACACAATGTGGCATGGAGTCGACTAATGTCTGAAGTACTGCTGAAGGGAATTGACGGCATGAATCCTGCAGGCCAGTCCATAAATCCGTAAGAGTATCAGGGAGTGGAGATCTCTTCTGAACAGCACGTTGCAAAGCATCCCACATATGCTCAATAATGTTCATGTCTGGGGAGTTTGGTGGCCAGCAGAAGTGTTTAAACTCAGAAGAGTGTTCCTGGAGCCACTCTGTATCAATTCTGGATGTGTGGGGTGTTGCATTGTTCTGATGGAACTACCCAAGTTTGTCAGAATGCACAATGGACATGTGTGGATGCAAATCAGACAGGATGCTTACATGTGTGTCACCTGTCAGAGTCATATCTAGACATATCAGGGGTCCCATATCACTCCAACTGCACATGCCCCACAACATCACAGAGCCTTCACCAGTTTAAACAGTCCCCTGCTGACACGCATTGTCCATGTATTCATGAGGTTGTCTCCATACCCATATACATCTGTCCACTTGATACAATCTGAAATGAGACTCATCTGACCAGGTAACATGTTTCCAGTCATCAACAGTCCAATGTGAGTGTCAATGGGCCCAAGTGAGGCATAAAGCTTTTTGTCATGCAGTCATCAAGGATACATGAATGGGTCTTTGGCTCCGAAAGCCCATATCGATGATGTTTCATTGAATGGTTTGCATGCTGACACTTGTTGATGGCCCAGCACTGAAATCTGCACCAATTTGTGGAATCATTGCACTTCTGTCATGCTGAATGATTCTCTTGTGTCACCATTGGTACCGTTCTTGCAGGATGTTTTTCCAGCCACAGTGATGTCAGAGTTTTGATGTTTTACCAGATTCCTGACAGTCACAGTACACTCGTGAAATGGTTGTATGAAAATATTCAGCCTTTCAGGCATTTTGGAAATAATTTGTAAGATAACATAGCAATACACCCAGAATGATTTTAATAGAATTTACACCATCTGTAGAAACCTACATATTTATATAATTCTTGGTTTGTATTAACACCTAATCAAGTAACCTTAGGTCTGAAAATATGAAACTCCTGTGACAGGCTATCAACAGAAGACAACGGGAGACTGATATGACAATTCCACAAGAAAAATTAGCACAACTCTGCATTGTAGTTCACAGCACTAATGTTATGGTAACTTTAGGAGATGGGGCTAAAAGTCAAGTCTTCCAGATCAATGAAAATATTCAGGAGATGCTGCAAGTCAGATAGCTTCAGTCAAGACATCTCCATTAGTTTCAGTGCTTTGGAGACAGTGGACAAAATTATTCACATGGTTCAACAAGTTCAAAAGCAGTTGGAGAATACAGGGTGTAATGTGCAAGCCAAGGCTAGAAATAAATGAGCGTGAGGACATCAACCACTGAGGTCAAGATGAACAAGTGAAATCAAATGCTAATAATACTGTATGTGTGTAATGTCTTTTCTTTCATCTTGTCTTTGTAGAGTGCTAACTATGTTGATGTAGGTGTTTTGAGTTGCATAATTATTTATGTTACTAAAGTGGTTACATTTTGTGGCATCAGTAAGAACATCTTGTTCTGCCTAGACACTGTCATGGATAAAACCACACTAGTGACCCACGAGGAACATGCAATATCTATGGATTTAGGAAATGCATGGCACTTCCTTCCCACCAAACAATGAAAAATTTGAGCAACCAGTGTACTGGGACCTTTTGCCTATACTGATTGACCTTTTAGTGGATTGTGTGGAGCAACAGTATGGAACAATACAAGTAAAACTCTACACATGAAAGTGATTTTAACCCTCCTCCTACTCATGTACAAGAGCGTGTGGATTACATGTGTCGCAATTCTCTGTTTTCTTCTGTGGATCTTATAGGCTTCTTTCTGACAAGAGCAAGAGCAACTGATATCAACAGATGTTACTAGACCTACATCAGATTTTTGCGCCCAAGTCCATCATTGTGTTTATTTACCTCCTGATTTGAAGTGTGCTTTTGTGCTGGTTATTGAGGCAACAAATCTGATTCTGCCACTTTGTGGAACCCAGGTGGCTGGGTCACACATGAAGTTATCTACTGCGTCATGATGAATCAATGGAAATGTGTTCAACAAAACCCTCAGAATGAGTCATTTAGCACCATACTGAAAATCTCCAGTGATGTCCACACTGTGCAGCATGTGTTACCTTAACTGCCACAGTTTCTTCATCCCATCACCACATGCCTTTTGCAGGTCCGAGATGGCTGGATTGCCTTATTGCAAAGGTTAAGCAAATCATCTGAACAACAAATCCACCAGACAATTTTCTCAGAGCAGTTGAGTGGACATACTCCTCACAGATATGGTTCCATGTATGAGACTAGTGGATCTGAAGTTAATACCAAACAATACATTAAGGACCATAGGGCTGAGTAAATTGCCTCATGTTATTCAAGTGTCCTTATCACAAATGAAGGGCTCACACAAGAGGCCAAACTACAATTTGCTAATTGTGTTTTTGCATTACAAGATGAATGCTCTTCTTGTTGCCCAGCAGCCACTAACAGACCAACCCATGACAGCCATATGGCATGACAATGTGATGCTCAGTAAAAAAGCTGGGCTGAACATAACTGGTGATTCATGATGCACCCCCACAGGACAACGCCTCCCAACTCCTGAGGCGCAATGCAGTCAGTTGACAATAACAGACCAGCCAACACTGCATGCTATTCAGAACTCAGAGTTTAACAGCAACTGACAGAGTGTGTTGGTGCTGGTTCCATGCATGTTTCGGTGCTGCTGTGCTCAAGTGCATCTCCTCATGTGAGCACTGAAATGTACTTACTATCTCTGATAGATGCCAGAGGTCATGGAATTAAGAAAGTCTGCCACAGCACTATATATATACGCCAAATTAGTTTGCTGAACACATCCACACACACCATGGCTGTCTACATTCTTGACATGGGTACCAACCAAAGTTTCTAGTTGACTCAGGTTCCAAGATAAACATGATCTCGAGCACAGCTGCTATCCTCACACTTCAGCACCCTTGGTACAGCATACAGCTATGAATGTTCACATGTAAATGATGTATAGTTCCATTACTCGCACTGTTGACTTAGGCATGGCAAGGAAAAACATTTACATGGACTTTTATGTTAGGTAACCTCAACAAATGTGTTAGAAGCTGACTTTTTGCATCACTATCACTAAGGCCCTGATCTAAGAGAGGAACTACTTTTCAACAGAGTGACTGATGCTTGCATTCAAGGTGTGGTCAGAGGACCTCCAGTTTCAGTTGTTCCAGAGCACACAGGGTCCTTAACATCTTCAGAAGATGAACTTCCTACAGTTGAAATGCTCACTAGGCAAACAGCCAACTATGATGACTTAGTTGTACATAGACACTGACAGTAAGCACACAGCACACTCCAAATAGCCAAGATAGATGACAAAGATATTAGACATGCCTAATGTTCTTAGTATTCGATTTAACTTGTTCATACTGATGTCAGCTATTGATGTTGCCACAAGGGTCTTTCCACTAGGTAGTAGTTGTGGGAGCACAATGTTAGAACTGGTTTGTAGATGTTTTGGTGGTAACTACCAAGTAATAAAATGATTTCAGAATAAGTGTGGAGCTCAATGAAGTCACCTAGACTTTACGTTTTTTGGGGAGATTTTTGGGAATGATGAACTTGTAATTACAGTTGGGGATGCAGACAACAGTTTGGACAAAACCTCAGTTAAATAGTCAAAGATTATTTAAGATAAGTCTCATTTATTGTTCCATCTTCAGTGGGGTGGGGTTTGTCATCGTTGTTGTTCGTTCATACTGTCTCACCTTAATTGTCCACCTACCTCAGTACGGCTTCCTTATGATGTCCCTTCACTCTGCAGTAGTAGATACTCACTAGGCCATGTAGAGCAGCATTGATGAAACCACGACCCAATACCTACCACACAGAAGCCGCGTAACTCAAGTTGCGAATCAGTTCCTGTAAATTCATTTTAAGAAATTTCTGGTGGTGGGAAAATGCAGTTTACCTGCAGTAAGCCTTCGCAAATTCTAGTAAACTGGTTTTTTATTCTTAAGGAAGCACATTAATTTGCTATCAAGTCTGAATTTACCATTTTTACTGCTCTATCATTCCAAGTTCACAGTCAATATACCAAAATTTCACACGGAAAAGCAGCCAGAATATCTACCAGTCCGACCTGATTAATGTTCGCTACTACTGTAGCGAGTTGAAACTTCGGTCATATCAGTTGTCTTCAAAGTTAGAAGTGCTCGCCTAAATATTCCATAAAATACTCGGAACATGCCACACAGAATTTCACTAAGACCGAAATATCACACACTCATAATACATCAATTAATCAATCAAATTGTCCTCAAAATGTTCATAACTTAAACAGCCTAAGTCACAACACTTCCTAACAGCAATGAACTCAACAGTTCTTTATTTTACATGTTATTTTCCCAGTGACATTTAGCATGATGTTACACATACGAAGGTTGGCAAGCAACTCCCTCGATGCCACCCCACTCTCTGCCTATCTAACTTTCTGCGTGCAGGAACGGCTTAATTCTGATTGTCTAATGGTCTGAATGACCACTCAGAATGATCCTTCCAGATCATTCTTGCGGCAAAACTTGCCTGAGCCAATCACTAATCATAAAATCATTTACGTCATTCCAATGCCATTTTCTAATATAATATTTAATAAAATAACTGAAATACAAAATAATCTTTAAATTAATTTAGAAACTTATTCCACTTCTAACTTTTATTCTGGCTGCTCTCTTAAAAAAGCAAGCACGCTTCAACATATGTCATCAGCATCATGGTTGCACCACAATTTTCCCACGATTCAGTTTCATAAGTTTTTACATAAAATAGTATTAAGTTTTTTCATATGTCCCACAGACACTCTCTCATTAATTCTCATGTATACACACAACAAAATAATAAGCAGGTAATAATTTTGAATGATTTTTTTACAGTATGGAATGCAGAGTAATTAAAGTTTTGAAAATAAAATTCCAGTTAAGTGATTTTATACACTGAGCACTCTGGTTATAACTTTAGATGATGATAAAAGACAAACTGCTATTGTTCCTAACTGAGTTTTGAAACATAAGTGTCGGTTTTATGACTTTTAAGTAATTTTCTCAATTTCAGTAAATGAAACAGATAAAAATCTGAGATTTTAACAGGCTGTTCTACTTAATAACAAAAGATGGTATACAAAGTTTGAGCAAAATCGGATGATAATTACTATGGTTTATTTAGATTCATAGGGGATATGAATTTATGTTCCTACTAGATGTTACTGGAGACCATTCTCATGGCTGATAGTGTCAGCTCCGCTGTGAGTCATGGCAGAGAAACAATCCTGCAGCCACCGTGATAAGTGGCTGCGTGCTATACTGTACTGAATGTTATTCCGTAATAACTTGCTACATTACAATCTCAGTTGCACATTTTTAATTATATTATATGTATCAACCACACAGGTTCATCTTCAGATCTAAGTAGTTGCACCAGCAACCTGTCTTGTCCACTCAGAATCACATGTGCTTGACATGTGGTTCTGAGAAGACAAAACAGCTTGCTTCTGAGTGATAAAAACATGGAACCTAATTAAAGATGTGCAACTGAGACAGGAGAATAAATGAGGATTATCTTAAATGTCTATACAGTTGCTCAATATCTCAAGACAAATACACTGGGGCAACAAAAGTTATGCGACAGTGGTATGCACATATACAGATGGTGGTAGTATCGCATATACAAGGTATAAAAAGGCAGTGCATTGGTGGAACTATCATTTGTACTCAAGTGATTCATGTGAAAAGGTTTCCGAAGTCATTATGGCTGCACAATAGGAATTAACAGACTTTGAATGCAGAGTGGTAGTTGGAGCTATACATATGGGACATTCCATTTTGGAAATTGTTAGGGAATTCAATATTCTGAAACCCACCGTGTCAACAGTGTGCTGAGAACACCAAATTTCAAGCATTACCTCTCACCGCGGACAATGCAGTGGTCGACTGACTTCACTTAATGACTGAGAGCAGTGGCAGTTGCATAGAGTTGTCAGTGCCACCAGATAAGCAACAATGTGCGAAATAACTACAGAAAACAATGTGGGCTATATGACGAATGTATCCTTTATGAGAGTGTGTTGAAATTCATCATTAGTGGGCTATGGCAGCAGATGGTTGACACAAGTCCCTTTGCTAACAGCATGACATAACCTGCAGCACCTCTCCTGGGTTCGTGACCACATTGGTTGAACCCTAGATGAATGGGAACCTGTGCCTGGCTAAATGAGTCCCATTTCAGTCAGTAAGAGCTGATGGTAGGGTTTGAGTGTGGTGCAGACCCCATGAAGCCATGGACCCAAGTTGTAAACACGGCACTGTGCTCACTGGTGGTGACTTCATAATGGTGTGGGCTGTATTTACATGGAATAGACTGGGTCCCCTGGTCCAACTGAACTGATCATTGAGCTGAATGGTTATATTTGGATACTTGGAGATTACCTGAATGCATTCATGGACTTAATGTTCCCAAATAACAATGGAATGTTTATAGATGACAATGCACATGTCACCAAACCACAATTGTTCACAATTAGATTGAAGAACATTCTGGACAATTCAAGTGAATGATTTGGCCACCATGATCATCTGACATGATCCCGTTTATGGGACATAATCAAAAGGCCAGTCCATGCACAAAATCCTGCACCAGCAACACTTCTACATCTATACTATGCAAAACACTGTGGGTGTATGGCAGAGGGTATGTCCCACTGTACCAGTTATTATTCTCATGAACCCTATGTGAGCGATAGGTGGGGGGATGTAGTATATTTCTAAAGCAATCATTTAAAGCTGGTTCTTGAAACATTGTTAACAGATGTCCTCGGGAAAGAATACTTTTATTTTCAAGAGTTTTCTAGTTCAGTTCGCTCAGTATCTTCGTGACACTCTCCCACAAACATGTGACCATTTGTGCTGCCCTTCTCTGTATACATTCAATATTCCCTTTTAGTCCTATATGGTTCAGGTTCCACACACTTGAGCAATATCCTAGAACCGGTGACATGAGTGATTTGTAAGCAATCTCCTTTGCAGATTGACTGCACTTCCCCAGTATTCTACCAATAAATTGAAATCTACTACCTGCCATACTCATGAGTGAACTTACACGATCAATCCAATTCATATCCTTGCAAAGTGTTACAATCAGGTATTTGTATGAGTTGGCCGATTACAGCAGTGGCTCACTGATATTATTGTCACAGGACACTACATTTTTCATTTTGTGAAATGCAAAATTTAACATTTCTGAACATTTAAAGCAAGCTGTCAGTCTTTGCACCACTTTGAAATCTTATCCAGATGTGACTGACTATTTATGCAGCCTGTTTCAGATAGTACTTCATTATAGATAACTGCAGCATCTGCAAAATGCCTGAGTTTACTATTAATATTGTCTGAAGGGTTATTAATATACAACACGGGCAGCAAGGGTCACAACACACTTCCTTGGGGCACACACGAAGTTACTTCTACACCTGATGATGACTCTCCATTTAGGATAACATGTGCATCTCTCCTACCACTAGGTCCTCAATCCAGTCTCAGATTTCACTTGATACCCCATATGATTGTACTTTTGACAAAAAGCATGGGTGCGGTACTGAGTCAAATGCTTTTTGGAAATCAAGAA
This sequence comes from Schistocerca piceifrons, assembly GCF_021461385.2. Taxonomy (NCBI): domain Eukaryota; kingdom Metazoa; phylum Arthropoda; class Insecta; order Orthoptera; family Acrididae; genus Schistocerca; species Schistocerca piceifrons. The sequence continues at coordinate 844,485,066 of NC_060140.1, read as the reverse complement.
ACACTGCATCTACATGAGTGCCTTGATATAAAGCTTTCAGTAAGTCATGTGACAGAAGTGCGAGTTGGGTTTCACATGATCATTGTTTTCAAAATCCATGCTGGTTGGCCTCAAGGAGGTCATTCTGTTCAAGATACCTCATTATGTTTGAGCTAAGATTATGTTCTACGATCCCACAACAAATTGATGTCAATGATATTGGATGGTAGTTTTGTGGATCACTTCTACTACCCTTCTTGTAGATGGGTGTGACCTGTGCCTTTTTCCAAGAACTGGGCACTGTTTTTTGTATGAGGATCTACGATAGATAATAGTTAGAAGAGGCGCTAATGCAGCCACAAATTCAGTATAGAAGCTGACAGTGATTCCATCGGGCCCTGGAGCTTGGTTCAATTTTAACGATTTCAGCTGTTCCTCAGCACCACTGGCACTAAAACTTATTTCATTCATCTTTTCTTTGGTACAAGGATTATACTGTGGCAATTCTCCTGTGTTTTCCTTTGTAAAGGAACATTTGAAAATAGAGTTAAGCATTCCAATTTTTGCTTTGCTACCATCAATTACAGATCCTGCCTCACTCACTAGGGACTCATTGAGATATGACACTACTGATTTTTTATTTAGTTTACTGAACATGTATAGCTTTCTGCTTGTTTTAGTTGTCCTTTATACTTTACTAATCATTGTTCCCACAACTGCATCATGCTCACTGATACCAGTTTCAATGTGGACATCCTTAAAGAAGTCAGGTCTGTTTGTTGCCATTAGATCCAATACATCTTAATCATTTTTCAGATGTCTTATCATGCCCACCACTAAAAGAAAACTATGATTTTCCTGATTAATTGTTGGATGATTAAAGTCTCCACCAATGATTACAGTATGATTGGGGAACTTACATACAAGTGAACTGAGGTTTTCTCTATAGTTACTTCAGGGGATGAGTCTGGTGGGCAATAGAAGGATCCAAGTATCACTGTATGTCTACCCCTGATACTGAGTCTTGCCCAAACAATATCTCGTGCAGCTTCAATTTCTGTCTTGGTGGATCTGAGTTCCTTGTCTATTGCAAGAAATACACCTCCTCCATTTACCATTTGCCTATCCTTTTCACTTAAATTTTCCCCAAAAATCAAAACTCTGACTGCTATCAATTTCGGGTTTCAAACAGCTTTCTGTACCTAGTATTATGTGAGCTTCAACTGCTTTTCATGAGTGCTTCAAACTGTGGCACTTTGTTGTGAATGGTTCAGGAGTTTACCATTTAGCATTTTAATACCTTCACCTGTGGAAGGCATTCATTTTGATCTTACACTGCCACTTAGGGTTTCCTGCAGCTATTGTTATATGGATTGGATGGAGAGTTGCCAAATCTAAAAACGCTTGTGTGCTCTCCACTCAGAGTCAGCTACCTGAGCAGCAGCCTCTGATGTGTAGTGCACAGCTGACCCATTTTGGGAGACTCTACAGTTCTCAGTGCTATGGCGCAAGACCAGGAAGTTGCAGCCCAGCTTGTCACAAACTTCCGAAATTAGGGATGGCTATAGGGTAGCATGGCTCAGTATTTCTACAGTGGACTCTCAATGACTTGGTGAGCCCATGCCACGTTGAGTCACTGCAGTACTTCGGGCAAAATGAAGTCTGACATGATATTAAGAGGTATCCCATGACTTTTATCACCTCACTGTATGTTGGCGACAGTGACTCATGAATCACATCAGGCACATAACTGAAAAAGTAGCTCACACTAGTGTGGATATTTTGTCACTCTTTGAGTGGTGCGACAGGCCTTGGATGGAGCATTCCAGAATGTGTTAATGTTAATGAGGAGCTCGGAAAGTCATTCAGGAGAGTGTAATGGGATGTCCATGTAAGGACGTGACTGATCTATTGCCCCTCAATCAGTCATCCTGTATTATCTATAGCGTGATCTGCATCTGAGTGCTTGTGGTAACAGACTTCTTCCATGACGCACAACATCCAGGCTGACCAAACCAGCATCCTCCCTAATTCACTGATTTCCGAGGTTTAAGGTCAGTTATAATGAAAGATAGCACAGCAGTTGAAACAGCCAACAGTTGTGCAAAATACTACAACTTGGATTAATCTGTGGATCTGAAAGAAAACTCATTCAGTGTGCTCCATCAAAACATAAGCCATATGCACTAAAAGAATTTCCCGTATTGATATTTCAATATGCAGGTTGAAGATCACATTCCTTTTTTTAGCCTGTCTCTCAACACTTTCTGTGTTGTCTGCGCTGAATCTGCGATATGCTGAAACACATAGAAAACAGCAAAACTTTTGAACATAATCCTGCACGTTCTGAACAACTTTAGCACATCCCATGTTCACAGGCAAAATATCAATATCTGGATTAACTCTAAGTCAACATATTGCAGCCCCCTTCTGAAGTTGTTATACTACTGTTGGGTGGACATGCCACAGACAGCACATGAATTGTTCCTCTGTCTGATTTGTTATAGTTGATTGAGGTTAGGTTCAGTGTTGGATTAACAAACCTATTTTGCCACATGTTTACATCCACTTACTTTTTTTTCAATGACCATTACTAGGAGCAGACAAATGGAGTTGCGGTGGGAAGCATGATGTCACCTATTGTTGCAAATTTGTTTATGGAAGACTTCGGGAAAATGCTTGGAGTCAGTAGCTTCAAAACCAGCATGTTTTTCAGATATGTAGACAATCCATTTGTTTTTTGGTCTCACGGCAGTGAGAATTTAAATGTCTATTTAGAACACTTGAATGAAATCTACATCTACGTGATTACTCTGCTATTCACAATTAAGTGCCTGGCAGAGGGTTCAATGAACCACATTCAAGCTGTCTCTCTACCGTTCCACTCTCGAATGGCACACAGGAAAAACGAGCAGTTAAATTTTTCTGTATGAACCCTGATTTATCTTATTTTATCATGATGATCATTTCTCCCTATGTAGGTGAGAGCCAACAGAATGTTTTCGCAATCAGAGGAGAAAACTGGTGATTGAAATGTCATGAGAAGATCCTGTCGCACTGATAAACACCTTTGTTTTTAATGATTGCCAGTCCAATTCATATATCAAGTCTGTGGCACTACTTCCTATTTTGCAATAATACAAAACGAGCTGCCCTTCTTTGAACTTTTTCAGTATAATCCGTCAGTTCCACCTGATACGGATCCCACATCGCACAGCAATACTCTAGAATAGGGCGGACAAGTGTAGTGTAAGCAGTCTCATTAGTAGATCTGTTGCACCTTCTAAGTGTTCTGCCAATGAATCACAGTCTTTGGTTTGCTCTACCCACAACATTATCTATGTGATCGTTCCAACTTAGGTTATTTGTAATTGTAATCCCTAAGTATTTAATTGAATTTACAGCCTTCAGTGGATTTCTTTTAGTACTCATGTGAATAACTTCACAGTTTTCTTTATACAGGGTCAATTGCCACGTTTTGCACTACACAGCTATCTTATCTACATCATTTTGTAATTCATTTTGGTCATCTGATGACTTTACAAGACAGTAAGTGACAGCACCATCTGCAAATAATCTAAGAGGGCTACTCAGATTGTCTCCTATGTCATAAATATAGATCAGGAACAATAGAGGGCCTATAACACTTCCTTGGAGAACGCCAGATATTACTTTTGTTTTACTTGATGACTTTCCATCTATTACTATGAACTGAGGCTTTTCTGACAAGAAATCATGAATCCTGCCACACAACTGAGGCGATATCCCAAAGGCACACAGTTTGGTTAGAATACGCTTGTGAGGAATAGTGTCGAAAGCCTTCTGAAAATCTAAAAATATGGAGTTAATTTGACATCCCCTGTTGATAGCACTCATTACTTCATGAGTATAAAGAGCTAGTTGTGTTCCGCTAGAACTATATTTTCTGAATCCGTGCTGACTGGGTGTCAATAAATTCTTTTCTTTGAGGTACTTCATAATGTTTGAATACAGTATATGTATCGACATTAGTGATATGGGCCTGTAATTCAGCAGATTACTCCTATTTCCCTTTTTGGGTATTGGTGTGACTTTAGTAACTTTCCAGTCTTTAGGTACGGAACTTTCTGTGAGTAAGTGGTTGTATACAATTGCTCAATGTGGAGCTATTGTATCTCCATACTCTGAAAGGAACTTGACTGGTATACCATCTGGACCGGAAACCTTGCCTGTATTAAGTGATTTAAGCTGCTTTGCTACACTGAGGATATCTACTTCTATGTTTCTCATCATCGTAGTTGTTCTTGATTGGAATTTGGGAATATTTACTTCGTCTTCTTTGGTGAAGAGGTTTCCGGAAAACGTGATTAATAACTCTGCTTTGGTGGTACTGTCATCAGTGACTTCACAGTTGTTACCGCGCAGTGAAAGTACTGATTGCGTCTTGCCACTGGTGTGCTTTATATATGACCAGAATCTCTTTGGGTTTTCTGCCAGATTCTGAGACAGAGTTTCGTTGTGGAAATTATTAAAAGCAATCTCGCATTGGAGCATGCGCTATGTTTCAATCTTCCGCAAAACTTTGCCAATCTTTGGTATTTTGTGTTCTTTGAAATTTGGCATGCTTCTTTCATTGCTTCTGCAACAGTGATCTGACCCGTTTTGTGTACCATGGGGGATCAGTACCATCACTTATTAATTTATGTGGTATATCTCTCTCAATTGCCATCGATACTACTCGTATCTCTTTGAAACCATTCCACATCTTTTCTATGTTTATGTGATCAGATCAGAAGGAGTGGAGACTGCCTCTTAAAAAGCCGCCAAGAGCATTTTTATCAGCTTTTGATGGTTGTCAGTGTTACGGTGTTCAGCCTAGCAGTAACTGCCTTGTGGTCGCTAATACCTGTATTCATCATGATACTCCCTATTTGTCCTGGATTATTTGTTGCTAAGAGGTCAAGTGTGCTTTCACAACCATTTACGCTTCGAGTAGGCTCATGAACTAGTAGTTCGAAATAATTTTCTGAGAAAGGATTCAGTAAAATTTCAGATGACACTTTATGCCTGCTGCCAGCTTTAAACGTATAATTTTTCCAGAATATCAAGGGTAGATTGAAGTCACTGTCGACTATAATTGTATTAGTGGGGTACCTATTTGAAATGAGACTCAAATTTTCTTTGAACTATTCAGCAACTATATCTTCTGAGTCGGGGGCGGTTGGGGGGGGGGGCTGTCAGTAAAACGATCCAGTTAATAGTTCAGTCCAATCGTCAAGTATAGCCTTTACCCATACTATTTTGCAGGAAGTATCTACTTCACTTTCACTACAAGGCAAACTGCTTCTGATAGCAATAAATACTCCACCACCAACTGTATTTAGTCTATCCTTTCTGAACACTGTTAGATCGTTGGAAAAAATTGTGGCTGAACTTATTACTGGCTTTAGCCAGCTTTCTGTGCCTATAACTATTTGAGCTTCAGTGCTTTCTATTAGAACTTGGAGCTCTGGTTCTTTCCCAACGGAGCTATGACAATTTACAACTACAATACCTTTCCTACAACTACCTTACTGTGGTTTACCAGCCCCCTTTTAGACGGACACCCTTTCTGTGGATTCATGAGACCCTCTAACCTAAAAAAACTGCCCAGTCCCTTCCACACAGCCCTCACTACCCGTGTAGCCACTTTTTGTGTGAAGTGGACTCCTGACCTATTAAGCAGAACCCAGAAACCCACCACTTGGTGGCGCAAGTCAAAGAATCTGCAGCCTACACAGTCACAGAACCGCCTGAGCCACTGATTCAGATCCTCCACTCGGCTCTGCACCAAAGGACCACAGTCAGTTCTGTCGATGATGCTACAGATCATGAGCTCCGCCTTAATCTTGGAAGCAAGACTGGCAGTCTTTACCATTTCCACTAGCCACCCGAAACCAGAGAGAATCTCCTCTGATCCAAAGTGACACATCATTGGTACCGACATGGGCTACCACCTGCAGTTGGCTGCACCCTGTACTCTTCATGGCATCTGGAAGCACCCTTTCCACATCCAGAATGACACACGGAGTGTACACTGGCTTCCTTCCACTCCATCTACCTGAATATACATTCCATGATGGAGGAATGTTGATGGTACGTTGGGATATGCTATTATAGGACGCCTACTCATAGTGACTTGTTTCTCACGGTGTGTCAGCATGAAGGGAAACTGTGTATCTTTTTTCTGCGAGTCCATGTCATTTCAGACCCTGAGAGTTTGCCAGCTGAGCATACCACCTTGGTGTCACCTTTCATCAGAACAGATATAGTGAAAGGTAGATCAGATGTGCGTTGCACAATCGACCTACTGTGCACCGAGTGAGTGATAATAGCAAGTTGGTACAAGGACTATGGCCTTTCTGCCTTATGAAGGAAGCAGTCCCATACGATTGGTTATATTTTCTGGAAATATGAAGTGAAATATGTTTTCCATCCTCAACCTAAGTTAGGGTCCTTTTAGATTCCCATTAAGGATTGTGATGATTGATTGTGATTGATTTGTGTAAGGTGAGTGTCTACTGCAACAAAATAAGCTTAAAAACCAAATTTCTAGCTCCTTTCATGACTATGCTTCTTTATGTATCACCTTGTGAAGAATCTTCATTGGTAATCTGCTGAGATGACAATTTTTGTCTAGAACATTGTAGGTATAATAGCTCTTAGTGTACAGATTCTTCTTTCTCAAGTAAGGTCTTATTATAAAACTCAACTACACCATTTTTTGTGGAGTTTAAAATGTAGTCACTAGATATTTAATTCTTTCCTTTCTGAAAATTTATCAGTAGTTTCTTTCAAACTCATTTTTGTTGTCTATGCTTGAGGTATAAATTCTCTTTCAAGTTTGATTTTTTTACAGTGTTTAAAACATTTTTGTCATTTGGCCTTTTTTAGGTGTTTATAAGGAAACTTCACTCCAGTAAATGATTTGTGAGAGCAAGGAAGTGTCAAGTTTAATTTAGTTGTTCTCTTTATATTATCCACAAGATTGTCAAGGTATATGCAGCCAGTTTCTTGTAAGGTGTACACTGTTATCTGTTTAGAATACCTTGTGAACTGAGCTTATGCTGGCATTGCATCTTCATCTACATCTATACTCTGAAAACCATTGTGAGGTGCATGACAGAGGGCATGTCTCACTGTACCAGTTATTAGGGTTTCTTTCTGTTCCATTCACATATGGTGTGTGGGAAGAATGATTGTTTGAATGCCTCAGGGTGTGCAGTAATTATTCTGATCTTATCTTCATGGTATTAGTGATTCACAAGGGTTGTGGTATATTCCTAGAGTAATCACTTACAGCCAGCTCATGATACTTTGTTAATAGACACTCTCAGGACAGTTCACATCTATCTTCGATCTCTGCGACATACTCTCACAGATTAAACAAACTGTGACCATTCATGTTGCCCTTCTCTGTATACGTTCAATATACCCTTTTAGTCTTATTTGGTTGTGTCCCACACACTTAAGCAATATTCTAGAAATGGTCAGAGAATGCTCTGTAAGCAGTCTCCTTTATAGATTGATTTCACTTCCCCAATATTCTGTAAGTAAGCCGAAGTCTACGATCCACTTTAGCCATGACTGAACTTACGTGATCATTACATTTCATATCCTTACAAATGTCACACTCAGGTATTTATCAGTAGGTTGATTCCTACTGTTACTCATTGATATTATAGTCATAGGATACCATGTTTTTGTTTTGTTTTGTGAAGTGAAAATCTGTACATTTCTAAACATTTAAAGCAAGTATCCAGTCTCTGCACCACTTTGAAATCTTATCAAGACCTGTTTTAGTAGTAATCTCTGCCTTGCATATTACCCTGTTTTCCACCTTCAAGCTCTCAGTTTTTCAAATCTCGTCCAGTGCAGACCCCAACAATCAGTCTTTCCTTCTCATCCCATAAGTCTCCCCTGGCCTGGCATTCTGGGTGACTTTTCTGCACTGTACCCCTTTCCCTAAACTTCTCCAATCCTTTTCCTTCACCCCTTTTCCATCCCCTTCAACTCTTCTGCAAGAAGAAGAAGGAGGAAGAAGGAGCCACTGGCTCCAATATGTTGTAAACGTTAAATCCTTTTTGTGTGTGTGTGTGTGTGTGTGTGTGTGTGTGTTTTTCCCCAACTGCCACTTGGTGAGTAGATTTTTTATCTATCCATTTACATTTATACTGAATATTTATGGAGCTTCTTTCATGTAGTACTTCATTATAGATAACTGCAGCATCTGCAAAATGCCTGATTTTACTATTAATATTGCATCAAGGTCATTAATACAGAAAATGAGCAGCAAGGGTCCCAACTCAATACCCTAGGGGACACCCACAGTTACTTCTACATCTGATGATAACTCCCCATCCAAGATAATTGATTGATTTGATTTATTTTGTGTTCGATACGTCCAACTGTGTTGGATACACAAGGACGTGGAACGAGTCAGTTTTTTACAAATACAATCTGATAATCTTATAGCATATACAGAAATTTGAGTACATAATTATATAAAAATTTATACAGTAAATTCTTTGGGCAGCAATACAGAAAAAGAAAATACATATTTTCTTAGAATCATTAAAACACTACAGAAAACAGATACAGAGCACATACAGATACAGAGCTCAGGTTAAATAACATTCTTGGTGGCATTATGTGAACTTGTATTATATCATATTAAAATATTACAATTTATTCAGTTAAAAATTCATCTAGACTGTAAAAAGCTTTTTCTAGCAGAAATATTTTAGTGCTTTCTTAAACTTACTCTTGTTATGAATCTCTGTCTTTATTTCGGGAGGAAGAGCATTGAAGAGTTTTGCTCCAGTGTAGTGGACACCCTTTTGTGCCAAGCTCAAATTTCTGAGCTCACTGTGTACGTCATTCTTCCTCCATGTGTTATGCTCATGATAATTACTGTTTGGTTGAAATATCTCTATATTTTTACAAACAAAACACATGAGAGAAAAAATATATTGGCATGTAGTTGTGTATATTTTAAGTTTACGAAAACTATTTCTACACAAGTCTCTTGGGTGCAAACCACATATAATTCTTAAAGCTCGCTTCTGTGCAATGAACACTTTCCTTGCTAATGGCTGGTTGCCCCAAAAAAATAATTACATACTCAATGAGAGAATGAAAATGGCCATAGTATGCCACTTTTGCTGTGTTAGGTTCAACATATGTAGTGACAACCAGTAAAGCAAAGGTAGCAGAGCTAAGCCTCTTACAGAGATCAATAATATGTGCAGACCAGTTCATTTTCTTGTTAATGTGCACTCAAAGAAATTTTGTTGTTTCCATTCTTACTATTGGTTGATTACCGGATGTCACACTTATCTCTCTCTCTTTTTCTGTTTTTGTACAGAATTGAATAAAGCTGGTCTTAATGGAATTTAATGAGAGACAATTCGCCTTGAACCAATTAACCACATCTGAGATTATGTGATTAACGAGTTCCTCAAGATTGTTGTCTGTTCTACTGCTCATAAAAATTGTGGTATCATCAGCAAATAATGTAAATTTACACGGCAGGCTTGTACATGATGGTAGATCATTTGAGGCACTGAGAGCACAAGCGGACTAACCCACACTTTTTGTGAATTTGAGGTATTGACATGTTGTGATAACAGTATACGAGTATTATGCAATGCATGTTGATCTGTTTGTTTATCTGAAGGTTTGTCTAATGAAGCAACGTAAACATTGCTGTTGCACTCAACCGCCGATAGATACCGTTGAGAGCAGGAGTGGACTATGCGTCATAGTCCATTTGTGCTCTATGCTCTCCGTCCACTGCCATTGCGCGTGACGCCGGCGAACGAAAGACTTGTGTATTTAGTGTGGAACAACGTATTGGACCAGTGACCACGTGGACGTGTATTTCAGTTGATCAGCATGGCAGCCCCTGCGAAAAGCGTGGAGGAGCAATTGGAAGGTTAGTTTGTATTGTGTTCCATTCCTTTTTTGCGGATAACATTGTCGATTGTACACTAACGCGTTCATATGCAAACACGTCTAGATGTACCGTATCTCGAATGGTGACTTTGTTCAGAAAATGCAGGTTGTTTTCCATACGAAAACAGAATGACATACAAACAATACTTTATGTATTGCTATTTTGTGTAATCAAGTAACGATCACTTGTAATGTTATGTGTACAACAATGTTTTACCGCCCGCCGAGTTGTGTTGAGCAATTGCTTCGCCTGTGGATACCAATGCACACGTTGACCATTACTGTAGTGTAGTTAATATTACATTGAGGGATGGATATTGTTATTACAGAGATGTTTGCGTCCGATGGGGAAGTGCCGGGAGACGCGAGAGCGAGCACGGCTGCAGCAACAACTGTTCCAGAGGACGTGCCAGAGACGAACGACGATGCCGTGGTACGGAGCCGAGGAAAGAAGCGCCTTAGAAACGAAGATAAATGGCTTCGTAACGTTAGGAAAGAACGGAGAGCTCTAGGTCAAGAGTATGTAAACCGTAAGGGTAACCTTGTACCTCGAAAGGAATTGCGGAAAATCAGCGAGTGTACGTGCCGGTATGAGTGCCACAAACACATCAACGAAGAACAGCAGGAACAAGTGTTCAATGAGTTTTATAATTTAGGCAGCCACGATCTGCAGTCGGCTTTCCTGTTTACCATGATTAAAGTCGTTGATAAAGCACGGTCTTACGTAGGTCAGCAACATTCACGTAGGGAGAAGACGAGATTGTATTACTTGCTCAATTCAAATGGGTCTGAAACGAGGGTGTGCAAAAGATTCTTTCAGAATACTTTAGCCGTATCTGCTGGAAGAATCGATAGGGTACTCAAGAATAAAGGGGAAAAAGCCACCCCTCCTCGTGATGGTAGAGGTAAAGGTGAACCTGGTAATAAAACACCTCGCCACAAAGTTGATGTAGTAAAACGTTTCATAGAAAAATTCCCGGCGTATGAAAGCCATTATGCGTATCATAAAAATAACGGTAGAAAGTATTTAGGACCAGATTTAAATTTATCAGTCATGTATCACTGTACTGTGCAGAGGAGCAAATGCTCGTTTCTCATTTTATTTTCCGCAAAATTTTTTACGAAAACTTCAATTTGTCATTTCATCCACCAGTGTCCGACTCTTGTCGAACATGTGATGCTTTGCAGGTAAAAATAACAGCTGCCGATAATGATAAGGAGAGGACGGAGTTAATTGCAGAACGTGAATTCCATCAGCAAAAAGCTGAGTATGCACGGGCAGGTTTACATAATGATACATTGCTTAGCAAATCAGATGGTAACGTTACAGTGATAACATTTGATTTGATGAAAACTTTGCCTACACCGATCATCTCAACTGGAGTTTGCTATTACAAACGTCAGTTGTGGACATATTGCTTTGGCATCCACAATATGCACAATGATGATGTATACATGTTTCTGTGGCATGAATCCATTGCGTCGAGAGGGCCACAAGAAATTGGTTCTTGTTTGCTGTACTTCATACGCAATTTTGTCAGGACTGAAAAACTAATTATGTACTCTGATCAGTGCGGAGGCCAGAATAGAAACATAAAGGTTGCTGTACTGTGCCAATACATTGTCAACAGCTCAGAGTTCTCTGTGAAGGAAATAGGCCATAAATTTTTAGTTAGCGGACACTCGTACCTGCCCTGTGATCAGGATTTTGGCTTAGTTCAGAAACGAAAAAAGTATTTTCCTAATATTTACCGTCCTAAACACTGGAATGATGTGGTAGTGAGTGCCAGAAAAAGGAATCCATTCAAGGTAATTAATATGAATGCGGAATGTTTCTTTTCAACAAAACAACTCGAAAGAAACATCACGAATCGAAAAATGTCTTCTGGCAATTGTAAAGTACAATGGTTGAACATACAGTGGCTGCGGTATGAAGCAACCAACAGATTCAAAATATTGTATAAATACTCGAACCAAAACCAAGAGCCATTTCAGGAAATTGATGTGGCCAAACGAACATCCACATGCATCAGCAATCTCGAACTGCTTTATCCTAATGGAAATGTAATTACAGAGGCAAAAAAGAAGGATCTGCTAAGTTTGCTTCCGTATGTACCTCCACTTCATCATGATTTCTACAAAACTTTACAAACGTCATCAAATGCTGTAGAAACATTGCCTGTGGATGATTTTGAAATGTAACACAATGCGTAACATTACAGAAACCAATGTAAAATGGTACATGTAATGTGTACAATGTATACTAGTAATGAATACTATTGTCACATGCATCAGCGTACTAACGGACCTGTCATTGAGAATGTTCAACTACTTGGAGCGAAAATGGACTAAGCCACAACAAAACTGCTAATATTCTACTATATAGTACTTTTGTAATTTATCTATGTCAAAATATTGTTCAATAAAACCACAGTTACATCATATGCATGTTACAAGGCTGCAATGTATCACAAACATACATTATTTGTGGGCCCGTATTATGAGACCTGTTTCCTCCATATTGACTTCTCCGGGGTTAGTCCGCTTGTGCTCTCAGTGCCTCATTTATAAAAATCAGGAATAATAGTGGCCCAAGAATTGATCCCTGAGGCACTCCACACGTAATGGAACTCCATTCAGAATCTGATGAAGTGTCAAATACTCGACCCGAGCTATTCGAGACAACTTTTTGTTTTCTGTCTTGGAGGTACGACTGTAGCCAGTTGCCTGCAACACCACTTATTCCTACTAATTTTGCTTTTTGCAAGAGAATCTGGTGATCAACACAGTCAAATGCTTTGGATAAATCACAGAAGACACCAAGTGCTAGAATTTTTTCATTAAGGGTTTCTAGGACTTCATTTGCAAGTGCGTAGACTGCGTCTTCTGTTGAACGGCCCTTTTGAAAGCCAAATTCGCTCTTGCTGAGAACTCCATTCTTCATGAGATGATCAGTAATTCTTACATGTATTAGCTTTTCTAGAATTTTGGAGAAAGCTGTCAGCAAAGAGATGGGTCGATAGTTAGTTAGTTCAGCTTTATCGCCCTTTTTGTACAGGGGCTTCACAATGGCATACTTAAGTCTACTGAGAACAACACCTTTCTGAAGGGAAGCATTGAAAATATGACAGAGAATGTCCCTTATCAACACACAAGAATATTTTAATAAATTACTAGATATATTATCAACCTCTGCAGAGTTCGTACTTTTTAGAGACACGATGATTTTTTGAATTTCTTCTACAGTACATGATTAAGGTGCATTTCTGAAATTGTGTTTGAATATACTGCTTGACAAAGAGTTACAGCTTCATCAACATTGGGCTTGCAAGCAATCTGTTGAGTTTCTGATAGGAAGTGTTTGTTAAAAATCTCAGCCACCGTTTTGGGGTTATCTACTAGGGAACCTTCATATCTGATTTTATTTACATCTTCTTTGCTTGTTGTATCTTTTCCTGTTTCTTTTTTTAGAATGCTCAAATTGTTTTTATTTTATTATTAGAATTATCTATTTTCTTCTCATAATAAAGGGCTTTTGATTTCTGTATTAGTTTCTTCAAAATCTTTACAGAATCTTATTGCAGAATAAGTTTCCCTTTCGGTTTTACATGAGTGTTTTATACCTTTTGTAATCCAAGGCTTACTTACAGAATTGGAAGCGCTGTTTCTGACCCATTTCTTGGCAAATATTTCTTCAAAAAGCGCACAGAATTCATTAATAAAACAGTTAAATTTACTATCAACATCATCATGGCTATATACTAAAGACCAATCCATTTGCTGCAACCTGTGGTTGAAAGTTCCTTTTGCCTCTTCATTCATTACTCTTATGAATTTCCATTGAGGAAATTCTTTTTTGAACAGATTAACGTCAAAAAGAGTGAGAATTTGTCCATCATGATCTGAAAGCCCACTTATAACCTGCCTGACAATATAATTCTGATGTCTACTTACATCTAAAAAAATGTTGTCTATCATAGTTTGGCAATCGGATGTAATCCTTGTTGGGAAGTTTATTACTCATGTCAGATCATTTAAGGTCATCACAATCTCAAAGTCTATTTTATTCTTATTTTCTGTCAAAGTTTATATTGAAATCACCTAAAACTACAATATCCTTCGCTTTTGAAAGTAACCCTGACAGAAGGAGTTCCATTGAATGCAGAAAAGTTTTTGTCACCTGAAGGAGATCTGTAGACAGCCAACACTATTATTGGGTGGAATTCAGTTATTATTTCTGTGGCACATGCCTCAAATTGTTGTTCCACTCAATATTTCTTAATATCTATAGCTTTGTATGCTACACTGTCCTGAACATAAATTGCTACTCCACCTTTATCTTTACTTTCCCTACAGTAGTATGTTACTAAACTATAACCTACTATAGATGGCAAGGCATATTTTTCAGTAACATGGTGCTCAGTTAAGCACAAAATCTGAGCATTATTTGTACTGTCCTTTTCACTAATGTTAATAAGGAGTTGATCTGTTTTGGTTAAGAGGCCCCTTATATTTTGATGAAAGAAAGAGATGCCTTCCTCTTGCTTTTTCATTCTATTAGTGCTGTTACCTGAGTGAGGATCCATTGGAGTCTGTCTTTAGACGGGAGAGAGGAGACAATTGACACTACCTACTGTTGTCCCTTCTTTTTCTTCAGGCTCACACACAAAAAATTGTTGAGATGAGATGGAGGCTCAGCATTTCTTCTGTCCAACAGCCTTCTATTTGTTGTTGATGGTGACGCTTCAAATGTTGGTTCTGCCACTACTGCTGTGTTTCCTTGTGAACTTGGAGTCTTCTCGTTTTTCTTATTTTCATCTAAAATAATATTTGGGTGATGAGTAACAGTAGTTCTTTTGTCGTTGAAATCGATGTCCACTGTTCTTTCTGTTAAAATTTCGTCTTTTTTCACATGCTTTGCTGGTGGTGATGATGTTTCTAATGAAATTTTTTGAAGTGTTTTCGTTTTGGAGTCAGGCGATGGCGATGCAATTATCGTTTTGGTTTTGAATTTATTTTGGTGGTTTTTTTATTACCTTGGTTATCAGTCTTGTCAGATATTCTTTCCACAAGCCATTCAGGTGAAGTCCGTGTTGCGTGTGGAATCTACGTCCAATACTGCTTACATCAACGCATTTCACGTTTTTAAAATGTCTGCAGATTTTTTCAAACTGATTGTTGGCACTTTTTATTTCCCTGTTTACACATGACCATCTTACAAGATCATAGCGATGCGGAATATTGACAAGTATTACGTTAGTGTGAGTGAGGTTCCTCAGACACTGTTTAAGATCGCGCCTTGCACTCGTCGTTTGCGCCTCCGAGAAGTAAAACGAAGTCTTTGTCATGCAGATTTTTTGCCTCTGCGGATACGGTCATTTTTTTTAATTTCTTCAAGTGGGGCTCCCGGTTTCACTATACCACACGAAAATGTTTTAGTTAATTCTTTTAGTTTACTCGTAAGTCCACGACCATGGCTGTCTGAAAACACAAACAGTTTCCTGTTATTGGAGTTCACAATGTGCGAATCGTTTTGTATTATTTTACTAAACACTTCGGCATAATTTTTGGTCCGCACATTTACACTGACCTCATTCACAGTTGTTTGCGTCAGTAAATTTTCTTCTTTTACCTTATTCCTCACAGTGCCGTTTTGCTTTTCCCATCGTTTATGCGAACTGTAAGTTGGATTTTCACTATCGGCGGTCGAAAGTACTTGAAATGTGTTTTCGTGCACAAAGTTTGCGTAACTTTCGCAGGTTTTCCGAATTTGCACTTTGGTCTTGCTGTTTTTGCACTTTACATTTGACCACTTTTCCGCAACGGACGAACTAACTCGCGCAAGTTTTAGCGTGCTCAGTTCACTATTTTCTTGTTGTATTTTCGAAATGTCCGTTTTCAAACTGCCGATTATGAACTGTAAGCTCGTTATGCGTTCATTCAGTGTCTTGATTTCCTTACAATTTTCACACGATTTCTTTTTTACGGCAAAATTTGTGTTTTTCTGGAATGACACTTGCTTAACTTTTACTGCAGCCGCCATCTTGATACATCTGACGATAACTCCCCATCCAAGATAACATGTTATGTCCTCCTTACCAAAAAGGCCAAAGGCCTAAGCCTTCATAAATTTCACTTGATACCCCACATGATCGAGCTTTTGGCAGGAAGCATTGGTGTGGTACTGAGTCAAATGCTTTTTGGAAATCAAGAAATACTGCAACTATCTGAGTGCCTTGATCCAAAGCTTTCAGTATGTCATGTTAGAAAAGTGTGAGTTGCGTCTAAAGCTAGCGAAATGAGGGATGCTCAACTACCGGACCTACCGATAGATGGCTCTAGCGGGTGCTGGCCAAAGTTTATATCATTGAGTGTCCGCCATATCTGAATTTGGCGAAAAAAAAAAGTGTCAAAACACGGATGAAAATGTTTTTCGTTCTGCGACCTGATAAGTCTTTTATATTGGATGTTCTAGATATCTACACATCAACATAATGAAGTGTTTCTAATCTAGTGAGAAAAAACAGTGACAGTTCTGCTATGAAATTCCTAAATTCGAGTGTGTTTTGGAAGTTTGACAAACTGACCTACGAATTGTTTACTATTAATTTTAGGAGTGCTTTACTTATTTGCCCGTTTTAAAATACTATTTAAGATTC
Organism: Schistocerca piceifrons; assembly: GCF_021461385.2. NCBI lineage: Eukaryota > Metazoa > Arthropoda > Insecta > Orthoptera > Acrididae > Schistocerca > Schistocerca piceifrons. The sequence goes on along the minus strand of NC_060140.1, from coordinate 844,468,453 downwards.
AATGGAGCTCAACAAATTACCTTGGTTGCCAAAGCTTTTAACTACAGGTATAATTCGGAAAATCAAGTGTGGAAAACAGTGAAGACGTGTCTTGAAAAAAAGTTGACATCGTTTGCTTAGGGGTATGTTTACTGACAACAGAAATTACAACTGACCTCTTAAAGTATTACTTAGTTATAAACAGAAAAACTGTTATTTTTCTTTATCTGAAGTGATGCATTACCGATCTGCATATATGCTGACACATACGAGACAAGAAATACATTTAAATGAGACAAACACAAAGGCCAACGTTAAGGCTCCTCTTAAATGCATAACTCGTATCATTTGGAAGTGAAGTGTAGTAATAATATTATATTGGACTGATCCATGATGATGTAGGAAGTGAAGGAACTTGTTGAAAATAACATCGATCACAGCTGTTAATTTTAAGGTTAAGGTTGTGGTGTCTTAAAACTGTAATTTTCCAGTCTGACACCCAAATAATGGCTGGTATCATGGTTTTATTTTAAAATTGAATTCAAAACATGTCAGTGAGCAAAATTAATTAGACTATGAATTACAACCATGGAATTTTATTTCTGTGAATCTTGGTTCCAGTCTTTGACATGGTGTCAATCACTGGAATGACTGGTTGTCATGATATGGCCCAAGCAAAAAACAAACCTGAAAGCAAAAGCTGTAGAAGCTGGCCAGACAGGCACCCCAATGGCTGCTACAATCTGTGTTAGACAAGGGTGACATTATATTGCAAATTTAGTGTAAAAAGTTCCATATTGTCTGAATTTGTCCTATACTGACAGGACATTCTAGTCCAGTCGATTTTCTTATCTGTAAAAGTACACTAGACAATACCAGTGGTACAAAGGTAGTGCCAAATTACAAACTATCCAGTAACAACAGAAGTATTGCTGGACAATGTACAGTAAATGACATGTAATAACCTGATACATTCAGAATTGGTTTGAAGAAATAGAACAGTATTTGGAAAGAGAGTAACATTTTGAAAATAACAAATGACACAAGTAGAGTTTTCAGTTCTTATGAAAGCTCGCTTACTTTTTCTTTTTTTTTCTTCTTCCTCTCTCTTCTCCATTCCAAGGGAAAAATGTGATAAAATAAAAGTGCAAGAAAGTTGTGTACAATGTTGGAAATGATGAAAAAGAAAATCTCACTATGCTTTTAACAGCATATGCTGCTGTAAAGCTTGCTCCTCCTAAGAACATGATTTTCTCCCATATCTCTCTCTCTCTCTCTCTCTCTCTCTCTCTCTCTCTCTCTCCCCTCTCCCCCTCTCTCTCCCTCTCTCTCCCCCCCCCCCCTCTCTCTCTCCCTCCCTCCTCCATGTGAAGAGTATTCACCAAGAACATGAGGGTGTCACAGTGGAGATTTGTTTTCTGATACAGACGTCTGATACAACTATTCCACAGCAAAACTTACTTTTAACAGGTGTGATAGCAGTGCATTCCCATAGGATAACAGAATATTATGTCCTCCAGGAATCACATTGGGTACACCACTTACAGCATAAACTGTACAGCAACTACAATGTTTTGTGAGCAAGTAATACCAGTCAGTATCTTTAATTTTAACACAAGTCTTGACTCCCTTAATTACCTGCTTATACATGTGCTTGTACTACAGGTTATTGGTAAAGCAAATACTTATTGAATAGGTCTTCACACTTTTAATACTTAGCAGAAATTCTGAAAAAAGTAAATTCTTTTATTACTGTATCACCTCTATGGTGAATTAAGAAGTACTGACTGGTTTCGTTGAACATTTAATAGAAGCCTTTATTTTACCTGCTATTGATAAAGAGCCATTCCAAGTTCGGTACATTACAATCTCTCGTATCTTTCATGAGGTTTGTTATTCTGTACACTAATATTTCTTCTTCTAAATGGTAAATATTGCATTCAGACATTGTCGGTATTAAATGTAATTCATGAAATAAATTATATTTAAACCAGAAAATTAAAGGTTCCACATAACACATGAAAAGTACCTTGTTACACACATGTATGTACAGATTCCAAAATGTCTGTGAATTTGAGTTACAAACTTTTTTAAATAGAAATATGAAGATCACAATACTTTGGGTCTGCAATAAGTCAAACGTAAAATACTTTAGTTTCCTATGGGAAACTTTGTTCTTTACGTGACTCGTGCAACTGCTTTCACTCTTAATGGAAAACTAAATGGTTTATGTTAAAGTTAACTTGCAAAAAGTGTAACCATTGTTACATAATTTCTGTGAAGTAAGATTCCTTAATGTTAATTCCTTCCTTTGTCATTGTAACTTGATAATTTCAGTTCCATATGGGACATATGACCTAAAAAAAATGAAATGCTTTTATTACTATGACCAAACAAAATCTTTTTAACATGTAGTACACAGTTCAAATCAGCAAAAAGTGTAACTGTATAATTAAGGTAAATGTTGATGAAAATTAGGCATGTAACATGAATACTGAAATTTCCTAATCCGCAACTTGTGATCATGTGGTAGCGTTCTCGCTTCCCGCGCCCGGGTTCGGTTCCCGGTGGGGTCAGGGATTTTCTCTGCCTCTTGACTGGGTGTTGTGTGATGTCCTTAGGTTAGTTAGGTTTAACTAGTTCTAAGTTCTAGGGGACTAATGACCATAGATGTTAAGTCCCATAGTGCACAGAGCCATTTGAACCATTTTTTGAAATTTCCTAGATTTCCAAGTGTAACTGTAATCACTGTATTCAGTACTTTGTAGTGCTAGAAAGATAATTCTATATGATTATTTGCATTCTCTTCCCCTCCCCCCTCCCTCAACACAAGAAAATATAATAGAAAGACCTCCTAGCAAAATAAAGACAAAATTAAGAAAATTAGGTTTTGCCTGAATCAGGCCCCCTTATTCTAGAATGGTTCTAAAGTAATAAGAATGCTTATGATCAATTGGAACATTGTGTTCATTCTAAGAAGTATTAAAACAAGAATTAAGAGAGTAACAACTTTATTGCTCTTATGTTGCAGAGTATCCACAAACATTACTGTTTGAAACATAGGGCCACTGCATACTCCATTAGATCACACCCATTCTGTGATTAAACTGCTTTCTTAAAGTGAAAAATTCAAGTTAACATAGCTATTGAGGGAAATATTTTCTCACACTGAAAGCTATCTGTCAAATAAGTCTCAGAACTTTTTTTTCATTAATTTCACACAAATCACCTGTTTTTAATGCAAGTGCATATTTTGTAACACCTAACATCTTAAAATAAGCTTATTTAATAAATAATTATAATTTTGTTACAATATATACAGGATGTAAAGAGTTAATTTTACTTCAATGTGATTCATTGTTTGAAGTTCATCATTATACAACAACAAATCTATGGACAAAATAGTTTTAAAAAATCTGTCAAAATGTCACACCCATCTGCATGAAATGTCCCAATACATAATCTTTTCCAATTTGAGCACTATACATGATTAAACAATATGAGTTTATTTAACTTCTGCCTTATACGTGATTTGTTGTTTAAAATTTTCTCAGCGGGCTTTTTTTTCCGTATGTTTATAAGCATGTGCAGGAGTACAGGGATGCAATCTTACAAACAAGTTGAGTCTGATGTAAATCCTCAATCCCAATTTCATAATGGTAATCATGACCAAGAGCAGGAGCAGGAAATGGGTAATCTACGAATTTAATTTTAACACACTGCAAAATCTTGGCCTGTATATATTTCTGTCGCATATCCCCAGCAATCACAAACATCTGAAACAGTTTCTGAGTATTCTACAACAGAGTACACGCAGTCACTTGTTTTAAATAGTTTTCCCCAGTTAACAAAATTTACAAATGCATTTTTATTGGCCATATTGGGAAAAGCATAGAGATAAATACATTCTAATGCAGATTTAACATTTCTTGCATGGAGCAGCAATGGAACACCAATGATTTTTAAGCTTTTGATATAATTGTCAGTGTCTGAAAATACCAAGCCAATAAGATTTGTTGTCAAGTCTCAGGGGGCTCTTATACCCTTTACCTAATGGATTTTTAGAGTTCAGTATACCAAAAATCCTATCAATATAATACAAAAATTCTACTGTTGCTTCACTTCCTTTAAAATTTGGATCACAAACCCTCCTCAAAAACTCTATACTATCTGCCACACTTGAACTCAAAGTCTGTGCAGCTAATGAAACATTCATTTTTCTATTTACACTACTTATATGTTGTCCTGATAGTTTGTTGGCAAATGTCATACCTTCTTCTTGTTGTACCTTGTTCAATTGCTCAATGAAATGCCATCTAATAATGCCAGTTGGAGACTCAATAGCAGATACTTCTGCTAGAGCATTTCTGGCAAACTTAATCATATGGCACATGTCCAAAATACACTAAACATTGTATTTTTCCACAGGATGAGGAAAGTAGCTTTTAAAATCACCCTTGTAAAAATTTAAAGTACAGCCAAGTGAAAGTAAAGTGCTTATATTTACCTTACAGCCATCACATGTAACACACCAAACCATAATGCCAGAACTATGCAGCCTCTCTAAAGCAGATTTTATCAGTATGGCCTGATTATTTGCCTGTACATCGTTGATAAAGAAATATGCAATCAGGCATTTAAATTTGCCTTTAATAGAGACAAGCATGAAAACCAGAGCCTCAGATGGCTCTATTACTTCTTTTACTGAGGCACTTCCCCACCAAAGTCTAAAAAACCTGTGTACTGCTTAGTTCCTTGGTCCCAAACTACTTGCTTCCTAATTGCCACACTGTCTACAATTAGACATGAATCGCTGAAATGGTCCCTTACATTGTACTTGAAAACATCTTTTAAGAAGCCAGGTTCACAGTCTACACTTGCCACCCATTTTGAAATCAATGGGGCAGAGGCATTAATTTTTTCAGGTATTCATATGCTGCTGGTGAATAAAAGTACACAGTCATCGCAAACATTTTCACATTTGTTGTGTATCTATTACCCTTTGATGAGAGAGAGTTGTTCACTAAATTGCACACTAATTCCACTTGTGTTCCTTTCTGATGATTGAGGAAGTTATGTAACTTCTCAGGAAGATGCCCCTTCTCCTTCAATGAACTTATGATGTCATCCACGGAAAACACCTTCTTCTTCGAAATTTTTCACGGACACACTTCAGTTTACTTTTTAATTCGTGCACAATGTCTGAGAGAAAAAAAAAAAATGCAAGTTTCGGTCGCCTTGTCTTCCATTTATACTTTCGACTGTATACCACAATCTGGTGAGCAAGATGCATGAAACAGGCGAAATACCCTCAGACTTCAAGAAGAATATAATAATTCCAATCCCAAAGAAAGCAGGTGTTGACAGATGTGAAAATTACCGAACTATCAGCTTAATAAGTCACAGCTGCAAAATACTAACACGAATTCTTTACAGACGAATGGAAAAACTAGTAGAAGCCAACCTCGGGGAAGATCAGTTTGGATTCCGTAGAAACACTGGAACACGTGAGGCAATACTGACCTTACGACTTATCTTAGAAGAAAGATTAAGGAAAGGCAAACCTACGTTTCTAGCATTTGTAGATTTAGAGAAAGCTTTTGACAATGTTGACTGGAATACTCTCTTTCAAATTCTAAAGGTGGCAGGGGTAAAATACAGGGAGCGAAAGGCTATTTACAATTTGTACAGAAACCAGATGGCAGTTATAAGAGTCGAGGGACATGAAAGGGAAGCAGTGGTTGGGAAGGGAGTAAGACAGGGTTGTAGCCTCTCCCCGATGTTGTTCAATCTGTATATTGAGCAAGCAGTAAAGGAAACAAAAGAAAAATTCGGAGTAGGTATTAAAATTCATGGAGAAGAAATAAAAACTTTGAGGTTCGCCGATGACATTGTAATTCTGTCAGAGACAGCAAAGGACTTGGAAGAGCAGTTGAATGGAATGGACAGTGTCTTGAAAGGAGGATATAAGATGAACATCAACAAAAGCAAAACAAGGATAATGGAATGTAGTCTAATTAAGTCGGGTGATGCTGAGGGAATTAGATTAGGAAATGAGGCACTTAAAGTAGTAAAGGAGTTTTGCTATTTGGGGAGCAAAATAACTGATGATGGTCGAAGTAGAGAGGATATAAAATGTAGGCTGGCAATGGCAAGGAAAGAGTTTCTGAAGAAGAGAAATTTGTTAACATCCAGTATTGATTTAAGTGTCAGGAAGTCATTTCTGAAAGTATTCGTATGGAGTGTAGCCATGTATGGAAGTGAAACATGGACGATAAATAGTTTGGACAAGAAGAGAATAGAAGCTTTCGAAATGTGGTGCTACAGAAGAATGCTGAAGATTAGATGGGTAGATCACATAACTAATGAGGAAGTATTGAATAGGATTGGGGAGAAGAGAAGTTTGTGGCACAACTTGACCAGAAGAAGGGATCGGTTGGTAGGACATGTTCTGAGGCATCAAGGGATCACCAATTTAGTATTGGAGGGCAGCGTGGAGGGTAAAAATCGTAGGGGGAGACCAAGAGATGAATACACTAAGCAGATTCAGAAGGATGTAGGTTGCAGTAGGTACTGGGAGATGAAAAAGCTTGCACAGGATAGAGTACAATGGAGAGCTGCATCAAACCAGTCTCAGGACTGAAGACCACAACAACAACAACCACAATCAATTACTGAAGAACCAACTGCACTCTAAATAAGGAAATAATTTCGTTATATACGATTGAAATAACTCAAGGTTTGATGAAAAAATATTATAAGAAAACGTTGGGGGTGTGAAAACATCCTTATACTAACGTTTTCGACACAATTCGCAGCTTCTGCATTGGATAAGTGGGACATGCTTTCCACGGAAGAATTCTCATTGACAACATTCTCCACGCAATCAGTAGCGTCTGCAATGGGCAAATCGAGCACGGATTCCATGACAGAACGCTAAAAACAAAAATATGGACCTGTATTACAACATTGCTTAGACCTATGTAGCGTACGAAATAAATTCACAAAAGTAAAAAGCGCACACACAGCAAGGAAAGTAATTACCTACCTCAAATGTAGAATCATCGTTGTCACTCAAAATCCTAACAACATGTCGTCGTGGCTGTTTATTTGGTGCATCAAATGTGTCGGAAACTGATGGCACTGCTTCGGGTTTGAAACGTTTCTTCCACGTTCCAGGGCTCACCACGTAATCATCTTGTCGGAAACGGTTTCCGCAAAGAAAACTGCAAGACGTAGGATTAAAATCTTTCTGCTTCACGGAAGTAATCCACGTCTTTAGTAGCTCTGGGTGCTTTAGAGGAAACCTGTTCAAAAACATCGAATTAGCAAACGCACTAAGTCTGTATTTTTATCGTATTGTATCGGTAGTCGTATTACCTGTGAAATGGTAAGTCACTATCCTTACTCCATCGCTTCGTACAATTGAAAGCGGAACAAGAAATCACCATTTCGATAATCCGTAATTCCTTATACACCGTACAGACCGAGAGAAACTTCTTGCCAAATTCGAATATGGCGGGCAATACAGATGACAGTAATCAGCTGGTAGAGCCATCTATCGGTAGGTCCGGTAGTTGAGCATCCCTCATTTCGCTAGCTTTAGACGCCTGTGTTTCACATGATCAACGTTTTTGAAACCCATGCTGGTGAGCATTGAGGAGGTCATTCTGTTAGAGATACCTCGTTATGTTTAAGCTCAGAATATGTTCTATGAACCTACAACAAATTGTTGTCAAAGATATTGGATGGTAGATTTGTGGATCACTTCTACTACCCTTCTTGTAGACGGGTGTGACCTGTGCCTTTTCCAAGAACTGGGCATGGTTTTTTGTTCGAGGGATCTATGACAGACTATAATTAGTACAGAGGATAACACAGCCACAAATTTAGTATGGAACCTGACAGGCATTCCATTGGGCCCTTGAACTTTGTTCAATTTTAACGATTTTTGCTGTTCGTCAGCACCATTGACACTAACACTTATTTCATTCATTGTTCAGTGGTACAAGGATTAAATTAGGGCAGTTCTTCTGGGTTCTCCTTTGTAAAAGAACATTTGAAAATGGAGTTAAGCATTTTAGCTTTTGTTTTGCTACCCTCAATTTCAGATCTGCCTCATTCACTAGGAACTGGACAACAACTTTGGTGCCTCTAACAGCCTCTACATATGACCAGAATTTCTTTGGGTTTTGTGAAGGATCACTTGACAAATTCTGCTATAGTAGTTGCTGAAGGCATTACGCTTTGCTTTCTTGGCAGCCAAATGCGTTTCACTTAGCATCTCTCTATTTATAGCCCTATGGTTTGTTTTACACCTATTATGCAGTAATCTCTGTTTCTTTAGAAGTTTCTTTGTAATGACTATATAACATGGAGGTTCCCTCCCATTATGAACTGTTCTACTGGGTACATATCTATACAGTGCATGGTCAACTAATCTTTTAAACTTGAGCCAGAGTTCCTCAATATGCTCCTGCCCTGTACTGAAAATTCCAAATTCCTCACTGATATATGACACTACTGATTTTTTTATCTAGTTTGCTGAACATCTATATCATTCTGCTTGTTTTAATCATCCGTTGTACTTTGCTAATCATTGTTGCTCCAACTGTGTCATGGTCACTGATACTAGTTTTGATGCAGACAACCTCAGAGAGGTCATATCTGTTTGTTACTATTAGATCCAGTATATTTCGATCATGAGTGGGGTTCCTAACTATCTGCTCTAGGTAGCTAACAGGCAAGAATTTTTGTAAGGTTTCAAGGATATCTTATACTGCCCACACTGACAAAACTGTACCTGGTCCACACAAGTTGATTTGAGCAATGGACTACAGAATTTTCCTACAGATTCTGCAAAATGTGTAACACCCACTTGTACATTAGCAGAGCCACAATCTGCTGGTGTTCGCACCGTCCCAGCTGAGCACAGAAAGTCTTGAGAGTTTCCTTTGGTTTTCAGGCATCGGCAAGTTTTAGTTGCTACAAGTATAGTGAAGGATTGGACTAATAACCACATTGGAAAGCTTAAACAATTACACTACGAAAGACCTTGTGTGTGGAAACTGACCCATGAGCATAACATGAACAAGAATGTAAACAACACGGTGTACAAACAGATGCTTGAAACATTTCTAGACGGTATTCCAACTGTGAGGCAAAGTGTTTTATCTACGCTGCAAAATTTCAAATAAGGTTTCAGAAACTTTTTAGTTACATTATAATTATTGAAGGTATTTTATGTATTTGCCTCTACAAGGACATGAGTATTTTGTCACCAAATACATTTCGTTTTATTCAAATAAAATATGAAACATGTATTTACAGTTTGGCTTGCTTTCTAGATTTAAACACAGTTTGTTACAAAAGATGTTGATTTTACTTATGATATTTTATGTCCGATTTTTGCTCACAGTAGGAAACAATGTCTGCTTGCTCTTTTTTGTAGTGTTCCCATGTTTGACACTGTTGTTTTCCCCATAATCCCACTCTGCGTTGCAGAACTATGCATTTCTTGATGTAAGACATTTCCTGGTGTGAAAGAAAGTCGGACAAGAAATACCGTAAGTAAAATCAACATCTTTTGTAACAAACTGTTTTTATATCTAGAAAGCGAGCCAAATAGTGAATACATTTCATTATAGGTTACTGATTAGGCCTTAACTTTAATAACACAAACTGTATTTTGTGACAAAAATACACTTTATCTTGTAGTTGGGAAGACAGGTGTAAAATATCTGCAGTAACTTCAGAACAAAGCTCAGGAAGGCGTGTGCTTCTTTAAAGAAGAAAATGGGGGAGGGGAATGAATTGTATAAACCAACACTATGGTGAGTGTCTATAAAAAGTTGCTTCTACTGTGTTCATTATTGTATTAACCATTACAGTGTTGAGTCCAGTATTTTACAGATATTACGAATTACTATTCTTTACAAATAGGAAACAAAGAATAGTGTTGTGAAATACCTGTGCAGTAAGCAGTCTGTCTTCATCTGACAGGGAATGAATTACATGTGGTGTTCCTCAAGGTTCCAACTTGGCTCCATTGCTTTTTCTTGTGTACATTAATGACCTCTCGTCCGTTACAGTGACAGATGCTAAGTTTGTTTTGTTTGCAGATGATACAAACATTGCAATAAATAGCAAGTCCAGTACACATTTAAAAAGGGGTGCTAATCAAATTTTCACTGACACTAATAAATGGTTTAAAGCTAATTCACTGTCATTAATCTTTAAAAGATCCATTATATGCAGTTCAGAACCTGTAAGACATTTCCTTCCAACATGGGTATAACATACAAAGACATGCAGATCAAAGAGGTTGACAGTGTTAAATTTCTGGGATTACAATTCGATAACAGGATCAGTTGGCAAGGGAATACCACAGAACTGCTGAAGCACCTAAACAAGTCTGTATAGCAGGTCAGCAACTGGAAGAAGTTAATTCCATAAATTATCTGGGAGTACGTATTAGGAGTGATTTAAAATGGAATGATCATATAAAGTTGATCGTCGGTAAAGCAGATGCCAGACTGAGAGTCATTGGAAGAATCCTTAGGAAACGCAATCCGAAAACAAAAGAAGTAGGTTACAGTACGCTTGTTCGCCCACTGCTTGAATACTGCTCAGCAGTGTGGGATCCGTACCAGATAGGGTGGATAGAAGAGATACAGAGGATCCAATGGAGAGCAGCGCACTTCGTTACAGGATCGTCTGGTAGTCGCGAAAGCGTTACGGACATGATAGATAAACTCCAGTGGAAGACTCTGTAGGAGAGACGCTCAGTAGCTTGGTACGGGCTTTTGCTGAAGTTCCAAGAACATACCTTCACCGAGGAGTCAAGCAGTATATTGCTCCCTCCTACGTATATCTCATGAAGAGACCATGAGGATAAAATCAGAGAGATGAGAGCCCACACAGAGGCATACCGACAATCCTTCTTTCCACGAACAATACGAGTCTGGAATAGAAGGGAGAACCGATAGAGGTACTCAAGGTACCCTCTGCCACACACCATCAGGTAGCTTCTGGAGTATGGATGTAGATGTAGATTTGCAGTGAGAATGATGTCAGATGTGGGAGATATAAATATATTTAAAAATGCATACTTTGCTTACTTTCATTCAGCTATGTCATACGGCGGTCATATTCTGGGGTAACTCGTCAAAACGAGCAAAAGTTTTTTTTAGTGTGCAAAAGCGTGTAATAAGCCTCATTTGAGGTAAATGTAAATTCAAGAACATCATGTACAAACCTGTTCAAGGAACTCTGTACTGTAACCACTGCTCCTCTGTATAGTTATTCCTTAATTAAATTTGTTGCAAGCAATGTAGCTCTGTTTTCAACCAATAGCTCAATACATAGTATCAACACAGGGAATAATAACAATCTTGGTACAAAAAAGGGTCCAGTATTCAGGAACACACATTGTAAATAAAGTGCCAGCAACCATTAGAACCTTGCTTTCGGAGAAAGCAAACTTTAAACAGAATTTGAAAGACTTTTTGATAGACAACTCCTTCTACTCTATAGACGAATATCTTAACAGGGACTGTTATACAAGCTTAAGTACAAATGTCTGTTAGATTTCAGTTTTGACAACACGTGGTCACAGCAGTCAAGATTAGGTATTTTGTGTATGAAAAATGTATTAAAAGTGCTAACTGTGTTTCATTCTGACAGTGTATTAATTCTGTAAGTATTACGAGTTCCAGTTTGCTGTTATGTATTCACCTATTTTGGTAACCTCCTGACAAATGATCATGGTAGTGAGTATTATATTCAAATATTTTTATGTTATTCTTTCTGACTTGTTCCGCACGTACGAGAATCATCTCATTTTTGGGTCTATGCAACGAAAACGCAATCTAATCGAATCTACCGAAGGATCAAGAATGTCCTCTCCCTACCGTATTGTACCTTTGCAGTTCTCAGAGCAATATCCACTATTCTGCATGAAATTCACACGTCTGGTATGTTGTCTTTTGACAATCCAGCTTGTGCGACTTTTCATTCGTGAAACATATCAATGCATAGCGCACAAATCGCCAGCGACAGCCGCAGTTTTTCTTCCTAATATCGACCATATTAATTTCTTATCGACGATATAAATGCATTCTAAAATTCAAAAATCTACAACAATAAAGTAATACCTGAAAACGTCGCACTGTACAACGTAATGTCGGTCAGAAAAAGTCACAAGTACCGAAATCCGTCGACTGTGGCCTCTGACCTGTCGAGCATTCACCGCATTTCGTGCTCTGGATCCAAGGATAGATACCGAAAATCTACCAATTCACGCCACACACCAAGTGATCCGGCTTCCAGGCAGATCTCCGACACTAGATCCGATGGGCAGGACCTGCACATTAGTGGAAAACGACGGAACTGAGATCGGTGGGCCGTCATCAGTCAAAAATATCCACGAAGCCTGTCCGTGGTTCTGACGTGGCACATAAATCCGGCAGTTTGTCGCCAGGTATTCTCTGGCGCTAATCAGGTCATATCTGCTGCTGCTCTGTTGTTGGCTTGTAGTTCAAAAATGGTTCAAATGGCTCTGAGCGCTACGGGACTTAACATCTGAGGTCATCAGTCCCCTAGAACTTAGAACTACTTAAACCTAACTAACCTAAGGACATCACACACATCCATGCCCGAGGCAGGATTCGAACCGGCGACCGTAGCGGTCACGCGGTTCCAGACTGTAGCGCCTAGAACCGCACAGCCACACTGGCCGGCCTGGCTTGCAGATCCTCTTTGTTTCGTTCTTCACTAAATGACCACCACAGCATGATTTTCAGGAAACAATGTCACTTACTTCTTGCAGTAATTATTTCTCAAACAAAACTCTTGTGACAAGAATAATGAAGTTTGTAAATGTGGCTTGTACTCATTAGGTAAACTAATGAGTAGAACGGAACCAAACGATTCGTCTTCTTTCAAACTAAAGCCACTCAATTATATTTAATAATTCTGTTCCACAGATGAGAAATTTTCTAGATATGTCACTAAAAGGGTTGTCAGAATGCCTATTCCTCTTCATAGCTGGTCCTAATAGACTTCTCTCAGTCTGTTGCATCCTGTTGTGTATTTGTACGCTGAAAAGCCAAAGAAACTAGTACACCCGACTAATATGGTGTAGGGCCTCCATGAGCACGCAGAAGTGCCACAACACAGCATGGCATGGACTCGACTACAATATGAAGTAGTGCTGGAGGGAACTGACACCATGAATTCTGCAGGGCTGTCCTTAAATCTGTAAGAGTACGCGGGGACGGAGGTCTCTTCTGAACAGCACATTGTGATGCTCAATAATGTTCATGCCTGGGGAGTTTGCTGGCGGAAGCGTTTAAAGTCGGAAGAGTTATCCTGGAAGCACTCAATAGCAATTCTGGACGTGTGGCGTATCACATTGTCCAGCCGGAATTGCCGAAGTCTGTTGGAATGCACAATGTACATGGATGGATGCAGGTGATCAGACAGGATGCTTATGTATGTGTCACCTGTTTGAGTCATCTCGACGTATCATGGGTCCCATATTACTACAGCTACACATGCCCCACACCATTACAAAGCCTCCATCAGCTTCAACAGTCCCCTGCTGACATGCAGGGTCCATGGATTCATAAGGTTGTCTCCATACCCATCACGTTCATCTAGTCGATACAATTTGAAATAGACTCATCCGAGCAGGGAATATTTTTCCTGCCATCACCAGTCCAGTGTCAGTGTCAGCGTTGAGCCGCCCAGGGAAGGCGTAAAGCTTTGTGTCATGAAGTCATCAATGGTTCATGAGCAGGCCGTTGGCTCCAAAAGCCCATATCAATTATGTTTCGTTGAATGGTTCACACATAGACATAGACATGGCCCAGCATTGAAACGTGCAGCAATTTGCGGAAGGGTTGCAGTTCTGTCACGTTGAACGATTCTCTTCAGTCGTCGTTAGTCCCATTTTTGCAGGATCTTTTTCCTGCCGCAACGTGGCGGAGATCTGATGTTTTACAGGATTCCTGATATTCATGGTACACTCGTGAAAAGGTCATGTGTAAAAATCGCCACTTCATTGCTACCTCAGAGATGCTGCGTGTCATCGCTCATGCTCCGATTGTAACACCACGTTCAGACTCACTTAAATCTTGATAACCTGCCATTGTAGCAGCAGTAACTGATCCAACAACTGTGCAAGGCACTTGTCTTACATTGACGTTGCCGAACACAGCGCTATATTCTGCCTGTTTACACAATTCTTTATTTGAATATGCATGCCTATACCAGTTTCTTTGGCGCTTCAGTGTAGTATTTGAATGGTGCACATAAATTGTCAGATAAAATTATCTTTCCTTTTATGGTACACGCATTGATTTCATTTGTTTGTCTATCCATATTTAATGACCTATGTTTCGACGAGATGTTAATCACTAATGTTCTTCCCTTTTTCCATAACTGTCCATTGAAGATGTAATGAGATTTAATGCTATCTTTCCATAAATATCTCGCTCAGTGTGTGTCACTAAGGGGGTTAAAGTAAAACTTATTAGTAAAAATGGGCTTTGCTTCTGTTCATCTAGGGGCAGATTTATTTACCTGAAATGCGTCACTTTAATATACAGTAAAACTGCAGAATGGTTGCTGACAGCTGGTCAAAATTCCACTAACTGCTAATTTGAAACATATGTGCAGGTTTTTAATGTTCAAATGTGTGTGAAATCTTATGGGACATAACTGCTAAGGTCATCAGTCCGTAAGCGTACACACTACTTAAATTAAATTATCCTAAGGACAAACACACACACCCATGCTCGAGGGAGGACTCGAACCTCCGCTGGGACCAGCCGCACGGTCCATACAGATTTTTAATCACTAACACAATTACTAGTGATTTCAGTTTTCACAAATCAAATTTACTGTCCAATCAACTCATGGTATTGTGTCTGGTGAGCAACACAAGCTATTGTGCAGCAAGAAATGATATGACTGGAGTTCCAATGGTGGATAACAACACACCATAAATTTAATAAATTAATAAACTAGCTGTAAATACACCAGACTGTGTTCAAGCTACAAATTTTGACAAAATATCCCCCCTCAAACTGACACAACTATTAATCGTCCTGTAAGTCGATCAGATATGGAATTCAAATGACGTTTCCACTAACTGCTGTGGCACGGTCCAAACTGAGTCCAAATAATTCTAAGTCCTGTAATCGCACCAGAAACCAAGTCGAAAACTGCACAAAATTCGTCAGTCCACACGAAACGCGAAGTATTTTCAAACACCTATGTCGCGGCTGGACCACCGCTCATACTGACCTAAAGAACTCAAAACCAGATGGATCAACCATGAGGCTCTGACAGTCAGACAGCCACTAGGATCCGATAGACAAACTATGTGGAACCTGGCCGCAGACATTTCAAAGCCTCTGTCACCCCTCCAAAGACTAACCCCTTCTCTAACTGAAACTTTCCTAGCAGATCAAAACTGTGTACCAGACCGAGACTCGAACTCGGGACCTTTGCCTTTTGCTCTACCATCTGAGCTACCCAAGCACGACTCGCGCCCCGTCCTCACAGCTTTACTTCCGCCAGTACCTCCCTTCTCTAACTCTCAGCATCTCCCATCTATTTTCGTAATTTTTAGGTAATATCGTGATACTTCTGAAGAGCATAATCATAGTAGTACCGAAACCTAGCCCAGATTTATTTATTAAAGCTTCCGGGAGCTGATTGCTTGTTTACTAACAGTTGAAAATAAAAAATGTTGGGTATATGAAAGGGGTTCCCAGAAAAACAATTTAGGTTTGTCCAGTACCAGTAATGAAGTAATTGTATCACGATGAGTCATTTGTAAATCGTTATCGAACGATAAAATTATTTTAGAGTACTTTTGCAGATTATTTGAACATGAAAATGTGCATTGAGATGAACAGTACTTAAAATATTAAATATCAAGCGTTCCTGGAGTGAAAATAAATCTTCTCTTACTACTATTATAAAATTTAAATTCAGTTATCATAGCAAAAATTTATAATTAAGAGTGTATTCTATGCAATTTCACATAAAGCTTGTGGAATGAGACTGGTTTCTGTAAATGATGTTACATTAATAATACTCATCAATTAGAGGAACTGTCAAAGGTTAGGTTGAGATTACCATTACTTGGAAAGTTTAACTACATATAGTCATTTTCAGCAAAACTTTTTCATGTATTTGACCGCGTGATCATGTTATTACGCATAGCAACGTTTGGAAAATTGCAGTAGTAACCAAATAACAGTAGGGCGAGGGTGTCACACATTTCTTAAAGTTTAACTGAAGATGACTTAGCTGTGATAGCCTTCACAGAACTTTTTGACACTTTACAAAATATTTATATATATTTTATACATGTGAAACAAGCAGAAGACTGAGATGAAAGCAGTAAAAAGTGAAAGATTGTGATTATTTTCTTCTTTGCCACAGTAACTATTTAAGCGAATAAATAAACGTGAAGAAAACAGAATGAACAACTTTTCATGTGGCAATTGTGGAATATGATTTGGGATCGTGAGTGAAAATATATAATGGCAAGAAATGCTTGACAATGCATGCTTGTCGCCATATGCTAAGTGTCATTTATCTTTCCTGAACGGCCCGTATCGAGAATGATGGTAATTTGCAAATTTTCAATGCACTCAGAAAAGCAACTGCAATACATACCTTTTCCATTCAATCTTTGACGCCCAACATTTTATCTTTGATAAGTATAGGTTATCATCTTTGGACGTTCGTGCTTGCCGGTAGAAGTTTGTTGGAGGGAATAGAAAGTGTGCGTTGTTTTATTATACGTTTCTTGTGTGGTGTCTGGTAGTGAGGTTTACCCTATCTGTGAAGATGTCGTACAAAGGGCCACAAAAAGTCCAGAAGGTGATGGTGCAGCCCATCAACCTTATCTTCCGATATTTGCAAAACCGATCGCGAGTGCAAGTATGGTTGTTCGAGAACGTCTCTCTTCGTATAGAAGGCCATATTGTGGGATTCGATGAGTACATGAACTTGGTGCTAGACGACGCCGAAGAGTATCATACGAAGACGAAGGCAAGAAAAAGTCTTGGAAGAATAATGATGAAAGGCGATAATATTACCTTGATTCAAAATGTCAACCCACAGTCTATGGGGGCAATGTGAAAGACAAACTGCCTGTTGCCAAAATCGGCGTCCTTGTGGATTGCTGCCGATACAGTGCATAGTGTGTGTTTGTGGAACTGTCAGACTTCCAGTGTGGAACTAAAGTTTGTGTTTTTTCAAGCGCTTATTATTTAATTACATTTCCATTACCAGAGACTGAAAATGTGGACCAACCTTGTCAAAGGCAATTCGAAGTCTTATCATACGCATAATACTTGTCGAAATGTGTAATTATTGTGATTTGTTTGATCGGAGGTGTGATGTTTCCATATCTTCTTATTTTGTTAGTACAGTTTTTCTAACGAGTGATTAAATGTGGATTAAAATACTGTAATAAGCTTCACAGCAAATTAATATTATAATACACAATGAGTAAGACCCACAAGAACCATAGTTTTTATAAGATTAAATTTATTTAGACAATAGTAACATTCGGGAAATCTTTTTGGAGCTGAACTAATTCGAAAGTGACTTGATGTGTAGAGTGCAGTGCAGGGTACAAGACAACCTGTGTCATTATACTGCTGAGTGTACAGAGAGTAGGCTTTCCCTTTGCTTTAGCCAATTTAAACTATAGTTGTTATGCAACTAGTAAAACAAGCAGCCACATGCACTTCTCAGAACTTACATTTATGTGTATCAATGTGTGAATAATATGTTTGTTTGCAATATGATGTTCACTGCATAGTTTACCTGATAACTGGTTCACATTCACTTTTAAAACATTTGTGCTGTCACCCATTTTATTGTGTGTGTGTGTGTGTGTGTGTGTGTGTGTGTGTGTGTGTGTGTGTGTGTGTGTGTGTGTGTGTGTGTGTGTGAGAGAGAGAGAGAGACTTGACAATAGTTTCTTTAGCTGTGAGACCAATGTTTGTCTTGTGGCGAGATAAAGATCTACTCGGTTATTTTTTGCATGTCTCTGAAAACAAACTTTAATAAACATGGGAAAGCTATTGTTGAAGGTTAAATGAATATCCTTCTTTCATTTTTTGATGTAGGAATTTTTTCACCGTGCTTCAGGTGTAGTAAGTATACAGATCTGCTTAGCTAGGGCTGTATATTTAGTTTAATGTTGTCACCATCTGTATGTCAAAAAGTGTGTGCGCGCACACAGTTTTTATTTACAGACAAGGCAGAATCATGTCCAAACAAATTGAAGTAAGAATTGATTTTTGTAAGTCGATAAAACTAATTAGTGAGCAAAAGATTGTAGTATAAACAATTGCTAAATTCTCCCTTCATTTTTCTAAGGTGGGGTCTGAACATCAGATAACCAGGTGGTTTTCAGTCATTTTCATCTTGGCACACCCTTTCCACATTGGAACGATAAGTACTCCAATCCTAATTTTTTGTCGCCATCCATCATGACTATCACAAGTCTTCCTAATTTAAACACAAAGTAAATTTAATTAGTATAGTAACTGTATTACTTGCTGTGCACTCTTGTAATCACATCTGAGGAAAAAGGCAATTTCTTATAAGTTATAGTATATGAGGATAAATTTAATTATATTAGAATTTTCAAAGTTTATCTTGTAATCATAACTATTTATTTTATAGTACAGTTATTTTTATAAAATTTGAGATTTTTAACAAATTAGTTTTTTTTATGGAAGTGGCCAAAAAGGCATTCTATAGTTGGATGAAAAATTTAGTTGTGGATAGAGTAATATTTACATTCTATTAAGAAAGACATTTAAAGAAGAGAATTTTAACTGTAATTACTATTTGATGGAAACTGTGTGTGTATGATGATGCACTAGCTCATGGCAGAAACTTTGTTTTTTGTGAAGAAATAAAATGAAACCATTGACATAGTTAAGACAGGTGTAGTTTGAACACATGATGCTGCTAATCAATTTAAACACAGGTACAAAAGAAATAAGTGATCTAAAAAAGTATTATTGAGGTGTCTTAGTTATTCTAGAGGTAACGCCTATTACACCAATGATGACCCTAACACATGGTGAGGAAAAAAATAACTGGATTGGAAATGTCAAAATGGAATAATGTTCGGATTTGAGAGAGAGTGGGTTCATTGCAGCTAAAATTTTTAATCAGTTAACAGTGATGAAAAATGTCTTAAAGATACCAAAGTTAAATTTGAAAACAAATTGAAAAATTTCTATTTCACTACTATTTGTATTACATGGAAGAACTTACTTTGTGATTGTAGGCATAATTAACCGTCAACAGTACTTTTTAAAAGTGTAAGTGATGAGCATGTAACCATAGTTAATGAATGTGTAATAAGAATGTAAAATAACTTGTTCTACATTATCAGAAACTATAGTCTTATACAGGACACTAGCTGCCCAAAATAACTGACAGCAGTACTTTATGGGGCAGAATAATTAATAGCCCCATTGGAAATTAACACATGAAATGCTGAACTAAGTTCATGGAAAAGAAGAAATGCTGTAAGTCTAGGTATATGCCACAGTCCCCTAAACATAATTCACATAGGCATCATGAAGACAAGATTAGACTAATTATAACATGCACGTTGGTATTCAAGCAATTATTCTTCCTGTGATCTATATGTGAATGGAAAAGGAGAAAGCCCTAATAATTAGTACCATGAGACATACCCTTAGCCATGCAGTTCACAGTTGATTGTAGATGTGGAAGTATAAGATTGTGGCACTTGTTTGCAGAACTACACAAGAAAATGGTAAGTTTAACCTAGTCTCTCCCAAACCCATTTACATTTTTCGTAATTGGTGTTTGTTATATGAACCTACCTAATAGGCACCAGAGATTTGTCTATTTAAGCAGCTTATCTGACTAGTGTATCGTTTTTGTAACAAAGTTGCATTAAACATGGTTGGGTCATACTACAGAGGAATCTGTTACTAAAATTTGAATTTTGCATTGCCATTCATTGGCTTCACCAGCTCTATCAAACTGTCACTTTCCAATGTAACCTACACCTTGTGCAATGCTACAGATGAGGCCACACTACATCTCTGGTTTTGGGGGAGACCACTATCACACACCAGTTATACAATTTGAATGCCAAAGTTTGGTCAGAAGTAACACTTCCTTGATTCTAGGAGTCCATTAGTTTGTGCCTATCACAACGCTTTCCCTCTGACAGTCTGTGTGGTTTGTCAGTTTGTTTGCTGCACTCTTATTTCCTTTGGTGACAAGAAATTGGATTAGGTCAGAAGTCCTTGTCTCCAAGAATTAGATGTTAAATGAATTACTACATGTGCAAACAAAGTTGACACTCGGCGTGGTGGCTGATGGGAGCGACAGTACAGGCATTTCCAATTTATAGTTGCTCCCAAAAGCAAACACGCTGTCAACTTTTTCTGCGCGAATAATAATCTCAAGTTGGTTATTTAATATTTTTCATGAGTGACTTGAACTACAATGACTTTCTCTTTGTTGAAGTAATTACATGATTCTCAGTCTTTTCTCTTTAAATCTAGCAGAGATTTCTTTGTTTACCCATTTAATTGTTTTTCTTGCTCTCCCAGAAATTTTGTACATGTATCTCTCCATTTTTGCAGAGCCACTCTTGGTTTTTAAACAGAATTTGCATTGGAAGACCATGTATTACTGTCATAAACCAAACTATTAATACATGCTAATTGTAAACATTCCATTTTAGACACATCAGGCAAAGCTGTGTGAAATTTTTGGTTTTTAAAATTCAGTCTTAATCATACCACATATGTTACAAGAACATAGATGACCGGTTTCGGTCATATCACATGACCATCATCAGACCCATGGCATCCTTTGAAGATGGTAGGTGAAGCACTCTTCTCTGTTGCTGTGATGTTAACTTGTCTACATCACAGCAACTGAGAAGAGTGCTCCACCTACCATCTTCGAAGGATGCCATGGGTCTGATGATGGTCATGTGATATGACCGAAACCGGTCACCTATGTTCTTGTAACATACGTGGTGGGATTAAGACTGAATTTTAAAAACAAAAAATTTAATCACTGTTACAAAAATGTTTATTAAAATTGTTCAAAGTTGTGTGAATTGTTCCTGGCAATTTTATATTTTTATTGCTTATTTCTGTTCGTATCCATTCAGTAGTTGAGGCAAATAATATGTCATCAGCATCAGTGGGTCAGCACATAAATATATTTATCAAATGTTCACCCGAGAAAGGTGAAGAGTATTATGATATTATTTCTACTATTTTCAGACATGACGACGTATTGACTGTGAATTCTGCTCGTTGCTACATCTTGTACAGCAGCCAAAATGAATACAGCTTGCTAGTTATTTGGCTTTTTCTATACACCACAATTACAACCTCTTGTTATAATATGGAATGTGTCAGTTTTATGAACGTATAGTACGAGGTTTGCCCAGAAAATAATGCACCACATTTTTTTCTTCACCAATTCTTTATTGAACATAATGAGAATTACACACACCAAAAGAATGGTGTTTTATCTACACATCCATTTCTATGGCCTTCCTCCAGCATGAAACAAGGGCGTGTATGTCTGTAGGTGCTAATCCTTGTCCTGGTGGCGGAGCCAGTGCTTCACTGTGTGAATCACCTCCTCACCATCCTCAAAATGTCTCCTACAAATGGCATCCTTTAATGGTGAATGACATCAGCTCACTGCAACATGTCAGGTGTGACAGCCTCGGATGGTCTCCCCGACTGCTGCAAATCATGGAGCTCTGCCGAACCACCTTCCTCTGAACTCACCCTCCGTGCCCAGCGACTAACTGATGCTATCTGTCAAAAGTGATGGAAACTTGACGCACTCACTCAGGAGACTTCAAATAATATATATGTAACGTTTCACATTAATAGCATTGTTTTCAGCCGAAAAAAAGTGCATTGCTTTCTGGGTGGCCCTTGTATATTGTCTCACTGTAACATACTGATCATTCAAATAATATTTATCATGCATGCAGTGTTTTATACTTAACTATCCTCGATGTCTTTCTTTTTTCATAAACCTTCAGAAATTGTTCTGTGGAGGAGATTGATTTGCCAAGCAGATAGGCATTTGGTCTGTGTTTGAAGTTAATTTTGTTTGGGAATTCACAGTTCAAAAGTTGTCATATTGAGTAATCCACTGAAGTGCATAAGCAGTTATGGTTGCAGTTAAATTCTGAACGTTTGAGGGTTCCTGCTTTATAAGTGCAAGGAAACAAACATAACTCACTGGAAATTAGTCCCAGCACTTGTTAATGTTATACGTGTGTTAACTTTATATCACAGCTTCATCATAACCCACACACCCCCAGCAAAAAAATCGATTGTGTGCACACCATAGGTAGAGGTGGCTGAATGATACACCGCCCATTGTTACAGTGTATTTCCCCACCACTCGTCTTCTTATTTGCACACCATCCTAATAGAAATAAATTCAAATAAAGAGTAAGTATACGTCAGTTTGAAAGTAAGAATGCCAAATGAGAACATATGTCTAGTTTCCACTTGACACGATATCCATTATAGCTTTCTCATAGTCAGTGTGCACACTAACGGGACAACCATGGGTAAGTGATTATCTGCAAACAAGGTTCATAGTTTCTTATGTACAGTTGCTCCAGAATCCATCTTCTTGTGGCCATTCCATTCTCCCTATACATTTCCCACTTCTGCTTAGTAATGTGGTATAGTACGATTGCTGTATTGTACAAAACAGTTTTGTCACTTCTCACAATGACAAGTAAAAGTTATGTTGCAGTTTAATCATTGGATATGTTTTAATATGTAGCCAAATATACAACCGAATGCAAAGCTGTTTGTCTTGGGATGGTACAGACGTAAGTCCTATACAGTTTGTCATTTTAAATTTGTTCTCAAAACTGCTATTAAATGTTGTGCAGCTGTTTCCACACCCACATCTATGTTGTGAAACATTGAAGCAGTTTGTTCCTGTATGTGTGGATAAGTTGTCACCACAGTACAACTGTGACAAACCGTAAACACACTCACAAAGTTGTCGTAGAAACCAAGGCGTAAATGGATATCTAATACCGACTAGGAAATATTTAATAGCATAAAACTCAGTATTTTTCAGTGGAATAATTTACTGAAGCCTCTGATATACTTGATGACCTGCTTTGTCATCACATAACAGATTAAAATAACTTTGAATGGGGTAGCAAACATCTGTTAAGACATTTTGAACATATCATAAAAAGAAGTATCTCCCAGAGTAGGTCTGTGTTTCATGCTCAACTTTTAACAGATTCTGTTCAGGGCTTACGTTGCGCTTTCAACCAGTTCTTGTCATAATAACTGTCTCCCCGCTACCAAATTTCTCCAGTGCACACTCTTACTGTTTCTTACTATAGCCACGCCATTTGTAAACCCTAAATTTATGATTTACGTGTACAGCCACGTGAGGGATAACCCATGTAAACCAGCATGTAAATATTGTTCATCATACTGTATTGGTACTTCGTCTGAACACTCTCAGAAGACACAATTGTACCGACCAACCGCCATGTCGTCATCGACCGATAGGTGTCTAAAGATGTGAATATGGAGGTGTATGTGTTCAGCACACCGCTCTCTTGGCTGTTGTCAGTTTTCATGATCAGAGCTGCTACTTCTCGGTTGGTGTCACAAGGGCCGAGTGCATCCTACTAGCTAACAGCACTAGGCAGACCCGGACAGTCACCCATCCAGGTACTAGCCTAGCCCGACATGACAGTGTGTAACTTGGATGATTTGACAGGAACCCTGTTGGCACTATAGTGATATAGTGATTACTAAATCAGTCAGTGAAGATGAATGGATTATTGGCGTCTGTAAGTCATTTAGAATGGAAGCTGCCTGCTGTGAACCAGTCATAAGTCAGTTCCACTAATCCCCTTGCGATGTCTAGTAAGTACCTATCTGGACACTCAATCAGTAGACTTGTATCATCTGGGGGAAAAAAGAAGTTTCTTGGGAGACCTCCAGTGCCTGTGGTAAATCAGTTATGTAGGTCAAGAACATGAAGGGACCAAGAACTGAACTTTCTGGGGCTCGTTATTTAATGTTTTTTCACTATGACTTTGCATTTCATAGTATCTTTTGTTAATGAGACCCCTCTGTCTTCTACTGTCTTATAACGCAAGGGGAATATCTGTAATGCCACATTATGTTTTCATCTAGAGTTTTATGATATGCACAGTCAAAAGCCTGGGCAAAGTCACTGCAAATGCCAAGCGGGTAATTTTTCTTGTTTGGTTCTACCTATAACAGATAGTTGAGAAGCCCACTCATGGAGAAAATATATCAAATGGCAACAAACGGAGCTGACTTTTTTGAGGATGGTGATGTTGAAATTGGTATCATGTCAATGGTGTAATTGTGGCATTGATCACCCAAGTACTAAAGGCAACTAAATCAAGTAGAAAGATTGACTAGATAGACAGTGGTACTACATCCCAGAAAGGAACTTCGAAACATTTAGCTCTGAGCAGGAGAATGTAGAGGAACTGGGTCTCAACATTAGAAGGATAATTGATGAAGCACTGGAGAGATATGTTACTAGACGAATAGTCCAACAAAAACCATCAATAACATAAAATTATTTAATTGGCAAGCTAAAAAATTCTACTTACCAAGCACCGGCAGAACACACACATAAAAGATGTTGTGATAGGCAAGCTTTCGGAGCCAGTGGCTCCTCCTTCAGGCAGAAGGGTTGAAGGGGAAGGAAAAGGGGTAGATTTTAGGAAAGTCAACTGTAACCATGGGGAGACACCGTCTTTCCTTCTCGTTCCGTATGGTAAGTCTCCCCTGACCCACGGTTCTGGGTGACTTCCTAGACCTCTACAGTCCTTTCCCTTCACCCTTCTTCCTCCCCCTTCTACCTGAGGAAGGGGGAGGAAGCTTGCCTATCACAACAGTCTTTTATGTGTGTGTTCTGCTGCTGCTTGGTAAGCAGATTTTTTATCTATCCAGGTAAGTCATTTTAGAAGAATACTTTGTAATTGAAAGGACTCATCCATGGTATACAGTCTCTGTAAAGAAACTCTAATGAAATAGTGTCTACTGCATAACAGATGGAAAAACAACGCAAAGGGCCATAGGGAGAAATGCTGAATTTAACATATTTGAACACGGGGAAATACATGATGCCTTCAGTTACTTCTGTAGCCAAGTCACGAGGCCACTCACAAAACGGTGAATGAAAAAGCTATTGATGGCACCAAAGTTAGTGTTCAAGACAGTTGTGGACAGCACAGGAACCAAATGTGATGGCAGAGAAACAAATTGAAATCCTGAAGTACTAACCCAGTTTCATTCTCACGCCACTGCAAAAATGAGTGATTCAGATATTAGTGTCTGCAGCATTGAAAAACAGCTGAAATTGCTAAATTCGAACAAAGCTCTATGGCACAATGGCATCCCCATCAGATTCAACACAGAATTTGTGTCAGAGTTAGCCTCTCTTTGAACCATAAAAAACTGTATATGCCTTGAACAAAATAAATAAGTTTGTGCAGTGGCTGGAAGGAAGCATAGGTGATACCCGTTTACAAGAAGGGCAGCAGAATCAATTCAGAAACTGCCATCCAACATCTTTGACATGCACATGTTGTAGAAGTTTAGAACATATTCTGAGGGTCAAATGTGATAACATATCTTGAATGGGATGACTTCCTCCATGTAAACCAGCATGAATTCCAAAAATATCCACACGAAACAATGGTAGATGCAGTAATATTTGACTTCCAAAAAGCATTTTACTCAGTACCATACTACCACTTATCAGTGAAAGTATGGTTGCATGGGTTATCACACAAAATTTGTGACTGGATTGAGGGTTCTTGTTTGGGAGAACAAAGCATGTATCATGGATCGAGGGCCATTGACAGATCCAGGCGTGTTGATAGTCTCTCTCTCTCTCTCTCTCTCTCTCTCTCTCTCTCTCTCTCTCTCTCTATCTATCTATCTATCTATCTATCTATCTCTGTTATTTGTGTTAATCTTGTGAGAGGTGTTCTGATAAAACTGTGGAAAATATCAATAGTAACCTACAAACTTTTGCAATGGTGCACTTGTGTGTGATGAAGTACTTTTCTGAAAATGCTGCAGAAATATTTAGTCAGGTCTTGGTTGCATTCTAAAGGACACAATAACTGGCACCTGATTTTAAATGTTCAGAAATGTAAAATTTTGCACCTCATGAAACACAAATCTGGAGTATGCTGTAACTACAGTATCAGCGAGTCAGAATGGGAATCACTCAACTCGCACAAATTCCTGTGTATCAATCTGCAGTGATAAGTAGAATCATCACAGAGGCTCAGCTGTAGGTAAAGAAAGTGATAGACATAGGTTCATTGGTAGAATACTGGGAAAATTCAGTCTGCAAAGAAGAGTGCATAAAAAAACACGTGTAATCCAGCCTAGAATTTTGCTCAAGCATTTGAGACTGACGGGATATTGATCAACAAAATGTATATGACATTATAATGATGATAAAAGAGGCTAAAGCAGTTTACGAATAATTTTTTTTATATCGAAGCAATCACAACCCTTAACAAGCTGTCCCAGTATGGATGCCATGATGCCATATTTGTTATATGTACAAAGAAGAGAAACACGAAAGGTAACAGGTTCATTTTACTATAAAAGATGCTGAAAAAGCTGAACAGGTAGACATGTCCAAGACAGCCACCACGTAACATGTAAAAGCTTCAAGAGCCATTATTAAGTTAGAAGTATAAAAATGTACGAAACACACTATGTATCTTGTTTAAGGGACATGAAGACAAGATTACACTAATTACATTGCGCACAGAGTCCTTCCTGCACTCCATACTCAGATCAAATGGGAAGAACCTCTAATACATAGTGCAATGGGAAGTACATTTTGCCATTCACTTCATATTGGAGTGCAAAGTATAATTGTAGGTGCTGCTCTATATGTTATGGTAGACACTCAACACATGCCATAGGTATACTTCTCCTTCTTAGGAAAAAGGTTGCACTTGTTGGGTCGCACTTAAGCCCTGCTCCTTGTAAACATGAAAATGCAATTCATTGCATGTCTTTTGTGTAGGTGAAGATACCAGTACAATACAAGGCATATTTTTATCATCATGAATTGATGGATTCTCCATCTAGAGGTAACTGTAAAATCTCCTGAATCATCCTTGGAGAAACGTGTGCCAAATACTAATATAGATAGTCATTCTTTTGGCTGGCGTATGGGATGTAAATGTCTTGATTATTACTATGGATGTAGCCGCATTACTTAATGGTATTCATTCAAAGACCTTTAAAGCCTGAAGGAAAGGTATTTCATCTTTCAAAGCGGGTTTCATGCAACAAGCACAGTAAAACTTCAGATTTGCCAAGGGCTTAAAGATAATATGTCTCTCAAAATTTGTCACCTACCTGAGGCCAGTTATAAACAAGAACTAGAATTCCTGGCACAAATCTTCCAGTGTATGAATGCCTGCACCAATTAAAGTTACAGTTTTGTGGTTCTAAAAAATCTACCCCAAAAAAGTATGAGACTGACAGTTACATGACCACCAGGATATGAATTTTGTGACATATTTGTTGATTGTTTGCTTGTTAAACATGCATTTAACTAAACTAGTGTGCTTGATTTACGAAACTGGGCAGTGTTGTACACATGAGGAAGGTGGATCTCTAAAAGTTTGTAAGGTTAATTTGGTGGCTGTACTGGATCCACTTGATAAGAAACTAGTCACTGACTTACATATTCATTATATGACTTCCCTGTACTCAGTCTATGAACAGTATTGTGCTATGATGCTGAGAGGGCTTGGTCCTGTGTGTGAACAACAGCAGCAGAACTGGTACTGCTGTTGTGTAAAAGAAACACAGCTTTGGTTTGCTGTGTCCATGGGTGTTAACTGTCATTGGACTCCATGGTTCATGCAGCACGCTACTTCAGTCTTCTGATCTATTGGCATATTGGGCCTATGTGTAATCTGAAAAGCTTGAATGATTTCAAGAATTTGTCTAACAATAGGTCTACTAATTTTAATGCCTAATGAAACATTTCCTGGTCTGGTTTGTACCGAACAACAACTTCTGCATATAAAGGTTGCGCAAGGGAGTGTAAAGGTGGCCGGTATTACTTACAGATCTTCCCATGAAGATCAGCTACCCAAACTTAACAAGATTGCTCTGGTTTCTTCAACAGCTGGTGAAACACTAGTTAAGACGTCCCTAAGTGTGTTTGCTTATCATAATATATTGTAAGCAAATCATAAATTTTGGAGAAAGAAATTACATCGGAGACTGCTGATGGGGCAAGTTTTTCAAAACAGCTGATACACATCAGTGCCTGATTAAGCTGCAGCCAGTCTTTGTTTGAATCACAAAATACAGGAAATAATGCTAGAGGTAATGTAGTGAACACAATGATGGGGGCAGTTGCTTGGTTGCCATAGCTTTTGTCTGTTGACACAGTGTCACCTGTTCCAGTAATTGTTTCTGTTCTGCCTGCTGTTTGTAGCATGCTTCTGGTTGTAGCTTATGCTGCTGTTATTGTTCTGTAAGTTTGATGTCTGTTCACTCTATCATGCTGTGGTATAGTTTACTTTGTTGTCTGATGGTCCTCATTGTTAACATTCTGTTAGCAACAGTTTTGGTATTTATGGATCTCAATAAAAAAAACTCAAAAAGTAGGAAGTAGAGGAATTATTGTGACCATACAGTGATCAGTTGTGACATGCAAGTCCCCAATAAAGACAATCCACTCATTTTTAAGTGCTATCTGGCATTCTGCCAGATAGCTCCTTATTTGTGGGCAGGTTGTTACAGTAGATATCTATCTGAGGAAACAATGTGAGAAGCAGTTTAGTGGTAAAGACAACCAATCACTGCTGATGTTTTGTGGCTGATGACTTACAACCTTGGCAGAGGAAGGACTTAGCCCAGGTATCTGTCGAGCAATTGGCAGCTGAGGCACACTTTGCTCTACCCTGCCCCTGGTAAGAATGTGCCCTAGTAGCAAAAGTGTCTCTGGCCACTGATTGATACTAAGATCTCTGTTAGATACTAAACTGCTCATTAAAGAAATTCATCATCCACAATGTTAATTTTTGAAAAGGGTGGTGTGCACACCTACAACAAATTTAAGCCAGAACTCTGTTTAGTAATCTATAAGGGCCAGAAACTATACATAATTACAAAAAAATCATGTATACACAGCCCACAAAATTACTGGTTTTGCATTGATAAATATTGTGAAAATGATGTATGGAACATATAACTAATTAGCTATGTATGTGAACTTTTGAATACCACCCACTGATTAAGTGTTTGGATGGTAGCTGGGACTGCAAGGATAGACAAAACCAACACAAACAAAATTGTTACCTGGCACTTGCAGATAAGTTCAATATGGCCTCAAGGTGATAACCAAGAAAAATATGGAGAATCGTGTGCTTGTCTCGCGAGAACTGTTGAAGCATGTTCAAAATGACTGTGAGTTTTGGAGCCTTATGGTAACTTGAAAACAGATCTGTGTGATTCCAAATCAAATTTCTGAAATTAAGAGGAGACAAGCTGGTCTCTCCTCACCTAGGACAGGTGTAAGCAAACAAGACAAAGGCAAAAGTGATGTTCATTATTACTTTCATGATATGAGGTTGGGATGTTTTGAGTGGCAAGTCTTAAACAGAGATTTTATAGTGAAACCCCTATTTTACATTGTCGTTTGGTCCAGACTTAAGAAACGCAAAATTGAGGAAAGTGCAGAAATGACGAAAATGAAGGAAAAACACACACACACACACACACACACACACACACACACACACACACACACACACACACACACAAAAAGCAGAAACACATGTGATTGGCATGTATGGTTAAAAATCACAATCCTCTCCAATGCTTTGTATAAAATCTGTCCAAGTAAAGGAAATTAATTGTACAATACCGTCTTTAGACAATAATTTGTGGTAATGAATTTAGTTCTTATAAATCACAGATGTGTAACAGCAAGTAAACATTTATCAAAAAATTGAAATTGGTATCTGGGTATGAGGTAATCAAGCTATTTTCAGACATGCTATGGCCACAAATTGTGTGTTCAAAACACTATTTTTTAAAGACTATTCTTTGTGCTCCCCCAGAAAAAAAGCTAAAGTTGATGATGTTGAATTAAACGAAACACATCAGAGAAGCTAAGTGATTAAACCATAACATAAATGCAGACATCTGCTTAGTGACAAACTTTGTCGCCATTGCTATTACTGTTTAATGCTTTTCTTATGAGCTGCACTTCATATGCCCACCACCATTTAAAGTGTTATTTTAGAAACTTCCTGACAGATTAAAACTATATGCCAGACTCAGAAGTTCGATTCTCGGTCCGGCACACAGTTTTAATCTGCCAGGAAGTTTCATATCAGCGCACACTCTGCTGCAGAGTGAAAATTTCATTCTGGTGTTATTTCTGGCTTGATGAGAGAAACAGAGACATGAAAAAAATGAGTTTACTTCCCCAGTTGACAATACGAGCTTATCCGAAGTTGGCTCAGTGAATTTCTGTACATGGCATAAAATATAAATTTTATACTGCATAAAACATAAATTTAAAAAAAAATCTCAGGTGCTACAGTTTCGCTTCATGCTCTCTGTCACTGCTGCCAGTCTTTATGATGGTGCAGAGTATATAAGTGAGTAGTGTACGTAGTTGTTGCAACTGTATCGTGTCAAATTTGAATATGAAAGTCTTTAAAATGTGCTGTCTCAAAACCTTTGCTCTATTTTCATGTAACATCTCTGTCGTAGCACATCATCTACATGAAAAGTATATTTTCAGCAATTTACAAAATGCCTTTGCCCCTCCATGCTCTGCCATCGTTGAAGGGCCACTCTCCCTCTCCACACATCCAGTAAGTGAGCTGATTGTATGTGTGTCAGTGTGGTATGGTGGCTGTGTTGCCTATTGGGTGACTAAACAAGCTGACAGCCAATAAGAGTTCACTAGCCAGAAATGGGTGAAGGGTTGACAATTGATACTGTTGCTGCATACAGTACATCAGAAATACATGCAAAA
The DNA here is from genome assembly GCF_021461385.2 of Schistocerca piceifrons. Classification (NCBI taxonomy): domain Eukaryota; kingdom Metazoa; phylum Arthropoda; class Insecta; order Orthoptera; family Acrididae; genus Schistocerca; species Schistocerca piceifrons. The sequence goes on along the minus strand of NC_060140.1, from coordinate 844,437,307 downwards.
AGATGAGACTGAGTTATAAGTGACACAAGAAAAGGTGGTGACTGGGCCGGCCCCTTCGTCATGTATTTTCTCCATTCAGAACACTTCATCTTGTCTGTCTTGCTTTTCCTTTACCGCTACAACCTAGCACTACTTGTATCATAATGGCACAGTGAAGCTGAATGTTGCAAGTTTTTTTGACAACACCGATAATGGATCAGATCAGCATTTCCTCTCTCACATCTCCCCTCTCCACAACAGCCTAAAATATTCCCTTAACTCCGCCACCACCCGTGGTGCAAACCATCTGTCATTTGTGGCACTTATAACTTGTTTAGTCATATCAGATGTCAATAGGAAGAAAACGGGGTGAACTCAAGCAAGATGTCGAGTAAGAACTTAAAATTGAGGTAAACCTTACTAAGAAGAAATGTAAAATTGGGGAATTTTATAGCATTGGTCTTGCGGGTTTTTCAAAGGGGCTACGAATTTATGGTGTAGAATTGTGAGAAATGTAAAATCGGAGAACATAAAATCAAAGTTCCACTGTATTTTGATGTGCTTAAAATACTGAAGCAAAAGGCCAGCTGAAAAAAAAAAAAGAAAGAAAAAGATCTTACCATTGACTGGTGTCTGCACCATGACAACACTCCTTGCAACAACTGTGTGCTACTCAGTAAGCATCTGACCAAGAACATTGTAGCAATGCTGTTCCAAACCTGTCTTCTGATGACACACATTCAGACAAGCACAACCCACACACACTTGACCTGTGTATTGTCTACTTTACAAAAAGACCTTTTGGTCAAAAGCTCAACATGTGTGGCAGTGTTTTTGTTATGTCTGTGTGCGACTCAACATCTCTTCTACATGGTGAGTAGCAATCTTTCCTTTTCATAATATTGTTGTTGTTCCAACCAGGAAATAATACAAAATAGATACACTACATAACTATAAAATTTTGAGATAGAATTGTCGGTCATTAGTCACCTACAGGAGACAAAATGGACTATATAGAAGGATATGATACCATCCTAGGCTTTGGAGGTACTAGTTCCTTCCTTGGGGGGAGGGAGTAGATGACTCACAACCCAGTGTGCAAGAGACCCACCTGTAATGAGGATGAGAGGAGACAGAGATCAATACATAACATGGTAAATGATTAATGGTATTACATAATTAAATAAATGACTGTAAAAACCAGGCACAGCATGAATTATCTGCCTCATACTATTCTATCAGAGAAAAGGCTACCTGTGAAAGTACCACTTCATATACCAGACCTGCAATAATTTTTCTGTAATTTTATGTGGACATGGTTGCCATCCAGCTGTCCACCCTAATGAATGATCACAGCTGAACTGTGGCTGGGAGCAGAGTTTACCACCCAGGGGCAGAACATAGTGCTATGCACAATATGGTCAATTTCAGTGGCTGCCTCACAAATTATGCTATCTGGCTCCTACCCCCCCCCCCCCCCTCCCCCAAGTTTCTGTTCTGTCCACTAACCAGCTTTTCAGAACTACATATAAGGGAGTTGTCCTTGAAACACACCCTTCAATGTTGTAATCCTCCTGTCATCAAGCTCTGTTAGTCCCCGGCCCACATGCACTTCCAGCCCTGCACCAGGCCTCTAAGTTTAATCATCTGGCACCCACATTCTCTTTCCTAAATTGTATGGCCCACAAATTTGCATATAATAGGAGTTCTTTATTGAACCAGTTTCTCTGCTTGCACAGCAGATAGATCATGTGTGTGGGCCAGCTACATAACTTTCCTCACTAGGGCTTTTGGTCTATGATAAATCTTAATAGTTTTTCTGTTTTATTTTGGTAACTGGGAGTATTTACACTGGGTAGGAGGTGATCATTTGCTTCACATTCTGTTTAGCTTCATAAATTATTTTCATTTTCTACCCTCTGTTGCAGGTGGCAAGTGTACCAAATCATTTGTGGAACGATGCATTTCATACATCGGAGAAAATGCCACAGGGTGTGTTAAGACCAATTCATTTCTTAATTTGCCAAAGGAAGCCCTTATTAAGTTGATTTCTTCAGATTATGTAAGAATACTAAATCTGAATCTAAATATTACACCAATTCTGTTCACTACAAACTGACTGATAGTCTTCTGTTATCCAGCTTGCACTTGAAGAAGAAGATGTGTGGCGAGCTGTGTTAAACTGGGCCAAATATCAAGCAGGTGTTACACAACCAACAGCCCACTGGACTGAGGAGGAAAGAGCACGAGTATGTCAGCACCTTGCTGGAGTCATCAACCATGTTCGACTTTTACTTATAGGTAAATGGCCCTATTCATGAAGGTAAATTTATGGTTATTGCTGTATTACATGGAGGCAGAGGAATTCTATGCTTGTAAAATGTACCTAGACAAGCTCCTCATGGATGGTTCAAATGGGGCTTTCACTTTGAATGGATGAATTCAAGAAAGACTACTTTGAGTTGAGTTTGTTACAAGTGCTGGAAAAGCAGAAATTTGTATTGCTTACACAAAATTTTAAGAGCAAATTTATTATTTTGGTGCAGCACAAGAGGATGCTGTAAAATTGTAAATGCATGTATTTGTTGTTATTGAGATACTAGTGAGCATTAATTCAAAAATAGCCAGTAATTAATAAAATGTATCAGAAACATGGACACCTTCAAAATAAGCACATCACCCTGGCTATGTAAATAAGTACTTATTTGAATTCAGTTCAATGACATGAAATGCATAGAAGTAATGGCTATTAAAGCAATGAAGATACAAATACACCAAATGACATGAATGAAATAATGATCAGAAAAACTGGACAGCAACACAATGAATATGCTATGATTAATGAAAATTTATGCTTACAAAAAGCAGAAAATATGGTTTCAAGGTCTGATTGGGCATAAATTTTCATTAGTCAGAACATCCTCGCGTGATAAAGGTTCCAATTTAGTAGGAAATACATGGCAATAAAAACAGGGATGAACAACTTTTCGCCGGCCGGTGTGGCCGTGTGGTTCTAGGCGCGTCAGTCTGGAACCGCGAGACCGCTATCGTCGCAGGTTCGAATCCTGCCTTGGGCATGGATGTGTGTGATGTCCTTAGGTTAGTTAGGTTCAACTAGTTCTAAGTTCTAGGGGTCTGATGACCTCAGCTGTTAAGTCCCATAGTGCTCAGAGCCATTTGAACCAGCCGTTTTGAACAACTTTTCATATGAAAATTCATTTTGAAGTGGAATAAGATCTTAAGATAATGGCAAGAGAGGATGAGAAAAAGGTTGAAAGAGAAGTTCTCATACAGTGTCAAGACAGGATATGAAGACATGTAAAGAAAAACGGGCTAACCCTCAAATGTAAAAAAAAACTAGAGATAAGTGTAGCCATCTGTTGTTGGGTACAGGAACCATCAAATTGACATTGGTCTCACATCTAAATACCACTTAGGGTTGAGATCAGTGTCAGTTTTAACAGTTCCCATACCCAGCAACAGATGGCAACACTTACCTCTAAGCTTTTACATTTGAGGGTTATCCCATTTTTTCTGCGCATGTCTTCATATGCTCTTGTACATATTGTACATTATCTGTCATTCCCTAACATATACTAATTTTTCTAAGGATTTAATCATCTTGCATCACATTATGTTTTGTACACTCTTCTATGGCAGCAAATTCAAATAAAGTGCCTTGATTTTTCTCAAGTTTTGCTTCCATAATGAAGCATAATTTCAGAACTGTCACCTTTGTGTCACCTTTACTTTACGTGTAGCAAATTGATCATCATCTAACATGCCCTCAGTTCTCTTTCCTATTCTACTGTACGTTATTCCAGACAGACAGGCCAATACAGTAATAGCTCTCGAGAGAGTGGAGACAACACTTTGGAGTTGCTGAGATAGTGTCACTATGTTGTCAAGTCATTGTCATCCTCAGATGTTTGCTCAAAGGTTTACATATAGAGATGTAACGCATTATTATATTAGGCAAACCTTTTTTGCTGTTATTGAATCCTGTATTATTTGACTGAATCCAGTTGGTATTAATTATTTTTACTTACTGTGTGCCATAATCTTTGTTTGTCACTTGTTTGCAAAATATGATATCTTTATGTAAATTTTTACATCCTCTCTCTCTCTCTCTCTCTCTCTCTCTCTCTCTCTCTCTCTCTCTCTCTCTCTCTCTAACATTATTATCATCATCATCATCTTTTCAAAATTATTGTTTTGTTTGCCACTGCTGTCACATCCTGGTCAGTTAACATGAGCTATCTGCTTTACAGACAGCCAGGTTTTTGCAGAAGAGGTGGAGCCCACAGGAGCTGTGCCAATGGAACTCTCTTTGGAAAGATACCGCTATGCAGCTCTTCCAAACAAATTCCGTGAGAACTGTGAAGATAAACGTCTGCAGCCAAGAGTTTTTCTCAAGTTCTTCCCAGATTCACAGATCCTTGTGCAGGTGAAACACTCATGTGTGGATTATGCTTACTGCTGCAAATACTGGTCATGTGTCAAATATTACATAGCTTTGTACAAGAGTGAGTAAATAAATAAGTCAAAAACACAGTAGTGACATGAGTGCTGTGAGTACCAGATTAAAATTTATTTTATTTTCCAGTGCACTCCCATAGTGACTTTAAAAAACTATCCCATCATTTGACTAGGCTCTAAAACCTACAGTTCAGAATTCTGGTGAAAACTATAGCACCCAAAGAGTGATCTCTTGGCCCACAGTCTCATTGTCTTGAAAGTGCTGCCCACCCAGGTTTATAAGGGGCCTAAATGGCTGAAACTCAATGGAAGCTGTGTGGTGGATGTTTGAACTATTCTCAATGAAATGTTTGCATTTGTCTTGCTCTATGAGAACAGCACTGTTGTACAGATGATTCATGTCCCATATCATGAGTCTAGGTTGTTTGTATTTTGTGGCCTCTCAGATTTCTTGCAGAATGGCACGATAGGATGTGGCAGCAACAGTCTGACCTTAGGGTCGTAATTTCACCAATATGACATTTAGTATGTCCAAAAACACTGTCGCAATAGCCCTGAATGCCAATGGTAGCCTTCAGAACGTAGATAAAGATGTGTGCATGAATGTCAGCAGTGTTAGAAGATGGGTGAAATGCTTAAAAGGTGGGAACACAGTCATCCAAGGTGAGCACTGTAGCAATCACAGTGTAACTGCTTCCATGTAACTTCTTGCGTGTAACTGCTTCCACTGTGCACAACAAAAAAGAGTTGAATTCATTAAGAAGACAGATGTATCACATGGACAAATCACTTGCAACAGGATATAGTGCAGTGCACAAAATATTTCAAAACGTGGGTTATCAAAAATTTGGTGCCTGTTGGGTGCCACACGCATTGACAGAAAGCCACAAAGTTCAGAGAACAACTGTCACTCAGTATCTTCTTAAGTTCTTTGAAGATTTCAAAAAGGAAGGGGAAGACTTTTTGACTAATATTAAACCAGCAATGAAAATTAGACTAATATTGTAACCAGCAATGAAAACTAGTTCCACCATTATGAGCTTTATACAAAAGACTGGAGTATGGAATAGCAGCAACCATTTGTCGGAGGAAGTTATGGGCAGTGTCTTCTGGGATGCAGGGGGTTGCATTGTGGTTGATCTTGTTCAACCTGGATGGACCAGAAATGCTGTTCACTTTGTGCAGACACTTGTAAAGCTTCTTCATTCACCACATGGTAAGTGGAAGATTATCCTACAGCACAGTACTCTGTGGCTTCACAGTGCTTGTATCACTGTGAAGAAATTAGATCAGTTGGGTGGGGTAATGGTGAAAAATTGATAGAAAAATTTCTGGATTAAGATTATGTATATGGTTAATCTATAAACTATAAATTAATATTCATAAGAATGGCATGGTCATGACTTTCATAACGGCCCTGACATTTGAAGTGTATTGTTTCATACTGCCGATGCCTAGTAGCAGTTGTTTTTCTAGTTTTAGATTGTAATTTAATTTTGAATTCTATTTCCTATGCAAATATTTCCAGAATATATGTGTTACTTTACTTCTGTAAGTATTCTCATTGCAATCACAATTTTTTTCATTACAAAAATGTCATGTCACTGATTTATTTTCCATGTCATTTTGGTTTCTTTGATGGGTTCCATTCAAAGTTTCCACTAGTTTTATACAAAATTATATCTTCAGGACAAGACATCTTATCACAGAGTGTTAAACAACTGGTATGGCTCTGCAAAGCAAGTGTGGAGACTGGTGTATCGTGCATCCACGCACGGCTATTCTGCAGAAGCATTCCACCGCCATTGTGATGGGATAGCACCGACATATGTGATTGCATTGGTGAGTTATCAGTCTATCATTTTATCAACAAGAATTATACTTTTGTAGACAAGAAGTTACTAATATGAAAATTAATATCTAAATATTTGAATATGTTGTGGTTTATGTCATAACCTGATTTTACAGTGCTACGTAAATAGTGCAGCTGGATCATTGTAAGTTTTTCATTGAATGGAGGAAGTGAACGTAGCCACCCGCTACATAGTTCAGAGATTGAGCAGTCAAAAGGCACATTAATAAAACTGAAATTGTTGCTAAAGTTTCAAACATTGCTCTTCGTCAGAGCTAACTAACAAAAACACTAAACAGCTGCATTGTCCCAACTTAGTAGCTTGGTTGTGATGTTGTGGTTGTATGAGGTGGAGAGACTGAAAGGAGAAAGGAGGTGAAGGGCGTAGGGAATAATTGCTGGTGGGTGGGTGGGAGAGGTCACAGGAGGACTGGACAGGAATGTGGCACTGGTGTACTTGTCCTGTCACTGGCATGGAGAATTGTCTATAGCACACAGTGAGGTTGGAGGAATGTGGTATGAGGGGGGGGGGGGGGGGGGGGGGGGACAGCACAGATGAACTATGGAGAGGAAAATGTGAGAGTAAATGAATGGAATGAAGAGCAAGGGACAGAGGTGAGTATGGAGCAGGGGCTAGTGAAAATTGAGGGCAGCAGGATTGCAGGTTTGGAGGATATGTTGTAAGAACAATACCTGTCCATATAATTCAGAGAACTAAGAAGGTTGAAGATGATTCAAAGGGTGTGGGTTGTGAAGCAGCCATTCAAGTCAAGCATGTTATGCTAATAGCTTGTTCTGCCACTGGATATCAACTCTGCTCTCAACCAGTTTGGTGGTCACCATTCATTCAGGTGCACAACTGCTCTGTGGTCATTCCCATACAAAATGCTGGGCAGAAGTTACAGTAGAGCTGATGTATAACGTGGCTGCTTTCACAGGTGACTCTGCTTATGACAGGTTCAGATATGTCTCTGATGAGTTTATAATAGGTTGAGGTGGATGGATACACAGCACAGTCTTGCATCTGGGTTTTCCACAAGGATACCATCCATGGGGCAAGAGGCTGGGAGTACAATTGATATAAGAATGGTTCAGGATATTTCATATATGTAGCATAGAAATTTCATAGGTATATCATAGATACTTTGTTAATATATCATTATTATTTTGTAGAAAATAAAAGGTACCTGCCAACTGTCTGACCCTTCTACATACATCCCCATAGTGACCCCATTATAGATGTCCAGCACAACCTCCAATTCCTCCTCAAATTTCTAGGCCTGTCCCAAAACCTCTTTCTTGAATCCCTCTTCCTCCTCAAGCCAACTACGGAAATGACCATCCAGTTGTAGAAAATGCCGCTGAGTGTAAAATGCTCAACTTGAATGGCTGCTGCCCCATCTATGTCATCTGGACTCTATCCTCTCCCCCACAAGACCAGCTTCTCTGAATTACTTAGATGGGAATTGTCCTTACATTACATGCTCCAATCGCACAGTCTTCCTGGCCTTAATCTCTGCTAGCCTCCTGCCCCACACTCATGTCCACTCCATCCCAGGAGCCAACTTCTTTCAGCCCATACACACACTCTCTTCCTAGCATCTTATCTTTTCCTATTCTGTCTTCCTCTCCCAGTTCACTCCTCCATATCCTCATGTGCTCCATGAGCTCACCAGTGATACTGTCAAGGTCACATTCCTGTACTGTGCACCTGCTGCTTCTTCCTTTCATATTCATATCCAGTACAACTGCTGCTTCACTTTCTCAACTATCAGCCACTATCCCAACCCTCCCTCCCACTCCTTGCCTCCTTTCACCCCTTGTCCATCCAACACAATTCCTCAACCCAGTTGAGCTGCAAACCTGTATAGAAGTTTTAACTTTAAGCACAAAGTTGCAAAAATTCACAGGAATTATTTTATTGACATTTTTTTGATTCTTTAGCTGTCACATTTCATTGACATTATTTTTCAGCATGCGGCTTATCTGAAAATATGAAAGTTATTTTCTTTGTTACTAGGGTGCAACATCAGAGATTTGTGGCGGTTTCAGTGATGTCCCATGGGAGAAGACAAACATTACAGGCCACTACATTCCTTCACAAAAGGCTTTTCTTTTTACACTGCCAAATAATCCAGATTTATCACCAACCAAATTTAACATAGTAAAGAAGATGTTTGCAATATGCTACCATCCAGAGTAAGTAACAAATGAACACAGTTATTCAGTTTGTATGATGAATAAGATGTGATTTTAAAATATGACAAAATGTATATTGGATTTTCAGCAGTCTCCATTGTGAGTGATTATCAACTTCTTTTAACAGACATCACTAAGGAGGGTAGCATCATTCTGTTTTCTCATATCTCTGAGCTATACCATGAAAATTTTAATTTGACATGAATTCTTGCTCCCATAACTCCTTAAAGTAAAAATATGTTACTGGCTCCTTTCTTTTCTCTCTTATGTCTCCCTAGCTTTACTATGTCCACAGTGGGGCCAGTATTTTGTTATAACTACCTAAAAGTTGTGTTTTGGATCAACATGTCATTTGATTAAGTTTTAGCCTAAATTGATTGTTACTTGTGCACACAAGAAATAATTAGGGTTTATTCCAACACTGGTATGGTAAATTCACAACATTCATCAGCTATTATTATCTGTGCCTGGCTCACCTTGTGTCACTTTGGCTGGTGTTCAATGTGTGAATGTCTTCTGGAACAGTAGTTGCCAGAGTGAAGCAATCTCTCAGCTAACAGCCACAAATTTTAGTGCTGCAATTATCTCACAAATTAATGGAGTGAATGAAGATGTAGATAAAATATTAAAATATGGATAAAATTTTAAAAAGAATGTCCTGATAAAAAAGAAAATGACAAGATGGAACCTTCAGCATGAGGGACGACAAGGACAAGATTAGACAGATTACTGCATGTTCAGAGGCATTTGAGCTACAATTCTTCCGGTGTTGCATATGTAAATGGAATGGGAAGAAGCCCTTGTAACTGGTACGATGAGAAGTACTCTTGTTTATGCATTTCATAGTGATTTGAAGAGTATGGATGTAGATGGAGGGATATGTAGACATCTCTTTTCATGGAACTGTAGTTTATTCATCTCATGTCACACATTTGCAGTCCATTTGGTTTTTATACAGGAGAAATGTAAAAAAAATTGGAATACAGTTACAGTAATTTTTACACTAATAAATACTAAAATATTTCTTGGAACATGTAACACATTATATCCAGCTCAAATTTCCAGTTTGTTGTGCATAAATTCGTCCACTGAGTAATAACATTTCAGTGTTAGTGCCTCATACAGCTTTCTTTTAAGAGGACCTAAATTCATTTGCATTAACTTCTTCCTTTTTAATTTATTATAAACTTTCATTCCCATGTACAGAGGTACCAGTACCTCAAAATTTTCTTTGTCTCTTACGTCACGTGAGTGAACAAAATGGTTTCCCTCAAATAATTAATCTCGGATATATAAAAAGAGAGAATAATCTCAAGTGGTTGATAATATTTGCACTGCAAATGCAAAGCTGCTCCATTTGTTTGCTAGGTACTCAACATGTGCCTGCCAGCTCAAATTTTTATCCGGGTTTAATCCTACGAATTTGACTGAGTCAACTTCTTCTATATCTTGGGGGTTGTGAATAATCTTAATCTGCTCACATTTTGACTGTTTGGTTTTGAATTGCATCACATGAATCTTAAATATGTTGAGATCCATCCCATCTAGCTGGAACTATGTTTCTAAGGTACTGAGGGTACTGGTGGATGATTAGGGGATTTTTTCCAAATCTTGATTTTTCAACTAACACAGAAGTGTCATCTGTGAACAGAACTGGAGGGAGCTGATGCTTAACCGTAAGTCATTAACATAGAAGAGAAACAGGACTGGACCTTGTGGAACATGCTGAGATACTTTTTTCCATTCAGAATGATAATTTGCTATCTGTTTGATAAAGAGGATTTAAGCTGATGCAGGATACTTCCCCTAATGCCATACTTTCCAAACTTGTAAGTGAGCAATGCATGGCTTACAGAATCAAATGCCTTTGTGAAGTCACACAAAACTCCTGCTGCCTTATTGCTCTTGTCTAATTGTCTTATTTTCTCTGTGAAACTGTTCACTGCACCTATGGTGTTTATCCCTTGTTGGAAACCAAATTGCTTGTTTAAATAATAGAATATTTTGCAGTTAACTTTTGGATTTGAGCACCAGCAACTTTTTCAAATATTTTAGATATGACTGGGAAAATTGAGATAGGACAATAATCTCCCATGAACTCTCTTTCACCCTTTTTAAAAGTGGTTTGACTTCATCATATTTCAGTACCTCTCGAAAGCAGCCCTTTTCAAAACATTGATTTATCATTTGAGCTAGTGGGTTTGCAATTTTGTTGTGTACTTCTAATAACTTTCATGGATGATATGATACTAATTCTGATATTGCTGGATGAAAATAATTTCTGAGCAACAAATGTGGAATATATAATTACGAGGGCAGTTCAATAAGTAATGCAACACATTTTTTTTCTCGGCCAATTTTGGTTGAAAAAACCAGAAATTTCTTGTGGAATATTTTCAAACATTCCCGCTTCGTCTCGTATAGTTTCATTGACTTCCGACAGGTGGCAGTGCTGTACAGAGCTGTTAAAATGGCGTCTGTAACGGATGTGCGTTGCAAACAACGGGCAGTGATCGAGTTTCTTTTGGCGGAAAACCAGGGCATCTCAGATATTCATAGGCGCTTGCAGAATGTCTACGGTGATCTGGCAGTGGACAAAAGCACGGTGAGTCGTTGGGCAAAGCGTGTGTCATCATCGCCGCAAGGTCAAGCAAGACTGTCTGATCTCCCGCGTGCAGGCCGGCCGTGCACAGCTGTGACTCCTGCAATGGCGGAGCGGGCGAACACACTCGTTCGAGATGATCGACGGATCACCATCAAACAACTCAGTGCTCAACTTGACATCTCTGTTGGTAGTGCTGTCACAATTGTTCACCACTTGGGATATTCAAAGGTTTGTTCCCGCTGGGTCCCTCGTTGTCTAACCGAACACCATAAAGAGCAAAGGAGAACCATCTGTGCGGAATTGCTTGCTCGTCATGTGGCTGAGGGTGACAATTTCTTGTCAAAGATTGTTACAGGCGATGAAACATGGGTTCATCACTTCGAACCTGAAACAAAACGGCAATCAATGGAGTGGCGCCACACCCACTCCCCTACCAAGAAAAAGTTTAAAGCCATACCCTCAGCCGGTAAAGTCATGGTTACAGTCTTCTGGGACGCTGAAGGGGTTATCCTGTTCGATGTCCTTCCCCATGGTCAAACGATCAACTCTGAAGTGTATTGTGCTACTCTTCAGAATGAAGAAACGACTTCAGCGTGTTCGTAGGCACAAAAATCTGAACGAACTTCTCCTTCTTCATGACAACGCAGGACCTCACACAAGTCTTCGCACCCGAGAGGAGCTCACAAAACTTCAGTGGACTGTTCTTCCTCATGCACCCTACAGCCCCGATCTCGCACCATCGGATTTCCATATGTTTGGCCCAATGAAGGACGCAATCCGTGGGAGGCACTATGCGGATGATGAAGAAGTTATTGATGCAGTACGACGTTGGCTCCGACATCGACCAGTGGAATGGTACCGTGCAGGCATACAGGCCATCATTTCAAGGTGGCGTAAGGCCGTAGCATTGAATGGAGATTACATTGAAAAATAGTGTTGTGTAGCTAAAAGATTGGGGAATAACCTGGTGTATTTCAATGCTGAATAAAACAACCCCTGTTTCAGAAAAAAAATGAGTTGCATTACTTATTGAACTGCCCTCGTACTTTCTCTGTTATAGTACTGCTCATCAGTTTGTTTATAAAACTTCCTGGCAGATTAAAATTGTGTGCCCGACCGAGACTCGAACTTGGAACCTTTGCCTTTCGCGGGCAAGTGCTCTACCAACTGAGCTACCGAAGCACGACTCACGCCCAGTACCCACAGCTTTACTTCTGCCAGTATCTCGTCGCAGATGTAAAGCTGTGGGTACTGGGCGTGAGTCGTGCTTCGGTAGCTCAGTTGGTAGACCACTTGCCCGCGAAAGGCAAAGGTCCCGAGTTCGAGTCTCGGTTGGGCACACAGTTTTAATCTGCCAGGAAGTTTCATATCAGCACACACTCCGCTGCAGAGTGAAAATCTCATTCTGGAAACATCCCCCAGGCTGTGGCTAAGCCATGTCTCCGCAATATCCTTTCTTTCAGGAGTGCTAGTTCTGCAAGGTTCGCAGGAGAGCTTCTGTAAAGTTTGGAAGGTAGGAGACGAGGTACTGGCAGAAGTAAAGCTGTGGGTACTGGGCGTGAATCGTGCTTCGGTAGCTCAGTTGGTAGAGCACTTGCCCGCGAAAGGCAAAGGTCCCGAGTTCGAGTCTCGGTCGGGCACACAATTTTAATCTGCCAGGAAGTTTCATATCAGCGCACACTCCACTGCAGAGTGAAAATCTCATTCTAGTTTGTTTATACTCTGCCCCATCTACTGATGAAGTTCCACCTTTGTGACATCTGAAATAGTAATTTAAAGCTGCCCTCAGCTTGAAGATTGCTTTAAGCTCTGTAGGGCATTACTAGGTGTACATACATTAAATATCTAGTAGTATGGATACAGAGTGATTTAGCTGAAGAAAAGGCTGATGCTAGACTCACTGGAAGAATTCTGACGATGCTTAGTCTACCCAGAAAGGAAGTATGGCTGATACTTGAGTATTGCTCCTCAGTGTGCACTCCTCACCAGGTAGGACTGATAGGAGAAAGAGAAAGAACCAAAGAAAAGTAACATATTTTGCTGCTGTTACATTTAATAAATGTGAAAGTGTCATGGAGATGCTCTTTCAGTTCCAGTGGTGCATCATGGGGGGTTTACTGTTAAACTTCTCAGTGTCTGTGTTCTTAGAAGAGCCAGCCAACATGTTACTTCCTGTTACATATCTCTCATTAAAGACCAAGAATATAAAGTCAGAAGTTTAAGCTCCTAAAGAAGCTTACCAACAATCCTTCCTGTGCACAATTAATCAGTGGAACAGGAAATGGGGATTGTGATGGTGACGCATGAATTATTCATTGCCATAAACAGTACAGTACGTCATGGAATATGGGTGCAGATGTTCTGTATTATGTTGATATCATTTTCTCTTTCTTTTTTTAATCCTGCGTACTGCAGACGGGCCATAAGTCATGCCTATGCCATAAGTCCTCTTTGTGGGTGCTGCAATAAGTTTTTTTTTGTTTCAGCTGTGGCCCCATCTTTGGAGCTGGAGCAGATCTGCTTATTTCGAGCAACTGCAACAACAACATGGACAGTTATTCCAATTTGCCACATTCCTACGATGGAGAAAATGCCTCGTGTCTTGCTCTTATGGGAGATTACAATTTTACCGTGCGTGATTATGAGGTTTTTACACCTGCTGGAAAATAAACTGCACACTTCAAGTCATGTTGTGGCATTTATGTGTATTTATAGGTAACGAAGTTTCCTGTTTACTTAATTTCATTCATATAAACAATGTTTCCTGCATCTACAATCAAAATCTGGATATGAGGGTCAGAATTAAAATCATGAACAATCCACTTTTATGAGTGTTAATTTTTAGACAAACTATGTACATAATCTTAATCTACAGACTTCTCTGTCACTTATTGTTATAATCTCAATTTCTTTGCACACAATTTACATGTGATTCTGTAAATTCGAAAATGTTTTTGCAGTAGAATTCCATTATGGTTATTTGAATACACTGATGCACCACTTTCAGGATGCCCTCTTCAGTAAGAAACTGACTGACAACACACTGTCAAAACAGAACACCGATGTCAACCATTTTGTAAACATAGCCTATGATCACTTGATAGAAGTTATTGGTGTCACAGTGTTTCAACTCATAGTGTAAAATCTGTATATTTTGATAATACTTTCATTTTTATTACATTGGTTTAGTTGCTGATGAGACAGATTGTTGCTCAGGCCTTTCAGTATAGCATTCATATCTGCATATTGCAATCAAGAAATCAATAAGATGAGCCCACGTGTCATTTTTAGACTGTTTGCAATAGTGCTTGTAGAGCTACACATGTGAATTCCTTTATTTCTTTTACTGAATCCAAATACTATTGACAGCAATGTGTTATCCTCAGAAAGTTATCTCAGTTTTAGGCGTTAAACCTGTAATAATCATCTTGAAGACAACAGATGATCAACGACTGAAAACCTGAATAATCTTAATACTAGTATTGTTCCTACTGGCACAGAGAGTTGCAATAAAGGTTTCTTCTTTTAAAAAAATTCTTTTTATGTACTTCATTTTCATTTGTCCATAGTGGACCCCCTCTCCCTCTTTATGCACATATGAACTGTACCTTAAAAATAAAATGTGAACTTTTAGAGGCATGAAACCAGCTCTTTAATAAGAGCAAGGATATAAAATTATTAGGAATATGACTTATTGTGAGAACATTTTTCTACAGTAGGTGGGTGTTATATTATGAATTCCAATAGGGTACAGGCGCAATGGATTTTTCAAGTATAACAACATACTTAACTACAAGGTTGTATGTTTTTATATGTTTAAGTGGTCATATCAGTACATCATTCAAAAGTTTAAAAACTTCTGATTATAGAGAGAGCTTATTTTAAATGTCTCAGTGGCTATGCTCCAACTAAGTAAAATTCATGTCATCTCTAACATGTCAGGAGTTCCATTTCTCAGAAAAGTCCATAGTCATGACATGCATAAATGAATTGTGCGTATATTGGGTAGTGAGGATTGTGGTCTGGTTTAAGATACAGCCTCAGTTACCATATCAGTCGAGCCACATCACTGATGATTATCCCTTACTTAAGTGGCTGACAATACTGGAACATTATTATTAAAATGTAGCATTTAACAGACAGCATACATTGACACCATGTTATTCATATAAATAGGGAATCTCACTAAATAACCACAGAAATTTACCCAAGAAGGGGCAACATTGTACAGTTGTAATTTTTGATATAGTTGATTCAGTGAGTATGGAAACATGTTAATCCCTAACAGTGAAATTTGACAGGAAGCACAGAAAAAGTTATAGTGTGTCAAAAGATGAATAGTGAATCATTCAACACATTTGAGGTAGATTATTTTCATACACAAACGGAAAAGACTTTTGCTATTTGAAGAAGCCTCTGTGTGAGTTGTGGTGGGGATACTGATGTGGAGGGGGTATTGATCAATAGTGGTGTATGTGCCATTTTCAGTAGATGCAAAGGCTTGGCTAACTGAGCATCACACATCTGTTGTGAAGGAGTGTATTTGTAGTGGTGATTCTGTGATTACTACTCAGTGAGCATTTTGCATTAGGTTCAGACTTGGCTGACATGATTCTGTTCTTTATAGAAAAGCAATTCCAGTTTGAATGTCAGACTTTAGAGTATCAGGTTCTACACTGAAAAGAAAATCTGCTGGCTGACCTCAGACTATAACAACACCAGAAAATGTGATGCGTGTGAGAGCTTCCATCCAGCAGTCTCCAAAGTGTTCAGCACTTACACGTGCAGCTGTCCTGCGATTGTCTGACAGGAGTGTAAGGAGAATCCTGCACAGAGATCTTCATATCCATCTGTACAGAATGACAGTTACCCATGAATTAAATGTGAGATAGTTTGAAACTCACAGAATTGTGTGTGGAGACATTCTTCAGAACATTCCCTGTCACACTGTTTTGATTTTTTTTGATCGGGCCCTCTTCCAGTTGTAAGGTACTGTAAATAAACAAAATACCCACAACTGGGTAGCAGAAAACCCTCAGGAACATCATCACTGACCACTTCACAGGTATTGTGTGACAGTTTGGTGCACCAATACTTAATTTGGTGTGTGGGGTCCATATTTTTTTGAAGAAGATGGTGTAGTGGTTAATTCAAATCACTACTGCCATATGATAGAGACCTCCCTCTGACCTAAGTTAGCCAGTTTATTGGGGATGATGAGGAGGGAGAAATTTGGTTCCAACATGTCACACTTCTCGATGTTCTTGAGAAATTTTGAGAAAGTTATTAACTGAATGCCTTCTCCCTTCATGGGGAGGCATCACCTGCCTCCCTCCCCCCCTCCCCCCAAGATCACCCAATTTATCACCTCATGATTTTTTTTCTTTGGGGGCACATAGAGGCTCAAGTGTACAAATATCACTTTGCAATCCTGTCTGCACTTAAGGAGGCAATCACCCAGGTAGCGGCTGGTGTTCCAGAAATAACATGAAGAACTGTGGAAAACTTCCAGGAAATGTTTTGACAGAGTGTCAACAGGGACACCATTTACTGGACATAATTTTTTACAACCAGCTAGTGTAAAATGATGTAGTGTTCATTGTTCACAAATAAATGTAAATTCTCTGTATCTTTCTTTGTTTCTTTCTAACCACCTTTTGACATTCGGTAGGTCTTTTTGCCAGACCCTCTATATGATGCTAGTGCAAGTGAAGTACATGTTTTTATATTAATAATATGATTACACATGGATACTTTTTGAGTTAATTATGTGTCATATGATTAAATACAGTTATATGCACCAAGTTCAGAAATAAAACGAGAAAATATTTTTAAAAAACTGTGTGTTGTTGTCTTCAGTCAGAAGACTGGCTTGATGCAGCTCTCCATGCTACTGTATCCTGTGCACGTCTGTTCATCTCCAAATAAGTACTGTAACTTACACTCTTCTTAATCTGCTTATTGTATTCATTTCTTGGTCTCCCTTTCCAATTTTTACCCCCCCCCCCCCTCACCCCACCCCCCCACTTTCTTCCCTCCAGTACATAATTTGTGCCCTCTTGATGTCTCGGAATGTGTCCTATCAACCAATCAAGTTGTGCCACAAATTTCCTGTCTCCCCAATTCCATTCAGTACCTCTTCATTAGTTATGCAATCTACCCATCTAATCTTCAGCATTCTTTTGTAGCACCACATTTCAAAAGTTTCTCCTCTCTCCAGACAAAAACCTTCAGAAAAGATTTTCTAGCACTTAATTCTATATTTGATGATAATTCTCTTCTTTAGAAATGCTTTTCTTGTCATTTACAGTCTAAATTTTATATTCTCTCTACTTCGGCCATCATCAGTTATTTTGCTGCCCAAATAACAAAACTCAGCTACTACTTTGTGTTTCATTTCTTAATCTAATTCCCTTAGCATCACCTGATTTAATGTGACTACATTCCATTATCCTTGTTTTGTGTTTGTTGTTGTTCATCTTACATGTCCTATCAAGACACTGTTCAATTCATTCAACTGCTCTTCCAAGTTCTGACAGAATTACAATGTCATTGGCAAACCTCAAAGTTTTTATTTCTTCTGCCTGGACTTTAACTCCTACTCCAAATTTTTCTTTGGTTTAATTTACTGCTAGCTCAATGTATGTATTGAATAACTTCAGGGATAGGCTAAAAACCCTGTCTCACTCCCTTCTCAACCACTGCTTCCATTTCATGCCCTACAACTTATAAGTGCCGTCTGGTTTCTGTATACATTGAAACAGCCTTTTGCTATGTGCATTTTACCCATGCTACATTCAGAATTTTGAAATATAGTGTTCCAGTCAATGTTGTCAAAACCTTTCTCTAAGTCCACAAATGCTATTAACGTAGGTTTGCCTTAACCTATCTTCTGAGGTAAGTCATAGGGTCAGTATAGCTCTTTGCATGTTCCTACATTCCTCCAGAATCCAAACTGATCTTCCTTGAGATCAGCATCTAGCAGTTCTCCCAATCTCCTGTAAAAAATTCGAGTTTATATTTTGCAACCATGATTTACTAAACTGACTGCTCAGTAATATTTGCACCTGTCAGCATCTAGTTTCTTTAGAATTCCAATTATTACATTCTTCTTGAAGTCTGAGGGTATTTCACCTGTCTCATACATCTTGCACACCACACAGAAGAGTTGTGTCATGGCTGCCTCTCACTAGTTCTGACAGAATGCTGTCTACTCCCAAGGCCATGTTTCAACTTAGGTCTTTCAGCACTCTGTTGGATTCTTATCGCAGTATCATATCTCCCATATCATCTTCATCTACGCCCTCTTCAAGTTCTATAATATTACCATCAAGTTCATCTACCTTGTATAGACTCTCTATATACTCCTCCCACCTTCTTCGCTTGGCACTGGTTTTCCACCTGATCTCTTGATCTCTGAGCTGTGTCTCTTTCCTCCAAAGGTATCTTTAATTTTCCTGTAGGCAGTATCTATCTTTCATGTAGTGAAACATGCTTCTAAATCATTAAATTTGCGCTCTAGCCATTCCTCCTTAGCCATTTTGGACTTCCTGTCAATCACATCTTGTACATGTTTGCTTTCAATTTCACCTGCTTCATATGCTGAATTGTTATATTTTCTCCTTTCATCATTTAAATTCCATATCTCCTGTGTTATCCAAGGATTTTTACTAGGTCTTGTCCATTTACGTATTAGATCTTGTGCTGCCTTCACTATTTCATCTCTTGGAGCTACCCATTCATCTTCTATTGTACTCCTTTTACCTGTTTTAGTCAACTGTTGCCTAATGCTCTCTCTGAAACTCCCAACAATCTCTTGTTCTTTCAACTTATCCAGATCCCATCTCCTTAATTTCCTATCTTTTTGCAATTTATTTAGTTTTAATCTCCAGTTCATAACAAATAAATTGTGGACAGAGTCCACATCTGCCCCTGGCAATGTCTTGCAGTTAAAAATCTGGTTCCGGTATCTCTGCATCAAAAGAAAATTTCACTCAAGAAACTTATAAAGTAATGACAGAATTTCTGATAGCTACTTACCTTCAAGAGGCTGAATTTCAGTTCTGCTGATTACCAAATACTAAAATACATGACACCATCCTAGCTTTCGAAACCCCTGGGATTGGAGTGACCTGCCCCTCCTTTTTAAATTTCCCCCAACCTACCCTCCTGTCCTCCCCGAGGAATGAACTGTTAGTTCCAAACTATTGAAAGTACTGAAATTTTGCCTTCTGAAGGTAAGTAATGGCTAGAAATTCTATCTGAAGATTTTTAAATTTTCACAAAGTATGTTTTATTCATATATCCATAATGTTAGAATAACACTGAAAATAATTATCTGAAATGGGGAAAATCAGAGCTGAGAAAATTGTTATGGATATCAACCAAAATAATCAGCATGAAATGTCAAGAATGAGGAAATTAACTTGTGAATGCTTTTTCAACTTTGATGGTGTTGTAACACTTTTCTGCATAAAAAGCTCCATATGTAATCATGTTACTGGATTTATTGAATAGTTTCTTCCCTTGTCTTTTTTAAAGATGACTGGAATAATGCAAATTGAAAAATGTGTGTACAGTGTAACCTAGGCCCAATATCTGACTAGATGAATATTGGAAACAACCCTCAAATTAGTCAATAGAGCTGGCACTTGAACAGCATAGAACTGAAACCAAGATGGGCCTCACTACCCCAGTTTGATACTTCATTATGCAGTGATGCTAACTGAATATGCAACTTTGTTTACTCTATACCTCCATGTTGCACACTCTGACAACTGAACAAAGCTCCAGGGCCCCATGGAATGCCTGTCAGATTCTGTACTGAATTTGCAGTTGAGTTAGCCCCTCTTGCAATTACAATCTATTGTAGATCCCTCAGAAAACCATGTCCAATAATTGGAAGAAAGCACAGGTCACAGTCATCTACAAGAAGGATAGTAGACATGATCCACAAAACTACCATCCAGTACCCTTGACACTGATTTGCTGTAGAATCTTAGAACTTATTCTGACTCCAAACATAATGAGGTATCTCAAACAGAGTGATTTCCTGCATGTTACCAGCATTGATTCTGAAAAAATCTATCATCCAAAACCCAACCACACTTTTCTCACATGACATTCTGAAAGCTTTGGATCAAGGCAGTCAGGTAGGTGCAATGTTCCTTGGTTGCTGAAAACCATTTGACTCAGTACCACCATCTATGCGTATTGTCTAAATTACAAGATTTGTGACTGGGTTGAGGATTTTTTGGTAGGGAGGATGCAGCACATTATTTTGGATGGAGAATCATTGTCAGGTGGAGAAGTAACTTCAAAGGTGTCCCAGGGATGTTTGTTGGGACCCTTGCTGATCGTTCACAACAGTATCCTGTCACATTTGGAATCAACCAACTCATACAAATACCTGACTGTGACAGCTTGCAGGGATATGAAATGGAATGATCACATAGGCTTTGTTAGGAGTAGAGCAGGCGGTAAAGTGCCATGTATTGGTAGAATACTGGGGAAATGCATCAGTCAACAAAGGAGATTGCTTAAAAATCACTTGTGCAACCGATTCTAGAAAACTGTTTAAGTGTGTGGGATCCACACCAAATAGGGCTAACTGGGGATATTGAATGTATACAGAGAAGGGCAGCCTGAATGTTCACAAGTTTGTTTGATCTGCAGAAGAGTGTCACAGATATGCTGAAGAAAACGAACTGGCAGACTCCTGAAGGTAGGTGTAAACTATCCCAAGAAAGCTAACTTAACAAAGTTTCAAGAGCCATCTTTAAATGATGACTCTAGGAATATACTATAACCTCCTTTGTGTTGCTCACATGGGGATTGTGAGGATAAGGTTAGATTAATTATGGTACACACAAGGAATTTAAACAACCATTCTTTGCACACTCCATACATGAGTGAAATTGGGCAGAAATTCTAATAACCAGTACAGTGGGATGTACCCTCCGCCATGCACTTCAGTTGTCTGCAGAGTATAGATATAGCTGTAAGGAGTGAAAAGATGCCGATAGCTGGAGAGGATGTCTTTTCAACCACAAAATTTCACACTTTTTTTGTTCTAAATAAAAATGGCATTTTCTTTTTCTTAATGATGCACTTGGGTCCAAAAATATAGCTTAGTTGACTGCAAGTACAGAGTAAATTGATCACTTTCTTCAGGTTTAGCTACAAGCAGTTTATGAATAAAACTGAATGTGGTCAAGTGAGTCACCACAATCATTGCGTCTCTACAGACAAAAGGTAAGCTCCAGTGTTGATTAAGCTGTGCAACGTGGAGAGGAGGTATCCTTGAGTAAACTGAGGCTGGGTGATGGTCAAGTAAATTGCCGCCATTTACCTGTGTTACTGAGGGAACACAAAAATGTCACAGAATTTCTGACCAACTCTGCACAACAATGTATTGGACTGATCCTTCACTGTAGCTCATGCAGTGTCCAGGAAGGGATCTTGGTAAAAAGTTTGGGAAAAGTTATGAGAATCCCCTTCATCATCTGCTACCAGTCCTACCATGTGAACATGAATTCTCATTAGTTATTCTTGTTCTTTTATTCAGTGTTTTACATTCACTGGTTGTTCTGGAAGGTAGTTCTGAAAAAAATGCTAATTTTGATGTGTTTTACTTGTGGTAATGTGTTGCAGGATGATGGTGGGTTGAAGAGTGGAAGTAAAGTGACAAAACTGAAAAAAAATTGGAAGCATGTTATAAAGTAAGTTAAAAGAGGGGTTAACAGTGCTCACCTAAGGAGTCAACATTAGCAACAGTATACAGCAAAATTCACAATCAACATATCAATGAAAAGTAGATTATACTGCAAATGTAAAAGGGATTCACCCAAGAGATTAGGGCCAACAGTTCTGCTCATCTATATCTGATATTGCAGTCAACACTAGCTTTTGTGTAGTTTGGCAATAATACTGCAGTTTCTGGATGATCATAGTCAGCTCCACACGGTTAAAAGTGATTTAATGTATAGTGTTTGGAAAATGAAAGTGTAGAATAACATACTGGAACAAGTGTTGCACAGCAGATCCAATTCCCAGGTGCACATACAGCAAAGAATCAGATCCGGTCCATACCATGTGACAATCAATATGTGGGGCACAAAAAGAATGCCATTGTCAAAGAAGGCAGGGTGCTGCTCGTGACATATTACCACACCAAGCTGATCCATAATCAAGGAATGCAAATTGTGCAGTATGACAGTACCTAATATATCATTCTGTGAGCCTTGCAATTCAGAGCCATAACATGTAGCATCCAAACTCACCTGTCCCACAGCATCCTAGCAATGACAGGAAATGTGAAGGCAAGGGGAGCACTACAGTGGGTAAAAGCCCAGGATGACATTACATCCAGCTTGATTACCCCCATTTCAAAAGCTTCAGTCTCAGTGTCTGGTCATCCCATCTGCATTTCTGCTTCCAACAGAATGACAGCTTTGCTAGTTACACAATAATGTGGCTGGCGAATCGTGATGTGCTGCCTGTTCCAAAGAAAAGCCTTCACCTCTGAACACACAGCCAGCTGCCTGTGATAGAACTTAGCCACTTCAAGTTGCCACTGCTGTTTGTTCATCTCTGTGACTCATAGAAAATGTGGACCCATGGTTAAGAGCCATACCAAGTGACCCAAACTACCACCTAGAACCTGTTGGGTGAGACATGTTTGTACCGTCTCCCCTGCTGAACATAGTACCACCACCTTGGCTGTACGCTGTGTCATTGACTGGGATCCTGGACTTCCACCTTCAAGACGCCTGCCATCTCCAATATGCTGTCGGCACCTGCTTAAGTGCACATCTGTCTTTGAGAGTGCTGGGGCAGGTCACACGAGTTATTGCTGAGCCATGGAAGGCTTGCACCTACAGACTCCTTTTGAGAGAGTATGAGATTTTATGCTATTTTATCAGTAAGAATTAAAAAAAAAGCCATTTTATTAATAGAAAAATTCCGTAGTAGCTTGATGTATGAAGGTTAGTTATTCAGGAACTAAGATCCAAATCGCTATACCTATAGTTAACGGAATATGGTATCAACATTCAAACACAGATGTGGACAGACTCCCAGCATGCCTTTCCCACAAAACAACACTAATTTCACTGGTATGTCGCAGCATGCTGTTTACAGTGTCAGTTCAAAATCTTTGAAACAACTGACTAGCCCACCAACTGTGAAATACAGTCAACGATTCTGTTTTTGACAGCAAGGAATGTTGCAGCACCAGAAATTCCTACAGATAAGTGAGGTGTATGATCCCAACGTGATGAGTACAGCAAACTGCTTATAAGCTTCCAAGGATGGATGGGAAATGTCAATGATGAAATGCAATCAGGCCAACCACCAGTAACCTCAGAAGATTCGGTCAAAGCAATGGACGAAAAGATTTGTGAAGACTGGTGATTCACAGTTTCAACTTTAGTGCTGAAATTTCCCAATCTGGTAGAACAACTTTGTGTAAAAGTGTTTCTGAAAAGTTGTAATTTCGCAAATTATCAGCATGGTGGGTTCCCAGGCTGCTTACTGAGAGATGTAAAATGTAAACAATGGCTTGTGCTCTTGATTTTTTAGACTGATATCATAAGGAAGAGGATAAATTTTTAGAGAACATTGTCACAGGGGATGACAGTGCATTTCTCACATGACTTCAGAGTGTAAACACCACTCAGTGGAATGCTGCCACACGACTCACCGTCAGTTTCACGGCCAAGCACACAATCTCAACAAACAAGATAATGGCAGCCATGTTTTGGGATAGACATGGCGTCTTGTTAGTCAATTTTATACAGCAAGGGACAACAATAAATGCAACTGCTTACGACACAACCCTGACTAAACTTTGATGTTCAATACAGAATAAGCGACATGGCCTTCTGACATCTGGAGTTTTGTTGTTGCATGACAATGCCAGACGCTGTTCTGCCATTCACACCCAAATCTGATCTGATCTACTAGATGGGAATAGACTGTCCCCAACTGTACAGTTCAGACTTGGTGCCGAGTGATTTTCACTTGATCTACTACCTAAAGCAATTTCTCAGCAGCAAGTGCTTCGCAACATGTGTCGAGGCAAAAAAAAAGCAGTTAAAAGACTGGTTATCCTCACAGGCTGCAGATGTCTAAGACTTGGGGTATAGAAGCTTGTACAATGTTATGGTAAATGTTTAAACAAATATGGAAACTATGTCAAGAAATAGAGAAACATGTAAGAAATTAAATTAAAATAGTTTTTTGAAAAATCTGTGGTAGTTTATATTTTATAATAAATCAGACCGTATTATCCGAATAACCCTAGTATAAATGGAGAAGTGTACATTGTTGTCCATTTTGGGGAAGCTGAACAGACAGGTCATTTTGATGTTTAGAACTATATTTATTATATGCAAAGTTTTGTTATGGAGCACTTCCTGTTGTGGTTGTTCTATTAATTTGCCTAAGGTATTCGTCATGGGATTTGTGTGACACAAGAGCTGTAGTGCTGCACTTGACATCATTGCAAGTGCTGCAAAGAAACTGCTGTGCCATATGCAGCTCCAGGGAGTATCAGTGACTGAAACATGATATATTGCAATAATGTCAATATACAGGGTGTTCGGAAATTCCCATTACAAACTTGTAGGTCTTATAGAGGGGAATGAATACATTAAATTTTGAATAGGAACCCATGTCCAGAAACACTGTTTCCATTCTACAATGGTTGCAATTCAGATTTTTAACTCATCCACTCTTTCCTGAGAAACTGAATTATGCATTATGCAGTACAATTATTAGGTAACAAATTGAAAGCAAACATAACAAAATAATGTTGGTGGTCACCACATCGAGGTGCTGTTGTAATGCATCCGTACTGTTCTGTACTTACAGTGTGCTGGGTTCTTTTTTTGTTTTGGAATAATGTAAACAAATAATGTTTAAGAGTTAATACAAACAAATGAGCTTAAGTAATGGATGTTTTGTTATGTTTCCTTCTGAATTGTTACCTAATAATTGTACTGTGTTATGCCTAATTCAGTTCCTCAAACAGAACTGGATGAGTTAAACATCTGAACTCAAACCATCATAGAACAGAAATGGTACATTTCCAGACATAGGTTCCTATTCAAAATATTATGTACCCACTCCCCTCTACAAGTCCTAGAAGTTTCTAATGGGAATTTCTGAACACCCTGTATATTGAATCTTTTTGTGATAGCATTTAACTTACTTGGTGGAACATCTGAGTCTGAACTGGAACATGAAGACAGAGAGGCTAATGACTAATCTCTTGTTTGATGTATAGTGAATATATTATAAATTCTGACTGTAACTCCATGTTGTTGGAATACGGATTTAGTAGATGTCGGTATTGAATCAAGATTTAAAAAGATTTTATTTAGTCAGGAGTTTGACAATTATTACAGAGCAGATGTTTACTAGTGACACACATATTGACTGAACTCTTGCATGTGGTGACCCACAAGGCTGCAGTTGACAAAGTGCAGCGTTGACATTCCTTATCGACATTCCCTATTGAGTGTGTGAATTAGCACGCCTTCTGCCACACTGAAGAAGACAATCCATATTGTAAAAGCACAAGTAATAAATATATTTGCAGACAATACTGTTTCACTGATGCCTTAGGGTGCATGACAGCCACCTGCACCAGGTCCAGAGATCGGCTTCCTGCACTTCACCCGCTCAGCCTCCAAGCTCACTAAAAATCCTGACCCAAGGGGTGACCACAACAGGTGAGTTTAGATGAGCCATAATACATGTTAACCTGTTTGGATGTTTATAGAATCAAATGGGAAGTATTATTTTTGGAAAAAAAGCCTTTATAGTCAAATACAGGGTAAAGAGAGAAAAGAAACTAGGCCTCTTGGAAATGAAACTGAAGCAGATATTAATTTTTCTTCTCTCAAAAACAATGGCAAAAGTGTTAATTATCATTGGACAAACTGATGGGTACAATTAAAGAAGACCTTCATCCATGCATAAAAACTTTGAAAGCCCAGATTCATAAAAAGTGCGAAAGTAACATACTGGAATCCAAAAGTTGAACGAAACTATCAGTTGAATTCCTGGTACCAGGAAAAATCTTCATGTCAGTTCAGAAGGCATCTGAGACTATTGTTCAAGACACAGTCTCACGTTTTCACTCACAAACAATATCCACTATGTGATCATTATTTTAGTACACAGGGAAGATGTTCTTGGCATTCTTTGATACTGCTGTGCAGAAGAAAAAGCATAGGGACATCGACAAATGGAAGAAAAATTCAATCACTGTTCAATGCAGATTTATGCATGATATGAAAATTCAATTCCTTCTTTGGATTTTGTTCAACTTACAATAAAGTTTTATGCTTTGAGCCATCAGCTACCATAAGTCAATCTCTGCAAGTTCAAAGGCAAAAGCTTCTCTCCATTTGTGTACAGTAATGTGGCCTATCACAACAAAGTGTGATTAAATCAACCAGTGGCTTCAGCTGCCAGAGGCTGCAGTCATATATGGAAGGAAACATTCCACGTGGGAAAAATTATATATAAATACAAAGATGAGGTGACTTACCGAACAAAAACGCTGGCAGGTCGATAGACCACAAACAAACACAAACATACACACAAAATTCAAGCTTTCGCAACAAATTGTTGCCTCATCAGGAAAGAGGGAAGGAGAGGGGAAGACGAAAGGAAGTGGGTTTTAAAGGAGAGGGTAAGGAGTCATTCCAATCCCGGGAGCGGAAAGACTTACCTTAGGGGGAAAAAAGGACAGGTATACACTCGCACACACGCACATATCCATCCACACATACAGACACAAGCAGACATATTTATATATGTCTGCTTGTGTCTGTATGTGTGGATGGATATGTGCGTGTGTGCGAGTGTATACCTGTCCTTTTTTCCCCCTAAGGTAAGTCTTTCCGCTCCCGGGATTGGAATGACTCCTTACCCTCTCCTTTAAAACCCACTTCCTTTCGTCTTCCCCTCTCCTTCCCTCTTTCCTGATGAGGCAACAATTTGTTGCGAAAGCTTGAATTTTGTGTGTATGTTTGTGTTTGTTTGTGGTCTATCGACCTGCCAGCGTTTTTGTTCGGTAAGTCACCTCATCTTTGTATTTATATATATATATATATATATATATATATATATATATATATATATATATATATATATATATATATATATATATATATATAATGGAAGGAAACATTCCCTGCCAGCGTTTTTGTTCGGTAAGTCACCTCATCTTTATATAATATATATATATATATATATATATATGTGTGTGTGTGTGTGTGTGTGTGTGTGTGTGTGTGTGTGTGTGTGTTTGTTTTCAAAAAACCAAAAGCCTGTATTGTGACGGTCTTTTGGTTGTACCTATCTGCGACTCAGCATCACCGCTATATGGTGAGTAGCAAATTTCCTTTTCATAATATTGTTACATTCCACCCTGGATTTTCCATTGTTTGAAAAATCAAGATACATTCATAGGATGTGTTGACCTGAAAAAAGCATTCAACAGTGTAAAATGGTGCAAGATCTTTGAAATCCTGAGTAAAATAGGGGTAAACTATAGGGAGAGACGGGTAATATACAATATGTACAAGAGTCAAGAGGGAACAATAAGAGTGGACGACCAAGAACGAAGTGCTCAGATTGAAAATGGTGTTCAATCTGTACATCGAAGAAGCAATGATAGAAATAAAAGAAAGGTTCAGGAGGGGAATTAAAATTCAATGTGAAAGGATATCAATGACAAGATTCGCTGATGACATTGCTATCCTGAGTGAAAGTGAAGAAGAATCGCATGATCTGCTGAATGGAATGAACAGTCTAATGAGTACTTCTGCACATCAGGTTGGACTAAGCAGTGACAACATAAATAAATGTATAAAAAATAATTGAGAAACCCCTCAGCACTTAACAGTATTACTGAAACTTGTGCCTTTCCAGCTATACTAAACATAGCCCAGCGAATCTCAGTTCTTAAGACAGCTGCCACACAGGGAATAAAAATTTCAGGCTGATCTTCAATCTTATCCAATATAACAGAAAAGGTGATCCACAATATAACAAAAATTTTCTGAACCACCAGTTTTTTTCTTGAAAACAAAATAGCTTGTAAACTATTATGTCCATCAGTGTAGCAGCTGTAAAGGGAAAAAGTTACAACAGGACTTGGAGCCAGCAATGGAGTGCCAGGTCACAGTGGAGTCAATCCACTCCAGAAAGCAACACTCATGCTGAACGGATCAACATCTCTTTCACGTCACAGTCTTCTGTGTCATAAGACCGAGCCAGTCACCAGGATGAACGACAGCTGACCCGCTGCCAGTTACAACCTTGTCTCTTTTCAAGATAATTTGGTGTGACACGCAATCACCATGACAAAACCCTGCCAAAACCAACCCGTCGACATTCAAATAGCTGAGCTGTTATGAGATGCTAAGCCTGTGCTGTTCAGCGATATGTAGATCATGCGGATGCATTTACCTCTGCCAGCAAGCGAACTGCTGCCTGCCGCCCAAACCTCTGGATGCCTGGGCGGCCTTGCACTTTGTCGCTGCCCCGGGAGTATGAAGTGGGGGTCCGGCCAACCCTGCCCTCGCCAGATATTGACAGAAGACTTCCACACTCTGGACACTGGAGTATGATGCAGCCAGAACTTCTGGCAGCAACCACAGCTGGTCAAAATGTGGACTCCAACAATGCATCAGCATCAGCAGGGTGTGTGGTCAGCAGCCGGGCACCAATGCTTTGGGAAAATCCATGATATTCAGTTTGCTCGCTATTGTTACTGGCAGTTCTGAGCCAATGATTGTAAACAAACTGCAATAAAAGAGATATTGTAACTTTGACTGAATCTTCTTTGGCTGCATACACCATCCTTCCTCAGCAGAGAACGTCAACCCACAACTAGCCATCCTGGAAACCCCACTGTAATTGATGGTGCAGGAGCCAACCACCCTGTTATAGTGTTTAGTTCCTTAAGAAGCGAAAAGTGCTATGGAAAATGAGGAACATGTCATAGATATACAACAGATAAATTATGAAATATTGGGTTTAGAGGTACTGTTATGACTTAATAAAATATTGCCTAGTTAATAGGATAGCATGTAGTTCTTAAAACTGAAATTGACTTATATAGATCTGATACCACTAACTTTAAACATGATAGGCCTTAACAACTGATACCTGATACCGAGGCCACGCCTCTTTCTTATTTTACTACCATGCTATTCAAGGCTGTTGTAATTTCCAAAACAGCTTTGCATAAAGATGGTATGTCTACTGTTTGCAAATACAAATACAATGACTTACGAAAGCTGCAGTTTGTGTTGTAAGTCAAACAGAACAGTACTTTACTGAAAGCCATACCAGAGTACACAGCAACCTCTTATCTTGAACTTAAAAATAAAAACACATAAAGGCACTGTGAGGAAGTATACATAGGCAGTGGAATTATACTAAAGGAACAGAGTGTAAAATTTACGGGAATAACTACTTAAGACAACCTGAAGTATGACCTGCTGGAAGATTCTTTGACAGAAAACTATCTGAGAGCATATATTTTTTTTAATAACTACATTATGTAAATAGAGTAAAGCCTCTGTTATACTTAAGACTGCATGTTATTCTCTTCATTTTTCTCAAGTTATAATTAGATGACAGAACGCAAATACTGTGTAGACTACAACAAACTGTGATAACTTAAATATACCACTGGTTCTCGAAAAAAAGAGCTATGAGAATTATCAGTGGAGTGGAACCCAAAGAGTTTTGCCAAAGTTTATTCTTGGAAACTGATATTTCCACAGTAATAAACATGAACGTACACTGTAAGACAAAAGAAAAAAAATGATGCACCATGAAGGATTCATCCAAATGGGACGTAAATCAATAGATGTCATGTACATGTACAGACAGAAATGATACAGTTTCAGAAAAAAATTGGATGGTGTGTTCAAGAGAAACAGCCTCACAAATTGAGCAAGTCAATAATGTGTTAGTCCACCTCTGGTCCTCATGCAAGCAGTTATTTGGTTGTTACTGATTGATAGAGTTGTTGGATGTCGTCAAGAGGCATATCATGCCAAATTCTGTCCACTTGACATTTTAGATCATCAAAATCCTGAACTGGTTTGAGGGCCCTGCCCATAATGCTCCAAACATTCTCAACTGACAAGAGATCCAGTGATCTTGCTGACCAAGGTTGGCTTTGGCAAGCATGAAGACAACCAGTAAAAACTCTCACAGAGTGCAGGCAGACATTACCTTGCTGAAATGGAACCCCAGGGTGGCCTGCCGTGAAGAATATTGTTGACTTACTGCTGTGATGTAATGGTGCTGTGGATGACAACCGGTCATGCTAGGAAAAGAAATGGGACCTCACATCATTACTCA
Organism: Schistocerca piceifrons; assembly: GCF_021461385.2. Lineage (NCBI taxonomy): Eukaryota > Metazoa > Arthropoda > Insecta > Orthoptera > Acrididae > Schistocerca > Schistocerca piceifrons. The sequence continues at coordinate 844,406,792 of NC_060140.1, read as the reverse complement.
TGGCTGTCAGGCCATATGACCAGTGACAGTGAGGTTGGTATTCTACAGCTGTCCAAGGCATCTGCACACACATCTTTGGCCTGGAGTCTCATTTACTGGAATATAATTGTCTTCAGCGATGAGCCCCACATTGAACTGTGACCCGATGACCACCAAACAAATATCTGGGGATGCCCCAGACAACAGTGGGATACCACGCTGACTGTCACCTGCCATATGGCCCGACAATCAGGAGTGGTGAGCTGGGGTACCATTTCTTTTCACAGCAAGACCCCTTTAGTTGTCATCCATAGCAACCTTACAGCACAGTGGTACATCCATGATAGTCTATGTGCCGTTTTAGTGCCCCTCACAGCAAGCCATCCTGGGCTCACATTTCAGTAAGATAATAGCCTCCCACACACAGTGAGAGTTTCTACTCCCTGTCTTCGTGCTGGACAAACCCTACCTTGGCCAGAAAGATCACCAGATTTCTCCCCAACTGATAATGTTTGGAGCTTTATGGGCAGGGGCCTAGAACTATCTCAAGATTTTGAGACAATACCAGACAAGGAAAGTTGCTACTCACCATATAACGGAAATGCTGAGTCGTGATACGCACAACAAAAAGATTCACACAATTATAGCTTTCGGCCATTAAGGCCGAGAATTTAACATGCCAATTGGACAGAATTTGGTATGATACCCCATCAGGCAGACATCCAACAACTCTGTCAATCAATGCCAAGCAAAACAGCTGCTTTCATAAGAGCCAGAGGTGGATCAATGCGTTACTGACTAGCTCAATTTGTTCAGCTCTTTCTCTTGAATAAATCATCCAATTTTGTCTGAAATTGCAATCATTCATTTCTCAGTACATGTACATTATCACATCTACCAATTTCTGTCCCATTTCGATAAAATGTTAACTCCAGTCTACACCAACATTACCTTATAATATTAAGTGCCTTATTAATAGCACAGGACAGCACTGCAAAATTAGAATAGCAAATATACAACAATAGAAATACTATTTATCAGTGAACCTTTTTACCCTATTGACAAGTATTATTATTTAATTCACTGTAAATAAAAGTATCTTACGAAGTAAAATGTGTCATTTTATTACAACAATAAAAAATAACAATAAATTGTACATATATGAAATAAATTAAAAGAGAAATTTTAAGTAAATTAAAAATAACACTTTTAAGAAATGTACTGGTATTCAGAAAAGCAGCTTCTAATGTGTGTGTTTTTATGTGTCCATCATATTTTCTGCTTTTGGGCATAATCAGATACATTATTTGTTTAATGAAGCATTATTATTTCTTTCTTTTCTCAGACGTTATGTCTGGTCAAAAATGGAAAGTGACGCAGACCTTGATCAAGCGCGACTTCCTTTTAACTGTACGGTACATGTTATATTGCATTTAGGAACTTTCGGGTAATTGAACATGTATCAATAATTACGGATTTCTGTAGTTGTATATATAAGTTTGGATGTAGCTGTATTGTGTTGATGTACTGGTGAATATTGTGTGGTATGACTCCTGTAGTTGACAGTATAATTGGTACAATGTCAACTTTATCCTGATGCCACATGTCCTTGACTTCCTCAGCCAGTTGGATGTATTTTTCAATTTTTTCTCCTGTTTTCTTTTGTATATTTGTTGTATTGGGTATGGATATTTCGATTAGTTGTGTTAATTTCTTCTTTTTATTGGTGAGTATGATGTCAGGTTTGTTATGTGGCGTTATTTTATCTGTTATAATGGTTCTGTTCCTGTATAATTTGTATTCATCATTCTCCAGTACATTTTGTGGTGCATACTTGTATGTGGGAACGTGTTGTTTTATAAGTTTATGTTGTAAGGCAAGCTGCTGATGTATTATTTTTGCTACATTGACATGTCTTCTGGGGTATTCTGTATTTGCTAGTATTGTACATCCGCTTGTGATGTGATCTACTGTTTCTATTTGTTGTTTGCAAAGTCTGCATTTATCTGTTGTGGTATTGGAATCTTTAATAATATACTTGCTGTAATATCTGGTGTTTATTGTTTGATCCTGTATTGCAATCATGAATCCTTCCGTCTCACTGTATGTTGTTGTTGTTGTTGTTGTTGTTGCTGTTGTGGTCTTCAGTCCTGAGACTGGTTTGATGCAGCTCTCCATGCTACTCTATCCTGTGCAAGCTTCTTCATCTCCCAGTACCTACTGCAACCTACATCCTTCTGAGTCTGCTTAGTGTATTCATCTCTTGGTCTCCCTCTACGATTTTTACCCTCCACACTTCCCTCCAATACTAAATTGGTGATCCCTTGATGCCTCAGAACATGTCCTACCAACCGATCCCTTCTTCTGGTCAAGTTGTGCCACAAACTTCTCTTCTCCCCAATCCTATTCAGTACTTCCTCATTAGTTATGTGATCCACCCATCTAATCTTCAGCATTCTTCAGTAGCACCACATTTCGAAAGCTTCTATTCTCTTCTTGTTCAAACTATTTACCATCCATGTTTCACTTCCATACATGGCTACACTCCATACAAATACTTTCAGAAATGACTTCCTGACACTTAAATCTATACTCGATGTTAACAAATTTCTCTTCTTCAGAAATGCTTTCCTTGCCATTGCCAGTCTACATTTTATATCCTCTCTACTTCGACCATCATCACTTATTTTGCTCCCCAAATAGCAAAACTCCTTTACTACTTTAAGTGTCTCATTTCCTAATCTAATACCCTCAAAATCACCCGACTTAATTCGACTACATTCCATTATCCTTGCTTTGCTTTTGTTGATGTTCATCTTATATCCTCCCTTCAAGACACCATCCATTCCATTCAACTGCTCTTCCAAGTCCTTTGCTGTCTCTGACAGAATTACAATGTCATCGGCGAACCTCAATGTTTTTATTTCTTCTCCATGGATTTTAATACCTGCTCCGAATTTTTCTTTTGTTTCCTTTACTGCTTGCTCAATATACAGATTGAATAACATCGGGGAGAGGCTACAACCCTGTCTTACTCCCTTCCCAACCACTGCTTCCCTTTCATGTCCTCTTATAACTGCCATCTGGTTTCTGTACAAATTGTAAATAGCCTTTCGCTCCCTGTATTTTACCCCTGCCACCTTTAGAATTTCAAAGAGAGTATTCCAGTCAACATTGTCAAAAGCTTTCTCTAAGTCTACAAATGCTAGAAATGTAAGTTTGCCTTTCCTTAATCTTTCTTCTAAGATAAGTTGTAAGGTCAGTATTGCCTCACGTGTTCCAGTATTTCTACGGAATCCAAACTGATCTTCCCCGAGGTCGGCTTCTACTAGTTTTTCCATTCGTCTGTAAAGAATTTGTGTTAGTATTTTGCAGCTGTGGCTTATTAAACTGATTGTTCGGTAATTTTCACATCTGTCAACACCTGCTTTCTTTAGGATTGGAATTATTATATTCTTCTTGAAGTCTGAGGGTATTTCACCTGTTTCATACATCTTGCTCACCAGATGGTAGAGTTTTGTCAGGATTGGCTCTCCCAAGGCCGTCAGTAGTTCCAATGGAATGTTGTCTACTCCCAGGGCCTTGTTTCGACTCTTCACACAGTATCGTATCTCCCATTTCATCTTCATCTACATCCTCTTCCATTTCCATAATATTGTCCTCAAGTGCATCGCCCTTGTATAGACCCTCTATATACTCCTTCCACCTTTCTGTTTTCCATTCTTTGCTTAGAACTGGGTTTCCATCTGAGTTCTTGATGTTCATACAAGTGATTCTCTTATCTCCAAAGGTCTCTTTAATTTTCCTGTAGGCAGTATCTATCTTACCCCTAGTGAGATAAGCCTCTACATCCTTACATTTGTCCTCTAGCCATCCCTGCTTAGCCATTTTGCACTTCCTGTCGATCTCATTTTTGAGACGTTTGTATTCCTTTTTGCCTGCTTCATTTACTGCATTTTTATATTTTCTCCTTTCATCAATTAAATTCAATATTTCTTCTGTTACCCAAGGATTTCTACTAGCCCTCGTATTTTTACCTACTTGATCCTCTGCTGCCTTCACTACTTCATCCCTCAAAGCTACCCATTCTTCTTCTACTGTATTTCTTTCCCCCATTCCTGTCAATTGTTCCCTTATGCTCTCCCTGAAACTCTGTACAACCTCTGGTTCTTTCAGTTTATCCAGATCCCATCTCCTTAAATTCCCACCTTTTTGCAGTTTCTTCAGTTTTAATCTACAGGCCATAACCAATAGATTGTGGTCAGAGTCTTACAATTTAAAACCTGGTTCCTAAATCTCTGTCTTACCATTATATAATCTGTCTGATACCTTTTAGTATGTCCAGGGTTCTTCCATGTATACAACCTTCTATCACGATTCTTAAACCAAGTGTTAGCTATGATTAAGTTGTGCTCTGTGCAAAATTCTACCAGGCGGCTTCCTCTTTCATTTCTTAGCCCCAATCCATATTCACCTACTACGTTTCCTTCTCTCCCTTTTCCTACACTCAAATTCCAGTCACCCATGACTATTAAATTTTCGTCTCCCTTCACTATCTGAATAATTTCTTTTATTTCATCATACATTTCTTCAATTTCTTCGTCATCTGCAGAGCTAGTTGGTATATAAACTTGTACTACTGTAGTAGGTGTGGGCTTTGTATCTATCTTGGCCACAATAATGCGTTCACTATGCTGTTTGTAGTAGCTTACCCGCATTCCTATTTTCCTATTCATTATTAAACCTACTCCTGCATTACCCCTATTTGACTTTGTGTTTATAACCCTGTAGTCACTTGACCAGAAGTCTTGTTCCTCTTGCCACCGAACTTCACTAATTCCCACTAAATCTAACTTTAACCTATCCATTTCCCTTTTTAAATTTTCTAACCTACCTGCCCGATTAAGGGATCTGACATTCCACGCTCTGATCCGTAGAACACCAGTTTTCTTTCTCCTGATAACGACATCCTCTTGAGTAGTCCCCGCCCGGAGATCCGAATGGGGGACTATTTTACCTCCGGAATATTTTACCCAAGAGGACGCCATCATCATTTAATCATACAGTAAAGCTGCATGCCCTCGAAAAATTACGGCCGTAGTTTCCCCTTGCTTTCAGCTGTTCGCAGTACCAGCACAGCAAGGACGTTTTGGTTATTGTTACAAGGCCAGATCAGTCAATCATCCAGACTGTTGCCCTTGCAACTACTGAAAAGGCTGCTGCCCCTCTTCAGGAACCACACGTTTGTCTGGTCTCTCAACAGATACCCCTCCGTTGTGGTTATACCTACGGTACGGCTCTCACTGTATATATTGCCTTTTCTTAGCCATGTGTTGGATGCGTCTTGATCGATGTGTGGCTGTGTTAGATGATACGGGTGCTTGCCATGTAGTGTTTTCTTTTTCCAATTTACTTTCTTTGTATCTGTTGATGTTATGTGATCTAAAGGGTTGTAGAAGTGGTTATGAAATTACAGTGGTGTAGCCGATGTATTTATATGAGTGATTTCTTTGTGTATTTTGCTAGTTTCTGCTCGTTCTAGAAAGAATTTTCTTAAATTGTCTACCTGTCCATAATGTAGGTTTTTTATGTCGATAAATCCCCTTCCTCCTTCCTTTCTGCTTAATGTGAATCTTTCTGTTGCTGAATGTATGTGATGTATTCTGTATTTGTGGCATTGTGATCGTGTAAGTGTATTGAGTGCTTCTAGGTCTGTGTTACTTCATTTCACTACTCCAAATGAGTAGGTCAATATTGGTATAGCATAAGTGTTTATAGCTTTTGTCTTTTTCTTGCTGTCAATTCTGTTTTCAGTATTTGTGTTAGTCTTTGTCTATATTTTTCTTTTAGTTCTTCTTTAATATTGTATTATCTATTCCTATTTTTTGTCTGTATCCTAGATATTTATAGGCATCTGTTTTTTCCATCGCTTCTATGCAGTCGCTGTGGTTATCCAATATGTAATCTTCTTGTTTAGTGTGTTTTCCCTTGACCATGCTATTTTTCTTACATTTGTCTGTTCCAAAAGCCATATTTATATCTTTTGGAACAGATATTATTATTATTCATCATCACAATCATTATTGTTATATGACTGTTATTGTGGGGAAAATAAATTTGCAGATTCCAAAGTAATCTCTTGCTAATGGCGCAAACACACATGCACACTTTATCTCACTAACACCCAACATAATCACTGGCAACAAAAACACAGCTGATCAACAATGTTCACAACTTGAGAGTTTAGTATTTTTTGCATCACGTCATACTCCAGGTTATGTTAGAATGTTATGATGTTAGGAGAAAAGTTCATCAATTACTCATTTCTTGCCTAGACAACAGAAAATACAAAGCTGTGGTTCAGGATCAACAAATGAGGGACTAGTTAGATTTGTAGATACGCCCCTTTGATATCATGGGATGAAATTTAAATGATTAAGGAAATGAGCTGGAGGGAATCCAGTAAACAGACTAGCACCGAATTGCAACAGCAACATATGCTATTTTTCATACAAAGCTCTTATAAAAACAATATATTACTATTATAAGTTGATCATAATCTGTGAATTTAAGTATTTTAAATTCCTGATCATGTGGATAACTGGAAAACGTCCCTGCACCTAAAATGTTCTGAGTCATGGACAGAAACCAAGTGCTTCACCAAAAAATTACCTCCTCTAGCACAGGTGCTGATACCTAAAAATTAAAGGTAGAATTCAGTAACACATCTAGGATGAGACAATAAGAGATTGTGGCCCATAGAACTTTTGTGGACAAAAAAAATGGTTCAAATGGCTCTGCGCACTATGGGACTTAACATCTGAGGTCATCAGTCCCCTAGAACTTGGAACTACTTAAACCTAACTAACCTAAGGACATCACACACATCCATACCCGAGGCAGGATTCGAAACTGCGACCGTAGCGGTCACGCGGTTCCAGACTGAAGCGCCTAGAACCGCTCGGCCACACCGGCCGGCTTTTGTGGACAGAGATTGCATGTGGCGAAGCCACTCAGTATGCTCTTTCAACCAAACAAAGAATGTGAGTGGAATAAAATTAATATAGTAAATCCAGTTACGAAGTTTATAATGCTGACGAGGTGATGAATTTATTGGTACTGAGCTCCAAGCTGCTAACTCCATAATTAAATATCTCACACAAATTAAATCAATCAATTTGAGTACCAAAACTAATCTGCTTCAGCCAACGAATGCCTGTTCGGTAGACTATCAGCTGGAGGGGGATAAACATTGTTGAGGTTCACCATTCAATCAATATTAATATCACTCAAGATGGCAAAGTTTCTTAAAGTTGGAGCCATTACTTTCAAATCGAGCATACAGGTGCTTAAGGCCACCAATTGTCCATGAGTTGGAAGAATTGGTGCCCAGACTAACTTCAAATGGCCGAGCCACTCTGCCAGTCTGGGGCGACAAGAATCATTAGTGCCTCCTCTCCAAGTTATTTTGGCATCAGGCACCTCTTTGCCTCTCACAGAAGTATACTGTGAGGCGGCACCCGAAGTAACAAAAGAGCTAAGGACCATTCTCCGGGTCTCAGTTGTATGCAGTTGCTAGAAGATGTAGGACACATCTCTCCGTTAAGTAGCCACAATGTGGAAGTTACTGCTACCTGAACACGACTGCCTCTCCATAGCCTTGGAAGCAGCAATGTGTGTGGAGCAACTAGCAGCCTGGTAACAATGTAGTTGCTCAGGAACTTTAGTAACTACAGTAAAGCAGTGAGCTCCAACGTGCTGCCCTTGTTTCTGGTATCTTGATTCCCATGGTTTACACTTCTCATTTTCAAGATTCAACTCTTGACGTAACTTACCTCTCTCTCTCTCTCTCTCTCTCTAGGTATTGATTTTCAATTTCATTGAACCTTTGAAGTTTTATTTTCCATTGGGCTTGCAGCATAGTATATGTTAGTGTACAAAATAATGTAAAGGAAGGCTCCAAAACTAGCTGCAATAAGGGAATATTTTTTGGCCTGTTTCAGCTGATTGCCATTGTTAAGTCAAATATTATTCTTACAAAGATTTGACAGAAAAAAATTACTATAAATGCAATATGGTCATCATTTCCAATTAGACAGAAGTACCAATGCAAATGTAAACATAAAACAGCCACCATCTATGTGTGGATAACCTTACCAATGTTATTTTCGCAGGTCACTTGATAGTGGCAATTAGCCAAAACGGGCCTGTCATGTAAAATATTTAAAATATATTACCTTATTGCAGCTGCTTTTGGAGCTTTCATTTTCAACCTATGATCTGTTAGTCTGATGTACTACCTGGTCTACAGTAGGGAGACACCTCACCTAACATGGTAAATGCTAGTAGACAAGTATAGATGTGTGACAGGGCAACCTCTATTTGTGATGATGATTTTGGTTTGTTGGATGCTCACGGCATGATTATCAGCGCCCGTACAAATTCCCAATCTTTTCACTGTGCAGTATTGCCATTTTCCTGAACCCCACATGAAAACCTAGTCATCTGACTTAAGCTGTTGGAAATTATGAGCATATCATCAAAATTATGTCCTTTCATTAGCTATTGATGTCTTATACCACTAGGCCTCACTGCAACAAGTCGAGTTCATCAAGTGAAGCTATGGAACTGATTTAAAAGGCTCTTGGGCTAGGTGTAGGATTGTGTATGTCTGCAATTATCAGGCTCTAATGCAAAGGAATGGCACAAACTTTTGCAAATTATCGTTCAGACTCTTTTGTGGATAAGTAAGCACACCAATAAGATTGTTTCTAATATGTCAGTTAGAGAATGTTCACCTGTGTCTAGGTTTCACTCAGGATCCTGCAATGCATGTTCACATGCAGTTTATGACCTGCTGAAAGAACTATCAATACTAGCTAAAGCTGTCATGTCATTCCTTAAGGCAAGCTGTTATTTTAAGCAGAATCCCAAGTTTTGACAAGATTAAAGCCCAAATCCCACTAAAAAACGATATCCACATTACATATTTCAACATCTTCAAAAAATAACCTCACAATGTTTTGGTTTATTCCAGAGTTCTAGTTCTATTACATTCTACTGTATGATCCACTTGCCTTGTAAAAGCAACGTTACTGTCCCACCATGTGCCTATGCATCCCTGAATGTGTTTGAATAGTAATGTGTAGCAGCTCAACAGTTATGTCACCATCTGATAATGGCAGATAGATGATCCTGTGAAATATTGAGCAGTGTTTACAACAAAATCCTAGGTTTAACCAAGAACCTTTATATAACTGGTTCATCAGGAAGAATTACACACAATAAAAACACGAGTAGATATTATTACAATACAAATTTCAATCCCATGGTGTCCTAAATGGAAGATTTATTTCCACTCAAGACGAGGCAGCATTTAATTGAAATTCTTTGTTCATTTACTAAATCTCTGCAGATTGTGGGATGTTATTTGCACCTGACCCCCCCCCCCCCCCCCACACACACAAACACAAACACACACACACACACACACAAGCACTAAATTAGAATAAATTTCCTTTATTTCTGTCAATGATCACAAAACATTTGGTCCTTACACTACCAGTTTTGGTCAGCAGTGACATCAGAAATGAAATACAACTGGTAGACAAATTATATCTTAAAACAATGAAGTATATCATAACAAAAAATTATTACTTTCATGGGGGTGGAAAATTAGATAAAATAAATAAAATAGTTACACATAACATCAAAATGTACTGTAATGGCACAATAAATTAATTATTTTAGATTTTGCTTTATGAGCAGTGCTAGTTTTTGCTTCAAGTATGGTGTACTTCACTTAAAAGAACCAGTGATCTAATAAGAATACCCCTAGGGATTTTTGAAACAATGAAAAGTAGGAAATAACTTTTAGGTTATGTGACAGATCATTGTACATTTGTATGGCACTATCTGTAATGGAGGTTTTAAAGCTGTTGTCCTTACTGACTGGATATAGAATTCCTCTCTTTGTCTGGTACCATGCTCATGAGGCTTCTGAAAGAGAGGCCTGCAGGAATCTGATTTTCATGCATGGTGCATTGCTCTTTCTTGGTTCAAGATGATGACTGAGCTAGCAGTTGTTCTAGCCCAGCATACAATACCATACTACAGAATGATGTGGAAATGTGCAAAGTCTGCAGTTCCAACACTGTGGAAGCTTGTGCAGGTTAATGTACCCTGTAGCATACTTTCTTCAGTGTTGCATTTGTTTTTGTAATGTGTGTCTGCCATTCAAAATCATGTTGAAGTCATATGCCTAAAAATTGTTTCCAGTCAGGCTGCTAATAATGCTGCAGTTTATTGTCATGGAGATGTTGGAGGCTTCCCCCTTTAAACAGAATTTTAGAGAACTTTTTTCGGATTATTTATTACTAGCTTATTTCCTTCAACCGGTCATTTAGCTGGTCTGTAGCTTTATTTACCTCTGCTTGTAGTTGTCCTGAGGTTCTCCCTGTACGAAAGATGCTCTTGTCACCTGCAAAAAAAGTATTTATTTGTGGCTCAGTGCTTAGATCTTGGTTGATCACATACAGGAGGAAAAGAATATGCTGAACAATGGATCCTTGAGGGACTCCACTTTTTATTATTCCTGAATCTGGAAAAAAGGTTCTAGTGCTACCATTTAGTTCATGTGTTATTACTACTATCTGTTTCTGATTTGTTAAGTATGAAGAGATCCATGTTAATGCAGTGTCTTAAATGCCATACTTTTGGAGCTTTTCCAAGAGGGTTCTGTAGTACAAGATGTCAAAAGCTTTGCTTAGATTTTGTCCACTGCTTCTATAGCATTTTGAAAATTGTAGATGGCACAAGTCAGATTTATTTTTCTAGAAACTATCAGTGAGGATTTTGCTCTTGGCCAGGAATTTCATTAATCTGCTGAACATGACTCCTTCAGTATTTTGGCAAAACCTGATAATAAAGTGACTGATCTATAGTTTTTTAACTTTGCTTTTCACGTTTTTTATAAACAGGGATCACTCTGGCAATTTTAAAGCAGTCTGGAAAGGTTCCTGTTGAAAAGAATGAGCTTACTGCCCGTGCAATGTGTTTTGTAATATTTATAATTATTTCTTTATGATGAAGTTTGGAATACCAGCCATTCACCATTTACTACTTTAACCAATAATTCTGGATGAAGAACTTTCCCCTCAAGATGTATGATTCATAAGACAATAAAACAAAGAGCAATGTTAAGTTGTGCTGCTTTAATGCTTGTCAATAAATTAAATCTCAATCTTACAAATATATTACAATCTTGAATACAACAGTTACAATTACTTCAGTAACACGAAATTCCATCTATACATATAAAACATCATTACAAGGATTACAGTTAGGATCTCAGATTATTTTCTATAGTTCTCCATGGTGTAAATTTTAGCTTATTTCAGCTGATTTTTTTAAAGTGAAAAGTAAAATTTTTCCACAAATTTAAGATTTTATATAATAGGAGAAATTTTATAATAGAGAAATTTAGAAAACATTACGAAACTGATACGTTTGCCCCTGCAGGTATGGTGGACACATCCTTTAAAAATACTTTTTTGCTCAACAGTGAGCTACTGTGTTTTGTCTATGATACACTTAAAAAATCATATAAGCAACGAAGAAGTCTACATATGCTACCTGCAAATGTTTGTTGATTTAAAGAGTAAAACAGACGGTTTGTATATGGTCCTTCAAGAGTGTAAGATATTAATCTCCATGTGCATGAAAGTGTTGGTCTTAACAATGTTTATTAAATGTATTTTGTACTCTATTTTTTGCATACTTTCTAATGTCATTTATGACCCATATAAAATGGTTTAAATTAGAGTCTACTAAAATGTAAATTCAATTACAACAAATGTGAGGCAATAAACACAGAATTTTGCTTAAAATACAAAGGAACCTGTATTGAAATTTGTATCAAGTACTTTTTTTAACAGAAACTAAACATAGTTTTCATTTTTTACATGTTTTCTAAATAGTGATACTATTAAAAACATACAGCAGTCAATATCTCTTCATACCAGCTGGAGATGTAAAATCAACACAGTCCCAGGAAAAAGATAACAGAAAGTTGATAGCGAGTACAGCTTGTGCATTGTGGCTGCTTCACATATGCATTACATCTTCCTTTTTGTTGTTCATTAGCACCCCATCGTTTGACATTCTCACCATTTTGTTATATTTCTTATATGTAGTCTTCCGATCATAATGTCTTCATTCCGAAGATATATCAGTTATAAATGCTGTTGAGGAGGCCTATGTCCCTGCCAGGTACATTCATGAGTATCACTTATGTGATTTTTGTGCACTTTTGTATTTATATCTGAGAAACAAATGGCTAAATAAAGTAATGCAATAAAGTGAAGAAGTTCCAGGCACATGCTTTACTGCTAGACCACTACGTCTGTCAGAGAGAAAAAAAAATAAAATAAAAAAATAAAACAGGAATACAGCCACACAAAATGCAAAGAAAAAAATTATTGGCTTGAATGTGGTATAGTTTCACACATCTACACTTTTCTGTTGCCACCAGATAATAAATAATCATGTTATAGGAAAACTTGCTGTTCAATTACTGCTGTCTGAGACTGTAGCTTACTGAGACTGCAACGTAAGAAATGGAAAGAGAGAAACATACAACATGTGTTCCACAATTTCATGTGATGAGGGTTTTTTTGTGTGTGTGTGTGTGTGTGTGTGTGTGTGTGTGTGTGTGTGTGTGTGTGTGTGTGTGTGTGTGTGTGTGTGTGTGGGTGGGAGGGGGGGGGGGGAGAAAGAGTTTCATGTGGCATCATGGTCATCAGGCTACACCTATGTCTGCATTTCACATTATGTTTTGTGGATGTGATCAGAATCAAATCAAACTTGATCCTGCACAAAACAATGACTGACTCAACAAAGAGTAGGTCAGAGAGTGAAATATAACTGCTCTAATGATCTTAATATAATCCTTACCATGTTACATGACAGGGTTTAATTCATCATAAAACCACAGTCAGGTAAAATTACGATAAAGGAAAACAAATACTTCCTTTTGTGGTTAGCCTCAATAGCCATTCGTAAGAAAATATTTATGGTTTCCAAGGGGGGCAATCAATCATCACCTTTAGGTGGTATTTGGAGAATACTGCATTACAGCATCATGAACGGGTATCTGGAGATCACTGCATGTGACACTTAGTTAATGTTCACTGATTAATAAAAGTAAAACAGTGTCAGTATATTTCAGTTTTGTTCACAGTTAAATTATAAAAAAAAAAGTTTCATCTAAATGCACGTCATGCATCCGAAAGAAAGCTTGGTAGTATGAACTATTGCAAGGAAGTGCCCATGAGTAATAAATTTAATCACTATTATTATTCAATGAATTTCCAATAATATTAAAACATTTTCTGAATCTTCTCCAGATGGCACATGTGAATGAACATGTCGAATGCGAGAGCAGAAGAAACAGATATAACCTACCTGAGAAGCAGTATAACAGACATGGCAAACTTGATATGAATATCAGTGCAATAAGATTGCAGATTTTGGAATCCATCACTGGTATTCATTTCCCTCATTTCAAAAAGAAATTTGAAAACTAATTACCATGCTTCTTCCCAAAACATAACGACATATGAATGGAAAAATGAATGTATATTTTTTTAACATGATGTTTCAATTTCATTCATTTTGATACTATTATGACACAGAACAATTCTTCGCTGTCAGAAGAAATCTCCAAATGATCTGTCAAAAACTTCACTCTGTAGCCACACTTCGTAATGCTGCTTAAAATAGTCAGTGAGTTCAAAGGGCTGTCCAAGCACACTTGTTACACAGTGATCCATGGGTTCAAATTCAGGGTCACTTGATCCTGAGCCATATCGTCTACTATTAAACCTGTCAACACAAGAGCGTAAAGCACATTCTTCTGCTTGGAAATCCCAGGGACGTGCATCTTGATCATTCCCATACGCCCAATCATCATTTAACCGATGTCGAACCTTCTGATAAATTGCACTCATTGTTTTCATGTTTGACTTTCTCCACTGTCTACCCAGATATTTTGTTTGCATCTTCAGCAATTTTAAAACATACAGCTGCATCATTGCATGGCGAACTTTTAGGGTACGCCTTAAGATTGGTGCTGATTTAAACACAACAAGCATCATGATACGCGAGTGTTTCCATTTTGTTAGTTTATTAAGTATCCTGAGGAGATTGATGCACGAAAATATATTGCGCCATGAATACTGCTGATTCTCTCCAATTTCAAGACTCTCTATAGTCAATTCTGGTTGGTCGCCAATGACACATGCTGGAAAGTCCAAAATAGGAATTGAATTTCTTGCACTTACATACGCAATAATGTTTTGGTTAAAAAATTTCAATACGAGAGGTATACAGTTGGCAAAAACTAAATGCTGTGACATAAATTCAAACTGGTAGATATGATTAATTTTAAAATGTTTTAATAACAAAAGGAGTACTGCTGAAACAGCTTTTACTATGATCTCTTTGTGTCTACTAACATCCATGCCAAGTTTCATGGATTGCAACACAGTCATTGGCATCTCTTCTGGAAGAACATCTGCTAAAATATTTATAGAGTCAGTTTTGGTTTTTGATGTTGGAGCTGCAGCGAGCAGAATTTTAAGTAATGCAATCATGTACTGGGGCAAATTTGGTAACATTCCTTGATATAATACCTCTGTTGGTGTCATTGGAATAGGGGGTTCCATAGTTGATAAGGGATTTCTTGCAATTTCTTCTTCTTTCTGTATCTGTATCTCTGCCAGCGAAGTATACATGTTATGTTTCAGAACCTCAACACCTTCATGTATTGGATGGGGCAGTCCAGCTAGTGATTCTCTATCACCTTGTAATGGGAAACCAACAAATTTAACTCTTGTATTTTCAAGAAACATATCGAGATCCTTCTGCCGAGCTTTTGGTGCCCACGGAAGACCCTTGTTCTTTGATGGAATTGGTGTGCTCGGTCTTGGGCTTGGTGGTTGTGGAACTTCTCCTGCTTCTTCCATTGCCTGTCTTTCTTCAAAGTCACGTACTTCCTCGTCTGCTTGATATGAGGATTCAAATTCCATCCCAGATATTTCATCAAGTGAACTCTGTTTCATTAGACTCCTGCGGAATGGTCGATTGTTTCTTTTTTGATTCTGTGCTTCCAGCAAGTCTGCAGCACTAGCAGGTGGTGACGATGCTCTCATTGTGCGAACTACTTCCATTGTATCTTGTGTTGCACTTAGGCCAGCCTGCTCACGATACTGCTGTTTAAGTTGCCTTAATGTGTCCATACCACCCAATGAAACTAGTATTGTTTTCCACAGCACCAGGAGTACTTTCTTCATAGGAAAATGTGGTGCAGAGCCACTACAGAAACGTGTCACCATACCAAGAAGTTTTACAACGAGCAGCTCGTCCCCCAGGGGATTTCCCAACTCACCTCTGAATGCTTCACGATTTATTTTCCACTGCTCACAATCGTCATCTTGATCCACACGCATAACTTCTATCATTAAATACAAAACGCTTAGTATAATTCTCAAATCTGTTGAATCCGCTAAACTTACTGTAAGTTTTCTGGAGTCCGTCGCAGCCGAAGTACAGTTTTCTATTTCTATATTTAATAGTTCCACAAACGTGCTTAAAACCCCACATTCATAGAGTAACATGATGTTCTTCAAAGACCACTCTTGCTGTTCAGCGTCTGACTGTAGCTCTGCCCAGCAACCCTGCGCCAAATACAGTATACATCGTGCAGCCTTCATACGCAAAGATTTATTTGACACTTCCAACTGGTCTAGCAATTTCATTACAACAGATCTTTGCTGGACTTCCGATAGCTTCTGCCAAAATGGAGCTAACTTATATTCCTTCATTTGATCTTCAAACGCCTTGAGATTATGTTGAAATTCGGGTTGTTCTGTGTAGCTGTACAGTTCCGCGATTTCGTTGATCATATTATCCGCATCGTCGTACACAAAATCAAGATCTGGACATTCAGGACCACCCTCTGAATCTTGCCGTTGTCTATTTAGCAAGTCTCTAAACTTCGTAACTATGCGTTTTCCATTACCGTTTGCATCCATAGCCTCGATTAATACATACAAACAATCACAATCACAATTCAAAACATTAACTTAGGATCTTGACACTCCATAATACTTCAAAACATTGCCAAAGATTTTGACTGTCGAGCCATCGACTTTAAATAAGAGACTTTAAATTTAGAACAGAAATAACGTAAGATATTTAGCAAAATTTTCACCATACCGACGTAAATACTGCTGATTTAATTCGACAGAAAACTGTCAAAACCTATTTAAGTGTACAGTTCCTTTTTCACAGAAGCGTAGAATTCATTATTATCACAGAAAAATATTTGTGTCGAAAAGTTGTGCAACGGCTAACAGTTAATAAATTGATGGCATATTTAAATTGTTTACTGTTCTCTGTCATCACCAGGTTTGAATAAAATTAGGGAACGGTACATTAATAAGACGAATTATTGGTCTTCTGTTGTACGTATTTAAGTGTCATGGCGCCAGTGATGTCTTCCAGTTCTTTACCAGAAACGTTTTTGTATAACTTAAAATATGATTTATGTTACATTTATACTGTAACATCTGCTTTTAGCAGCACAATCACAGTGTAAAATATCAAACTGCGTTCTGTGTGTAGTTCAAAACTGAAAAAAAGCTCACAGTGTCACATGTCTCAACATAAACTGATGACGAGAGAGGCGCTTTCAGTTCTGTGACTGCGCTGGTAAAAGGCAGTTATTACACTGAAAAGGCTAAGTATTACGTAGCGTGATCTGTGGAAAAAATAATTTTCAAGTAGATTTCACTGACAATAATTCTTCATATTAGTGGACTGCAGTCATTTGATTCCGATAGTCTCGCACAGAAATGGTTTTGGCAAATAACAATATAGTTGTTAAAGATGTCAATATAGTGGCTGATAGTTATTGTACCACACAACCACAGTATCCTCATTATGACTTCCATTGACAAAATAGACGCATTTGTGTGCACTACATACAGGATCTACAGTACATATGACTCTGCAATTCACAATTAAGTGCCTGGCAGGGGGTTCATCGAACCACTTCCAAGCTACTTCTCTATGGTTCCAATCTCGAAGAACGCGCAGGGACACAAACGTTTATATATTTCTTTGAGAACTCTGATTCCTCTTATTTTATTACAATGATCATTCCTTCTTATGAAAGTGGGCGCTAGCAAAATATTTTCACACTCTGAAGAGAAAACTGGTGATCGAAATGTCATGAGAAAGTTCTGCAACAACAAAAAACGCCTTTGTTTTAATGATTGTCAAGCCAATTGGCTTATCATATTCGTGGCACTGTCTATGCTGTTTCACGATAGCACAAAACGAGTTGCCTCCCTTTGAACTTTTTTTTATGTCCTCTGTCGATCCTAACTGAGGCGGATCCCACACCATACAGCCATACTACACGAGAGGGCGGACAAGCGTAGTGTAAGCAGTCTGTTTAGTGGACCTGTTGCATTTTCTAAGTGTCCTGCTAATGAATTGCAGTCTTTGGTTTGCTTTCCCCCACAACATTACCTACGCGATCGTTTCAATTTAAGTTATTCATAATTGCAATCCTCAAATATTTAGTTGAGTTTACATCCTTTAGATCTGGGTGATTTATTCTGTAACCGAAATTTAACTGATTCCTTTTAGTACTCAAGAGGACGACTTCACACTTTTATTATTTAGAGTCAATTGCCACTTTTCGCACCACACAGATATCTTGTCCGAATCGCTTTGCAATTTGTTTTGATCATCTGATGACTTTATAATACGGCAAATGACAGCATCATCTGCAAACAATCTAAGACAGCTACTCGTTTATGTAGATCAGGAATGGCAGAGGGCCAATAACACTTCGATGGAGGACACCAGATATTACTTGTGTTTTACTTTTCATAAATTGCTGTGAACTGTGACCTTTCTGACAGTAAATCACAAATCCATTCGGACAACAGATATTATACTTCATAGGCACAAATTTGATTAGAAGGCGCTTGTAAGGAATGGTGCTAAAAGCCTTCTTGATATCTAAAAATATGCCATAATTAGACATCTCTTGTCAATAGCACTCATTGCTTCGTGAGAATAGAGAGATAATTGAATCTGACAAGAATAATATTTTATGCCAGACACTTAAGTGTGGTTTTCAGAGTATTTATGTAAATATAGATAAACCTGTGTTGACTGTTTGTCAATAAAACATTTTCTTCAATATTATTCACAAGGTTTGAGCACAGTATATTTTCCAAATCCTACTGCAGATTAGATTAGATTTACTTTCATTCCAATTGATCCGTAGTGAGGAGGTACTCCAGGATGTAGAACATGTCAGAAAAATTACAATACATGACAAATATTTACAACAATACATGGCAAATCGACATTAGCGATAAGGGTCCGTAATTCAGCGAATTACTCCTATTACCTTCCTTCCTGTTGCACACTGTGCAAATTTCAGAATCTTCCAACGAGCAAGCAGTTGCATATGATTGACAAATATGGAGCTATTCCATCAGTGTATGCTGAAAGGAACCTGAGTGGTATACGACTTGGACTGGAGGCCCTGTCTTTATTAAGTGCTTTAAGCTGCTGTAGAGGACAAGGGGTTATTTTTAGGAAATATGGTGAGAAATTGTGATTTAGTGTGTTTCAGTGCACGATGCGCCAGCCTTACGGCAGACGGCGGATGAAGGCTGGCCGGCGCGTTATGCAGGTGACACAGTTTTACAACGAGCGTCGGTATGTGTGTACGTGTGCGGCAGCCATCAACAGCCAGAATACAGCACTAGCAGAATTACGCAGGCGCGGGCCGCGTGTGGCGCGGTTGCGTTAGACAATTGTTCGAGAACCTTCTAATAAATACGGCACTGCGTAACCGGCGGATTCAGGGCGTTAATTCATTTCATAGGCTGCATTAATCAGATAATGTGGATCATCTGCTGTTACGGAATTTTATCATTATTTTCTTGCAATGGAGTGCTGCAGGGTACGAAGGGTTCTCTACCAGTCACGTTCCTCCAACCACTTCCCGCCTGTGCGGAATACTGGCGTTAGCGCTAACAGAGGGCGCTGACTATGTGCAGCACTGTTTTCTTTCATTTGTGGCTCCTTTAGCGATTTGTTTTATGGTTGTTTAATATTACCAGATGCACTGTCAACGGTGTTTAATATTTACCTCATTATCTAGAATATTGGCACTTGACCACATGTCAACCACTGTTTCTTAATTCTTCCTCTTTTTAACAATATTACTTTTGTCATGTTCTTCTTTTTATTGCTGTATTGTGTACATAGTTCCGCGTAGTCAGCGTGTACACAAATTTCCCACTAGCTAAGCACAACAGCGCAGGTGCAGCGCTCGCCCGTCTCCGCACTACGAGATGGCGCTGCCTTAGAGACGGACCAAATTCTGCTCCCGCCGATCCGCGTATTAATATGTAACACAGCCAATGAGATTGCTGCTAACGTAGAACCTTTTCTCCTCGCAGATCACACTCGCGCAGTGATACCTGAACGCTCGAGGTATTATAACGAGTGTACAGACCTCCGATTAGTCAGTCTGCATTAGTCTGTATCAGTCTGCATTAGTCTGTAGTCAAGTTTCAGTCTGCGCCTAATAAGATTATCATATTCCTGTACATCGCCATGAAGAGAAATGTATAGACACTTTGTCAAGTATTAGAGATATGTGAGAATAAGATTAACATACCAAGACCAACAGAACTGCAGATTGTCCATTGTAAATAGCATCCAGAACCATGTTAAGTTATTTTTATGCTTGTTATTATTTTAATAAATGTGTGTCAAAATTAATCAAGTTCTGTTTAAAGTTGGTCGCCGTCAATCTGCTACTCTAAGTGTGGAAGTGGCATTTCTATCGTCTGACCTAACGGCAGCAGATAAGACCACGAGACATATTGCTGACACTCGCTTACTTCATTAGAGCGACAAGTCAAATAATCTGATGGTGTGTGTACCAAAGGTCTTACAGTACGCACACCACATGCTGTAATGCCTTTTGTACGTTATAAGGTTATTACAGACTTCAACTATTGTAGCCCCCATTATTTCCGCTGTTTCAATTAATCATTGAAAACTATTGTATGCCGACATTAGTGATATCTGGTGAACGTACAACACAAACATATTGTGGCTACTGTGCGGCAGCTTCTTTTAAACAGTAGTACTACTGACAACATGACTTGTGCATGTGATGTTATTTATATGTATTTGACGATGCTGGTGCTGATTCCGCATTTAACATTTGACGATGCCACTATGGCTGCAGTACATTAGGACTTTGCTTTTATGAAACAGGTGTGCCTCTTCATATTTAAAGCGCACAAATGTAAATTTTGTCAGTACCACTTTTCATTATGGTCTATGTATTGTTCTTAAGCTGTATACAGTTAGCGAGTCTATTTATGTTCTTCCTATTTTTGCTGCAAATCTGATGATGGTCATTAAAGACCGAAACCGGTAATCTGTTAACAAAAAGTTTGTGACCATAGACGTAAATTAAAGGAAACTTATGCTTGTAAATTCCCTTATTTTGCGCTACAGTATATCTGAAGCTTGCAGCGCAAGTGGTCAGGAAAGTGTGGCTGCTAAACGGAATGTTGAGCGACCTGATTGTGTTTTTCGTGGTCAGGCATGCCAGTTTTTGTGCTCGGTGCTCGAGGATTTCGAGAAGGAGAGACACAAAGTGCGACTCTATTGCCTGTAACGAAGGTAGCTGAAAGAACTGCAAACGTTTTGAAGATACAAAGAAAAAAGAACACTATCGTCAATGTTTGTAAGGAAAAATACTGTTCGCAAGAGGTAGATCCTGGTTCATTTAAGCTACAGAATCCTGGGAAAAAGAGGACATAACTACGAATAACGAACTTGGACTCATTCCAACAAGATGCGCTTCATCGCCACGTATATGGATATTACGAGAGAAAAGAACATCTAACCATAAAAAACTGTGTGTAACTCTTTGTGAGATGGAATTATTCAGTGGCATCAAGACTTCTTTGTTAAAAGTTCTCAGAGGCCTCGGTTTTCGACTAAAAAAAATTAGTGGATGAAAAATTATAATGGAGAGATTGTGGCGTTGTCGATTTTCAAGAAAAATTGTTAACGTGATGACTGAAGACACTGTGTGGCTCGGCGAAACGCGGATAAATGCCGGTCATTACGCCAGATAAGACTGGACAGATGATAGTATATCTAGAATTTTTGCTGTTGCCATGGCAAAGGGCACAAGAATTATTGGCTATCATGCTGGAATTTCATATGGTTTCGTACCTAACTATCTCCTCGTTTACAGATCGATGAAAACATTCTATTACCACAAGGAAATGAACCATGATAGCTCTCCGAAGAGGCTCAAGGTGCAAGTATTGGAAAACTTAACTAAGTCGTCCGCCATGGAAATGGATAATACTCTACACCATTTAGTTATTAAAAATGAAGCTCCGACGATGGCGAACGTAAAAGCCGACGTTACTAATTTGCTGAAACGCCATAATGTGGAAGTTCAGGGCGATTTATGTAAGGTGGAGCTCATGTAAATAACGAAGAAATGAGTTACAGTTGCAACAGTATGTAGCGTGTGACGTGGGTAAAGAATATGGCCACATGGTCCTTAAGCTTTACTCATACCACTGCCACTTCAATGCTATTGAAATGATTTGGGCGCAGATCAGATATTATGTGGAAGTAAACAATGAAAGCTTCACAGTGATAGAAATTAAAGAACTCTTAGAGGAAGCAATGGCACAAATATTGCCAGCGAAGTGGAGTAATACTGTATACCCCACGGAAACGGTTCTTAAAAAAGCATGGAGAAGTGAAGCGGGTGTAGAAAGTAATCCCGAAAAAATAGTTACATCTTTGGGAAATTCCAATGACTTTTCCACTGACTAGAGAACAGTAACGACAGTGTCAAGGAAGAAGGTGTCTCGGAAGTAAATGACATTTGCTTTTCTCCATAATTCGCCTTTATTTTTGTGTTTGTGTGTCACATTTTTGATTGAATGGTGTCTACCACTTTCCACAATAAATGTCGTCTTGTTGTTAACGAATACCCTTCTGCACAAGTATGATGATCTACATGCACACTGCAGGAGTTGGTAAGTTGTTATGAAGTCTGTATTGTTTTAATGTTGTGTGAAACTGTATTTACCTGAACGATTCATATCCATTTGAGCACACTTTTCGTAAGAAACGCGTCAACTAAATGTAAGTCTGATTATTGTAAAAGATAGTGTGTGCCTTGTTACTCTTGTTGACATACATAAATAACAGAAACACGGTTCATTTGGTACACAGGAGTGCGCCCATCAAGCGACAAGGACAGTACAGTCCTGTAAAATGAATTCAATACTGCATATTGAAAGGCAGAAGAGAACAACATGCAGAACTGCGGCGCTGTTGCTGCTGCAACCATACAGTGTTAGCACGTAACGGCGAACTGTCAACATCGCCCCCTTCCATACCCAGCTGTGGTTCCCTGTCAATCACTTTATTTTTCTGAACCAGGAATGAGTGTTCAAAAATGGTTCAAATGGCTCCAAGCACTATGGGACTCAACATCTGAGGTCATCAGTCCCCTAGACTTAGAACTACTTAAAACTAACTAACCTAAGGACATCACACACATCCATGCCCGAGGCAAGATTCGAATTTGTAATTCCTAGGTATTCAGCTGTACTGATAACCTATAGATTTATGTGATTTATAATTTAACCGAAATTTAACGAATTTTTTTTTCAGCTCTCATGTGGATCACCTCACATTTTTCCTTATTTAGAATCAATTGCCACTTATAGCACTTTACAGGTCTCTTGTCTAAATCACTTTGCGATTGGATTTGATCTTCTGATGAGTTTACTAAATGGTAAACGATAACGTCAAGCTGCTTGTGGGAAACTGTATCAAAAATCTTTTGGAAATCTAGAAATAGGGAATCAATCTGAGACCCCTGTCGATAGCTCTCGTTACTTTGTGAGAATAAAGAGCGAGTTGTGCTTCACGAGAACGATATTTTGTGAATCCATGCTGTGTGTCAACATATCATTTTCCTTGAGGTAATTCATAACGCTCAGGCATGGTACATGTTCCAAAATTCTGCTGCAGATCGACGTCAGTGGTATGGATCTGTAATCTGTCGGATAACTCGTACAGTAGAACCTTAGTTAACCATCACTTGTGGGACCTGGGGGTATTCGGAACTCTAAAAAGATCGGTTAATCAAAGGAGAAGGAAAAACTAATTTACAGAGCCAAAAGCAACGTAGTAAATCAAACTTAAATAAAAAAATTACAGTTCTAATAAAGAAAAAGGAAAAAGAAAATTTCAGCACCGGAAATCTATATAACAATGAGTAAAATGTCTTTTTATTACAGTTTCGTAAACCTTGACTTTGCAGTTGCATCACGCCATTTCTTTTCACCATAGTTATAGCGGCTGGCTATTATTCCAAATAACTATCTATATCAATGAAATTCTCCAGCAGCCATGTGATTGAGATGTTATTTTATTTTATTTTATTCCGACTACCAGTTTTGGCATTCCACTATACCATCTTCAGGTCCCATATACATTTCTCAAAAGTAAACGACATTGTCTTACAGTGCCATATATTCATGTATGTCGTAAATTCAAAACCGTTTCACAAGTGAAATCAGCTGATTATGGATCAACAGAGGTTGTTCCAAATATTTAAGGTCAGTTTCGAACACATCGTTTGTTGCAGAGCGACTGATCTTTCGTCTTCTTTCTTTTATTCATCATCTGATTCCTCTCGTTTATCACTATAGTATTGCAAAACAAGGTTGATGATCTGGTCAGTTTCAAGTTCTTCACTGGTAACAGCAGCAACGTCAAATTGTACTAGCCACTCAACTACACCAGCAGGCTGCAGACCACTGATTAAACCTGCAGTGTCTGTCATTAATTTTTGGAATTTCTTGCTCTTGGTTTAGGCCAGGACAAACCTTCTTCCATGATTTTTGTACAGTGGTTTTGTTAAGTTCTTCCCAAGCTTGAGGAACCACATAAATTTCCTTTTTTATGTCTTTTTCACCCCCTCCCCCCCATCCAGCTTTTGGTGCATGAGTGAAAAGCTTTATCTTTTGCGATAGAGCATGAAAGTGTCATCTCTTACTCCTTTCCTGACGAAATATAACCCACACAGCGTCATCAGGGAGCTTAAGTTCGCGGTTCTTCAATGCTTTTTCAGTTATTAAAGCATTATTTCCGTCTAAAGTTAATGAAAAACCTTTACGATCTTTTCGGTTCTTTATGCAGTCCTTACTGGTTGTCATTCCAACACCTATTTCAGATGCTAATTTAGAAACTGACTCTCCTCTGTCAGGTCTCAGTCTCTATTCGATTGTGAGTACAGTACGTTTCCTTTTCTGATTTGTAGCCAGTTTTAGAATCCCTTACACTTCTTATTCACAACTTAATGAACAGTTGAAAAATATACTGCAGTTTTATAGTTAACAGGAATACAGTGATAAACAGAAAAGCCGGCCGCAGTGGTCTAGCGGTTCTAGGCGCGCAGTCCGGAACCACGCGACTGCTACGGTCGCAGGTTCGAATCCTGCCTCGGGCTTGGATGCGTGTGATGTCCTTAGGTTGGTTAGGTTAAAGTAGTTCTAAGTTCTAGGGGACTGATGACCACAGTAGTTAAGTCCCATAGTGCTCAGAGCCATTTGAACCATTTGATAAACAGAAAAAGTGCAGTAGGTTAATGAGTACAGTAAACCAGACTCTCCAGCGGTACAGTAGCCCGTCAACTGAGCATGCGTGAGGAACCTGACTCAGATGGACACCTGTATGACAGCAGTAAAATCGACCAATAATGCTGCCATGCTGTTCAACATGGAGTGCAGACAGATGGTCTGACATGTGGTTGGGTACTCTGAGGACTCGATTAATTGAAGACTGGATAATCGAGGTTCTACTGTACTTCACTTCTTGAGTATTGAAGTGATCTCAACATCTTCATTTTTTTTCTAGTAATGTCTTATCTTTGATTAACGAAATTATTGTTCTGTATATGTACATGGATGGAAATGTCAATATATTTAGATACGGAAGGCCGTTCTGCATGAGTATTATTGCTGCTGGAATAATTCCATACTGTAAGTATGGTTCCAAAAGAGGCAAGTACACTGCACACATGGTATTGTGCACTGTACATATATAGTATCTACTAAAATAATGAAGAATTTCTACTAAACGTTTAATAATCCTGTTAGAGTTCTTGAGAACATTTAGGAAATGTATAAGTAAAGGAACAACTTTCATGTATAATATTTTATTAATAGTTGCATCTATATGATCTAAAAATCTGTGTGAATTGCCTGACAGAAGGTGCCTTTGTCTTTCGTTTAATACAGTCAAGTATGGATAACACACAATAATAGCCTATAATTTCGTATGTGTGGTGCAGTTTCTTTTTTCTCACTTGACAATACTTTTTATTCTTTCTGCCTGTTGTTTCACCTGTTTTCAGCGAAGTACTTTTGTGCTTGCTTTTTTCTTTCTCTTTAAACTATCAAAGTTCTTAGTGTTAATCTTGAAATGTTGTCCCTTTTGGATAGCTTCTTCAGACACTCATTTCTTTTAGGACTCTTAAGATTCAGTAATACAATTGTTTTGAAATCTTTGTTTGTTAGTCTGCTTTTCTCTGTTCTTTGTACATGCCCAAAAACAGCCCACATCTGTTTTTGGGAAGTGCATCTGAAGTTTTTTGCGGTGTCTTATAGAATTCCTACTAGTTCATTAGTACTATTTCCTACTTACATTTGTTTTAGCCCTAGAATTTCTTAAGGGGAGCTGGAGGTGGTCAAATCCAAAAAAAAATACGATTTTTTTGCTACCAAAAATTAATTGGAACATTCCTCTTTAATGTAAACTTTGAATTATTGTTCTACTCGCCCTAGAAGTGGAGTTATTACCATTTTCCCCCACGCCTGCAGAGGAAATGGGCGGCCGCTGAATGCATCTAACACCGTCTCGTGACTTCCTGGCGAACTGCTTGGGATTTTCTCGGCCTGTTACGCATACAGCGCCTTATGTTACCCATATAGCGAGTGTGCAAGGGTTGGCTACATTGTTTTCTGTGGCAAATGAAGCGCTAAGAGCGCGGAACATCGTCTCTTTGCTGTTTACCGTTTCGAATTAGTTCAGTCTTGCGCCTGTTGTTGGTAGTATTATACTTCTTGTGTAAAGCGTTGTTCTGGTTACGATGCCACGTTTTAGTAACTGTGTATATAAGACGAGGAAGAACGTAGGGAAAAGAAAATTAACACTAACACCAAGTTGCGATACTACAATTACTGAAACAGTGCGTTCTTCTGCTAAGCAACCCATGGCCGGCCATAGCCCTGTGACATCTTCTAGCAAATACTACCTTGGGGATGGTGACTCCAAAGGTTTCAAGACTATAGAGGAACTGAAACCATATGGAAATGAATTTGTAGTTGAAAAGTTGGAATGCATTGGGCATGTGCAAAAGCGTATGGGTGCACGGCTTCAAAGGCTCAAACAAACTTTGGGTTCAAGTAAGCTCAGTGATGGAAAGACAATAGGAGGGAGAGGCAGGCTTACTGATGAGGTGATTGAAAGTCTACAGAGATACTATGGGTATGCTATAAGGCAAAATACTAGTGCCCAAAAGATTCCTGGTGCAAATATAATGCAAAAAAGGACTATGATCACAAACATGGTTTGCCAGCAGCTGTGATAAATGCAATAAAACCAATTTTTCATGACTTAGCACAGCCCGAATTGCTACACAAATGTCTACACGGAAAGATGCAGAATCCTAATGAGAGCGTAAACAATTTGATTTTGAAAGTGATTCCTAAAAGGGTGTTTGTAAGCATAAAAACACTGCACTTTGGCATTTATGATGCAATAGCAACCTATAACCAAGGGAACAGTGTGAAGTGTGAAGTTCTGAAGGCATTAGGATTTACAGCTGGGGTGAACACTGTATGAGCACTAAGTAATATTGACAGAGAAAGGATAACAGGAGCAGAAAGAAGGGAAAGGCATATGAAGTATGATGGAACAACAGGCCAGAAAAGAAGACAGAAGAGGAAGCTTTTGGAGGATGAAGAAGAAGACCCTGATAATCCATCCCATAGTGCAGGAATGTATTGAGAAACTTTGATAGCCATTTCACATAAATTAGAATTTTTCGAATATAAGGAACATTTTCTCAAAATCCACTCAAGCTAGAGAGATGAAATTTTTATACAGCACTCCTAGTGGTCAAACCTACATTGTAACACAGCCATTTGGCAATATGTTCAGTAGTTTCATTTCAGTTTAATTATAAATCAATTATTTGTAAAAAAATTAGGGTCATTAATAAAAAAATAATTGGAAGGAAAATAGAAAAGATACTCCAAAATCCCTCTGTCATAACTGCAATACTAAACCACTCTATATGTAAAAAAAATTCAAATTTTTCTATTTGGTAGTTTATTCATAAATGTTCCTCAAACTTAGTGATTTTAACATGGGCTGCATAGGCACCTCCGACTCCCCTTAAAGGATTTTCCACTTTATCTGTGTATCCCCTCCCTTACTTTGGATAAAGCAATGCATTCTGCTGTGGAGCATGTTTGGAGTCTGTAATATCAAGTGAAGAATTTCATGATCTGCGATAATAGCAGTAATCCATGCTCTTGCTAATGTAAGCATCCAGAGATACTTTGCATGTATAATTTGAATCTTTCTGGCACTTTTTTTTCACTCGCTCCTGATGTCTGTATGAGAAAAAACTAGTAGAGCTACATATATCTCATGTACAATAATAAATCATGGATGATTAGTGAGCTTATTACGGCTAAACATTGTGTTATTACTTTAGTCTCTTCGAATAACTACCGATCGATGTGGCGCAGTGGTTAGTACACTGGACTCGCTTTCGGCCGGTCGACAGTTCAACTCTGCATCCAGCTGTCCTGATTTTGGTTTCCAGTGACTTCACTAAATCATCTCATGCAAATACTGGGATGGTCCCTTTGACAGGGCATGGCCAACTTCCTTCCCCATGCTTCCCTAATCCGATTGGATCAATGGCCTCACTGTTTGATCCCCTGCTCCAACCAACTGACCAACCTGAAATAACTAATCAAAAGTATCACTTTTTATCGTTAAGACACTAGAAGGGTTGTTTTATTTGTAATGTATTTGTGTGTCTATCTGACAGCGCAGCTAACTGAAATGGTGATCGCTCATTTTCTTTTGACAGTTCATTTGTGAAATGTTCACCATAAGTTGTACATTCATTCCTCTTCATTGCTTGTTATAATAGAGTGTAGGCTTCTTAATGTTTAGAATAAAGTGAAGCAGGTGCATATATCTTAGCATTCTTCCTGGATGAAAGAAATTGCTGTAAGCTTTCTTCACTGCTTGACAAGTTTGTAACATCATCAGACTGAACTTGTTGGCTGGGAATTGGTGGGGTACCAAGCTGACACCCAGATAGATCAGACACCAAATTGTTTTCTTTCTGAAAAACAAGTAAGAAATAAAGACCTGAGCTAATCTGTTTCCATAAAATAATACAGTGCTATTATTTATTTATGTTACAGATTCCAACAATGAAGATGAATGGAAGGTAATAGCTAACGATTTTGACTAAACCTGGAACTATTCACGTTGTATTGGTGCTGTGGATGGAAACACACAGTACTTCAGAGGTGAAAGAATGGTGGCAGTTTTTTCTTTAATTGCAGGGGGTCGTGCAGCATTGTTTTTGTATGTATTGCAGATACTAACTATTGTTTCTAGTATGCTAATACTGGTTGTCAAGGGAGGCTTTCTAATGGAGGGGTGTTTCGCCAAACTTCATTTTACCAAACACTAATGAAAAAAGAACTCCCATTATTGACTCCTCAACATCTCCCTGGGAGTGTAGTGTTATCTCATTACGTTTTAGTGATTGACGATGCATTTCCACTACACATACATGATATGAAGCCTTATCCAGAACATCAAGAGAAAGGTTCTAGAATAGAATTTGCATTTGTAGACAGGCACATGCATGAAATGTAGTGAAAAATATCATCAAATTATTAGCACCAGTATATGGTGTGTTGTGAAAACCTTTAATGGTAAATGTTGAAAAAGCAGACACTATCACTGCTGCATGTGTATATCTACACAATTTTTTAAAGAAAAGCAATAATTCAAAAACTCTTTGGGCACCTTATGGAGCATTACATACAGATACACAAATGGAACTGTTATTCCAAGGTCATGGAGGACAGTTTTTGAGGATGAAGCAGGTTTGGTGACTTTATAGTGCAAACCACAAAAATCAGAAGATGTAAAATACATCTGGGGTGATTTCTTGATATATTGTGGATTGGGGGAAGGAAAAGAATCTTGGCAAGATAGATACTAAGAGACAAAACATAAACTCCATGAATGTAAAATAAATGTATTTAGCCCATTACTATTTTCTGGCTTAATTTCTCCTTGTCACACACGAGTATAAAAAATAAGTCTGCCCCCATTAGCTGAGTGATCAGCAAGGCGGAATGCCACGCCAAGTGACCCAGATTCGATCCCGGGCTGGGGCAGGAGATTTTCTCTGTTTGGGGACTGGGTGTTGTGTTGTCCTCATCATTATTTCTTCCCCATCTCAAATGCTGAAGTTGAATGCGATAAGTACTTGCCCTTGGTGACCGAACTTCCCCGAATGGGGGACCCAGCCCAGAATTCTTACGCTCATTTCCATCAAAACTTGAAGGTCAATTCAAGAAAAGTTTTTTTTATTTTTATTTACTAGAATCTAAATTGGGAAACACTTTTGTATGCAAGCTGTAAATAAAACATATATTAATCACACATAAGTCCTTTTGGTGAAGCTTTCATTTAAATAATTTTTAATATAGTGAAACTGCATTTATTCATTTCTCACCTCTGCGTTTTCCACGTTTATGGAGCTTGCTTCCAATCAGGTACCTAATCCAATGGGCCAAATTTTTAAGTAGAGCAGAAAAATTCCCTCCAGTCACAATTCCCTCCAGCAGCTATGCAAGCCATAGTTGATAAACAATTTGCCTGGGGCTCTCTGATATGTCTTTTAGAAAAATTTAAGGTATTGCTCATTTCTGTTGTACTAATATTGGCAATTTGAGTTTGGATCTGTTACTTTTTGACATAAAATTATTTTAAATATGTACAAATTATGCTTCATCAACAAATAACACTCAACACTAATATATTTTGTGATATTTATTGGAAATGACTTTAGAGGACATGTTTAGCAATTAAACATTTAAAATGTAACTTATCTTTGTCCTACTTTGAGCACAACTTTACATTTATTAATTCTCCTCTGGACCTTCTAGAATGAGATTTAATTTAATTCGTACATAATTATTTTGTTTGAGTTGTTTGAGACACTATGTTGGTAATGATTATGCTTATTGGGACAAATTCCTTATATTACCGATATTTGGTTCAAAACATCAATCATCATAATGAATGTCTCATTACCCACTCATATATCATCATCCTTTACCACACATTTGTAGAAAGGTATTTTTTTTAGTTCATACCCCATTGCAGAAGGTAAGGATAACAAGCCATTTTCTTTATCTGTTGCACATGACTACTATTTGGTAAGTCTTTTATTGAGTCAAAATACTTTTATACCTTACCCTACTTCTGATCATTTTGTGTTTGCACACTGATGTCATTGCATATGCATCATGCTGACCAAAGAGTTCTGATGTATGATAAAAAGTGAGGCATTTAGCTTCATTAATGTTGAAGGTTTTTGGCATGGAACTGATGCTTGACTGAGTTCTTCCCACTTGACACAGGAGAAATCATGAGTCAGAGAATGTTTGCTCTTCTACTGTTGACTGTCTACTGTGTGCTGTCCCTGGTAGCTGAATGGTCATCATGATGGCTAGTCAATCCTATGTGCCTGGGTTCGATTCCCAGCTGGGCCCGGGAATTTTCTCCACTCAGGGACTGGGTGCTGTGCTATCCTCATCATTATCCTATCATCCTCATCGACTGCAGGTCGCCAGAGTGGCGTCAAATTGAAAGACCGGCACCTGGCGAATGGTCTGCCTGATGTGGGGCCCTAGCCATATGATCAAAAAAAATTAAACTATACCATTTCTCTGAGAGCATTACAGTTCTCAGAGTTTCTTTTCTATAATGCCAATAGACATATTGGCAGACATGTACAAATGACCACAAACAGGCAAGAACCACTCCATCTGAAACCCATATTGTGATGAAATCATACATAACAGAAATAAAATAAATAATTTTTATTTTGAAGTGCACAACTATCACAAAGTAATCGAGTACACTGAATGTAATTTTCATCACGGTATGCTTTTAAGATTGACTTGAAAAAAATACCCCAGACTAATTTTGCTCTCCTCATAAATAACTATTCTCAGCACATGATACCATAACTGACACAAATAATATTGCCTATTAATTTGTGACTTTGGTAAAGGCTTATTCTGCATCAAATCAAAGTTGACTGTAACACTGCCATCTGTAAGTTTAGTAAGGTTCTAAATGAAAGCCTTTGTTTATAGTTTATGGACAAGTCTTTCCACAGCAAACAGTTTCTTGATATCCTCCCCAGTAGCAGCTTTACAATAAACTTTGAACACTGGCAGTCATTGTAGACATCCTGATTTATATTCCCACACGCCAGATTGATTTTGGCGACAAAAATTTGAAGAAAATAAAAAAGGTATAATTAGAAAAGGCTTTTTAGCATGTAGTGATCTTAATAGAAATTTTACACATAATGCGAATCTAACTGTTTACAATCCATTGATCATACTGTATCTGCTAGATAATTAGTTTATTGCTCATCTTATAATACACTCTGTAAGTAGATTGTTTTGGAGTTGTACTGCAAGCTGCTGTCTCTTCACAAAATAAATTCCACACCTTACGAATGGTTAATTCTGGAGGCAAGTATTTTCTTAATGGTGTTATTTCTCTCCCCCAGAGCTGTTCTCTACGTTACAGTCTTGGTATGTGAGCTATAATTTCAGCCTGTAGTTTCTTCATATTATCACCAAGCCTTGCACTACCTCTTGTTTAAGAAACTACAGTTCCAATATTTATTTTCTCATCAGCTGCATGGTCAACCTTCCTTTTCCCAACGTTAAATATACCTAGGAATGTAAACTACCAATGGGGACCTTCCCCTGAAGAGCAATTTGTATGCTACAGCTTACAGTTTTCTTTTTGCTTGAACGTTCTTACTTACCATGATTTGGGCATCTACGTTCTTGTATAATTCACTTAATACGCCCCATTAAAAAGCTTCCCTGATTCACAGGATCTGTATTGTTCCAATATCGGATATTTTCATAAATCACGTCATCTTCAGATATCATAATGCTTTACAAAAGCTTTCATTATGTTTGTACATGATTTGAGGCTTTTCACTTGGAGCAGCATTATATTTCTTGTATTTTAAAACACTCCTTTCATGTGTTTACAGAATTGTTACTTTTTCTTGGCTTTTCTGTAAATTCAGGCACAGTGGCACATTCATCAGACATATAATAATTCATTTTAAGTGTCCACCATAAACAAACACAATCGAAAGTACTAGAATATTATATGAAATAATACAATAACAAACTGAAGACATCCAATACTGAAACCGTTATCATGTGATCGCACAGATGCTCTATATTGGTTCACCGTGTTTGTGATGGAACAAAACTTAGCTAGATCAATGCAAGAGGACTTGGTACATCTTGCTTTGAAATTTTAGAGGGATTTGGTATATTTTGGCGTAAAATGATGGATCCGACGACTTTTGTACAAGAGGTCTGGTACTTTCTCAAGAAAATATTTACTTGTTGTATCCAACAAGCTATGTATGGAATGCCATCTCTAAATCATTTTTTGAATTATTTAGATTTGGAATCCTTTGGAAACGAGCTGCATATTTGTACATTATCTATAGTGAACTTTTCCTATTTCTGACGCAAAGTTACTCCACTTTCGCGTTTTCTATTTATTTTTTAAATTTTTTTACTCCCCCACAGTCATTTTCGTCGCATTTATACATCATAAAGACCAGGAAGTCGTCACGAAACATTTTGTATATGGGGCAGCCAGTGATGGTTGGTTTGCTGCCTACATGCAAACTTGGTCATTGTTATTGACCATAGCTGTAGTATACATGATGGCACTATTGTTCATGATCTGATAGTGGTCAGTTCAGAGATGAGAAGGAGGAATGCGGTCTGTGATCCAACAATAACAATACAGAGCGGTGATATGTAGTGCTTTCTTTTTGTTTTACATATTTAGGCAATGCAATACATAAGGACAGCTTGGGATCACCTGGAGTGAAACAGCATAAGCTAGTGATTTCAAAATGCTGATGCCACAAAAAATGAAACTGAAGCTGAACCCAAAAATGTTGATGTACATTTCTATGAACCATAAGACAATGACTAAACTAGTATTTCAAATGGAACTGATCTTGATGATCTTGTTGACTGTGATGCTGATACTGTCTTGTGTTGTGTGCAAAATCATGATGAAATAATTAAAGAATTTGTGCCACTACCAGATGAAAACAACAGCTCTGAGGAACCAGAAGAAATGGGCGGTGAATTTGTGGACCATCTGAGGCTATCAGAAGTATTTACTGCACTGAGTGTGACACAACACTACATAAGTTTGAGAAACATTAGTGATGATAGAATGAGCACAGTAACTGCATATGAACACTTGGTCTATGAATGCAGCGTTTCTTCAACCAAAACAGCACATGATTGGTTAACTCTTTAGGCCTAAGTAAATTTAATTATCCATAATTTAGGCATAAACCTGTTTGAACTACCATGATCTACCTACTACTGTGTAGTGTACTACACTTCAACATGACATCAGCTGAGCAACACATGGCATCACCTGCCATATGACTTCTAACAAATGAAATTTTCTCGCATTCCGACCAAACTGGTGGAAACACATCTTCAAAATCGTTCTAGAAATCTAGTGTATGGATGTTTTTGTCTGGATCGAACTGTAAGATATGCTGACACCGGATAAAAGTGGCGTTTGCAGCTACAGCTTGTTGTACACTACCATTACCAGAAGCTACTGAAGCTACTTTACTCTCATTTTTAGCAGTGTTGGTGCTAATAGTTTCTACTTTTATTTCAACATTACCTACTCTTTGCACAACATGAGCAGTATCAGTCTTAATTTCTTCTACCTCTGCTTGACATATGTTCACTTTTACATTAATATCTTTAAATCTATCCGAGCACAGTTCAGATTCCTCCTCTATCTTTTCTGTTAACTTTTGCTCCAGTTTCGCATCTTCCTTTTGGAAGTCTTTGCGAACCTCAGCAACTTAGGATTTTACCGTTTTATGCATCTTAGATAATTGCTGAGCAACCTATCCCTTAATGTAAGCATGGTTGGAATCAATCTTATAATTTAAACTGTCCAGATCTGCTTTGAGCTCAGCTATCAAATCCTCTTTCAACTTATTGCAGCCAGTCTTGCAGGTATTTCTCCATTACCTCAAACATTTTATTAAAATTTGTTTGGATGACCAAAATTCTGTTATTTAAATCCTCTTTCAATTTATTGTAGCCAGTCTTGAAGGAACTTTCTAATTCTGCTTTAGTGGATTCTAATTTATTGTCCATTACTTCAGACCGTTTATTAAAATTAGTTTGGCTGGCCACAATCCTGTTATTTACCTCAGTTATATCAGATTTTAATTCGGCCACCATTTCAGAATTATTGGGTGTCATTTTAGCATTACTGTCTGATATTGCCTGCAATATTACATTCAAATTAATTGCCCCAGTATCTTTGAGTTGCTCATTAGCTGGTTTCTTATCACACTTGGGTGACAAAAGACTAGACCCAATACCAGAATTATCAAAACAAAATGAAACATCTGATTGATCTGTCATATCCAACTTCTCCTTTTTAAACATTACCATATCTGATGACTGTTTCATTTTTAAATCATCAGAGAAACTCTCATCCAGTAAATCAACAATCTGATTTCTGCTTTACTACAGGGCTTCAGTTATTGAATCATTGCCTCTTTTCACATTATTATCAGGGGACAATGGTTCAGATTTCACTTTAACATCACTATTTTCAAGCAGATTTATATTCGAACTGTGGTCTGTTTTCCACTTTCTTCATCAGACATTGGTTCTGATTTAATTTTAACCTCAGATTCTTTTGATAGTTCTATTGCCAACAGTCTTGTAGCGAAGGTTAGTAAAAAGTTGAACAGCTTTTCACTTAACTTAGTTCCTTCTGCACAATGTATGGCGATGCCGGTGCGGTGTACCAGGATTACTGATGCGGCACGGCGAGTTGAACTGTGGACGGCACCTCGACAGCTGCTGTGTGTGTGTGTGTGTGTGTGTGTGTGTGTGTGTGGCCCGCAACAGCAGGCGCGGCTCCGGCCGCAACGGGCGACTGTAGGGGCGAGACTGGCTCCTTGCGATGCCAGCGGCACAGCTAGATTCAGCGCCAGCTTCGTCAGTCTAGATGCGTTGTAATCCAAGGCGTCGTTAATCCAATTGCGTCGTCAATGTGCACATGTAACACTGTTCATCACTCTCCTATTGTTCAGTTGCGTGTCGCATTTCACTCCCGAATTCGGATAATTAAAATCACTTTCACTCAGTTTAACAGTGTTTTTCCCGGCCAATGCACCATATGTGGGGCGGCAGGTGGAAAATAATGTATTATTATTCCTATCATTCGTTGCCGTTCTCAACACAGGCTCTCTAACTACAATGTTAGCAACCAGAAAGTGATTAGCAAAAACGTGATGCCTGTAATTAGAGTTTACTGTGCCCACGCTGATGGAGAATTAGAGTTATTGATTGTTGTAGTTCATTAATCTGAGGATTTAGGATGATGTCTGGGATTCATAGAAAACGCAGTTTACTATAACAATTTTCACTATATTCTGAAAACGATAAAGCGTAAAATTCCAGACAAATGATTACCCATATCAGCTGTTGTACTATCAGAGTCTATTGCGTGGATCCTATTATCCCTAGATAAAGAAACTGTTCAATAACTGATATCGATGTAAATGTTCAAAGTGAATGCTCGCCAAAATTTGATGTTAATACTGATCAAACGCCACACTAGTAATGGTAGAAAGTCTGTCCTGCGGCGACACGTGAAAATACGACATACACAAACTGAGAAAAAATCACTGGAGTCATTCTGCTATTAACTCTTTACCCAAATGCGAACTTATTGTTAAGTGCATATCGAGTTACGTAATATGGCATCCAAGGCTGTTCCTGACAACTGCACAAACGTGACGTGGCTTCCGACAGAGAGCGCGCGCTGATATGAACATAGAAGAATACTGGGCCTTACTCTAGCTCGCACGCTCTTATTTATCTAGCCGCGGTGCGGACCGCCGAAGACGCGGCCGACAACATTTGCCTTCCTGGCTAGCAGCTGGGCTAACAAAACACCACTTCAATTTACTAAATAATTAATTGCTTCATTCGCTGAAGGACAATGAAGTTCTCAATTTAATTGTGCAATCAGCACATAGGTAAGTATCTATAATAAAATTCTACTGTGGTTAGGTTAAATACTTTTGGCGAGAGAATTATTTTAGTTGCACTGCACGCAGTAGATGAGATCTGAACTTGCCCTTTGGAGAGACACTACAGCTACAGTTTTATAGCTCCCTTTTTGAAACTTCTCACATCTTTGGTATTATAGCGTATCTCCATTATACCTAAATCTAAACATCCTAGCTTTATCTGATCACTTACTTAATCTATCTTGATTCCGAACTTTCAGGACACAGAAACAGAAAATCAAGAATTTCAACCAAAATATTGATTTGTGAGAGCCAGCATGTTGTTTCCATTAAATTGAAATGAAAAAGGAATTTGAATACAAATTTTGAAGTTTCTAGCTCCTTCCTGTTGTGCCAATGATTTTCACATAAAACGTCAAAATTTCGAAAACTGTTGAAGTTACTAAACTGAAACTTGACACATTATCATTTTAGCATCACTCCTAACATTATATTAACTTTTCAGCATATTTTATTTTTAAGGTATTGCACAATATTCGTGATGTCATAGCTAGTTACAGCGGACTAGGCTGGCACACAATGGAAAGCACACAAATTCTATATGGTGTGAGTAGGCTGCTTCCCTACAAGAGTGCTTACATTTTAAAACTTTGTGTATTTTTGTTACCTTCACTCCTAGAGACATATACTGTTCAAGATTTCTATAGTGAACTATACACTTGTTCTTGTCTTCCAGACTAAACAATAACTTGTTTTCTTCAGTTCCAGGCATAATTTTGTTTTCAGGAGCACGTGGTAAATCGTTATCTAAATCATGTAAATTTTTTGGATATTCGAGATCTAATTCAAATATGTATCCAAGTGGTGCTGTGTTCGATACTTCACTTATTATTTAGAATTAAATGAATCTGAATCACCTCTTTCAAGCCCTACAGATATTAGATATTGACTCATAGCCCAGCCATATAAATTACCTGTGTCTGATTATACTAAATAATTCAACACCTTTCTTACACCACAATCTTCATATACACTGCTGGAAATTGAAATAAGAACACCGTGAATTCATTGTCCCAGGAAGGGGAAACTTTATTGACACATTCCTGGGGTCAGATACATCACATGATCACACTGACAGAACCACAGGCACATAGACACAGGCAACACAGCATGCACAATGTCGGCACTAGTACAGTGTATATCCACCTTTCGCAGCAATGCAGGCTGCTATTCTCCCATGGAGACGATCGTAGAGATGCTGAATGTAGTCCTGTGGAACGGCTTGCCATGCCATTTCCACCTGGCGCCTCAGTTGGACCAGCGTTCGTGCTGGACGTGCAGACCGCGTGAGAGGACGCTTCATCCAGTCCCAAACATGCTCAATGGGGGACAGATCCGGAGATCTTGCTGGCCAGGGTAGTTGACTTACACCTTCTAGAGCACGTTGGGTGGCACGGGATACATGCGGACGTGCATTGTCCTGTTGGAACAACAAGTTCCCCTGCCGGTCTAGGAATGGTAGAACGATGGGTTCGATGACGGTTTGGATGTACCGTGCACTATTCAGTGTCCCCTCGACGATCACCAGTGGTGTACGGCCAGTGTAGGAGATCGCTCCCCACACCATGATGCCGGGTGTTGGCCCTGTGTGCCTCGGTCGTATGCAGTCCTGATTGTGGCGCTCACCTGCACGGCGCCAAACACGAATACGACCATCATTGGCACCAAGGCAGAAGCGACTCTCATCGCTGAAGACGACACGTCTCCATTCGTCCCTCCATTCACGCCTGTCGCGACACCACTGGAGGCGGGCTGCACGATGTTGGGGCGTGAGCGGAAGACGGCCTAACGGTGTGCGGGACCGTAGCCCAGCTTCAT
Source organism: Schistocerca piceifrons (assembly GCF_021461385.2). Lineage (NCBI taxonomy): Eukaryota > Metazoa > Arthropoda > Insecta > Orthoptera > Acrididae > Schistocerca > Schistocerca piceifrons. Next base: position 844,368,265 of record NC_060140.1, on the reverse strand, counting down.
GGAGACGGTTGCGAATAGTCCTCGCCGATACCCCAGGAGCAACAGTGTCCCTAATTTGCTGGGAAGTGGCGGTGCGGTCCCCTACGGCACTGCGTAGGATCCTACGGTCTTGGCGTGCAGCCGTGCGTCGCTGCGGTCCGGTCCCAGGTCGACGGGCACGTGCACCTTCCGCCGACCACTGGCGACAACATCGATGTACTGTGGAGACCTCACGCCCCACGTGTTGAGCAATTCGGCGGTACGACCACCCGGCCTCCCGCATGCCCACTATATGCCCTTGCTCAAAGTCCGTCAACTGCACATACGGTTCACGTCCACATTGTCGCGGCATGCTACCAGTGTTAAAGACTGCGATGGAGCTCCATATGCCACGGCAAACTGGCTGACACTGACGGCGGCGGTGCACAAATGCTGCGCAGCTAGCGCCATTCGACGGCCAACACCGCTGTTCCTGGTGTGTCCGCTGTGCCGTGCGTGTGATCATTGCTTGTACAGCCCTCTCGCAGTGTCCGGAGCAAGTATGGTGGGTCTGACACACCGGTGTCAATGTGTTCTTTTTTCCATTTCCAGGAGTATATTTATTACTTGGTATCTTTTTACAGCATTGGGATATACCCCCTGCAGTTCCCTTTTCAGTCATTAAAATCATACTGCAGTTACGTAAAATTCAAGCGGTTGCACAGTCATTTTTAGTATATGAGCAAAAGATAATCCAGGGCAGTAAAATACCAAGCTGTAATTAAATAACAAGCTTTTGTATAAGATTTTCTAAAATTTGCCAATACATCAGCCAATAACATCGTTTCTAAGATATAAATAATAATATTCACCAAGATTTTCTGTATTAAATTTTTCACCAACTAACTGTCCATGTTTATTATCCTCATCACTGATTTCACAGTCATCCAGTTTATTGTAAAATACCTGCCTTGAAGGAAGCTGTGTTTTTTTCGAATTTATTCCATCTATTTATGTAAACATAGGGACAGACACCTTTCTTGATTACTAGATTTACTATAGCTTCTGGAAAAACTCTTTAATGTTTTTCGTTTGATCCTTTTTCAAATATGATGGAACCTTATCAGAACTTGCAGCCACAAATCTAAATGTGTTAATAAACCTCATCTTTAAATTTTCTGTCTTCTTTCCTAAACTAACACTCTATCTTCATTATTTGATGTTAAATATACATCGTTTTTACCATAAACAAGTTCTTTTACAAACAAAGGTGACATCTATCGAGATTAATTATGCAGATATATAGGTACAAAATTTGTGTATTTTAATTGTAAATTACAGTAATTACACAAAGAATTTGTGTATTTTCGAGCCAAATGATCATCATGATGAAGTTATTTGTTTGTTCATGAATAATGACATCTAATAATGAACAAATTTTTGATCTTGGGCGTCTTGATTGGTCTCCAGATGTTAATTGTCTCATTTCTTCAATTTCAGAAGAGCTCCTCCTCATTTCTTCAGTCTCTACTTTCATACATTCGATAAATTTTTATGACAGAGTTGGCCCATAGTAAATAACTGGATCTTTATAGTGCCTATTCATATATTTAATATAATAACAGAAACCACTTGGCTCAAGACTTTGATATTTTATTGTATATGATATTTTGGATCAGGTTGTGTAGTATCCATCTATAATAGTAAACTCTCAGAATCAGCATAAATAACGAATTGAAGTGTCTGTGTATGCTATTATTTTTAAAACTCATGTATTTACCTTCCTATAGCAATTTGGCTCTTAATGGTTTATTGTGTGATATCTAACGTTTCTTTACTGCTGCAGAAGTGTAAACACATACCACAAATAAATTTTACTTCTTCAGATTTTGTAATTTGACTCAAAACAACCCTAGACAAATTTATTACATAAGAGTTGTGTGAATTAATTTCATTCTCACAATGAAGATTTCCTGATTTTCTCTTTTAGATTTTGTTATTTTTAATGAATACACTTGGTATTTTTCATCAAATGAAACATTAGTTTCATTTTCAATTGTTGAAATGTTGTCAAGCACTACACGAAATTAAAAATTTCGTGTTTCTGATCAAGATCAAGACCAATATCTCTGTATTTTATGATCATATCCACATCTTTGTTTACAGATTTTATAGCTGTTATAAAATATTATTGATCATTATTGTTTACAATAATATAAGCTTTCATATTTTTTATTGTTTCTTTCAACACAAGATGACACTCTTAATGGTACGTATCTATCAATTACTAATAAAAATCTGATAATTCTATTTATGATCAACCAGCCCTACAAACTTGAAAATTAGAAATTTGTTATAAAGCCTTTTGTTTATGATTCTTACAGTTTTCAATTAACTCTGTCTCTCTAGTAATACTATAGTTTTCTGTTTGAAATATAAATCCTGTAATATTATGATTTGCCTGAATTCTGTACTTGTGAAACAACTACAATTAAGTTTCATGTCCTTTTAGATAATACTCCAGACGTTTCGTAGTTTTTGGAATAAAACCATTCAAAAAGAAGTTTGTGTCAAGAAAGTATCGATTGCTATCAAAATTTGTAGTTTGTAGTGCGTTTGCAAACGTTTTTCAACCACACAGCCTTTAATTGTTCTTCTGTTTATTTCTCAAATTCATTATTAGAAAAGGAAATATTCCTTTCAGTGGTTCACCTCATTCTTTTGAAAAAGATCATAGTTTCCAGTTTTAGAATGAACATCATTTAATGTACTATATCCAGCTGACTTATTTCTTCTACAATAACCACAAAGTTGGGAATATGTCAATTGCTCCATTTTAGTCTATTATCTAATGTAAATGTTTCTTTATAGGAGTTTCAAAAAAAAGCTCAGCCAGATTTCTTGTTTTTGATATATTTCTTACATCTACATGTAAGTTTGTCTTTACAAGATGGGTTTGAGTAAAAACATTTTATTTCTTTAATCTTCTGACAACACATTTTTGTGTGCTATCTGTCTCTTCACTTGTAATTCATTGTAAATGTTTTGTATAATAAGCTAAAGATTTTTCCTCATGCATACAAAGAATTTATCCACTATTGTATACTCTTACATGACATTCATTTATACCATCTCCACATTGTCCTATAACCATCTTTTTTGTATTTCTGTGAAGTAAAATTATAAACTAATTTCTTGGTTTTATAATATTTACACAGCTAAGACTGGATGGCTTCCACTTATATATAAAAAAATTTTATTATGAAAAGGTAAAATTTTTTAGTTTTAGCAAGCAATTCATTATTTATTGTTTGAATTTCGAAAAATTATAATAAAAATTGTTTTTTTAAATGGAGTCAGTCAACGATCTTGTCAACAAAAAGCTTGCTTATAACAATAAGCAAGTGGTTATGATTATTGATGTAATTACTAATCCAAGGTTTAATGCAAATCAAGTTGTCGATCTTTTAGAATATGCTTGATCTAGGAAAGCAATTACTGATCATATAGATAATGGAGATAAAAAGTATAGTCAACTGAAAACTGTCACACATTTAGAAGAAATATTCAAACAGATACAGTCTTCATTAGCAAAAATGAGTTGACTTCACTAGTACAAAAACGGATAACAATTTTATCAAAAAGAGACATTAAAAACCTTATGAATAATTTTAATTTAAAATTAATCACCTAAACAAAGGAACAAGAATTTATTGGCATCATCATCAACTGTTTGAAGACTGAAAAATACTGTCCTCTGTTGGAAAGTATAAAACTGATCTATATTTCAGAGACTACAGAGCTGCAGCTGAACACGCAGAAAGTGGTCATAATGACTAAAATATAACAGAAGAAATTAAAAGATTGAATTTCACAGAACAGCAACTAGCTTGTAAATTTATTCACTTTAATCATTTTTAGGAAACATTTAATATCTATGAAGCCACCATTAGAATACATAAAATATTTCAAAACGAGTAGAGATGAATAAATAATATTTCTAACATAAATTTATTCTATTAAATGGAGTCAGTCATAGCTCTCATCAACAACAAGCTCACATACAATAATAATCAAGTGTTTGTGGTTATTGATGAAAAGAATAATTCATGGTATTATGCAAATCAAGTTGGTGACGTTTTAGGATGTGAATGTCCTTGTTCTGCAATTAAAAACCATGTTAAGGAAAAATATTGAACAATGTACGAAAATCTGAGTAGCAGCAAAACTATGATACCTACATATATATATATATATATATATATATATATATAGACATCATCAAAATTTATCAATGTGCCTGACCCATACACTTTAGTTACGAGTTCCAAAATGATTTTTGCAGAAAAATTCCAAGATTGGGTTAATGAAGAGGTTTTACCATCCTTTTGTAAACGTGGAGAATGAATATTAAAAATGAAGTAAAAGAGATGTATCAAGGTAAAATTACTCACTTGGAAAAAGAAACAAAATTAACGATTAACATACAGAAAATTTAAAAGGAATCATTGACAATGCTATAAAAATAGAAAAAGAAAGTAAAATAGAAATAGATACTTTATTGCCTCATGTTGTTCCTCAGACATTAGATCAGAATTTAAGACCAATTTTTGTACTAGTAAAATTATTTGATGAAGATGTTGAATATCATTATTATGTCTCTAGAGCAAAATGAAAAAATTACAAAGGCAAATGTATAGAAACAAGGATAGAAAACCGAATTATGAATAAATGTTAATACTTAACTATAATGATAATTCAGTAATGTTATACCAAAGAATGAAAGAAACTTTAAAAATTGTTTGTTCACATAATTATTTCAATACTTTTAATATATTGTTGTGGCTACTTCTGCCACCGAAATATCAGGACGACCAACTGTAGTGAGAAGACACCAAATGTAGTGGGTAGGTGCCAGGAGGTGCCATATTAAAACTCGGCGAGAACTTTCCAAATGATTTATTCATTTCCACTACAGTACTTCGTTCACCTCAGTCCGCATTGCAGAGTCCCACAATGTTGAGGCCACAACCCCAGCGACACAGTGCAACGAGATGCTGTGTGTCTGCCTTGTAGGACCGTGTCATCAGGGCTCTGCCTGCAGGCTGCTCAGCAATCTTCTTCGCCATTGAATCGGCGCTGGTAAAAGCCCTTCCTTTAACTGCTTAAACTGCCCTGCCTTCCTTAAGGCCTCAGAACACCTTACATATGTTTTCGCTTCACTCATTAATCTAATCTTGGCGATATGTAACAACTGCTCATCAGACCAACCATTTATCACTGCTGAAGTCTCCAAGTCCTCCACAAACGATCGCACATCTTCAGATGCCTTGCCAGAAAACGGAATAATCAGACTTGCGGCAGCTGGATCAATCTCCCGCACACTAGCCAACAACGACTGATAAGATGCGGTTTCCCGCTCACTTCTAGATGTTAATTCATTTCTCAACTGCTTATTGTCTGCTGTCAACTGAGCTACGTTTTCCAGCAAAATGAGCACCGCTTCTGGTTCCGACACCCCTCGCGTCCCTGACTCTGCCATTGTGTTGCTTTCGTTCCCAGTTAGTCGTTTTGTTTCGGGATTAAGTACAAGAACAACCTGACTTCCTACAGCTCTGTACCATGATGCTCAGTATCATCATAAACCAATACAAAAGTAATTAAATGCTGCAAAAAAATAATAAACTTTACTGCCCCAAACACACTAACAATCTGACAACAAAAAATACTATACCCATGCAAAACATCTACAATGTGGCTTTTGACACTTCATACTCAAAACACAATCAAGAAAAGAAAGAAAACGTCCAACACTCAAAAGAACAATTTTGACAGCACTCACCATATCTTGTGATGTACTGCAGGTGGTGGGCTTGAACGTCCTACTGGGCAGACGACGTCCGCTATTCTGACACCAAATGTAGAGGTATCAGACACCAAATGTGGCGTATTGAAATTCGGTGAGAACTTTCCAAATGATTTATTCGTTCCCACTACAGTGCTCCATTCACCTCGGCCCGCATCGCAGGGTCCCACAGTGCTGAGGTCACAGCCCCAGCGACCCAGAGCAACGCTCTGCTGTGTGTTGGCCTTGTAGGACCGTGTCGTCAGGGCTGCGTCTCAGCGGTCTTCTTCCCCACTGACTCAGCGCTGCTCCGCCGGGAGCCGCCGAGCGGCCTGCTGCTTCCTCCCTCGCTGACATAGCTGGGAATGCGGTGTCAAACAAGTGCCCGCTATCCGGCGCCCGAATCTGTGACCCTCGCCTTGGGAAGTCTCCAGTGTGTATCAGGGGCCGAGACGACAGCCTGCGGTAGTGAGCCAAAGAGTGGCCTGCCTGCTGGCATCAGACCCCGCGTTGGCCTGAGTGGGTAGAACCAACGACCAGTCGTGGACTGGGACACTGATGCCCCATCTGTTGCTGTGTGTAGCCTGGCTGTGTGACATGGCCCGCCGTTCCAGGAGAGCTGCCACACTTGAATGACTTCCATTAGAAAACAAGACGTATTTATACTTGGCTGCATGCCTCTGTTTCGCTAATGAACTGCTTCGCATCAGGTATGCATAACACTTAGGTTGGCCTCTGTTTCGCTAATGCACCGCATCGCGTCAGGTACGCTTAACACTTAGGTTGGCTAGTGGCCCTCTTCTGCCTGTGACTTGCGCCATGGAAACTGCTGTGTGCTCCCTCTCTGGCAGTTCTACGCCCCTGTGGCCTGTATTTGCCTTCACTGGTATCCATTGTTCAAATGGCTCTGAGCACTATGGGACTTAACTTCTAAGGTCATCAGTCCCCTAGAAATTAGAACTACTTAAACCTAACTAACCTAAGGACATCACACACATCCATGCCTGAGGCAGGATTCGAACCTGCGACCGTAGTGGCCGCGCAGTTCCAGACTGTAGCGCCTTTAACCACTTGGCCACTGCGGCCGGCGTTCACAGGTATCCATAACTTACTGCAATCTGGCCCACACCTGGCTGTAATTCGTGCTCTGGATATCGCACAAAACTAACTTTCCCTATTCAAAACGGTGGTGCCACTACAAAATATACACAAGAACAATTAATTAACTATAATTTTTTTAATATCATTTCCACACAATGGACAAGTAAACTAATCTTGTTCTGCTAACCATTTATTAATATATTCTTTATTAAAAACATGATTAAATTTAATTTTTAAAAATGATAATCTTGAACAGTTAAGCATATAGTACAATCTTGTTCTGTAGTAGATAATATTTCACAGGGTTTAATTTTTTTGTATGAATGATTCAGATAATTTCTGACAACTTAAAATATTTCCCAGTTACCTTTAGCTTCAAATTCAATTAAAAATCTTCAGATATTTTTTGTGCATGTGATACAACATCCCAGATTAATTTATCCTGAAATTTTCTCAGAAAATCTACAGATAAATTATGACTGTATACTATATTATCCCATTCTAATTTATCTTGATATTGTCATATTAAATCTTCAGTCTTGATCAGCTGATGTGTATTCCCCATTTAATTCATCTTGAAATCCTCACATAAAGTCTTTGGATAATTCTTGATATGTTTCTGTATTATTCCAGTCTACTTTACTCTGATATTGTCTTATACATTTTTCAGATAATATTTGTTTCCTAGTTATATAAGACAAATCTAATTTACATTGAAATATTCATGTGAAACTTTTTGTCAATTTATGTTCTGTTATTTTATTTCAATTTATCCTATTGTGCAATTCCCTAATAACATCTATAGATAAATTTTTCTTTATTTAATGTAATATTCCATTTAATTTTGTCTTGAAATTCTCTTCTACTATCTACAGATAATTTTTTTTATTTGATGTAATACTCCAATCTAATTTATCTCGAAATTCTCTCATGAAATTTTCATTTACGTTTCGTTATAATATTGTTTTCCAATCTAATTTATCTGGAAGTTCTCTCATAAAACCTTCAGATAAATTTTGCTTGCATGATAAAGTATGCCAATTTATTTTAACTTGAACTTCTCTAATAAAATCTTCAAATAAATCACAGAGTAGAATTAATATAAATTCTGAACCTATTTTATCTTCGAATTCTCTAACAAAAACTTCAATTAATAGAAAATGTCCCAATATCTATTTCCATTCTGTATTATTATACAGATATTCTTTTTAATATAATCAAGAGATTTATTACCATATGTTTCAGTTGTTGTTAAATATAGTTTACGTAATGCCTCAAAAGACAAATTTTCGAAATTATAATTAATCACTGCATTACTTTTTTCCTCTCCTAGTTTAGAATATCCTTTAATTCCTGGTTCTCTCGCTTCAGCTTTTACTTCCTTTATGTTAGAAATTGTCTCTGCAATGTGTGCAAACTCTGGACTGTTAATGTTACCGTGGATAAGATCTATAAGTGGTTGTTTTCTAAATTTAGAATTACCTTTTATTCCTAATTTTTTGCTTTAGCTTTTAATTCACTTACTTTTATGCTGGGCATATGTACTAAATATTTTTTATCAGAAAAATATAAAACTGTTTATTTCTTATTTGGGGAATAATGTATTAATTACTAATGATAAATAGACATTCCATTTGATTAAAGGAATGTTTGAGAAAAGAGTTGAACATAAATATTAGTTATGATTTTTAAAGTATCCACATACAATACATATTTCTCCTCTATTTGTATTGTATAAATAATTCACTTTCCCATCAGTTAATTGTTCTGGGAATTACGATACTTCATCATGAGGATAACATACAGATCGAAAATATGAATATATATATATATAAATTTTTATTAATTAAAAAAATTCTATTAAACAATGTTTTTATTAGATGGAACACATCCCAAACACATCTGCTTCAGCTGTCACCCTATTAATGAATGCATTTAACAGGATTGTTTATATAGTTGGGAAGTGTTTGTGATAGCTGAAAAAGAGAATATACCATGGTTTAAAGCAAGGATTTTGTAGTGTTATAGCAATGTGCAAATCCGCAAAAAGCAATTCTTGAGCATACTGGACGAAAACATTGTAATATTTATAGATATTTAAAGGTGAACAATTCATTCACCTTATCAAATTTGCATCCTCAGACAGTTTTTATTAACGAATCAGGTTTACATTAGTTGATCATGAAATCAAAAATGGCTCAAAGTGAGCAGTTCCTAGATAGAGTAACCAAAGAAGTTTTACCATGGTTTAGAAAACATGGTCGATAGAAACTAAAGCAAGAATTGAAAGTTTACTAGAACAGATTGAAGATTTAGAAATTAATAAGGAAATGGATATGTGTGTGCTGAAGGAAAGAAGTGTATAAATTCAAAACTTAAGAAGAAAAGAGAATTGATTGAAGAACAAACTCTCAAAATGCAACAACATTTTGTTGCATCAACTGAATATTCTGATTTGAAAAATATGTTTGTTATTTTACGATACTTATAGTGAATTTCTGTTTCATTGCTAAGTGACCAGATGTGACAGAAGAGAGCTACAGACTCCATTATATGTACTTGACAACATCCAAATTATGAAAAACTAATGGATTAAGGGGAGGCGGTGGCAGAAATAATGAAAAATTTACAAATTATTTTTATTTGCTTATTTGATAGTAAATATAATTGAGATTATTATCACAATTTTTTTCCTTGAAATTCAAACTACAAATTGCATAAAAAAATTAAAACACTAAGTAGTGTAATGCACCAAGCCCGCTTTTCAATGTACCAAATGGAGGAAAAATTTTATTGCAGAACTCGGCCTGTGAACCTAGAAATTATAGCTTTAGGAGGCTGTAATTTTTTATATACATAACAGCAGTGTTGTAAAGAAGGCTGTGGAGCCATTTTCTGGTTCAATCAGTGTGGTATAGAAGGCTGTGGAGTGTTGTAAACAAGGTTTGTGCTGTTCAGTGGAATTCGAGTGACACTTGATATATTGTGCCATTCTTTGTGCAAGGTTGAATCTGTTGATCCCTTTTTACAATGCCTAGGACTAGTAAAGTATTAAAAAATATAGTAAGTACCGTATTTCCAATATAAAGCGAAAATCTGACATTGAGGTTAGGGTCAGGCCTGCAGATACAAACATTAACTTCTCTCCAAGTGCATCTAAAATAAAACTTGGGACAGGGATTGTATCAGAAGAAACAAATCATGACAGAAATACGGGTTTCAGAATTGTGGATCTGGAATGGTGACAGAAGCACTTACAAAAGGCTGCAAGTGCTCTGTTTGTGGAAGGAACGTGGATTTGGTTGATGATGGAAAGAGAGAAGGTTTGGTTTGCACATTGCACATTTTGTGTCAAAATTGTGATGCTGACAGACCTTTCACGACATCAAAGGTCAGTAATAGAATCTATGAAGCCAATATGAGATTTGCTTATGGACTAAGATGTATAGGGATTGGAAGAGATGGTGTAAACTTTTTATGTGGTATTATGAACATGCCAGGTCCTCCCCTAAAATTTTCTGCAATGAACACTGCTCTCCTCAATACAGTTGGAGAAGTAAGTGAAGATGGCAGTCCTGGGGGCAATTCAAGAAAATTTTTAAGCAACTAATAGCAACGATATAGCAGTTTCCTGTGGCAGTTCCTGGATGAAGAGAGGGCATACTTCACTGCATGAAGTTTCAACAATCATTAGTGTCGACACTGCAAAAGTATTAGACTTAGAGGTGATGTCTAAATATTGCTCTGCATGTTCCTTGCACAAGAAATATATTGATGCAGGTAAAGAAAACGAATGGCTAGAAGCCCATAAAGCTGTTTGTAGCAGAAATTATGCAGGTTCCAGTGGTGGGATGGAAGCTGCAGGTACGAAATTCATTTTCCATAGATCTTTGCAAACGTATGGAGTAAGATACGTACAGTATTTAGGAGATGGACACTCTAGTGCTTTCGGGAATGTAGTTGAAAGTCAGTCCTATGGAAAAGATTGCACTATTGAGAAACTGGAGTGCTTAGGCCATATTCAGAAGAGGATGGGTGGACGACTCCGCAGACTTGTTGCAGACAATAAAGGCAAGCTAGTAGAGGATGGGAAGCCACTGAGAGGTAAAAACAGACTAACAAAGAAGAGATTTGACAGCCTACAAGTCTATTATGATGCTGCAATTAGAAGTAACCTCACAAGCTTGGACAGTATGAGGAAAGCAGTACGGGCCATTTGGTTTCATTACTTGTCGACAAACACGACACCTCAACATGGCCTCTGTTCTAATGAATGGCGCAAATTTTTGAAAAGTAAGGAAAGTGGGGAAGCTTATACCCATAAAAATAACTTTCCTTATGAGGTTTCAATGACCATTAAACCAACTTTGAGAGCACTGGCTTCACCAGAACTCGTAGAAAAATGTCTGTATGGGAAAACACAGAACCCAAATGAAAGTTTCAATGCTCTTATTTGGAAAAGACTGTGTTTGTTTCCAATTTGGTGGTGAAGATTTCTGCCTTGGAAGCTGCAGCAGTGTTTAATGATGGGAATGTGGCAAGACTTCACAACCTCAGCAAGTTGGGCTCTACACCTGGAGTCTTCACTGAGCAAATACTGCAGATCATCGATAAGCAAAGAATAGCGAAGGTGGAGACTTCAGTCCAGAACATACAAAAAATTTCTAGGCAAGGGACCAGAGGAGCTATAAAAGCTGCAGAGGATGATGAGAAAGAAATGGAATATGGATATGGACAGTTTTAGCTAAGGTATGATAGATTTTTTTCTTTTTTTACATTTCATCCAAACTTTAAAATTATTTTTCTGCAAATTAAGGTTTTCTGTTTTCAGGAAACAACTGGAAGGATTGCAATGAAATTTGGCACACTTATTGTTTTACTTTGAAGCAATATTTAGGTGGAACAAAATTTGTGGTTGATAATATATTAAAAAGTTTGCTTGTAAAAAAATGTTCGAATCCAAAATATCACAGAAAATAATAGCATTAATTTACCAAAAAATTTCTGCACTTAATTGTACACCTGTTAGTGTAGATTACTTTACCATTAAAGAAAGTTGCCAAATTTGCCTCAAAATTATGAAAAAGTGTACTTTAAAATAATAATGCAATAACAAATTCAAAATTATCTCACTGCATTGGATTGCTATTAAAAATTCAGAATTTTAAGAAAAAATCATATTAGATCTTTATACACAAGTGTGCAAAATATCGATGAGATTGAACAAAAAATGGCAAAGATATGGATTTACAAAAATATCAGTGCAAGACTGCCACCGTCTCCCCTTAACTTGTACGACAGAGGAACTGACTCGAAATATTAATTTTTACAGAAAATACTTTTCATTAGATGATGAATATACTGAGCAAAAACGTTTACAAACTGTAAGAAATCTCTTATAAGGTAAAGTGGTCCTTACTGACCCAACTATTATGTGAATTATTATTATCTTAACCATTTAACATATACTTTGTCGCCTTTTTCCATAAAACTAGAATATACATTTAGATATTTCGTCTTTTGTGGTTCATGGCCACGAAAATTTCCTTTCACTTTTTTCCATCCAAAGCTTTTAACTTTATGTGATTGGACTGGAATTAATAGCATCTTCTATTTCAAAAATTTATGTTGCTCAAGTAAGAACATAACCTTTTCCAAAAATTGCTTTAAATTTGATGATTCTAACTTTATTGCTAACTTTATATTTATGCTTAGCATTTGAAAGCTTTGTATTATTGTATTCTTCAACCAATTTTTCACATAATTCAGCATCATGTGAGCACATTTTGACTGTGTCCAATCCATTTGTAATTACCTTTAAGAGCGAATTTTTTCCACATATTTGCTTGAATCATTCTATTAAATGTTTCTAGAACATTTGCTTTTATTTCAGTAAAGAATAATCTTTAATATATTTTTCATAAGTTCTTGAAAATTTTTGTTGTAGGTTTCTTTACCAATATCTGTTAGAAAATTTCTTAGAGTTTTCTCTCTAAATGTTTTTTTCCAAATGCATCAACTACATTTATACTAGTTTTATCTTTAACTAGAATGGGGCCCCATATTTTGAAAAAAGTATCGATTACAGTTAATATATATATATATATATATATATATATATATATATATATATATATATATATATATATATCTCTTTTATTTATTTTTGAAATTCCTTTCAATTTATCAGGATCCATTTCTATACATCAGATTGTCATAAATCATCTCCACCTACAGAGATTACATTTCTTTTCAAAATTTTTTCTGGTTGGTACAAGAATTCATTAACAATTGTCTCACGAATATTCATTCCATCACCTACCAATTTTTTTAACAAATTTGCTCATTGTAGTTTTACATATTAAACAAATTCCTTCAATTCTTTGCCTTTCGTTTTTTGTTCTTGTTGTATTTGGACGATGTGTGTGTCGGTAAATTTTTTATATGTTAGACACCAAATGTGATTGCCTGAAAGGAAATTCGTTTATGTAAGATTAAATTTTTAAAATTTTAAATTTTAATTGTTTGCTTCTAAGAATTTAGTATTTCTAGATCTTTACCAACTCTTGTGTCTAAATTCTGATTAATTAACGAATCTAATAACTTGAATTGACTTCTAGTAATCTATCTCATCTAATGCACAATGGATGCTTGTTTCCATGTTATTTATTTCCTTATAATGATGTTCAATGAAGCCATAATAAAAGCCATTTCTTTACTTCAAATCTGTGACAGTCTTGAAGCATAACCATTTACAGGACCTTTAGACTACCACTCTTCTAATCTTAAAAATCCATATAACCTTTAGATGCTTTAAAAATGTTACTTAACTCACTTTCAAATTGCTTAATTACCCTCTCTGTTTTTCAATCTACTAATTATTTTAATTCCGCACATATATTATAAACACAACTTAGATTATTGGTGAAGTGTTAAATTAAATTGTTGTTTCTTGAATTTCTTTTGATTCTAATATTTGATTGAAATATAGTCTTTGATTCCAATTCATTTCTGATTCATTTCTAAGTATATTTACACATTGATATTGCAGCTGTCTTGGGCTGAGCCTTAGTTCAAAAAATATTCATTTATTAGATTCAAAATATAATTAATTTTGTGATTATCTGACAAGAGATTTAAAACAAATGTACACAAAACGCCACAAATGACTTCATTAAAATTTTGTATTCGTTGTCTATTACAGTACAACTCTCTTGAGACAGGATATTTAAGCCATTGCTGAGGAATATTTCCTCCAAATGCAACAAACACAATTTTTTATCTCTATTCTCGTAACAACAGATTCAATGTGAGCCAACATTATCAGATATATCAAAATTAATTATTCTAGATTCATACTCTTTAGGATGATTAGGTAGTTCATCATAAAAACATCATGAAAGTATTTGAATTGTTTAGCAAGTTTTTGTACATCAAAATTACATAATTCATTAGAAAATATATGAATTAATTTTTGAATTTTTTATTATTCTAGTGTCAGCTTCCTTCTCCATTGCTTTATGTCTTTCTTGTTCTTCTGATTCTGCATCACCTTTTATCTTGTCAACTACTGCTGTTCCAGTAACAGGTGCTCCACCAGCTAGTGAACTAATAGTTGCTAAATATGGTGATGGTGCCAATAATAAAGGAAGAAATCCTCATTCATGTTTTGTTAGTCCTGGACCGTCTTTCTTTTTGTTAGGTGTTTGATAATTTTTTCACAACCAATGTACCTAATGTTATGAGTAAATTACTACCACTTTTTTAACCTCTCTTTCTTACAAATCTACATCTACATCTGTCTGATTACTCTGCTATTCCCAATAAAATGACTGGCAGAGGGTTCAATGAACCACCTTCAAACTGTCTCTCTACTGTGACACTCTCGACCAGCGCGCTGGAAAAATGAGCACTTAAATTTTCTGTGCGAGCCCTGATTTCTCTTATTTTATTGTGATGATCGTTCCTCTTTATGTAGGTGGGTGCCAACAGAATGTTTTCGGAATCAGGCATTCAAGATGGTGGATACAGGATGGTGGTGATAGATACGGCAACATCGCAATGACGCCATGGCGGGAAGTTCAAATTTGGGTGGGAAAATAGGTCAATTAGGCTACCTCCACTATCCTAACCCATTCCCCCTCCCCCTACACTCCCCAAGAAAATGGCAGGAAGTTAAAACTTTTGGCGGAAAAAAGGTCACATGGGCTACCTCCACTAACCTAAGACAATGGCTGGAAAATAGGCCACTTGGGCTACCTTCACTAACCTAAGTCTTCTGCCCGCCATCCATTCCTCGGAATTGGTGGGAAAAGAACTCAGCTGGTGCTGGGCTGCTGGATACGATGGACATAAGTCTTTATTTTGTAGGCAGTCCTTGTTTTAACAATTTGAGACAGTAGCTCAATTCAGTGTGTTCACCATGAGGTCCAGAGTCCAACTGACCTAGTACACAGTACTGCCATCAGAGGGCACTGTCGTCCCATGGTGGTTTGGGAGAAAAATGGCGGGAAACGGACTCAGCCTGTTGAGGGTTCTTGGATAGAGGATAGAGGATAGAGGAAGGAGTGTACTTGATATAATTTCGAATAATTTATTTGGTGACGGATTTCACATAGTTCATTATTACACTGGTACAAAACACTCGCCCTGACGTGCTTCAGGTCACAATACACAGCATACAGACCTGCAAACTACTTGTAAATCATCGAAATAATGCAATACACTGATGTGCAAACACACAAGCAACTCGTATATTACCGAAATAATGCATTGCACACCCAACAGACCTGCAAACTACCCGTAGATAAACTATCTAATGCATGTAAAACTCTCTGCAGACCCACTCACTAGTTGTAAACTGCCGAAATAATGTAGTACATAGCCTGCAGACCTGCAAACTACTCGTAAATCACCGAAATAAAGCAGTACACTGATGTACAGACATGCAAACAACTCGTAAATTGTCAAAAAATAGTGCGTGTAAATGGCTCTGCAAAAACACTCACAACGCTTAAACAATCAAAAACAATGCAGTGCACAAACACTCAGTGCACATAAAAAACGCTTTCGAACTATTGTCAACTGCAACATATCAGAGGCTCCAATGCACGCACATGTCTACACCGTCGACACCACACAGGTGCTTGGCAGCCCGCACCCACAGTCAGCAGGTGAAAGTCGTATCTATTTTCGGGTGTACCAGGGCGCCCTCAGCGGACCGAAGTCAGTCTCTGAACTGTTGTACAAAATTGGGCTCGTTTCCCCTCGGCACAAAGGCGTTACTGTTTGTGACTCTGACCTACTTCTTTGCTTGCTTTCTACACCCATCTCCAGACTCTGGGTTTACAAAAACATACGTAATTTCACATACTTTGCCGGAATATCATACAATTTCGTGATACTTCACGATATAGCTTGCTTAGCAGTATCGCTTGCACAGTATAATTTTGAAGATACAGACCAGAAATTATTTCTCTAGAAACTCGAAACATTAGCGAGGTGGAGCTTGCTGTAAACCACTGAGTAACTAGAAACTGATCTCATCTGCGAAGGCCTTTATGTGAAACATCGAAAAATGTAGAGGAAACTGATATTTCCATTCACAAATACTGATGTTGGTGATACAACAGATCCCAAATCATCCTTATAATTTACAAATTCAAATAAGGTGTTTCTTATGTCTAGAGAACCTGCAAACATGTCCAACATCCATCTTTCAAACTGTTCAAATGTGTGTGAAATCTTAGGGGACTTAACTGCTAAGGTCATCAGTGCCTAAGTTTACACACTACTTAACCTAAATTATCCTAAGGACAAACACACACACCCATGCCCGAGGGAGGACTCGAATCTCCACTGGGACCAGCCGCGCAGTCCATGACTGCAGCGCCTTAGACCACTCGGCTAATCCTGCATGGCTTCTCCCATCTTTCAAATGCTAGATGCACACACCACAATCGATGTCCCCTCAAATAAATAAAGGCACAAAATGCATAGAAGCAGTCAACTGGACACTTTACAGGGGAGGGAATAATGCTCCCTCGCAAACACACGTCCATATTGAATCTTCTCAAATTTCCACTCGATGTCGCGATGTCGAAAACTAACCAACACATACTATGTATTAGTTTGCTAGACGACGACGACGACGACACGGCTAAGTCAGCTACATTCCTGCATCCCAATAGCCCCCCCCCCCCATTTGGACAGCTGCTACCGTTACCCAGAAACGAAATCATTTCAGCCACAGGCCACCAGCGCAGACAGAATCATCCTAGGAAACCGGCCATATACATATATATCACTGTACTTACAATTAAATATTGCGATCGCGGTCTCAATCGGGCGACATTCGACAATGAGCGAAGTATCAGAAATACACCCTCATAACGGCTGTGGCTCTGGAAATAACAAGATCGGTACCATTCTTATGACTTGACATGTTTCTCCTTTGCTATCACAGTATCCCATGTCAAATCCGTACCTTCCTTACAACTGGACACAGTCATTCCCTTTATACATTTTGGAATACACACACACACATACTTTATAAGACTGATGCTCAAGGCGAACTTCTCATGCATCACCTACTACTAAGTATAATACTCCACCAACAACTGATTGCAGGTGATACGAAATAATACAGAGAGAAAATCAGCTATGGGTGGAAATGGCTCATAAATTTTTCTTGTGAGTGGTACCATTGTGTCTTAGAAAGAGAGGCATAATCGCCTTAGAAACCACAATACGTTAGAAAATGGTATGATACTCTGGCAAACCATGTGAAATTACATATATTCTTTTAATCCTAGTGTCTGGAGATCTGTATAGAAAGCAAGCAAGCAAGCAGGTCAGGGCCACAAACACTAACATCTTTGCAACAAGTGAAAACAAGCCCAACTTTGTACAACAGTTTGGAGACTGACTTTGTTCCACTGAGGGCACTCAGGTCATGCGTCGGGAGCGGTTCACTTGTGACCATTGGCTGCGAAGGATGACTGCCCAACCTTGTGGGGAAATATCTAGTGCAACGAGGAGTATACCTATGGCACAAATGGTTATGCTGTCTGTCTTTGTGGTATACATACGAGTGTCTGGTGCTCGATAGCTATATGACTGCTGCAAAAGGGACGAGTTTGTATGGCGCAGGATACGAATTGTATGTTTACTTCATCGACGTGGTATGCAGCGATATATTGCTGGGTTGGAGATCTGTTTCACGCTCTAATATTCAAGCTTCCTTCCTCAGTGGCAGAGAAGTTTAACTAAGTAAGAGTCTTTCCGTATCTGTAGGCCACTTTTGCAGGGTTTAACTGTCAGTACAGTTAGCGATCTGCACAAAATAATTTGGCCGCTGCCGCTGAAAGTCTCATTTTTAGAGGATAAGGGGTTATTTTTAGGAAATATGGTGCGAAATTGTGATTTAGTGTGTTTCAGTGCGTGATGCGCCAGCCTCACGGCAGATGGCAGACGACGGCTGGCTGGCGCGTTATGCAGGTGACACCGTTTTGCAACAAGTGTCGGTATGTGGGTACATGTGTGGCAGCCATCAGAACGCAGCATTAGCAGAATTACACAGACGTGGGCCGCGTGCGGCGTGGATGCGTTGCCCAGGTCATTGAGAACCTTCTAATAAACACGCCGCTGAGTAACCACCGGATTCAGCAGCGGTCTGCACGATTTAAGGGCATCAGAGGTGAGCATCAGCATTCGGTTCGACCGATTGGGTGTTCGGTTGCTGTTACGTGGTCATCATCAGTGACGCTGTCTCTGAGGACCGGCCGGCGGAGGGCGTTGCCCGCTGCTGCACCGGCGACTCCCAGCATCATCACGAGCCGCAGGGTCTGCAAGCCTGGCTGGGCCTCGTGCTGCTAACCTCCTACTGCCTGCACAGCTGCTGACCAAGCACGGCGTCACGTTCCCCGCACTGTGTGCATGAGCATGTCTCCACCACGACACAAGTGGTGGGGCTGAACTACCGGAAATGTATAGGAAGAACCAAAAATAAAGAGGAAGACTGCCTAAACAGCCACCTACCTCTACCCAACCACGCCCTACAACCCCGACCACGTCACCCGCTCCAGTCATCCTATTACAAGTGGCGTCAGTCGGGCAACCTGCGTATCACACACTCCTGTTACAATTGGTGACAGTAGTGGTCTTCTCCCTGGATTTGGAGGAAATTGTCGCTGGTAATCGACGAGGATATGTGGCACCTGAGAAGGGCAACAATGGATCAGCAACTCCTGCAACATGAGAAGTAAGTACCAATTTTTCGTTTGGTGGGTTGTCTGAACCTTTGGCATAGTCTGTCTTCTATTGGAACAGATTTCCATGCTGCACCATCAACAAGTGTCAATTTGCGAATCATTCACCGAAACATCATCGATATGGGCTTTTGAAGCCAAAGGCCCGCATATGTACCCTTGATGACTGCACGGCACAAAGCTTTAAACCTCGCCTGGACCCGTCAAAACCGACATTGGGCTGTTGATGACTAGAAACATCTTCCCTGGTTGGACGAGCCTCGTTTCAAAGTGTATCGATCGGATGGACCTGTATGAGTCTGGAAACAACCTCATGAATCCATGGACCCTGCACACCAGCTAGGGGACTGTTCGCCGGATGGGGTGGCCGAGCGGTTCTAGGCACTACAATCTGGAACCGCGCTACCGCTACGGTCGCAGGTTCGAATCCTGCCTCGGGCATGGATGTGTGTAATGTCCTTAGGTTGGTTAGGTTTAAGCAGTTCTAAGTTCTAGGGGACTGATGACATCAGAAGTTAAGTCCCATAGTGCTCTGAACCATTTTTAAGGGGACTGTTCAAGCTGGTGGAGGCTCTGTAATGATGCAGGGCGTGTGAATTTGGAGTGATATGGGACCCCTGATACGTTGAGAAACAACTTTGACAGGTAACATGTACGTAAGCATCCTGTCTGATCACCTGCATCCATTCATGCCCATTGTGCATTCCGACGGACTTGGGCAACTCCAGCAGGGCAATGTGACATCCCACGCGTCTAGAATTGCTACAGAGTGGTTCCAGGAACACACTTCTGAGTTTAAATACTTCCGCTGGCCGCCAAACTCCCCAGACATGAACATTATTGAGGATATATGGGATGTGTTGCAACATGCTGTTCAGAAGAGGTCTCCACCCCGTCGTATTCTTACGGATGTAAATACAGGGTTATTACAAATGATTGAAGCGATTTCACAGCTCTAGAATAACTTTATTATTTGAGATATTTTCACAATGCTTTGCACGCACATACAAAAACTCACAGAGATAAATTGCATGGGGTTAAGTTGGGAGAGCGTGGAGGCCATGACATTAATTGTTGATCATGATCTCCACCACGACCGATCCATCGGTTTTCCAATCTCCTGTTTAAGAAATGCCGAATATCATGACGGAAGTGTGGTGGAGCACCATCCTGTTGAAAGATGAAATCGGCGCTGTCGGTGGCATGAGCCAATTTTCCAGCATGTCCAGGTACACGTGTCCTGTAACGTTTTTTTCGCAGAAGAAAAAGGAGCTGTAAACTTTAAACCGTCAGATTGCACAAAACACGTTAACTTTCGGCGAATTGCGAATTTGCTGCACGAATGCGTGAGGATTCTCTACTGGCCAGATTCGCACATTGTGTCTGTTCACTTCACCATTAAGAAAAAATGTTGCTTCATCACTGAAAACAAGTTTCGCACTGAACGCATCCTCTTCCATGAGCTGTTGCAACCGCGCCGAAAATTCAAAGCGTTTGACTTTGTCATTGGGTGTCAGGGCTTGTAGAAATTGTAAACGGTAAGGCTTCTGCTTTAGCCTTTTCCGTAAGATTTTCCAAACCGTCGGCTGTGGTAGGTTTAGCTCCCTGCTTGCTTTATTCGTCGACTTCCGAGGGCTACGCGTGAAACTTGCGCGCACGCGTTCAACCGTTTCTTCGCTCACTGCAGGCTGACCTGTTGACTTCCCCTTACAGAGGCATCCAGAAGCTTTAAACTGCGCATACCATCGCCGAATGGAGTTAGCAGTTGGTGAATCTTGGTCGAACTTCGTCCTGAAGTGTCGTTGCACTGTTATGACTGACTGATGTGAGTGCATTTCAAGCACAACATACGCTTTCTCGACTCCTGTCGCCATTTTGTCTCACTGCGCTCTCGAGCGCTCTGGCGGCAGAACCCTGAAGTGCGGCTTCAGCCGAACAAAACTTTATGAGTTTTTCTACGTATCTGTAGTGTGTCGTGACCACATGTCAATGAATGGAGCTACAGTGAATTTATGAAATCGCTTCAATCATTTGTAATAGCCCTGTACAGCCCTGCAGGACTCATGGTGTCAATTCCCTCCAGCACTACTTCAGATATTAGTGGAGTCCATGCCACGTCTTCTTGCGGCACTTCTTCATGCACGCGGGGGTTCTACACTATCTTAGGCAATGGTACCAGTTTCTTTGGCTCTTCAGTGTAAATGGGATACGTTGTTAACAAAAATCTTACGTTAATTTGTTCAAAATCTTAAATCTCCGAAACTTTGTCACCTGTTCCTTTGAAATTTTGACACTAGGTTGCATTCCGAAACGAGCATATTTTCATGTGCCTACGGGAGCGTCATACGGTACATACACCGAGGAGACATAAATCGTAGGAGAGCTATATGCACATTTACAGACGGCGGTAGTATTGTGTACACAAGGTATAAAAGGGCTGTGGACTGGCGGAGCTGTCACTTGTGCTCAGGTGATTCATGTGAAAAGATTTCCGCCGTTATTATGGCCGCCCGATGGGAATTAACAGACTGAACGCAGAATTGTAGTTGGAGCTGGTCGGTTAGGTTGTTACATTTCGTAAATCTTTAGGGAATCCAGTATTCCGAGATCCAGTATTCCTTCTCAGACACACAGTCGTAGGCCATCCTAGAAAATGGCCTCGCGGTAAGTGAGGTCTCCTTATCAGGGTGATTAAATTAGTTACTTAAATAAATGCTGTGCTGTTGGGTGGTCATTAGTAGGTGTGGGGATGGTGGGTGGGTATTTTGTGTTGACTTAGTGTTTGGACTTAGATAGACAGAGAATTCAAAAAATTGAACCCATCTGGTATAAGCCTCGGTGATCGGCTTGCATGTGCGGACGATGTTGTTCTAAAAAGTGATAACAAAGAGGACTGGCAGCACATGCCAAGTTCTTGGAGAAATGTAGCAAGGAAAGCAGAGTTACAAATTAACAATGAGAATGATGAGTACCCAGTGTTGAACAAGGCACACAATCCCACTGACGATGACATCACTTTTAAAAGAGCAGACACAATTAAATATCTGGGAAGCATTTTTAGCTAACGGAGTACAATTAAAACAGACTTAAGGCAAGAATCGCAACGGCAAAATAGAGCATATTTTGGCTTACTGGGCGTGTTGTGCAATAGAGCAGTCTCGAAAAGTTTTAAAATCAGACTCTAGCAGAGTGTAGTTCTGCATTGGTCTGAAACATTACATTAAGGAAAGCAGACGAACAAAGAGAGCTAGACCCCAAGAGAAATATTAACAGAAATATTTGGACCCAACAGGGATACCCAGTCACAGGGATGGAGGACAGCGAAACACCAGAAACTGCCAGACCTATACTCTCATACGGTCGCAGGTTCGAATACTGCCTCAGGCATGGATGCGTGTGATGTCCTTGGGTTAGTTAGGTTTAAGTAGTTCTAAATTCTAGGGGACTGATGACCTAAGATGTTAAGTCCCATACTGCTCAGAGGCATTTGAACCTATACTCTCAAGCTGATATTGACTGAAGGATGAAGTAAAGAGAACTGATCCGGGCAGGACACGTAAACAGAATGGAAGGAGGAAGTCTACAGGGAGTACCATTCTCAGGGTCAGTGGATGGGAGAAGGGGCCCAGTAAGACTACATCCAAGCTGGAAAGGTGACGTCAACGGTGATACGGAGGAGACAGGCCTGAGAGAAGGAGAATGGACAGCGAAAGCCAGGAATAGAAATGATTGATGAAGAATGTAGAGAAGGTACATGGTCTTCCAAGGCAAATGGACAATTAAGGAAGCGGAAGAAGAAAGAAGAAGAAGTAATGTAGAATAACTGTTTTAAGCATGGATGTCTCTCAGCAACCGTATACACAGTCAGTTCCACAAGAAACTGTCGCCATAATTTTAAATTTAACGTCCGCTGCTACATCTCTGGTAGTGTTCTCGAATCTGTAATCAGTGTGCTTTTGCACAGTGTATAGATAAACAGTGTGAGAGTTGAATGTTTTGTTTTGTCGGTCGCGGTTTAAAATGAGTGCAAGGTATCTGAAGCGTCATGAGGCAGTGTTCCTTGTAAATCATCCAAAGGGACCAAAGCTTTCATATGGAGCTGGTGCTAAAACCCTTAGAAAGTCAAAGACTTTCGTTGCGAAGTTGGTCAAACGATAATAAGAGGTTGGAAACGTAGACGATTTACCAAAGAGAGAGCTAAAGTGCAAGCTATAATCGATAATGGTGGCGACTGGATTAACTATTAGGTAATTGTGAAATTAGTAATAACATCAGGTTGCCCTCCATGGGGTGGGTGCACGCAACGACTGTTGTTATATTGGGTTAGATATAGCAGCAATCAGTTGTAGAATGAAGTTGCTTTAATATGACATTTATGGTCACAACTAAATCTGATCTGCATTGTGACTATAAATGTCATAGTAAAGCAACTTAATTCTACGACTGATTGCTGCTCTATCTAACCCAATAGTAACAACATGTACTTTCATTTAAACATATACCTATAATAGTGTCTTTTATTTTATGCAGATAACGGCTAACACTTTCTTGTGGAACTGACTGTAATTTTCAATCATACACCGACTGTTATTTTCAAACATAGGAATTACACAGCCAACAGGTTGCAAACAACTGTTTGGTACATTGATCCAGCTTTCGACACCTCTAAGGGTGTCTTCCACAGAATGAAATTTCGAGAAACCGTAAAATTACATTGCAAGAAAGCAATGGTTAGAGTTTAGAGCAGCTATGCTCAAGTCAAAAGGCTGGAACGTGTTTTATTTTATTTTTGATTTTAGCATAGCTTCTCTAAACTCTGACCACTGCTTTCTCGCAATGTAATTTTATGGTTCCTCGAAATTTCATTCCGATGAAGACACCCTTAGAGGTGTCGAAAACCAGATCAATGTACCAAACAGTTATTTGCTATCGGTTGGCTGTGTAATTCCTATTTTTGGATTCTAGAATAATTTTTTTCTATTTCACGTCTATGGTCACGAACTTGTAGGTCCTCATTCTGCCGGTTTCGGTCAGCAATGACCATCTTCAGATCTGTTTTATGAAAAAAGCATGTCCTAATATATTGGAGCCATAGTGGCATCGTCAAATGCTAAACACAAAATCGGCACCAGCATCGTGATACATATATAAATTATAGTATATACAAGTCATCTTGTCAGCACTACTACTGTTCAAAATTACAATTTGTTTTGAACAGTAGCTCTGCTGACAAGATGACTTGCAAATACTGTAATTTATATATGTATCACGATGTTGGCGCCGATTTTGTGTTTAGCATATGTCGATGCGACTATGGCTCCAGTACATTAGGACATGTTTTCCTACAAAACAGATCTGAAGATAGTCACTGCTGACCGAAACCGGCAGTCTGAGGACCTACAAGTTTGTAACCATAGACGTGAAATAAAAGAAATTTATTCTACATTTTCGGGTCAGTGTTCCTTTCGAACCATGTCGCAAATTGTGAAAGAAGTAATGGGACCTGAGAGGAAGAAGCTGAATCACGTTTGATTCACTGCAGTCCAGTCCGAGCAGAAGTTTACGAGAAACTATTATTCTTTGCACAGCTGTCTTCTTGCGCAGTTCGTGGTTCCATTCTAAAATAGGGCTTCCAGTCGGATGCGGAAGAAACAAAGTGTTGGAGCGCTTCGATACCAGTATTGAGAGGGACAGAGAGGAAATGTAACTCCCCATTATATCCAGATTGTAAAAAGCCCCTCTGGCCGGGTATGAGAAAACTTAGGAGACATGAAGGTAGTAACTGACAGAACAGTTCGGAGAGAATTTGTCTAAAGGGTGAAAAAGCAGAAAGGAGATTAGCGACTTGCTTGGAACAGAACTAGGAACGACACATTAGCGGAATGAGTTAAAGAATTTCCCTAACTAGGAAGGAAGGTTACGCAGGATTACAAAAGTAAGGAAGATATCAGGAGCCACACACAGATCATTAGCATGTGGTCGAATGCATTGAAGTGGAAATAAATGCGATCTGCCTTTTGTAAATACACTCCTGGAAATTGAAATAAGAACACCGTGAATTCATTGTCCCAGGAAGGGGAAACTTTATTGACACATTCCTGGGGTCAGATACATCACATGATCACACTGACAGAACCACAGGCACATAGACACAGGCAACACAGCATGCACAATGTCGGCACTAGTACAGTGTATATCCACCTTTCGCAGCAATGCAGGCTGCTATTCTCCCATGGAGACGATCGTAGAGATACTGGATGTAGTCCTGTGGAACGGCTTGCCATGCCATTTCCACCTGGCGCCTCAGTTGGACCAGCGTTCGTGCTGGACGTGCAGACCGCGTGAGACGACGCTTCATCCAGTCCCAAACATGCTCAATGGGGGACAGATCCGGAGATCTTGCTGGCCAGGGTAGTTGACGTACACCTTCTAGAGCACGTTGGGTGGCATGGGATACATGCGGACGTGCATTGTCCTGTTGGAACAGCAAGTTCCCTTGCCGGTCTAGGAAAGGTAGAACGATGGGTTCGATTACGGTTTGGATGTACCGTGCACTATTCAGTGTCCCCTCGACGATCACCAGTGGTGTACGGCCAGTGTAGGAGATCGCTCCCCACACCATGATGCCGGGTGTTGGCCCTGTGTGCCTCGGTCGTATGCAGTCCTCATTGTGGCGCTCACCTGCACGGCGCCAAACACGCATACGACCATCATTGGCACCAAGGCAGAAGCGACTCTCATCGCTGAAGACGACACGTCTCCATTCGTCCCTCCATTCACGCCTGTCGCGACACCACTGGAGGCGGGCTGCACGACGTTGGGGCGTGAGCGGAAGACGGCCTAACGGTGTGCGGGACCGTAGCCCAGCTTCATGGAGACGGTTGCGAATGGTCCTCGCCGATACCCCAGGAGCAACAGTGTCCCTAATTTGCTGGGAAGTGGCGGTGCGGTCCCCTACGGCACTGCGTAGGATCCTACGGTCTTGGCGTGCATCCGTGCGTCGCTGCGGTCCGGTCCCAGGTCGACGGGCACGTGCACCTTCCGCCGACCACTGGCGACAACATCGATGTACTGTGGAGACCTCACGCCCCACGTGTTGAGCAATTCGGCGGTACGTCCACCCGGCCTCCCGCATGCCCACTATACGCCCTCGCTCAAAGTCCGTCAACTGCACATACGGTTCACGTCCACGCTGTCGCGGCATGCTACCAGTGTTAAAGACTGCGATGGCGCTCCGTATGCCACGGCAAACTGGCTGACACTGACGGCGGCGGTGCACAAATGCTGCGCACCTAGCGCCATTCGACGGCCAACACCGCGGTTGCTGGTGTGTCCGCTGTGCCGTGCGTGTGATCATTGCTTGTACAGCCCTCTCACAGTGTCCGGAGCAAGTATGGTGGGTCTGACACACCGATGTCAATGTGTTCTTTTTTCCATTTCCAGGAGTGTAGGTGCACAAACACGTATTTCCGGGTGGAGTAGTGCGGTGATATGCAGTGCAAGTTAGTCCAGCATCAGTATTGATGTGACTCAACCACCTTCTGCATTACGTTCATAACGTGAAGGCGTCAGTCTCTCCATATTACTGGTCTATTGACTGCCGATATTACGACTGGAGTTCAGTAAGTCTTGCAACACATTTTTTTTCTCGGCCAGTTTCGGTTGAAGAAACGCGGAACTTGTTGTGAGACACCGGGAATATTTCCGTTTTAGCCACTGTAATTTCATGAAATTCCGATAGGTGGTGTCGCTATACATAGCATTCAAAATGGCGTCTATAACGGAGGTGTGTTCCAAGTAGATAGCTGTCACTGAGTTCTTTTTGACGGAAAACCAGAGCGTCGCAGATATCTATAGGCGCTTGCGTAATGTCTACGGAGACCTGGCACTGAACAAAAGTACGATGAACCGTTGGGCGCGCAACAAAGTCACGCAAAGGTGTCCGATTTTCCTGCTTTCGAGGTGACAGGGGGATCATAACCAAACATCTCGCTGCACATCTGGACGCCTCTGTTGGTAGTACTGACACACTCGTCCACCAGTTGGGGTACTCAAAGATGCATGTCCGCCGAGTTCGTCGCCGCTTAACAGAAGACCATAAGGAGGAACGAATGACTATCTATGCGGAATTGCTTGTGCGTTCGAAACTGACTGTGACAATTTTTTGTAGAATATTGCCTCAGGCGATGAACCACGGATTCATCACTTCGAACCGGCAACAAAACGTCACTCCATGAAGGGATTATTCTGCCTGATATCTTCCCTCATGGTACAACGATCAGCTTTGAAGCGTACTGTGCTACCCTTAGGAAATTGAAGATACGACGTCAGCGTGTTCGTCGCGTAAAAATACAAACGAACTTCTCCTTCTCCATGACAATGCAAGACATCACATAAGTCTGCAGACCCGAGAGGAGCCCACAAAAATTCATTGGACTGCTCTTCTTCAACCACCCTACAACCCAGATCTCGCACCTCCGACTTCCATTTGTTAGGCCCAATGGCGGATGCAAAGTATTTTAGAAGTAAGAAGTCAGAAAAACGTATGAAGAAGAAGAAAGTTTTGTTGGTAGGTAATTCACATAATAGTGGTGTTTGCCAACTGTTGCAGGATGAACTAGGGTCAGGTTACCAGGTCACAAGTTTTTTTTAAACCTAGTGCAAGTCTTGGTCAGGTAATAAAGGTTGTACATCCACTTTGCAAAGACTTCACAAAGGAAAACACCAAGGTAATAGTGGATGGGGCAGGCAACAGCATAGACACGGACTCCAATTATTCAATTGTGGGTGACTAGGTAACGATAGCTTCAGCAACGAGATATACTGATGCTGGGCTAATATCTATTCTGAGACGTCATGATCGGCGTCATTTAAACTCTTCTGTTGGGAGGGTTAATTTAGAGATGGAATGGCTGCTTGGATCAGGTATAGGGTATATTCCTGTTGACTCTGTGACAGAACAGCAATTTTTTAGGGTACAGAGGGCAGAAAGAAAAGACTTTCAGAAATAGGCGGAAAATAACATTCGCATTGATAAAACAGGCAGCCAGAAAGCAAATTTTAATGTATACAATTCATCCAGACGGCCTCTGACTGAAACTAGAGATACTAAAAGACTGACAGACAAATTAGGTTCATCCACTCGTAATTCAGCCAGTGCACAAAATCAGTTATCCTTATCGCATCAGAATATCTGAAGACTTAAGGGGTAAGCTTAATTAGTTGCTTATTTGTGTTGAAGAATTAGAGTTGAGCAAACCAGTTGATGTAATCTGCCTCTGTTAACATCATGCGACCTCTAGTATAGGTATGTTAAATGTTGTACGATTCAAGTTAGCTTCTTACTTCTGCAGAGAAAATATGGAAAAAATTTGTCGGAAACTGTTTTAATTTCCAGACTACTGATATTAATAAATTTTGCTCAGAGCAGCACTTAGAAGCTTCTTTAAAGTAGTAAGTATATACAGAGCACTTCCAGGAAACTTTGACATATAAAAAATTTGGAAGGTCTGTTGTCCCACTTCACAGTAAAAAACAAGGAAATAGTAGTTGCTGCTGTTTTTAATGTGAATTTATTGAAAAGCACTGTCAGTGAACAATTGTCCGCCCCCGGTAGCTGAATGGTCAGCATGACAGATTGTCAATCCTCTGGGCCCAGGTTCAGTTCCCGGCTGGGTCGGGGAATTTTCTTCGCCCAGGGACTGGGTGTTGTGCTTTTTCTCATCATCATCCTCATCAATTGCAGGTCGCCGAAGTGGCGTCAGATTGAAAGACCGGCACCCAGCGAACGGTCTGCCCAACCGGAGGCCCTAGCCATATGAATAAATAAATAAAATAAAAGTGGACAGTTATTGCAATCGGTAACACTGTCATTCAATTTAATGCCCAGTGTGAACTTTGCAACTAGAGTATGTAAGTGCTCTGAGACTGCTCTTGAGAATATCTTTGTAGATAACTTTAGGAAAAAGATTCATACCACAAAACCAATAGTAAATCGGCTATCTTATCACGACATGCAGCATCTTGTGTTAAATGTTCGAACTGGTCAGGATAAAAAAGTCTATCAAACCTGAGTACAGGAAGGTAATAAATCAATCAAAAACTGAGAATTTTAGGAGATTGCTCAAAGACATGAACTGGATAGATGTGTACAATACTTTTGACTCAAATGGAAAATAAAAAGCATTCCTTAATAAAGTTACTTGTGCTGGCGTATGCTGGCGCCAGCACATCATGCAGCATAGAGGTTATGAGAGTATCGATAGAGGCCAACGACAAGACTCGCTGGAAACGCGCCGTCAACACCCTCTCAGCCATCAGTATTTACAGTTGTTTAGCCAGTTAGTTCGAGCCTGTTACGTCAGTCAGTTCCAGTACATATGCAGTGGAGTTCCAGCCACAGACTTAGCATCTAGCACAGATATAGGCAGCACATAGCAACCTTATAGTGAACATAGCAGACTTCTACTTCAACAGCATTGAGGCTACATGGGCTGCACAGAAGGGAGCTTGTGCCACAGTACATGGAAACTTAAAGTTAAGTAGCTCTTTGTTTATGAATAAAGAACCCAGTTATTAATTGTGTGCAGTTTGTGTTATAGAATGAGGATACCGGCCACCAACCAACATCCCATGGTACAGCTCAATGGAGACAACGAGACGACATAAAAGTGGATAAAGAGTATACAACACATCTACTTTTGAAAATTGTGTTTCCCTAAAGGTAGCTCAAATCAAATAGAAGTCTAAAAATAAATCATGGATTACAGAAGGAATAAAGATATCACATGGGACAAAAAAGAGACTGTATCTACTATCTATGAACAGTTCTGATGTTAGCATTGTAATGCAGTACAAAGAATGTTGCAAAATGTTGAAGCAGGTAATCCCGAAATCTAAGCAGTTTTATTATGAGAAAAAGGTAATTACCTCAGGCAACAAAATAAAAGCTATATGGGATGTAGTGAGGACAGACAGGTGAGTCCAAAAAGGAAGAGCAACAAATAGCTCTAAAAGTAAATGAGACATTGGTAACAAGTGCATGCAGTGTTGCAAACCTCTTAAACAAGTACTTTCTTTCTTTTACTGCCTGCTTGGGGTTATCAGTTTCACTAAATAGTGCAATGGACTATCTGAGACCAGTCATTCTCTTAAGTAAATTAGAATATTATGGTGTCACCGGCAATGCTGTGAAATGGTTTGAGTCTTACCTAACTAACAGGCAACAAAGGGTGTTGCTGCGAAATAACTGTGCAGTAAGCAGTCAGTCTACATCTGACTGGGAGTTAATTGTATGTGGTATCCTCAAGGTTCCATCTTGGGTCTGTTGACTTTTCTTGTGTACCTTAATGACCTCTCATCTGTTATATTGCCAGGTGCTAAGTCTGTTTTGTTTTAAAATGATGCAAACATTGCAATAAGTAGCAAGTCAAATAAATATTTAGAAATAGCTGCTAATCAAATTTTCACTGACAGTGATAAATGGTTTGAAGCTAATTCACTGTCATTAAACTTCTAAAAGACCCATTATATGCAGTTCAGTACATTTAAGAGATTTCCTTCCAGCATGTGTATAACATATGAAGACGTGTAGATCGAAGAGGTTGACACTGTTGAATTTCTGGGATTACAGTTCAATAATAAATTTAGTTGGGAATTGCTGTAGCGCCTAAAGAAGTCTTATTTTTGCAGTGAGAATGATGTCAGATTTAGGAGATATAGTTATAAAAAAAACTTGCTTATTTTGCTTGCTTTCATTCTATTATGTCATACTGGATCATATTTTGGAGTAGCTCGTAAAACCGAGAAAACGTTTTTAGCGTGCAAAAGCGTGTAAGAAGACCCATATGTAGTGTATATTCAAGAACTTCATGTAGAAACCTGCTCAAGGTATTACGTATTCTAACCACTGCTTCTCAATATATTTACTCCTTTAATGAAATTTGTTGCAAATAATATGTATCTATTTCCAGTTAATAGCTCAATACATAGTATCAATACTAGGAATAAAAACAATCTAAATAAAGACGTAAAATCACTTACCTTGCTCCAAAAAGCGGTCCAATATTCAGGAACACACATTTTCAATAAATTGCCAGCAAGCACAGAAGTTGGCTTCAGATAAAGCACAATTTAAATAGAGTTTGAAAGACTTTTTGATAGGCAATTTCGTCTACTCTGTGGATGAATATCTTAACAGGTACTATTAGACAAGCTTGAGTTAGTCTGTTAGATTTCAGTCTGGACATCACTTGGTCACAACTCACAACAGTTAAGATTAGGTATTTTTTGTATAGGTTCGTTTGAGCAGTTACCAGAAAGCGCCAGACAACAGGCTGTACTGCGCATGCGCAGCTACGATGACGTAGGCAGCCCGTGCTTGGTGCTTGCTCTGCTCATACGCTTTTCGTCGTATTTCTGGTGGGGCATCACGTGACCATGTGTAGCCGTGCCGCTCGCGTAGCATGTTGTTGAGAGGACATACTGACAAGGGAACCTCCCCATCACACCCCCCTCAGATTTAATTACAAGTTGGCACAGTGGATAGGCCTTGAAAAACTGAACACAGATCAATCGAGAAAACAGGAAGAAGTTGTGTGGAACTATGAAAAAATGAGGAAAATATACAAACTGAGTAGTGCATGTGCAAGATAGGCAGCATCAAGGGCAATGTGAACTCCGGAGCGCCGTGGTCCTGTGGTTAGCGTGAGCAGCTGCGAAACGAAAAGTCTTTGGTTCAAGCCTACCTCGAGCGAAAAATTTTATGTTTTCAGACTGTTATCAAAGTATAGGCACTCAAACATAATCAACTTCGCTCTGCAAAATTCCAGGACATGTTCAGATTTGCTTGGACAGATGCATGATTTGACGGTCTACACACGGAAAAATTTGAAAACGTTAAAAACATATGTTTTGACAGAGCACAGGGAAAAATGTGCGACTGTGAAACTGTTGCCTTCATTTGTTGCAGTTCATGTGACAAACTCTTATGTTTTCATCCATTTTTTGGGAGTGATTATCACATCCACAAGAAAACCTAAATCGGCAAGGTAGAAGAATCTTTTTACCCATTCGCCAAGTGTACAAGTTAGATGGGTCGACAACATATTCCTGTCAGGTGACGCACATGCCGTCAAAAGTGTCGTATAGAATATATCAGACGTGTTGTCCTGTGGAGGAATCGGTTGACCTATAACCTTGCAAGGAAATGTTTTCGGTGCCCATTGGAGAGGCATGTCATTTCGTCTACTAATCGCACGGTTTTGCGGTGCGGTGGCAAAACACAGACACTTATTACAGTGAACAGAGACGTTAATGAACGAACGGACGGATCATAACTTTGCGAGAATGAAGAAAGTAAAATTTTCACTCGATGGAAGACTTGAACCAAGGACCTCTTACTCCAGTGCTGCTCACGCTAACCACGGGACCACGGCGCTCCTGAGCTCAGAATATCCTTAATGTTGTTTATGTTGTGCATGGACTACTCAGTTCGTATATTTTGCTTATTTTTTTCGTAGTTCTACACAACTTCTTCCCGTTTTCTCGATTGATCTGTGTCCAGTTTTTCAAGGCCTATCCACTGTGCCAACTTATAACAAAATCTGAGGGGGGTGCGATGGGGAGGTTCCCTCTTGGGTTGTACTTAGAGCAATTGTTTTATCATATCCCACACAGATAAAGGATGCAAATAAGGATGCAGTTCTTGGCAAAATATCATTTCAAAATTTGACTCCACAGCTCGAAGTACCATAAAATTTTGCTAAGGGGTGACTGACAATTTTTTTTTTAAATTCGTACTGTGCAATATTGTTATGTAGCATTTCCAACAGGTTTACATCTACACAGCACTGCAAAAAGCTACTAGGATGGAATACAAATTACTTGCAAGAAAAAAAGAGACAGTTTCTTGTGTAGCTTACACCGGAATAAGGGACAATAAATTTCAATACTATTTCAAAATATCAAAAAATTAACATGGTTGTCTGCGAGGCAAAGAAACTGTACAACTGACAGTTTATATTCTACTCTAGGAATAAATATGAAGCCATGTGGGAAGTTAGAACGATAAAACATGGTATGCTGCCAGTCTAAAATTTAGCACAGAATGGCATTCTATAAATTTAAGACGTAAACACAAATTAAGAAACAACTTCAGGCCCAGAGGAAGTACTAGACAAGTGCCTTGTGATCGAAAAACACTTTCAAAGAAGGCAGATCTATAAAATTCTGCTACAGCTGTCATTGTATTTGAAACAAAATATTTAGTTCAAAACTACTGACCAAATTTGCCTACTTAGTCAGTTTCAAGTCAATGTTTACATATGTTCGTACATATATAGCATTAAGAGATCTTACAGTGTCATAAAAGGAACAGGACATCAGAGACTACTCCAGCAGCATCGGAATTTCATAAACCATACTAAAATGCTTCATTCCGCTCTAATTGCACATTTCTATGTCCAGACGCACTCTCCAGTACCTGATATTCAGCTTTTCATGTGGTTCTCGTGATACCAATTTTCTTGGAGGTCCACTACTGTATTTTCATGTTTGATTCTTTATTATGGTATAACGTCGTTCGTCCCAGAAAATGAAAATTTGCACTTTAAATTGAACGAGGTTGAAAGTAGCCAATAGCGCGGAATGAAACACTTCGTTTCATATAAACTAGCTGCCTCAGCGGAAAAAAAAATTAACTGAAGCAAATTTCTCTATAAAACAGACAGAAATAGCTTCATTAAGACATTAATGGTTGATTGCTAATAACGTGGAAATAATATAAAATCAGAAAATTGAAACTACTAACTTATTTTGGTCTTTTATGGTTATGAGAATGTATATTAATTCACTTGATGGCTCCCTGCCACAGAAATCTGTTTTGTTTTCATTTGACTTGGGAGCTGTAAACGAAGACACGAAACATATACACAGCTACGGGTCACGTGGGGATGGGTCCCCCCACTATAACTCAGCTTGCTCTGCGCATGCGCGAATCTGGCCGCTTAGGCGCGCCAGGAAAATTTTTCCGGGTAGCTTCTGGATACTTGCTTTTGTGGCGGTGTTCGTAGCGACAAACAATTCGCGGTAGAACGGCTTACGAAGTCACCGCCACACTTTTAATAGCGGGCCGACCGGTCCGCTGGAACAGTGAACAGAAAGATGAAAACCCAAACACTCTGATTAAATAAAAGTCGGTGCTTATCTTTATTGTCGAAGATACAGAAACGCAATAGTGAACTCCGTGTCTACAGAGATCTGTCTAGTTCGAGTCGGAGCGGCTAGGTCGGCGTCGGCTGACGACAAACAACAACTCTGCTGCGATGAACACACAACTGACTAGCAAGTACACAATTCGGTGGCGAGTATACAACTGAGCGGCGAATACAGAACTGTCCTAGCGCTCGCGACTCCAGCGCTTAAGAAGCCAGAAGCCAGCGGTGCCGCGCGCAGACTAGCGGCGATTTCCTGTCTCGCTGGCGCTGCTTATGCGGACGGCGTCCGGACTTTGATGCTGCCAACCTTTTGGCAGCGGGCTCGGGTGGCATTACTGGCTAGGATACAACACTTGCTGCTACTACTCATACACCAAACAGCTCCTAGTAGCCAGAAGCGGGAGGAAGGCACTGCTCATACGCGAATTCAGCTCTGCGCATGCGCATGAGCCCGCTGGCAACTGCTCATACGAAGCTTATGATAGCATTATTAAATGTGTGTAAGTATCTTTCATTCGGACAGTGTATTAATTATTTAAATATTAGCAGTTCCAATTTACTGTAATGCATTCAGATATTTTGACAATTTCCTGACAAATTATCGGGGTAGTAAGTATTAAATTAAAATGTTTCTTATGTTATACTTACTGACTTTTCCTCACCCACGAGAGTATTCTCATATTTATGTCTATGGAACTAAAACTGAACCTAATCTAATTTAATGTAATTCCTCGGGAAGCATTACGTGGATGATAAGGAGGTTACTCGACGTCGACCAATACAGTGGTACCATGCGGGCTTACAGGCCCTCCAACTGAGGTGCTGCAAGGCGGTAGCACTGAGCGGAGATTATGTTGAAAAAGGAGGTTTTGCAGCCAAAAGAGTGGGATAATACGGTTTATTGAAATCCTGAATAAAGCCACACTGCAATACTTATTCAACGCCCTTCGTACATTTAACGAGTCATACATAACAAGGATGACGTTCGTCTCTGGACCTCTGGCGTGATATACACGATATGAAAAATTGAGCAAGCGTTCCGTAATTTCAGACACGCACCTGCATTAGGTAGACAGCTCAACATGAAAGTACACACAAGCTAGCTGCCTATGTAGAAATTTTTTAGATAAAAAAATATTTTACTTGGTAAAATTTACATTTAATTCAACGGGGTTAAGAAAGCAAATTATAATTCAAACTGGTGTGAAATATACAGGCTGACAATTATTGAAGTATATGAAATAAAATCATCTTAATTGCTGAACGGTTTGCGTTAGGATGTTCAAACTCCACTGTTGGCCGCAGGGCATGATGGTAATTGCTATGCACCTGCATGGTTTGGTTTGGCGACGAAGCCCACTTTCATTTGGATCGTTTCGTCAACAAGCAAAATTTCCACATTTGTGAGAGTGAGAATCCACACTTCGCGATCGAGAAGTCTCTTCACCCTCAATGGGTGACTGTGTGGTGTGCAGTGTCCAGTCGCGTAATAATCGGCGCGATATTCCTCGATGGCACAGTGAAAACTGAACGGTACGGGAAGGTTTTGGAAGATGATTTCATCCCCACTATCCAAAGTGACCCTGATTTCGGCAAGATGTGGTTCATGCGAGACGGAGCTCGACTCCATCGAAGCAGGAGTGTGTTTGATGTCCTGGAGGAGCACTTTGGGGACCGCATTCTGGCTCTGGGGTACCGAGAAGCCACTGGCACGGGCCTCGATTGGCCGCCAGTTTCTACGGATCTGAACACAAGCGACTCCTTTTTGTGGGGTTATATTAAAGACAAGGTGTAGAGCAATAGCCCCAAAAGCATTGCCGAGCTGAAAACAGCCGTTCGGAAGGTCATCGACAGCATCTATGTTCCGACACTTCAGCGGGTCATTTCGCTATTCGCCTGCGCCACATCTTCTTCAATGATGGCAGGCATGTCGAACATGTCATAACGTCAATCCGGATATCTGTAGTGATGTTTACATGGTGAATAAAGTGTGTGCACACCGTAGTTTGTAACTAATTTACATTTTTTTCCATATAGTCTAATAATTGCCACCCTGTATAAAGTTTAATAGCATGATTAAGAAGCGCATAAAAAGCCGCTTCATCCGACATCTAAATCTACATCTACATCTACATCCATACTCCGCAAGCCACCTGACGGTGTGTGGCGGAGGGTACCTTGAGTACCTCTATCGGTTCTGCCTTCTATTCCAGTCTCGTATTGTTCGTTGAAAGAAAGATTGTCGGTAGGCTTCTGTGTGGGCTCTAATCTCTCTGATTTTACCCTCATGGTCTTTTCGCGAGATATACGTAGGAGGGAGCAATATACTGCTTGACTCCTCGGTGAAGGTATGTTCTCGAAACTTCAACAAAAGCCCGTACCGAGCTACTGAGCGTCTCTCTCGCAGAGTCTTCCACTAGAGTGTATGTATCATCTCCGTAACGCTGTAACGAAGCGCAGTGCTCTCCGTTGGATCTTCTCTATATCGTCTATCAACCCTATCTGGTACGGATCCCACACCGGTGAGCAGTATTCAAGCAGTGGGCGAGCAAGTGTACTGTAACGTACTTCCTTTGTTTTCGGACTGCATTTCCTTAGGATTCTTCCAATGAATCTCAGTCTGGCATCTGCTTTACCGATGATCAACTTTATATGATCATTCCATTTTAAATCACTCCTAATGCCTAATCCCAGATAATTTATGGAATTAACTGCTGCCAGTTGCTGACCTGCTATATTGTAGCTAAATGATAAGGGATCTTTCTTTCTATGTATTCGCAGCACATTACACTTGTCTACATTGAGATTCAATTGCCATTACCTGCACCATGCGTCAATTCGTTGCAGATACTCCTGCATTTCAGTACAATTTTTCATTGTCACAACCTCTCGATATATTACAGCATCATCCGCAAAAGTCTCAGTGAAATTCGATGTTATCCACTAGGTCATTTATATATATTGTGAATAGCAACGGTCCTACGACACTCCCCTGCGGCACACCTGAAATCACTCTTACTTCAGAAGACTTATCTCCATTGAGAATGACATGCTGCGTTCTGTTATCTAGGAACTCTTCAATCCAATCACACAATTGGTCTGGTAGTCCATATGCTCTTACTTTGTTCATTAAACGACTGTGGGGAACGGTATCAAGCGCCTTGCGGAAGTGAAGAAACACGGCATCTATCTGGGAACCCGTGTATATGCCGTATTAACCAATACAGTCATATTTAGAAATGTTTTCTTAATTTGACGTTTTTTTATCGTTGTCTGAGTAACACAGTCTGTGAGGAACGATTAAAATTTCCGTTCGAAGGCCGTAAAGTTCCAGTATTTGTATACCAGTCGGGCAAAATAGCTGTGACTCGAGCCAATCACCACATCGACACACCAGTTTGAAAATACCCATTTGGTAAGACACCGTCTCCTGCTGCACGAAGAAGTGCTCGCTCACATCTTGGTCCGACTGGAATTGTCGACCCTTCAGTGACTTTTTTTAAAGGAACGTAGGCGCAATATTTGCATGGGGAGAGATGTGTACTATAGGGCGGGGACTCGAGTATCTTTCTCCCATTATAGGTGGCGTAACTTCCGCCTTATGACATTTGCGACATGGGGACGTGCGTCATCATGAAGCAGCAACTTTCCTTGGCACTCCATTTCACAACGGTGGTTTTCGACGGACATGCTGCCCCACACACTGTCTCATTCTCCTGTGGTTGTCTGCCGGTATTTGCCCTTCGGCAGCCAAGAAAAGAACATCGTGGTAATCCTGCTCGGACGCCTTTGCTAATAACGTCGCTACAGTTCACGTCTCCACATTTCCCGCGCGCACGTCGGAAGCACAAGAATGCTATACTAACCTCCTGCCTCGATGTCGATGTTAATACAGGGTATTTCAGAAGTGGTGGTCAGTGTTCGGGGATATGACAGGAATGATCATTCGAAACAAAAAAGTCAAGTAAACATGGGCTGTAAAACTCATACTTTAAGAGCTATGAGCAATTCTTGATCTTCTATGCTCTTAAACAAATCTCTTCTCCATATTTTGGGAAGTGGTAGTATGGACCAAAACAAGCAAAAATGTCCAGTAAACATGTGCTCTAAAACGCATACCTTAAAAGTCATGAGCACTTGTTCATTGGAAGAGTTGTGTTTCAAAGTAGCGAAGATGAACAAGTGCTCATACCTCTCAAGGTATGCATTTTAGAGCACATGTTTACTGGACATATTTTCCTTGTTTTGATCGACACTACCACTTCCTAAAATGTGGAAAGCAAAGAGCTTGCAGTAGAAGAGATTTGTTTCAGACTATCGAAGATTAAGAATTGCTCACAGATCTTAAGGTATGCGTTTTAGCGCCCTTGTTTAGTTGACTTTTTTGTTTCGAATGATCATTTCTCTCATATACTGACCACCACTTCTGAAATCCCTGTATACCAGGCATCGGAGTCAGGCCACGCTCCAGCAACGGCCTCAGGTGGGAACTTTTTGACCGCCCCTTATAGATCACGATGTTGTACTATACTTTCGGTTACTGTTTTTTGGTAGTATTGGACGCTTCAGACCTAAAAATACGTCGCGCAACAATCAGCTGTGAAATTGACGACGCACAACAGTCGCTGCGACGAGTTTCTAGGTTATAGGTCAACCGATTACTCCACAGGACAACACGTCTGATATATTCTATACGACACTGTTGACGGCATGTGCGTCACCTGACAGGAATATGTTGTCGACCCATCTAACTTGTACACTTGGCGAATGGGTAAAAAGAT
Organism: Schistocerca piceifrons; assembly: GCF_021461385.2. NCBI lineage: Eukaryota > Metazoa > Arthropoda > Insecta > Orthoptera > Acrididae > Schistocerca > Schistocerca piceifrons. The sequence goes on along the minus strand of NC_060140.1, from coordinate 844,329,096 downwards.
TCTTCTACCTTGCCGATTTAGGTTTTCTTGTGGATGTGATAATCACTCCCAAAAAAGTGATGAAAACATAAGAGTTTGTCACATGAACTGCAACAAATGAATGTAACAGTTTCACAGTCGCACATTTTTCCCTGTGCTCTGTCAAAACATATGTTTTTAACGTTTTCAAATTTTTCCGTGTGTAGACCGTCAAATCCTGCATCTGTCCAAGAAAATCTGAACATGTCCTGGAATTTTGGAGAGCGAAGTTGATTATGTTTGAGTGCCTTAACTTTGATAACAGTCTGAAAATATAAAATTTTTCACTCGAGGTAGGCTTGAACCAAAGACTTTTCGTTTTGCATCTGCTCACGCTAACCACGGGACCACGGCGCTTCGGAGTTCACATTGCCCTTGATGCTACCTATCTTGCACATGCACTACTCAGTTTGTATATTTTCCTTATTTTTTCATAGTTCCACACAACTTCCTGTTTTCTCGATTGATCTGTGTTCAGTTTTTCAAGGCCTATCCACTGTGCCAACTTGTAATTAAATCTAAGGGGGGTGCGATGGGGAGGTTCCCTTGTCAGTATGTCCTCTCAACAACATGCTACGCGAGCGGCACGGCTACACATGGTCACGTGATGCCCCACCAGAAATACGACGAAAAGCGTATGAGCAGAGCAAGCACCAAGCACGGGCTGCCTACGTCATCGTAGCTGCGCATGCGCAGTACAGCCTGTTGTCTGGCGCTTTCTGGTAACTGCTCAAACGAACCTATACAAAAAATACCTAATCTTAACTGTTGTGAGTTGTGACCAAGTGATGTCCAGACTGAAATCTAACAGACTAACTCAAGCTTGTCTAATAGTACCTGTTAAGATATTCATCCATAGAGTAGACGAAATTGCCTATCAAAAAGTCTTTCAAACTCTGTTTAAATTGTGCTTTATCTGAAGCCAACTTCTGTGCTTGCTGGCAATTTATTGAAAACGTGTGTTCCTGAATATTGGACCGCTTTTTGGAGCAAGGTAAGTGATTTTACGTCTTTATTTAGATTGTTTTTATTCCTAGTATTGATACTATGTATTGAGCTATTAACTGGAAATAGATACATATTATTTGCAACAAATTTCATTAAAGGAGTAAATATATTGAGAAGCAGTGGTTAGAATACGTAATACCTTGAGCAGGTTTCTACATGAAGTTCTTGAATATACACTACATATGGGTCTTCTTACACGCTTTTGCACGCTAAAAACGTTTTCTCGGTTTTACGAGCTACCCCAAAATATGATCCAGTATGACATAATAGAATGAAAGCAAGCAAAATAAGCAAGTTTTTTTTATAACTATATCTCCTAAATCTGACATCATTCTCACTGCAAAAATAAGACTTCTTTAGGCGCTACAGCAATTCCCAACTAAATTTATTATTGAACTGTAATCCCAGAAATTCAACAGTGTCAACCTCTTCGATCTACACGTCTTCATATGTTATACACATGCTGGAAGGAAATCTCTTAAATGTACTGTACTGCATATAATGGGTCTTTTAGAAGTTTAATGACAGTGAATTAGCTTCAAACCATTTATCACTGTCAGTGACAATTTGATTAGCAGCTATTTCTAAATATTTATTTGACTTGCTACTTATTGCAATGTTTGCATCATTTTAAAACAAAACAGACTTAGCACCTGGCAATATAACAGATGAGAGGTCATTAAGGTACACAAGAAAAGTCAACAGACCCAAGATGGAACCTTGAGGAATACCACATACAATTAACTCCCAGTCAGATGTAGACTGACTGCTTACTGCACAGTTATTTCGCAGCAACACCCTTTGTTGCCTGTTAGTTAGGTAAGACTCAAACCATTTCACAGCATTGCCAGTGACACCATAATATTCTAATTTACTTAAGAGAATGCTGTGGTTCACATGGTCAAAGGCTTTTGACAGGTCGCAGAAAATGCCAGTAGCCTCTAATTTATTATCTAATGAATTAAGTACATTCTCACTGTAAGTGTAAATAGCTTTCTCTGTATCAGAACCCGTAACAAATCCAAACTGTGACGTGGACAATATATTATTTGCAGTTAGATGCTTTAGGAGACACTTGAACACAACTTTTTCAAATATTTTTTAAAAAAACGGCAAAAGTGAAACTGGTCGATAGTTTGATGATATTCTTTATCCCCCTCTCGTAAAGAGCATATTTTAGCCAGTCTGGAAATGGTTCCGCTAATAAGAGACTGAATACACAAATAGCTTAAGACAGAACTCAACCCACATGAGGACTCTTTTATTAACTTCATCGATGTATTATCATACCCACTAGAATACTTGGATTTTAAAGGTTTCATGGTGGATGCTAGTTCTTTGTGAGATGGGAGTATCGTTTCCATTTTACTGTAGTTATTTGTAAAGACTGGTCTCAGATAGTCCATTGCACTATTTAGTGAAACTGATAACCCCCAAGCAGGCAGTAAAAGAAAGAAAGTACTTGTTTAAGAGGTTTGCAACACTGCATGCACTTGTTACCAATGTCTCATTTACTTTTAGAGCTATTTGTTGCTCTTCCTTTTTGGACTCACCTGTCTGTCCTCACTACATCCCATATAGCTTTTATTTTGTTGCCTGAGGTAATTACCTTTTTCTCATAATAAAACTGCTTAGATTTCGGGATTACCTGCTTCAACATTTTGCAATATTCTTTGTACTGCATTACAATGCTAACATCAGAGCTGTTCATAGATAGTAGATACAGTCTCTTTTTTTGTCCCATGTGATATCTTTATTCCTTCTGTAATCCATGGTTTATTTTTAGACTTCTATTTGATTTGAGCTACCTTTAGGGAAACACAATTTTCAAAAGTAGATGTGTTGTATACTCTTTATCCACTTTTATGTCGTCTCGTTGTCTCCATTGAGCTGTACCATGGGATGTTGGTTGGTGGCCGGTATCCTCATTCTATAACACAAACTGCACACAATTAATAACTGGGTTCTTTATTCATAAACAAAGAGCTACTTAACTTTAAGTTTCCATGTACTGTGGCACAAGCTCCCTTCTGTGCAGCCCATGTAGCCTCAATGCTGTTGAAGTAGAAGTCTGCTATGTTCACTATAAGGTTGCTATGTGCTGCCTATATCTGTGCTAGATGCTAAGTCTGTGGCTGGAACTCCACTGCATATGTACTGGAACTGACTGACGTAACAGGCTCGAACTAACTGGCTAAACTGACTGGCTAAACAACTGTAAATACTGATGGCTGAGAGGGCGTTGACGGCGCGTTTCCAGCGAGTCTTGTCGTTGGCCTCTATCGGTACTCTCATAACCTCTATGCTGCATGATGTGCTGGCGCCAGCATACGCCAGCACAAGTAACTTTATTAAGGAATGCTTTTTATTTTCCATTTGAGTCAAAAGTATTGTACACATCTATCCAGTTCATGTCTTTGAGCAATCTCCTAAAATTCTCAGTTTTTGATTGATTTATTACCTTCCGGTACTCAGGTTTGATAGACTTTTTTATCCTGACCAGTTTGAACATTTAACACAAGATGCTGCATGTCGTGATAAGATAGCCGATTTACTATTGGTTTTGTGGTATGAATCTTTTTCCTAAAGTTATCTACAAAGATATTCTCAAGAGCAGTCTCAGAGCACTTACATACTCTAGTTGCAAAGTTCACACTGGGCATTAAATTGAATGACAGTGTTACCGATTGCAATAACTGTCCACTTTTATTTTATTTATTTATTCATATGGCTAGGGCCTCCCGTTGGGCAGACCGTTCGCTGGGTGCCGGTCTTTCAATCTGACGCCACTTCGGCGACCTGCAATTGATGAGGATGATGATGAGGAAAGCACAACACCCAGTCCCTGGGCGAAGAAAATTCCCCGACCCAGCCGGGAACTGAACCTGGGCCCAGAGGATTGACAATCTGTCATGCTGACCATTCAGCTACCGGGGGCGGACAATTGTTCACTGACAGTGCTTTTCAATAAATTCACATTAAAAACAGCAGCAACTACTATTTCCTTGTTTTTTACTGTGAAGTGGGACAACAGACCTTCCAGATTTTTTATGAGGATGTCAAAGTTTCCTGGAAGTGTTCTGTATATACTTACTACTTTAAAGGACTTTTTATGAAATACTACTTCTGTTGCACAAGCTTCTAAGTGCTGCTCTGAGCAAAATTTATTAATATCAGTAGTCTGGAAATTAAAACAGTTTCCGACAAATTTTTTCCATATTTTCTCTGCAGAAGTAAGAAGCTAACTTGAATCGTACAACATTTAACATACCTATACTAGAGGTCGCATGATGTTAACAGAGGCAGATTACATCAACTGGTTTGCTCAACTCCAATTCTTCAACACAAATAAGCAACTAATTAAGCTTACCCCTTAAGTCTTCAGATATTCTGATGCGATAAGGATAACTGATTTTGTGCACTGGCTGAATTACGAGTGGATGAACCTAATTTGTCTGTCAGTCTTTTAGTATCTCTAGTTTCAGTCAGAGGCCGTCTGGATGAATTGTATACATTAAAATTTGCTTTCTGGCTGCCTGTTTTATCAATGTGAATGTTATTTTCCGCCTATTTCTGAAAGTCTTTTCTTTCTGCCCTCTGTACCCTAAAAAATTGCTGTTCTGTCACAGAGTCAACAGGAATATACCCTATACCTGATCCAAGCAGCCATTCCATCTCTAAATTAACCCTCCCAACAGAAGAGTTTAAATGAGGCCGATCATGACGTCTCAGAATAGATATTAGCCCAGCATCAGTATATCTCGTTGCTGAAGCTATCGTTACCTTTGTGAAGTCTTTGCAAAGTGGATGTACAACCTTTATTACCTGACCAAGACTTGCACTAGGTTTAAAAAACTTGTGACCTGGTAACCTGACCCTAGTTCATCCTGCAACAGTTGGCAAACACCACTATTATGTGAATTACCTACCAACAAAACTTTCTTCTTCTTCATACGTTTTTCTGACTTCTTACTTCTAAAATACTTTGCATCCGCCATTGGGCCTAACAAATGGAAGTCGGAGGTGCGAGATCTGGGTTGTAGGGTGGTTGAAGAAGAGCAGTCCAATGAATTTTTGTGGGCTCCTCTCGGGTCTGCAGACTTATGTGATGTCTTGCATTGTCATGGAGAAGGAGAAGTTCGTTTGTATTTTTACGCGACTAACACGCTGACGTCGTTTCTTCAATTTCCTAAGGGTAGCACAGTACGCTTCAAAGCTGATCGTTGTACCATGAGGGAAGATATCAGGCAGAATAATCCCTTCATGGAGTGACGTTTTGTTGCCGGTTCGAAGTGATGAATCCTTGGTTCATCGCCTGAGGCAATATTCTACAAAAAATTGTCACAGTCAGTTTCGAACGCACAAGCAATTCCGCATAGATAGTCATTCGTTCCTCCTTATGGTCTTCTGTTAAGCGGCGACGAACTCGGCGGACATGCATCTTTGAGTACCCCAACTGGTAGACGAGTGTGTCAGTACTACCAACAGAGGCGTCCAGATGTGCAGCGAGATGTTTGGTTATGATCCCCCTGTCACCTCGAAAGCAGGAAAATCGGACACCTTTGCGTGACTTTGTTGCGCGCCCAACGGTTCATCGTACTTTTGTTCAGTGCCAGGTCTCCGTAGACATTACGCAAGCGCCTATAGATATCTGCGACGCTCTGGTTTTCCGTCAAAAAGAACTCAGTGACAGCTATCTACTTGGAACACACCTCCGTTATAGACGCCATTTTGAATGCTATGTATAGCGACACCACCTATCGGAATTTCATGAAACTACAGTGGCTAAAACGGAAATATTCCCGGTGTCTCACAACAAATTCCGCGTTTCTTCAACCGAAACTGGCCGAGAAAAAAAATGTGTTGCAAGACTTACTGAACTCCAGTCGTAATATCGGCAGTCAATAGACCAGTAATATGGAGAGACCGAAGCCTTCACGTTATGAACGTAATGCAGAAGGTGGTTGAGTCACATCAATACTGATGCTGGACTAACTTGCACTGCATATCACCGCACTACTCCACCCGGCAATACGTGTTTGTGCACCTATTTACAAAAGGCAGATCGCATTTATTTCCACTTCAATGCATTCGACCACATGCTAATGATCTGTGTGTGGCTCCAGATATCTTCCTTACTTTTGTAATCCTGCGTAACCTTCCTTCCTAGTTAGGGAAATTCTTTAACTCATTCCGCTAATGTGTCGTTCCTAGTTCTGTTCCAAGCAAGTCGCTAATCTCCTTTCTGCTTTTTCACCCTTTAGACAAATTCTCTCCGAACTGTTCTGTCAGTTACTACCTTCATGTCTCCTAAGTTTTCTCATACCCGGCCAGAGGGGCTTTTTACAATCTGGATATAATGGGGAGTTACATTTCCTCTCTGTCCCTCTCAATACTGGTATCGAAGCGCTCCAACACTTTGTTTCTTCCGCATCCGACGGGAAGCCCTATTTTAGAATGGAACCACGAACTGCGCAAGAAGACAGCAGTGCAAAGAATAATAGTTTCTCGTAAACTTCTGCTCGGACTGGACTGCAGTGAATCAAACGTGATTCAGCTTCTTCCTCTCAGGTCCCATTACTTCTTTCACAATTTGCGACATGGTTGCGAAAGGAACACTGACCCGAAAATGTAGAATAAATTTCTTTTATTTCACGTCTATGGTTACAAACTTGTAGGTCCTCAGACTGCCGGTTTCGGTCAGCAGTGACTATCTTCAGATCTGTTTTGTAGGAAAACATGTCCTAATGTACTGGAGCCATAGTCGCATCGACATATGCTAAACACAAAATCGGCGCCAACATCGTGATACATATATAAATTACAGTATTTGCAAGTCATCTTGTCAGCAGAGCTACTGTTCAAAACAAATTGTAATTTTGAACAGTAGTAGTGCTGACAAGATGACTTGTATATACTATAATTTATATATGTATCACGATGCTGGTGCCGATTTTGTGTTTAGCATTTGACGATGCCACTATGGCTCCAATATATTAGGACATGCTTTTTTCGTAAAACAGATCTGAAGATGGTCATTGCTGACCGAAACCGGCAGAATGAGGACCTACAAGTTCGTGACCATAGACGTGAAATAGAAAAAAATTATTCTAGAATCCAAAAATAGGAATTACACAGCCAACCGATAGCAAATAACTGTTTGGTACATTGATCTGGTTTTCGACACCTCTAAGGGTGTCTTCATCGGAATGAAATTTCGAGGAACCGTAAAATTACATTGCGAGAAAGCAGTGGTCAGAGTTTAGAGAAGCTATGCTAAAATCAAAAATAAAATAAAATACGTTCCAGCCTTTTGACTTGAGCATAGCTGCTCTAAACTCTAACCATTGCTTTCTTGCAATGTAATTTTACGGTTTCTCGAAATTTCATTCCGTGGAAGACACCCTTAGAGGTGTCGAAAGCTGGATCAATGTACCAAACAGTTATTTGCAACCTGTTGGCTGTGTAATTCCTATGTTTGAAAATGGAAATGAAATGGAAATGAGCGTTTGGCGTCATTGGCCGGGAGGCCCCTCGCGGGGCAGGTCCGGCCGCCATATCGCAGGTCTTATTACATTCGGCGCCACATTGGGCGACCTGCACGCCGGATGGGGATGAAATGATGATGAACACAACACAACACCCAGTCCCTGAGCGGAGAAAATCTCCGACCCAGCCGGGAATCGAACCCGGGCCCAGAGGACGGCAAGCCGTCACGCTGACCACTCAGCTACTGGGGCGGACATGTTTGAAAATAACAGTCGGTGTATGATTGAAAATTACAGTCAGTTCCACAAGAAAGTGTTAGCCGTTATCTGCATAAAATAAAAGACACTATTATAGGTATATGTTTAAATGAAAGTACATGTTGTTACTATTGGGTTAGATAGAGCAGCAATCAGTCGTAGAATTAAGTTGCTTTACTATGACATTTATAGTCACAACGCAGATCAGATTTCGTTGTGACCATAAATGTCATATTAAAGCAACTTCATTCTACAACTGATTGCTGCTCTATCTAACCCAATATAACAACAGTCGTTGCGTGCACCCACCCCATGGAGGACAACCTGATGTTGTTACTAATTTCACAATTACCTAATAGTTAATCCAATCGCCACCATTATCGATTATAGCTTGCACCTTAGCTCTCTCTTTGGTAAATCGTCTACGTTTCCAACCTCTTATTATCGTTTGACCAACTTCGCAACGAAAGTCTTTGACTTTCTAAGGGTTTTAGCACCAGCCCCATATGAAAGCTTTGGTCCCTTTGGATGATTTACAAGGAACACTGCCTCATGACGCTTCAGATACCTTGCACTCATTTTAAACCGCGGCCGACAAAACAAAACATTCAACTCTCACACTGTTTATCTATACACTGTGCAAAAGCACACTGATTACAGATTCGAGAACACTACCAGAGATGTAGCAGCGGACGTTAAATTTAAAATTATGGCGACAGTTTCTTGTGGAACTGACTGTGTATACGGTTGCTGAGAGACATCCATGCTTAAAACAGTTATTCTACATTACTTCTTCTTCTTTCTTCTTCCGCTTCCTTAATTGTCCATTTGCCTTGGAAGACCATGTACCTTCTCTACATTCTTCATCAATCATTTCTATTCCTGGCTTTCGCTGTCCATTCTCCTTCTCTCAGGCCTGTCTCCTCCGTATCACTGTTGACGTCACCTTTCCAGCTTGGATGTAGTCTTACTGCGCCCCTTCTCCCATCCACTGATCCTGAGAATGGTACTCCCTGTAGACTTCCTCCTTCCATTCTGTTTACGTGTCCTGCCCGGATCAGTTCTCTTTACTTCATCCTTCAGTCAATATCAGCTTGAGAGTATAGGTTCAAATGCCTCTGAGCAGTATGGGACTTAACATCTTAGGTCATCAGTCCCCTAGAATTTAGAACTACTTAAACCTAACTAACCCAAGGACATCACACACATCCATGCCCGAGGCAGTATTCGAACCTGCGACCGTATGAGAGTATAGGTCTGGCAGTTTCTGGTGTTTCGCTGTCCTCCATCCCTGTGACTGGGTATCCCTGTTGGGTCCAAATATTTCTGTTAATATTTCTCTTGGGGTCTAGCTCTCTTTGTTCGTCTGCTTTCCTTAATGTAATGTTTCAGACCAATGCAGAACTACACTCTGCTAGAGTCTGATTTTAAAACTTTTCGAGACTGCTCTATTGCACAACACGCCCAGTAAGCCAAAATATGCTCTATTTTGCCGTTGCGATTCTTGCCTTAAGTCTGTTTTAATTGTACTCCGTTAGCTAAAAATGCTTCCCAGATATTTAATTGTGTCTGCTCTTTTAAAAGTGATGTCATCGTCAGTGGGATTGTGTGCCTTGTTCAACACTGGGTACTCATCATTCTCATTGTTAATTTGTAACTCTGCTTTCCTTGCTACATTTCTCCAAGAACTTGGCATGTGCTGCCAGTCCTCTTTGTTATCACTTTTTAGAACAACATCGTCCGCACATGCAAGCCGATCACCGAGGCTTATACCAGATGGGTTCAATTTTTTGAATTCTCTGTCTATCTAAGTCCAAACACTAAGTCAACACAAAATACCCACCCACCATCCCCACACCTACTAATGACCACCCAACAGCACAGCATTTATTTAAGTAACTAATTTAATCACCCTGATAAGGAGACCTCACTTACCGCGAGGCCATTTTCTAGGATGGCCTACGACTGTGTGTCTGAGAAGGAATACTGGATCTCGGAATACTGGATTCCCTAAAGATTTACGAAATGTAACAACCTAACCGACCAGCTCCAACTACAATTCTGCGTTCAGTCTGTTAATTCCCATCGGGCGGCCATAATAACGGCGGAAATCTTTTCACATGAATCACCTGAGCACAAGTGACAGCTCCGCCAGTCCACTGCCCTTTTATACCTTGTGTACACAATACTACCGCCATCTGTAAATGTGCATCTAGCTATCCTACGATTTATGTCTCCTCGGTGTATGTACCGTATGACGCTCCCGTAGGCACATGAAAATATGCTCGTTTCGGAATGCAACCTTGTGTCAAAATTTCAAAGGAACAGGTGACAAAATTTCGGAGATTTAAGATTTTGAACAAATTAACGTAAGATTTTTGTTAACAACGTATCCCATTTACACTGAAGAGTCAAAGAAACTGGTACCATTGCCTAAGATAGTGTAGAACCCCCGCGAGCACGAAGAAGTGCCGCAAGAAGACGTGGCGTGGACTCCACTAATATCTGAAGTAGTGCTGGAGGGAATTGACACCATGAGTCCTGCAGGGCTGTACAGGGCTATTACAAATGACTGAAGCGATTTCATAAATTCACTGTAGCTCCATTCATTGACATGTGGTCACGACACACTACAGATACGTAGAAAAACTCATAAAGTTTTGTTCGACTGAAGCCGCACTTCAGGGTTCTGCCGCCAGAGCGCTCGAGAGCGCAGTGAGACAAAATGGCGACAGGAGTCGAGAAAGCGTATGTTGTGCTTGAAATGCACTCACATCAGTCAGTCATAACAGTGCAACGACACTTCAGGACGAAGTTCGACTAAGATTCACCAACTGCTAACTCCATTCGGCGATGGTATGCGCAGTTTAAAGCTTCTGGATGCCTCTGTAAGGGGAAGTCAACGGGTCAGTCTGCAGTGAGCGAGGAAACGGTTGAACGCGTGCGCGCAAGTTTCACGCGTAGCCCTCGGTAGTCGACGAATAAAGCAAGCAGGGAGCTAAACCTACCACAGCCGACGATTTGGAAAATCTTACGGAAAAGGCTAAAGCAGAAGCCTTACCGTTTACAATTTCTACAAGCCCTGACACCCGATGACAAAGTCAAACGCTTTGAATTTTCGGCGCGGTTGCAACAGCTCATGGAAGAGGATGCGTTCAGTGCGAAACTTGTTTTCAGTGATGAAGCAACATTTTTTCTTAATGGTGAAGTGAACAGACACAATGTGCGAATCTGGCCAGTAGAGAATCTTCACGCATTCGTGCAGCAAATTCGCAATTCACCGAAAGTTAACGTGTTTTGTGCAATCTGACGGTTTAAAGTTTACAGCTCCTTTTTCTTCTGCGAAAAAAACGTTACAGGACACGTGTATCTGGACATGCTGCAAAATTGGCTCATGCTACAACTGGAGACCGACAGCGCCGATTTCATCTTTCAACAGGATGGTGCTCCACCGCACTTCCATCATGATGTTCGGCATTTCTTAAACAGGAGATTGGAAAAGCGATGGATCGGTCGTGGTGGAGATCATGATCAGCAATTCATGTCATGGCCTCCACGCTCTCCCGACTTAACCCCACGCGATTTATTTTTGTGGGGTTATGTGAAAGATTCAGTGTTTAAACCTCCTCTACCAAGAAACGTGCCAGAACTGCGAGCTCGCATCAACGATGCTTTCGAACTCATTGATTGGGACATGCTGCGCCGAGTGTGGAAGGAACTTGATTATCGGCTTGATGTCTGCCGAATTACTAAAGGGGCACATATCGAACATTTGTGAATGCCTAAAAAAACTTTTTGAGTTTTTGTATGTGCGTGCAAAGCATTGTGAAAATATCTCAAATAATAAAGTTATTGTAGAGCTGTGAAATCGCTTCAATCACTTGTAATAACCCTGTATTTACATCTGTAAGAGTACGACGGGGTGGAGACCTCTTCTGAACAGCACGTTGCAACACATCCCATATATCCTCAATAATGTTCATGTCTGGGGAGTTTGGCGGCCAGCGGAAGTTTTTAAACTCAGAAGTGTGTTCCTGGAACCACTCTGTAGCAATTCTAGATGCGTGGGATGTCACATTGCCCTACTGGAGTTGCCCAAGTCCGTCGGAATGCACAATGGGTATGAATGGATGCAGGTGATCAGACAGGATGCTTACGTACATGTTACCTGTCAAAGTTGTTTCTCAACGTATCAGGGGTTCCATATCACTCCAAATTCACACGCCCCGCATCATTACAGAGCCTCCACCAGCTTGAACAGTCCCCTTAAAAATGGTTCAGAGCACTATGGGACTTAACTTCTGATGTCATCAGTCCCCTAGAACTTAGAACTGCTTAAACTTAACCAACCTAAGGACATTACACACATCCATGCCCGAGGCAGGATTCGAACCTGCGACCGTAGCGGTCGCGCGGTTCCAGATTGTAGTGCCTAGAACCGCTCGACCACCCCGGCCGGCGAACAGTCCCCTAGCTGGTGTGCAGGGTCCATGGATTCATGAGGTTGTTTCCAGACTCATACAGGTCCATCCAATCGATACACTTTGAAACGAGGCTCGTCCAACCAGGGAAGATGTTTCCGGTCATCAACAGCCCAATGTCAGTTTTGACGGGTCCAGGCGAGGTTTAAAGCTTTGTGCCGTGCAGTCATCAAGGGTACATATGCGGGCCTTCGGCTTCAAAAGCCCATATCCATGATGTTTCGGTGAATGATTCGCAAGTTGACACTTGTTGATGGTGCAGCATGGAAATCTGTTCCAATTTGCAGAAGAGTTGCACTTCTCTCACGTTGAACGATTCTCTTCAGTCGTCGTTGCTCCCGTTCTTGCAGGATCTTTTTCCAGCCGCAGCGATGTCAGACATCTGACGTTTTACCGGATTCCTGATAATCACAGTACACTCGTGAAATGGTCGTACGGGAAAATCCCCACTTCATCGCTACCTCGGAGATGCTGTGTCCCATCACTGGTGCGCCTATTATAACACCACGTTCAAACTCACTTAAATCTTGATAGCCTGCCATTGTAGCAACAGTAACCGATCTAACAACTGCAATAGACACTTGTTGTCGTATATAACCGTTGCCGACTGCAGTGCTCTATTCTGCCTGTTTACATATATCTGTATTTGAATACGCATGCATATACCAATTTCTTCGACGCTTCATTGTAACTTTATTTCACGCCTTAACACATCTGTGTGGAGCAAACGGTCTCCTGGGAAGGGAAATATATTATACGTCACACACACTTCTATTACGCCATTTCTTTCTTCACTATTTAAGTGCCCAACTCTAAGATTCTCTTTTAACTTACTTGCCCTGAATATTGTCTCTGGTGTTACTCTTTTCACTTGTCTTATTGTAAATTCCTCTGCGGGTGGCGATTCCTCAGGGACCAGTAACGGACACTTCGTGACAGGCTGTCTTCTGCTGCGTCTGGCACACTCGTTATTCGTATGCCATCTTCTACTGATACCAGTGATTCTAGTATATACATTCCTCGTCTAATTTCTTGCTTAGGAATAAACGCTGCTGAAACGTTCCTTATGTCTACATTCACATCAAAAATTCGTTCTTCTCTTGGACCTACAGGGACACAGTACTAGAAGTGGCTAAAGAATGTCTTGGAACAGTAGTGTGTAAAAGTAGGAGGAAGCAAACAGCTTGGTGGAATGACACAGTCAAGGCAGCCTGTAAAAGGAAAAAGAAGGCGTATAAAAAATGGCTACATACTAGAACTCAGGTAGACAGAGAAAGTTATGTTGAAGAAAGAAACAAAGCCAAACAGATAATTGCAGCATCCAAGAAGAAATCTTGGGAAGACTTTGGAAACAGGTTGGAGACATTGGGTCAAGCTGCTGGAAAACCATTCTGGAGTGTAATTAGCAGTCTTCGAAAGGGAGGTAAGAAGGAAATGACAAGTATTTTGGACAGGTCAGGAAAACTGCTGGTGAATCCTGTGGATGCCTTGGGCAGATGGAGGGAATATTTTGAAGAGTTGCTCAATGTAGGTGAAAATACGATCAGTAATGTTTCAGATTTCGAGGTAGAATGGGATAGGAATGATGATGGAAATAGGATCACGTTTGAGGAAGTGGAGAAAATGGTCAATAGATTGCAGTGCAATAAAGCAGCTGGGGTGGATGAAATTAAGTCGGAACTCATCAAGTACAGTGGAATGTCAGGTCTTAAATGGCTACACAGGATAATTGAAATGGCCTGGGAGTCGGGACAGGTTCCATCAGACTGGACAAAAGCAGTAATCACACCAATCTTTAAACATGGAAACAGAAAAGATTGTAACAACTACAGAGGTATCTCTTTAATCAGCGTTGTGGGTAAAATCTTCTCAGGTATTGTTGAAAGGAAAGTGCGAGTATTAGTTGAGGAGCAATTGGATGAAAATCAGTGTGGGTTTAGGCCTCTTAGAGGTTGTCAGGACCAGATCTTTAGCTTACGACAAATAATGGAGAAGTGTTATGAGTGGAACAGGGAATTGTATCTATGCTTTATAGATCTAGAAAAGGCATATGACCGGGTTCCTAGGAGGAAGTTATTGTCTGTTCTACGAGATTATGGAATAGGAGGCAAACTTTTGCAAGCAATTAAAGGTCTTTACATGGATGGTCAGGCAGCAGTTAGAGTTGACGGTAAACTGAGTTCATGGTTCAGAGTAGTTTCAGGGGTAAGACAAGGCTGCAACCTGTCTCCACTGTTGTTCATATTATTTATGGATCATATGTTGGAAACAATAGACTGGTTGGGTGAGATTAAGATATGTGAACACAAAATAAGCAGTCTTGCATATGTGGATGACTTAGTTGTGATGGCAGATTCGATTGAAAGTTTGCAGAGTAATATTTCAGAGCTAGATCAGAAATGTAAGGACTATGGTATGAAGATTAGCATCTCCAAAACGAAAGTAATGTCAGTGGGAAAGAAATATAAACGGATTGAGTGCCAAATAGGAGGAACAAAGTTAGAACAGGTGGACGGTTTCAAGTACTTAGGATGCATATTCTCACAGGATGGCAACATAGTGAAAGAACTGGAAGCGAGGTGTAGCAAGGCTAATGCAGTGAGCGCTCAGCTACGATCTACTCTCTTCTGCAAGAAGGAAGTCAGTACCAAGACTAAGCTATCTGTGCACCGTTCAATCTTTCGACCAACTTTGTTGTATGGGAGCGAAAGCTGGGTGGATTCAGGTTACCTTATCAATAAGGTTGAGGTTACGGATATGAAAGTAGCTAGGATGATTGCAGGTACTAGTAGATGGGAACAATGGCAGGAGGGTGTCCACAATGAGGAAATCAAAGAAAAACTGGGAATGAACTCTATAGATGTAGCAGTCAGGGCGAACAGGCTTAGATGGTGGGGTCATATCACACGCATGGGAGAAGCAAGGTTACCCAAGAGACTCATGGGTTCAGCAGTAGAGGGTAGGAGGAGTCGGGGCAGACCAAGGAGAAGGTACCTGGATTCGGTTAAGAATGATTTTGAAGTAATAGGTTTAACATCAGAAGAGGCACAAATGTTAGCACTGAATAGGGGATCGTGGAGGAATTTTATAAGGGGGCCTATGCTCCAGACTGAACGCTGAAAGGCATAATCAGTCTTAAATGATGATGATGATGATGATGATGATCTTGGACCTATTATTATTCTTTGCCCTTTTTTTCATCTCCCCTCATGCGGATTTTCTCCCGCACTGACATTTCCCTACTTTCGCCGCTTCAACAGCAATTGAATCATCAGCTTGTTTGGCAGCACCTGCTGTCAAATTACCGGCTCCAGCCGTACTTGATTGCACTATTCTCTGCCTTGTGGCTCCAACCACAATTGGACCAACACATTGCGCTTCTATGTTGAGTTTTCGTTTTTCCGCTGCTCCTACCGCCCCCATCGTTCAAAAATGGTTCAAATGGCTCTGAGCACTATGGGACTTAACATCTGGGGTCATCAGCCCCTAGAACTTACAACTACTTAAATCTAACTAACCTAAGGACATCACACACATCCATGCCCGAGGCAGGATTCGAACCTGCGACCGTAGCGGTTGCGCGGTTCCAGACTGAAGAGCCTAGAACCGCTCGGCCATACTGGCCGGCACCCCCACCGCCTTCGACACACCTTTCCCTCTCTCTGCGACTCCGACTCCCATCGAACCGGCACCTACCGTGTTCGACACACATCTTTTCATCGTTCTGCAGCTCCGACCACAAACAAACAAACACATCGCCATCTCGCGGCTCCTATCTCGCCTGCACTAAAGTAACTCTTTGTTGTTTACGTTTTTTCTTTGAAATTCTCTCTTTGGGAACCGGTCCCCTGTAGTTCGCACTGTGACGTTCTCCTGCTTTATTCCTTCGTTAACGGTCCTCGGTTTCGACATACTGCGTTGTGATACTGGCTGAAAAAATAGGGGGTGGAAGAGCACTACTGACTACAGTGAATGATGTAGCCGACAGGTGCACAGTTGCGCTTCACAGTTGTTTATTTTCACTGTTCACAAGCCCCCAGTATCAGTATTACGCAGTTATATGGCCAGTGCACTATTGTTTAACATTCGATAAGCCTCATTAATAGATTGCAGGCAAACATCCACATACTGCTACAATAGCTTACCGTTGAACATCTACCAGCAGTAAAAGCATAACCACACAGTTCACAGTCTTTCAAATAAATTTAACAGACACTGTCATTGTTTTAACACACGGCCTATTTTTGTTACATTTATTCCTCGGTTAAGTTGATGCATTGTTGTTGTTCTAACCAACACAGGTTTCTTGGCTGAAACTCGGCCGTGACTCACAGTCTTGTGTCCAAAAATTGGGCCTTATCAGCACAATAATAGGCACTGAAACTACACTTTGTTTGACGTTTAATTTACAGAAATTAAGATTAAAACTTAACTCATTAAATTAACTGAATACATCGAAAAATTTGTTCTTTTTAATAGTTTCTTCTGCTACAAGAGTTAGGCTGAATTATTTGTTTAAATGATGAAATTAACAGATATCGTTACGCAAACAATACTTCTGACAAAACTTATAATTACTTTGGAATTAATTAGGGGCTGGCTTTGCTAACATGTTTTCGAATACAGCCAAATAGTTCCTTTAAGAATACTATCAGTTGCTCCTCCAAATGTTTATAATTAGTACAGAATTTATATTTGTTTATAAGTCAACAATAGAATTTAAGTTACGAAACAATTACTGATTGCACCCTGTAAGAAAAGATACTAACTAGGAATAGCCAAAATAAATTAGAAAAATCAATTACATACATAAAACTACGTAGAAAATTAGATCTGGTGTCATATTCCTTAAAACTGAGGGCCAACCTTTCTCTTTCGTGAAAATGCAGATTATTATCACGTATGTTAATGGTAATTGGTTAAAAGTGAAAAAAACGAATTTAAGGAGCAGATGGCAAAACAAGAGAGAAAGTAAAAATATCCCAGCTTGCTTCGTTACAGCACCTCCATTCATTTCCCATGAATCCCAGGCCGGGATCTAGTAGTAAGGTGAGTATTGGGGGGGGGGGGGGGGTGAACAGGGGTGTCTGCCCGAGCGGCAATTTCAGCGGGGCGCCAAACTCATATTCTTCAAGAAAAACAAACCATGTTTCACAAAGCCTCAGTCTGTTGATTGTTCATATGGTTTTGAAACGCATCCCTATTGGTTTTTGAATATTTTTGAACACATTCTAAGTTGATATCTGAACGAACCATAAGCTGATTTTTGAATGCGTGGGTAGTGTATTGAAGCATCTGCCACGGGAATCCCCGTCGCATCTAGAAATAAAAAGCTTTCCCGCGGACAAAAGGGGACGGGGCTATACGAGCTGAGCCAAATAAACCCGAACGAGTGAATGCCAGTCGCTGTTTATGTGGTTGGTTGAGTGTGCGATTGGTTAGCGTTGTTATCATTACTAGCGAAATCCATAGATTCAGACCGCCAGAATGCAAATAAATGACTAACAGGAATAACAAATAAGGAAAGTTACATATTATCTTCTCGGTGTATCCAAGAAAATGAAATTCTGACAGAAAATTTTTGCCAGGTCGTTGCACTACCAAGGGCCAGTCGTAGAGTCTCCGGTTAGCAGCCATATCGAAGAATCTTACGATTCCAAATTTATATAAAAATTTCGTACTACTGCTACTTTTCAGTCTCATTCTTGAGAAGCTAGAATATATGAACGAAATGTGAAACTATTTTCTGATATCAATATTTTTGTTTGTCGTAGGCTTAATAGGCATTTGATATTGGTACTTCGCGAATTATATCCTGTCATGTTATTTATGTAAATGAGGTAGATAAAAATTACCATTTGTACCAACACAGTCTCGCTTATTTGGCGTGCGTTACAGTTGCTGCAATATTAGAAAGGCCTGTTTCGTTTTATCTAATGGACATTTACGAAACAGATGTAATAAAAAAAAAAAAAAACATACCAGTCTTGGTTACTACACGTGTCAACAGTTTTCTCAGTATTAAACAACTGTATTTTGATTTCTCATGTAGCAAAACGTTTGACAAACTTTGGTGAAGTAATAGATTCTTTCGCAGAAAGGAAAGCACGCCGTGTAGCAAGATTAAAGAGAGAGAAAAAAAAAACACTGGGATCTAAGAATCTAAGAAATGTGTACTGCCTTATTTGCCTATTGCCTTTACTGCTTTTATGTTTCGTGTATTTAATATTACGTCACACGGAGGAGAAAGTTATCAGCTAATGGCCAATAAGGAGTGCCAAATTACTAAAGAGTTCTTATTCTCCCCGTCACAAATAATCCCACCCATTATTAACTGTGAGTTTTTTTAAGGGGGTAGGATGTCAAACCGGTTGACGGGGAGCAGGAGAGACACCACAGGACATTTTAATTTCCACTGTGCTGAATATAGGTTTTGATGGCTTCCATTACAAAATATACACGTTTGAACTCCACAGAGCGAAATACAGTGACGTGCGATGGAAGAACGCTGTGTGAAGAGGCGTGGCACTGCACCTGTAGCACACTTAAGACCAAATAACATGTCTTACATTTCCTCGAGCATATATGTTTTTATATCAAATTCTTCAGAAATATGTGCGCTACAAAATGGACCTGTTTTTGAAAAACCGTTTTTTTTAAACTTTTGACATTTTATCTCAAACGCTCGAGGGGAAAACTATAAAGTTTTTGTCCGGCTCGGAAATATCGTAGATCTGGGGCTGACGAATTCATACACTTTTCGTATCATAATTTATCACAGCATTTTATCTGATTAGGAAATCTCTTCCTAATAGACACTCAAATGGCAAAGCTACATCTATACCTGTAACATGAACTGTTTGGCTTACTAAGAGATCACTTGCGAAGTGTAATTCAATGTCTGTAGTACGTTCCGTCTTAGCAACGGTAATAGCGATCTCTCTGATCCTAATACTTGTCTCTGGATTGCACATTCCAACATTCCATAAACTTTCCTTTTTAACTAAACTGATTTGTGCGCCTCTGTCTATTAAAAACCTCATCGGATTCCGTTTTTCTCTCGTACACCACAATTTTGGAAAATCATCCTTATTTGTGCAGTCGACCGTAAACACACTATATGATCAAAAGTATCCGGACACCTAGCTGAAGATGACATACAAGCTCGTGGTGCCCTCCATCGCTAATGCTCGAATTCAATATGGTGTTGGCCTACCCTTAGCCTTGATGATAGCTTCCACTCTCGCAGGCATACGTTCAATCAGGTGCTGGAACGTTTCTTGGAGAATGGCAGCCCATTCTTCGCGGAGTGCTGCAATGAGGAGAGGTATATTTGTTGGTCGGTGAGACCTGGCACGAAATCGGTGTTCCAAAACATCCCAAAAGTGTTCTATAGAATTCAGGTAAGGACACTGTGCATGCAAGTCCATTACAGGGATGTTATTGTCGTGTAACCACTCCACCACAGGCCGTGCTTATGAACAGGGGCTCGATCGTGTTGAAAGATGTGCTCTTTAACAGTGGGAAGCAAGAACTTGCTTAAAACATCAATGTAGGCCTGTGCTTTGATAGTGACACGCAAAACAACAAGGGGTGATTTGATGATGACAGATGAATGAATGAAAAATACGACCACACAATAACAGAATCGCCTCCGAATTTTAGTGTTGGCACTACACACGCTGGCAGATGACGTTCACCGAGCACTCACCATACCTAGCCGCGCGGGATTAGCCGACCGGTCTCAGGCGCTGCAGTCAGGGACTGTGCGGCTGGTCCCGGCGGAGGTTCAAGTCCTCCCTCGGGCATGGGTGTGTGTGTTTGTCCTTAGGATAATTTGGGTTAAGTAGTGTGTAAGCTTAGGTACTGATGACCTTAGCAGTTAAGTACCATAGGATTTCACACACATTTGAACCTTTTTTTTTAAAAAAAAAATTCGCCATACCCACTTCCTGCCATCGGTTCGCCACATCGTGTACCGTGATACATCACTCCACACAGCATTTTTCCCTGTTCAGTCGTCCAATGCTTAGGCTCCTTACACCAAGCGAGGTGTCGTATGGAATTTACCGGCGTGATGTGTGGCTTATGAGCAGCCGCTCGACCATGAAGTTTTCTCACCTCCCGCCTAACTCTCATAGTACTTGCAGTGGATCCTAAAACAGTTCGGAATTCTTATGCGACGGTCTGGATAGATATCTGCCTGTTACACATTACGACCCTCCTCTACTGTCGGCGGTCTCTGTCAGTCAACAGATGAGGTCGGCCTGTGAGCTTTTGTGCTGTACGTGTCTCTTCACGTTTTCACTTCACTATCACATCGGAAACAGTGGATCTAGGGATGTTTAGGAGTGTGGAAATCTCGCGTACAGACGTATGACACAAGAGACACCCAATCACCCGACCACGTTCGAAGTCCATGAGTTCTGCAGAGCGCTCCATTCTGCTCTCTCACGATGTCTAATGACTCCTGAGATCGCTGATATCGAGTACCTGGCAGTAGGTGGCAGCACAATGTACCTAATATCGAAAACGTATGTTTTTGGGGGTATCCAGATACTTTTGATCACATCTTGCCTGATAAGGCGCAATAAGAGTGTCTCATTACGCCTCTTTTTAGTTTTCTGGCCTCTTATTCTTTCTTTTTGCTAATCACCCACATTCATAGAACTGTTTGGTTACACTTTCTGGTTACACTTACAGGATATTACGTTACTTGATTCTGCACATGAAGCACTGTGTCCCGATAATTTTCACTGGGAACATCTTACTGGCTTTAGACAGTCCGTTTCCCTACAATGCCCTTTCAATTCTAGTTCAATTTCTGCTGGCGTTTCCGCGTTTCCTCGTTCTAATTTCGCTAGCCATCCTTGTGTTATCTTTTTGCTTCTGTCTCAGTTACTCTTACACGTTTTTGCAGGCGACAATCTTTCACTTCGTTACATGGCTTATGGAAAGTCAGGTTTTTCGGTCTGTCTGTCCTCGGTATCCTAACTACAGTTCTCCCTATCGGCTTTTCCTTTACTGATGCAATAACACTTTCCTCTGTAGAGGCAATATGGACGGCTACGAGAACGTTACTGTCTCTCCTCTAGCCCTTGTTACTGTTTTAGTACTTTCATCATACAGTCTTTGTAAGAATACGGCCCTGCCCAATTTCAGAACCAGAGCAAAATTACCAGCTAATTCAGCTTCGGTCATTACACCTGTAATTGCGTCTCTAAAATGGTGCTGCAAAGCATCAATGCGCGAACCCCACTTTACAATAGTTTCTCCAAGCTCCTGTCTACTTGCAAACAGTTTACAAGTGTAGTAATCTAAAGTCCGTTTGCAGCAATAGTTTTCCACTAAAAAAACTGAAGGGCCAAAGAAACTGGTACACCTGCCTAATATCGCGTAGGGCCACGGCGAGCACGCTGAAGTGCCCCAACACGATGTGGCATGGACTCCGCTAACGTCTGAAGCAGCGCTGGAGGGAACTGACACCATGAATCCTGCAGGACTGCCCATAAGTCCTGGAACGTTCTCTTAGAAAAATTATGAATGCAATTATGTATGCAATTGTGTATGCAATTCCTGTGAAGGGGAATGTCTATTTGTGCTCCCTTTTTTTTAAGAAAGGAGATCAGTGCAGCTAGAAACTAGATATTAAACAAAATAGGCAAATATAAGTAGTGAAGGCAGCAGAGGATCAAGTGGGTAAAAAGACGAGGGCTAGTAGAACTCCTTGGGTAACAGAAGAAATATTGAATTTAATTGATGAAAGGAGAAAATATAAAACTGCAGTAAATGAAGCAGGCAAAAAGGAATACCAAAGTCCCAAAAATGAGATCGACAGGAAGTGCAAAATGGCTAAGCAGGCATGGCTAGAGGACAAATGTAGGCTTCTCTCACTAGGGGTAAGATAGATACCGCCTACAGGAAAATTAAAGAGACCTTTGGAGAGAAGAGAACCACTTGTGTGAATATAAAGAGCTCAGATGGAAACCCAGTTCTAAGCAAAGAAGGGAAAGCAGAAAGGTGGAAGAAGTATATAGAGGGTCTATACAAGGGGGATGTACTTGAGGACAATATTATGGAAATGGAACAGGATGTAGATGAAGATGAAATGGGAGATATGATACTGCGTAAAGAGTTTGACAGAGCACTGAAAGACCCAAGTCGATCAAGGCCCCAGGAGTAGACAACATTCCATTAGAACTACTGACAGCTTTGGGAGAGCCTGCCCTGACAAAACTCTACCATCTGGTGAGCAAAATGTATGAACCAGGTGAAATACTCACAGACTTCAAAAATATAATAATTTCAATCCCAAACAAAGCAGGTGTTGACAGATGTGAAAATTACCGAACTATCAACTTAATAATTCACGGCTGCAAAATATTAACGCGAAGTCTTTACAGACGAATGGAAAAACTCGTAGAAGCCGACATCGGGGAAGACCAGTTTGGATTCCGTAGAAATATTGGAACACATGAGGCAATACTGACCCTACGACTTATCTTAGAAGAAAGATTAGGGAAAGGCAAACCTACGTTTCTAGCATTTGTAGACTTAGAGAAAGCTTTTGACAATGTTGACTGGAATACTCTCAAATTCTGAAGGTGGCAGGGGTAAAATACAGGGAGGGAAGGGCTATTTACAATTTGTACAGAAACCAGATGGCAGTTATAAGAGGACATGAAAGGGAAGCAGTGGTTGGGAAGGGAGTGAGACAGGGTTGTAGCCTATCCCCGATGTTATTCAATCTGTATATTGAGCAAGCAGTAAAGGAAACAAAAGAAAAATTCAGAGTAGGTATTAAAATCCATGGAGAAGAAATAAAAACTTTGAGGTTCGCCGATGACATTGTAATTCAGTCAGAGACAGCAAAGGACTTGGAAGAGCAGTTGAACGGAATGGACAGTGTCTTGAAAGGAGGATATAAGATGAACATCAACAAAAGCAAAACGAGGATAATGGAATGTAGTCGAATTAAGTCAGGTGATGCTGAGGGAATTAGATTAGGAAATGAGACACTTAAATAGTACAGGAGTTTTGCTATTTGGGGAGCAAAATAACTGATGATGACCGAAGTAGAGAGAATATAAAATGTAGACTGGCAATGGCAAGGAAAGCACTCCTGAAGAAGAGAAATTTGTTAACATCGAGTATGGATTTAAGTGCCAGGAAGTCGTTCCTGAAAGTATTTGTATGGAGTGTAGCTATGTATGGAAGTGGAACATGGACGATAAATAGTTTGGACAAGAAGAGAATAGAAGATTTCAAAATGTGGTGCTACAGAAGAATACTCAAGATTAGATGGGCAGATCACATAACTAATGAGGAGGTATTGAATAGAATTGGGGAGAAGAGGAGTTTGTGGCACAACTTGACTAGAAGAAGGGATCGGTTGATAGGACATGTTCTGAGGCATCAAGGGATCACCAATTTAGTATTGGGGGGCAGTGTGGAGGGTAAAAATCGTAGAGGGAGACCAAGAGATGAATACACTAAGCAGATTCAGAAGGATGTAGGCTGTAGTAGGTACTGGGAGATAAAGCAGCTTGCACAGGATAGAGTAGCATGGAGAGCTGCATCAAACCAGTCTAAGGACTGAAGACCACAACAACAGCAACAACATATATAAAGCAAGGTATGAAACATCATTCACTAGCCATATGGCATTTCATAAGGCAGTAAAATATCTCTCAACTACAAAGACAATAGATGTAAAATGTTTCTCATCATATCATTAGGCATTTCAGTAAATATCAGAAATTAGGAGTTCCAAAGTGTAATCATATTTTTTTAAGTATGAAAGTGTCGTATTTGCGATGCTTTCTACAAAGACATGTCAACAGCGAGGTTAATGGCCTCTTTTTTCTCCAATGGTTTTTTTCAAGCGACTGTCGTGCAGATGGGCGCCTACAATGCATTACGTCAAGGTCACTTACATTCCTTACCAAAATATTTACGACAGCAGTTTCTGTTACAGTGACAGTCTCATATAAAAATTTCAAAGGTTGAAAATTTACATTAGAAGTGTGTAGAAACAAAATCTCATATATAACGGTGTCCAAAAATTTCCGCCGGCATTGTGATACATTCACGCATGTATGATTCTTGGTTTCCAATGTCCTTTTCACAAATCAGAGTCCCTAACTACTACTCATCATTCATATACTTTAAACATGTAATCGCATTCCTTATACAGCATCATCTTATTGATCATAAACATATCTCACCAGCAAAATACACATCATTGCCATAATAACATCACCATAACAGATCAATCACATCTCAAAATCGTCGCAGCTTCTTTCATAATTTCAAAACCTCCAATAAAGTCATCTACCTCAAATGTACTTCAAAAATCATGATCCTACACCAAATACATCATTCAAAGCTCTCATAGTATCATAATGGTTCCTAAAAAATATGAAGAGTTCACAAAGTACAGACAAAATACAATTTCATGAGTGTGAAGTTACCCAACTGTGTAACTGCGTAAACATCTGTCACTGACACAGTAAAAAAAATGTTTGTTTCTCTGTTAAATGATCAGATAGCTGTGTAATTCTGTATTAGAGAAATATGGTACCGATGTGTAAAGTTATATAAGCAAATACTATGTCAGCTAGGCCTCCTAGCGCTTGCCACACGCTTAGTACACAAAGTAGGCGTGTACCCCCTGAGGATTAATGTAATTATACCCTCAGGTATTACAAATTACTGCAGTGTAACGAAATGTATCATCAAAAACCTTCTTTGTATATTTGTAATTCAAAAATCTTTAAAAATTAATGTTTTAAGTAAAAAAATTAATCATTCAAATGCGTGTCCAGTAGCGCTGAACTCTGTGTCTTGCTGTAAGATAATTTTTTTCATTACTTAACGGTAAAAATGTGCCAAGTGACGTAATTATCGTCGTCTGTAAGCAAAGTTCTGCAGAAGTCAGTGTACTTACCTTGTCATATACAAAAGTGAAATGCTACACATGTAGATATCGTAGTTATTACGTACATTACCGTGACCAAGAAAGTACTGTACTGTAACGTATTATTGTGTTACGGAAAAGGCTGTCTCATTGTAGCTATACTAGGGTGACCAAATTATTTTCGGTGAAAACCGGGACACATTCACCCAGGTGCCAATGGACACCTCATTCCACATGTACCCAGGTTTCTTAATTTTAAATATTAATGTTTTGTTGATATACATTGTTAACCCAATTATTATAACTAATAAGAGGATACAAAAGATTGATATAATCTAGATTATCTGTATAATTAATGACATTTAATAAACGTATACAGTAATAAAGAAACGTATTACGATTTTACAAAATTTTACAGCCATTCAACTTTTAATCAATTAATATTAACATGAGCTTTAATATTACTGAGTACTTGTAGATGGAATTGACTTTCTGTGGAGAAAAGGGTATTTTTCACTGCCTCCAGCTTTCTTGATCATGTC
The DNA here is from genome assembly GCF_021461385.2 of Schistocerca piceifrons. Taxonomy (NCBI): domain Eukaryota; kingdom Metazoa; phylum Arthropoda; class Insecta; order Orthoptera; family Acrididae; genus Schistocerca; species Schistocerca piceifrons. The sequence goes on along the minus strand of NC_060140.1, from coordinate 844,303,382 downwards.
TTTGTTCTTTGAGACACAGTGATACGACTCGATGGAATCCATTTTGTAGTTGTACGGGATCTGCAGGATTGCTTCAAGAGAGTCCACCTCCATTCTGTTTCTTTCATAAGTCCACTGGATATTCATGAACGAAAATATTCTTTCCACATTGGCATTATGGGCTGGGATTGCAAATAAATACCTTGCAATTATTACAAACTCAGAGTAATGCTGAAGACAGTCACAGCTTTTAAAAAAACTCACCCACTCCTCATGACATTCCAATAGTGTTTTTTTTCATCATTCCACTTGTGAAGACTTTCTTCAACAAAATTTGTCAGTTAACCTCACTGATCAAAGAGAATGGAATCATCAATTTCAATCTCTTTACTCTTCAAATAAGAAACTGTCTCTTCAACACTTTCCCATTTTGGCACTCTCTTCAGTAACATCCAATCAGACACCGGCGATGAGGGTAAATATGAGGCGCACCACTTGCTGAGATATTCTACTCAAATGTCATAAAACTTGTTAACTTCTTCTCTAAAACTCCTTTCCACTGCTTCTGATACTTCTGCTCTTTTAAGGACAGATTTAACATTAAGAGAAATGAACTGCTGTTCTCTCCTCATAGTAACTGTTTCCAGAGTATTTTTCAAAACATTTACCTCTATTACACTTTTCGTGCTTCTCTCAATTTCCTTTATCCCATGGTGCAAAATGCTAAGCTGACTGTGAATGAACCATAAATAGGCATCACTTAAAGGGTTACTGAAAAACTGAATCGACATTTTGGGGGCTTTGTCTTCATTTAGGAAAAAATGTTTTAACGGTTCAAACAGGCGGATTACTCTTTCAACTGCTGGAAACAGTGACAACCAGCGAGTTTTCGAGTGACACATTACATTCATATATTCAGTTCCCACATAATCACAGAACTCCTTAAGCCTCTCTGTTCTAACAGTATATACGTAAAACTGAGAGTATACCTTCATGACGATAGTTTCAACATCACAGCTTAAACTGTCAGCAGATGTCTGCACGCTATTGTGTAAAACATGTGCAGGGCACCCTATGCCTTCAATGTTTTCATGCAATGTTGTCTTTAATTTGGTAAATACGTTGCATTTGCATTGTCTTTTTAAACCACAAAATTTTGTGTTGGTGTTGTCTCCACAAAATGCCGCACATTTATTTTTCTCAAGATCAAACATTTCGATAGTATTCAAAAGTTTGGTCTGAATTCCCTGATTAATATCGAAAAACTGAACAACAAACTGAAATATTTTAGTGGCTTTATGATTGCTGGCATCAGTGGATATCCCGTAGAAAGAAGGCTTTTTGATGTATCCAAGGCTTTCCTTTACACTCTGGGGAGCAATAACTCCTTTCACTAAGGCTGACACTTTAGTTCTTGCTGAACTAAACTTTTTTGCAATGGAAGGATCATCAAACATAATGCTGTTACGCTTATTAGTACAATCACTATATCTAGAAGTTTGGTGATGTTTTACCGTGTGGTAGGCTAGTGTAAGCTCGGCTGCTCGAACTTTCGTCTCCTCACTTGACTGATGTTTCACAAAATAATTTTGTAGAGTTTTACTGTAGCTCGGTGCACTGTATCTGTTAATGTGTTTCTTTGACCTGGTGTGATCAACTATGTCGGAACGTCCACCATGACTTATACTAATAAAACAGTTACATACGGAACACTCTGCTTCGTAATCAAAACGACCTTTCTTAATGAAATTCCATTCCTTGGAATAACAGTCACTGAACTTGCAGGCACGTTTTGGCATTGCATTTCACAGTACTGCAGCAATAATACCACTAATATGAGAAAAAACTATTGCAGTTTGTATGACAAAACATCAACTACTACACTGTTCTCACAATGAGTGTGTGAGTAAGTGGCGCGACAATCGGACGGTTTCATAGCTCTGTTATAATAATACAACTTACTGCTTGTTGGCCAAAAATACCGCTCAAAGTAAATTATTGCCTGAGTGTATCAATACTGATACTGTGATTACTAGTATGGGACAATGGAGGTTTCAGATAAATAAGCTAAAATATATTAATTTCTTGTGTTGTATTTCCTTTAATATAGCGAAATCCCAAAAATTTGAGAAAGTTTCATGAAATATATTTAAAAACTGAATTCCGGGACTTTTGAGCGTCCCGAAACAAATTTCTGGGACACCAGAACACAGGGATGAAAACCGGGACAATCCCGGTTTTCCGGGATGTTTGGTCACCCTAAGCTATACCACAGACGTTACTACTAAAACATGTTTTACTTTCCAGAAGAATACAGAAAAACTGCGCAGATATAAAACAGATACAGCGCAAAAGCAACAATGCAAATTGTGTTACTCATTAATAGCATCGTGATATAATCGTGTAGCTGTCAAATAAACTAACCACTGTGTCATCTGGTGTCTTTCAGAAAGTACTTTAAATCCAGAATGTCTTTTCAAGTAAACCAAAATGTTGCATTTAAGTCTCATTAGCAGTATATGTTCTAAGTAGGTAAGCCTTATAGTCGTTACGTAATCATGCAACAAACAAGCAAGAATGTGCACACAATAACACTGTGTCGTCAGTTTCTAAGCCTTATAGTCATTACGTAATCATGCAACAAACAAGCAAGAATGTACACACAATAACACTGTGTCGTCTGTTCTCTACAAAGATGTATTCGTAATTAATGTTTAAATAAATTCCCTTGGTTCTTGACTGGATAGTTGACTTCAAAACATTGTTGCGTGTTAACAGTTTCTAAGAGTGACAAAGTGTACTAGTAACGTGAAGTGAAAAATTTTATGGCAAAGACTAGGTTAAAAAGCAGATTATCTCTCGATAAACGGTTTTACATGTGAAACCTTTACTCTTCCTAGTACGCAGAGTTTCAATTTGAACGCAATTATCATGCGGTATACGTCGGTAAAGAATACTGGAATTTTTCTCGAGGTAAGCTTATGTTATTTTTCTCAAGTCCAGCCAGCGCACATGCCTGCCTGCGGTGCGAGTCTTTGTTTACTGGTTCTTTGTTGGCGCGCGTCTTTATTGGGATTAGGAGACCTAACTTCTACAAATTCACCTTGCCGAGAGGGCCCTGCCCTGTTTGAATCCCGCCAGTTCTGATTAAATTCAGGTCTGTCGTTATGATTATATTGTCTGTCGTCATTTCGGTAGTTTCTGTAGTTTCTTAGTGGTGGAGAATTTCTCTTTGAATTGTAACTATACGGTGGACCGTTGCTTCTGAAGTTATTCTGTCCCCCTTGATAATAATTATTTTGGTTCCCATATTGTCTGTTTCTCTGATTGTCTGTGTCATATTCATTACCACGGAGAGGTGATCTTTCCCTGTAATTATTATTACTCTGCCAACGGTTGCCTTATGGGTGATGTCTGTTTTGGTCACGATTTGCGTTGTAAGAATATCCTTGTTGAGTCCAGTTATTATTTCTGTCGTCACAGTATTGTGACGGATGTGACCTGTAATTGTTGTTCTCCTGGTTTTGCGACCCATGATTGTCAGTGTCAATTTCCAATTCTTGTAAAAGTCCCGGAAAAGCTTCAATGTCGTCTTTGCAATGTCCTGCCAAAATAATATGTCGTAAATGTACAGGCAATTTGGTTAAGCAAATGCGGATGAGTTCTGAGGGCTGTACGGGTTTGCCAGGTACTGATTCCTGTGCAACATGTCTTCAAAATATTTGACAAGACTGGAGAGTTCATATTGTTCAAAGTGTTTCATCATTATGATGCTATGTTTTACTCAGTCTTGAGTAGCTTGAGACCAATATGCTGAGAGTAAGGGATGATAAAATTCTCCTTCACTGTGACAGCCATGAATGACTGATCCCATTCTTGCATCTGGTCCATTCTCTAAATAACCACACGTAAATTCTAATCTGTGCTCTAATGACCAGTTGGGAGGAAAACAATGACAGAATTGATGAAGCCATACTTGTGGATGAATGTCGTTGCCGGAATTCTTAAATGTTTTGAATTTACATGTAGTAATGACCAGCTTATAGTCAAAATCATCACGACAGCAAGTCACATATCGGTCATTGTTACGTTGTGTCTGCGGTTCCATCTCAAAATTCGGTGCACCTTGCCAATTTCTTTCATAATTTACGAAATGCCCTGTGTTATTATTTTGTGACTTTTACGTATTTATATGTCCCTCTTCTCTTATTGGAGCGCGAGTGTCCTCTGAAATATGTAATTGTCGTATTACTTGTACCAACTGATCTTGCACTTCCCGGATTTCTCTTTTGTGTTGCATATTAATTTGATTCTGATTTTGTTTGAATTTCCTAATTTGTTCGTATTCTTCTGTGTCAGTGAAGACTACCGGTCTTGCGTCATTCAGATTGTCATCTACCTTCGTAGATAAATTATTTAGCTGATCCGAAAGTTCGACTTCTTTCTCTGATAATGAACTGATTTGCCCCATGTATCTTTCTGAACGGAGTTTCAGAGTATCAACTGTGTCCTTAAAGTTTTTCTGAGTTTTTGCAAATTTCGTAACCGAATCGGTAGATGCAACTGAGTCAATTTTAGCCCACAAGGTGTCGTGATTTTCATGCAGAATGGTTTGCAGTTCTTTTATGACTGCTTCATGATTCTGTAATGCATTTTTATAGGTTGAAAATGCTCACAAATTTGTGTTTTTACGTCATTACAGTCTTTTTGACATTTAGATTCAATGTTATGTTACTCAGTAGTTAAATTTTCATGTGTTTGTTGAAGTGTTTCTTTGTTTCTGATTTTTTTGCACTTGTTGTTGTGACTGTTTTTCATTTTGTTCCATTGCGTCCAACTTTTGAAACTGTTGTCCCATTTGTTGCATTAATTGTAGTAACAATGCACTGGTGTCTGGAACTTGTTCCTTGTGCCTATTGGCAGTGCATTTGCACCGGCAGAATTCGTATTCTGAAAAGCACAAAAAGGGTCTTGAAGTAATTGAGAAAAAGGTGAAGATGCAAAACCTGAAGCTACAGTATTTGCAAAATTTTGTCCTGTCATTTAGGATCACTGAGGCGAGCTGTTGCCGATTGACAATACTACCCTGTTCACTATCTGTTTCACTGTCTTCACCATTATTTAGAGCTTGGTCCATTTCCCTATGCACAATTACCAAATTACTATGTTGAACATTAGTTAATTCATTACACAGTGGCGCGAACACACTACTCTCGTCTTCACTGTCATTTCTGAGTTTACTTTGGAGCCTTGTATTACGTTTTTCGCACATCATAATTGTCACAATATTTCATACGACAACACAGAAAAGCACAATTTGAAGAGTATTATAAGAAAACACATTATCATAGCACTGAAAATAATATCTACTTAACTGCAAGCACAGCTGCGAAATGTCTGGCGCAAATCTATATGCATGCCACAACTGTTTTACTGTACACCAATGAAAAACTACAACTACAAAAGAGATTGTTTCTACAATTACGCGCTAGCAATAAACAATAACTACATAATTACACAAACTACAAGAAGAAATCAGAAGCTTCGAGTGAGGTGTCCTCAGCTAAGTGTCGACATATGAAACGTCCCCGTAGAAAAATTATAAATGAGTGTGCTAATAAACCTCTTACTTTATTTGATTTACAAACAGCTGAGCAAAACTCAACGTACTCAAACAGTTTCTCTTTACTTATTCTGATCATCACTAAACTGACACACAATATTATTTGTGCAACGCAATCTGACTCTCAATAATCCCTACAAAAGAATGGCCCTGACTAACAATAACCTACACCTTTCATGAATCACTTACCTCACAAAAATCTTCGTTACTCGAACTACTGCAATACTGCGAGGGCCAATACTGCCAGCTAAATAAAAGATTGTAACTACTGAAGGCGCTAACTACTCATAGGCATAGTTGGCAAATGAAAGATTTTGATAGAGAACAAACAATGTATTTACCTTAAAGATGTTCAAAAGTCGTCAGATATATATATCTGTCAATTTATGACATCCATCTTTACAAATTTCCTTTCTCTGGCGGACGCACGTCCAGATCGTCCGCTTATAGTGACCTCTCAAAACTCTGGCATCTCTCTCTCCACATCCACCACTGTTGGCGGCTCACCTCCAATTGCGCAACGCTATGCGCTGTTCCCATCCAACTGCCCAACACTACACAAGCGAATTTGCCAACAATGAGTCCAACCAGCCACAGACTGCACTTAGCACAGTCAGTGATTTTCATACAGAGCGCCACTTGGCGTTACCAACATAAAAACCTAAACAGCCTACTTACAATCCGTAAGGGTACGAGGTGGTGGGGATCTCTTCTGAACAGCAGCTTGCACGGTGAAAGGTGGCTACACTGAGCCACAGCGCCAGAGATTGCGCCAAAGAGTTTTATTCCGCCGCCTCCACTGGCAGTGCTTATCGAGATGTGGTAGTAGTGAGTCGGTGTTGAGATGATGTAGTAGGGAGTGCTTGTTCCATGTTTTATGCAGTTGTTTGATGGGCTAGACAGTAGATGTTGTTCGAATGGAGATATTGTAATGATCAGAGTGCTTTTCGTCAATATATATGAAGGTAAAAAAAATTCCCTTTTTTTTCATTATTTCAGTGTCTTAAATAATGCGTCATTACAGGTTCAGTCAACAAAGCATCTGGCTTGTGTTCTTGTATTAGAGTGTAATTCTGGTTTCCTTATGCAATTATAGTATTTCTATTTTTTTTAATTGCTTCAGTATAAATGGTGTTTAAAATTTCTTGTCTTATTGAAGAAGAACTGTGCCAGATGTGTTCGTTGAATCACACTTCCACACACAGAACAGTTACACTTGTGCTTTGGTTTTGTACGTTTTATAGTTGCTGGGGACTTAATTAATTAATTGTGTTAACAGTAATTTTCATTTCATCCTTTGTTGTTGTTCTATGCAGTCAGATTGCGTACAAATACTAGTCAGGGCCAACCGTTTACGAGACTTCGTAATCGGACAGACAGCTACTAAAAAAAAAAATTAAAATTATTTGCATTCATTAATATATAATTAAGCCCCCATGCACGTGGCGACCGCTGCTTCGGATCATCCCTTGGAATTCTGCTGTTTGTGAAAATAGTAGACAGTAGTATTGTTGTAGTAATTTGTAGTTTAGTAATTGTAGTCTATATTGCATGTGTAGATTTGGTAATTGTCATTCTTCTAATGGTATTTTTTTTTGCAGAATTTAATTTTTGTTGTCTTGTCTACGGGTTTGACAATTTAGTGCAATTATTTCAATTGTTCGTTAATCGTGTTTGAGGGAAGCATTTCGTGTGATTGATATTGTTGGAGATAAAGTCTCATTGTGTATAATTTTCGTATAGTGACGAGTTTTGTATGTTTTGTAAATGATTACGTGATCGATGAAAAAGGCAAAAATGATGAATAGTCAGAATGACGAAATTGTTGACATGGCGAACTCGCCAACACAGGAGAACAGTATGATGAATAATGAAGTTGAAAACAATTTAATAAGCAGGGAAAATAGTCCGGAAACAGTTCAAAATTTTTCACAATCAAAAAATTTTCAGAATACGAGATTAACGACAGAAGATATGGAGCAGTTGATGAGTGCTATATTAAATTTGGGATCTGAATTAAAAACAGTGGGCTCACAGTTGGAATCTGAATTACAAATAGTGGGATCACAAATAGGAAGAATTAACACGAAGATGGAAACTTTGACAATACGGTTAGGCTCACAAATAGGAACAATTAGAACCGAGATGGAAACAATGGAAACACAGTTAGGCTCACGAATAGGGACATGTTTCAAAAACATGAAAGATGAATCAAAGAAAGAAATTAGAGAAGAAGTACAACCGATTTTGAATGCTCACAATAATAGTTTAATTTCATCAGAAATCAGACAAGAGGAACAGGACAGAGAACAGGAAGAAAAAGATCGCGTGATAGTACAAAAATTTTCAGAGTTAAATTTACAACGTGCACATGATAAGGAAGAAATACTTGAAAGAATCGAGGAATCCGTACCAAATGACAGAATAAATAACTTAACACAACAAAATGAACAGTTAACTAATAAATGTGTCAATACTGAAACCTGAGTCGCGACACTTACAGAAGACGTAAATAAACAGAAAGAAAAAATTGGTGACTCATCGGAAAGAGTTGAGGAGATTTCAGATAAACTAACAAGTCTTAGTTTAAATGGGGACAGAGATTCAGATGATACAGCTCCATTGCCTTTTTCAGAAACCGAAGCGTACCAGAACATAAATAAGCATGTTTAAAATCAGGGAAAATTTAATGAACGCGTTAAAAGGGAATTTGAGGCATTACAAAAGCAAGTCAAACAAATTGAAGGCGAAATCGTTTGAAAAGACAGCAAAAGAAATTTAGAATCACAAATAGCAGAGGGGTTTGAAGAAAGTAATTTGTTTCATTTACGGGATGCAACAAGAGAGCGCCAGGCGCGCGAACTTGACAATAATCGACATTGGGACTGGAACAGCCACAATAGGTCTTTGTCGCCACGAGGCGAAAACTTTGACTATAAACACTTTTTGACTGTTTGGAAATTTAAGATCTTTCGCAATTCTAAGAATGACATACATCCATGTGCATGGTTAGATCAATTTACGTACGCACTTCCGCCAAATTTGCCACTAAGTCACAAACTGGAATTTATGTGCGGCTATTAAAGTCCTCAGGGGATTCACTACACTAAGTGAATATGTGCCGTAGCGTGCTATTTCCCTTTTAGTTTTCTGCACCGCTGCCTACTCTTTTACTATTCTTTGCATCTGTCAAAACAACTCTTCGACTATCAATCTATCTATAGAGTCGTTAAAGAATAACCGGATATGACTATTTTACCCAAAAGTGATCTCGAAAATTACCGTTTGGACTTACTGTATCTTCAGCAGCATTCATTTGTAGTTTAAACGAAATTTTACCTGTTTATCTTCGTGACAATATTACTTCTTATGTTGACGCTATTCTTATTGCTAAACGTTCTTGGAGTGAGCACAACAAAATTTTGGATTCATTATTACGTATCTTTGCAAGAGTTGGCATTACTGTGAACTTGGAAAAATCTGAATTTGTTCGTTCTCAGGTGAAATTTCTTGGTCACATTATTTCTACAGAAGGTATTCTTCCTGATCCAGAGAAATTAGACGCTATTCGTAATTATGCTGTTCCTACCATAAAACGTGATGTTCGTAGTTTCCTTGGTGTCTGTAATTTTCTTAGACGCTTTGTTAGATTGGACAATTTGGCCACATCTCGTTTTTGCTATCTTTCTGGAAAGTTCTTTTTAAATGAAAATCGGTCGACAACTCTGTTTGGTTAGTTTGTATTCCTGATGAGTGGGTTAATAAATTGATTTGGTACACACATTTCAGTTATGCACACTTTGGTCCCAGAAAATGCTTTCATAAATTACGAGAAAGTTGCTACTTCAGTAATATGGAAAAACGTATTCGATTTGTTCTTGCCAAATGCAAATTATGTCAAAAGGCTAAGCCGCCAACTATTTCTCACAGAGCACCGTTGTTTCCTATTGTGGCGGCAGCACCGTCCAACGCACGAAGGACTGAACTACGGCACTGCCGACACCAGTAGGGGCAGCTGTACCGTTATGCGGAATTTCAGCAACGGTGCGTCGCACACCGGACCGCAAGGGAACAAAGCTGCCACCAGTTCGAGCTAGTCGACGCGACGCGACACACGTCTCCCCAGTTCTTCCGCCGCGGACCACGTGCGTCGAGTCAACGTGACTCCGCCGTAAATGCGTACGCGCGGTCGCAAACGCAGTCGCCGTTAAATTGTCTTTCGCTTCTTCGCGGACGTTACGGCGCCTCCGGTCGCGCCAAGGGCAGAACATTCAGTGACGCGGCCTTTTGTCTCGCTCGGTCCATGCGGTCGCGCCACGGTTCGTAACTGGAGTGTACACCCTCCGGGATCGGTGACCGAGCCGTGCCGCCAGTGCAACGCGCCTATATAGACGGACATTAGCGAAGTGTATTATTTGTCATTTATTGTAACGGCAGGAAAAATAAATGTGTCCTGTCCAGAAACCGCTTTAGTCGTTTATTGCCACAAAGCCTCTCCCATGAGCATAGTGCGTGGGCGCGGCGATAAATGCCGGTTCACTGCACATGAGCGACTGTAAGCGGAGATACAACACGTTCCCGCTTCACTATCATTCCAGTGAAATTAAAGGACATGGCTGCAGTCGATTTGTTCGGTCCAGTGGTTCGTTCTACTAATGGTTCTGCGTACATTTTTGTAGCAGTGGAACTGACATCAAAATATGTGTGTTTTACACCTTTACACAAAGCAACAGCTCGTTCAGTATCTAATGCTTTCATCAAACATTTTCTTAAAGAAGTGCGTCATGTTGATAAGGTTATATCAGATAATGGATCACAGTTTCGCTCTAAAATTTGGCTTCGTACTCTACGGCGTCGTAAGATTAAACCAATTTTCATTTCACTTTTTCATCCTCAATCTAACGCTTCAGAGAGATGGATGAAGGAAATCAATAAATTGTGTCGTCTTTATTGTCATCAGAATCACACAACTTGGGATCAGTATCTTCATATTTTTCAAAACATTCTGAATGAACTCCCTCATGATTCAACTTCTTTACCGCCTATACTGATATTAAAAAATAAAGCACCGACAAATGGCATTTCTGAAACCGTTCCTTTTCCACCTACACGGAAACTGCGGCATTCTGAAGTTGTCAACCTGGCTCTACAAAATATTGCATCTGCGGCTGCTAGAAGAGAGAAATCAGCTAAACATCCTGGTCGTTTAAAAATCTTGTCAGTTGGTCAGAAGGTGTTAATTAAGTCTCATCGTTTGTCTCACAAAGGAAAAGGCTTGTGTCGCGATTTTTTTCTGCTTTATAACGGTCCATATAGAGTTCGCAAAATTATTCATGATAACACTGTTGAAGTAGAAACTCTTAAATCTCGACGCTCTAAGGGAGTACATCATATATCAAACGTTAAAGTGTTGTAGAATGACATACTTTTGAGACATCAACAGTTATACGTAAATACACGGAGAGTACAAGGATACCGCGCTGTGTTCCGGCGGCGGCACATACTCAAAGCAACAGTCAAGTCTGCGCGCCGCACAAGGCAGTCGTTGACCGCAAACAATCACTTCCTACGTCACGCGCCTACAGCTGATCGAGTGCTCAGTGCAAATGCACTGACAGCCGTAAACAAATACACAGTCTAAAGTCTCCGATTAAATTCAGTATAAAGCTATAGTGACTTGATGAATTATGTTATTAATGTTCAGTATTTTTCAGGATACGGTTGTGTAAAATATTTAAGAACTTCAGGTAAATTCTGTGTGTGTCCGACGTTAAGAGGACTTGCTATCGAGAAATTTTCAGGAAGAATGTAATTTCGAAGAAGAAACTAATAAACTAAAAAGGTAACTATTAATTGAGTTTATTTTTCAGGTAACATATTTCCACTTAGGTACGTACTTTAGACGTAATTTGCTGCTCGCGATTACGTGATTCATACTTTGTACTAAATTTCATGTTCTATGAATTTACTTGGGAAGCGACGTGCTTGCGTACATTAACTGATTTTGACAATGATTGATTAATGAACAGGCTTGTTACTTGTGTATATTATGCATCGCTTGGCTGCTATGCTTTTTCATTGATGTTACATTTTTTTTTTACTATGTGCCTGCTGATTTATTTATTTAAATTATAATTGTCACCTGATTAGTTGTGCTGATATGGTTATGTATGTAAGTTATACTTTGTGATTTATCTGCTTGCGCCTTCATGTTTACTTATTAAGATTACATACGAACATTTATTTGCTTATGCTGATATGATGCTAATGACCTGTTTATTACGTAAGATATATGTTTGCTGCTGTGCGTATGGATTGCATATTTATACATTTCTATTTGTTGTCATAACTACTCTTTAATTTGGTATATAGAAATGCTGATATACTGTGTACGAACATGGAGTTTAGGTCACACTATGCTATTAATTATAGATTGTTTGCTTGGCAGAGCCTCGTTGTAGGAATTGTGCTGCATCCACTTGTTGACATTCTGTTCTCCACTGGTATATTTACTCGCTATTGCATGTTTTGCTTACGCTCAGTGCCTTATATTTTTAAGATAAGAAACTGAACTGCTATAATTCTACGAACGACGTTGGTACAAGAAACTTCATTGAAGTCACATGAGATGGAGGTTTTATGGAAGCTGTATAAATTTGTGCTAATAGAAAGGAAACTAACGACATGACATACCAACACTAGGTTTAGACCATTGACAGTTATCACACACATTCTTCGTGAGCAATTGAAATAGGAAGTGACACTTGACACAAGAAATACTCCACATGTATGTTTCTGATTTGCCATGATTCTTGAAGTGGTGTACACACTGTGAAATATTACGATTTATTCACTCAAAGTCTTATGTGATCTTTCATACTACATACTCGTACTTACTTACTGAGAATTATTCGAACTAAAGGCTGTTAGAGGTCATGTATGCATTTCTTTTGTTTAATGATGGACAAGGTAACCAAAATGTATTTTATGATTCATAATGAGTAGAAGATTTGGGTCAGATGGATTACACAGAGGTTGTGTGTGGACACTGTGTCTTCGGATTGTATGGGATGATGAATTGAAGTTTGCACTAGGATTTTATCTGTACTTGTTCGAGGAGACTGACTAGAGGAAAGAGTTGTTATGGAAGTGAAATGATATTGGTAATAAGGTTTATATGTGTCGACGTATTGAAGAGATATTATTGAGGTATTGAGATTGTGTGAAGTTGATGATTATTGGAGTTTTGGTGGACAAGAGGTAAGGTAAATGCTATTGATGATAAGGTTTATATGTATCAACGTAAGAGGTATTATTGAAGTATTAAGATTATGTGATGCTGATGATTATTGGAATTTTGGTGGATAAGAGGTAAAGTAAGTGAGGAGCATATTTTTTTGTTGGTCTATATGGAACAAGGAGGATGAAGGTGGCAGACTAGAACACTCAAGTGGAAATAAGATTGTCTACACACACACTTTGTTAAATCAATAAGCAGGATTTTTTTTTTTTTTTTTTTTTTTTTTTTTTTTTTTTTTTTTTTTTTTTTTTTTTTTTTTTGGAGAGAGGAAGTATTTGCATATCTTGGCACACTGACAGTTGTTCAGCAACAGTACATTTGATTTGGCTTGGCAAACATTGCTCTTGACATGATGACTATGACGTTGACTAACGATTATTGACTGTTATACATTGCTGCCACTACTACTTGATACACATGTCGAACATCAAATCTTTGACAGAATTGTATTTACACAGTTAACACTATTCAATTACACAGTAGCACTTAATGTGGATGAAAGATGAGTGAGTGTGTTTTCCTTTCCTAATCCCAGATAATTAGTACCGACCTATCTCCTAAATATTATTTTACTTGTTTGTTGTGGCTTGCACTGACACCCACAAATATTATGTTTACTGTTATTTGTGTATTGTAATAGTTAATATGACAATTATCTGATATCATTTGTGTGTTTATTATCATTTGTATGTTTAGTGTCAGAGCATTGATAATAATTTTGTAAAAGCAATTGTGTGTGTCTTCAAACTGTTGTTCGTGCTTGCACCTGTTCAACATTGCTGGGTGCCACTGATGGACTGCTTCTACTGGAATGTCACTTGTTGGTGTCTGCACCTGTTCAACATTGCTGGGTGCCACTGATGGACTGCTTCTACTGAAATGGTGTCACTTGTTGGTGTCTGCACCTGTTCAACATTGCTAGGTGCCACTGATGGAACTGCTTCTACTGAAATAATGTTACTTCTTTGCGTCTGCACCTGTTCAACATTGCTGGGTGCCACTGATGGACTGTTTCTACTGAAATGATGTCACTTGTTGGTGTCTGCACCTGTTCAACATTGCTGGGTGCCACTGATGGACTGCTTCTACTGAAATGTCACTTGTTGGTGTCTGCACCTGTTCAACATTGTTCGGTGCCACTGATGGACTGCTTCTACTGAAATGATGTCACTTGATGGTGTCTGCACCTGTTCAACATTGCTGGGTGCCACTAATGGAACTGCTTCTGCTGAATGATGTCACTTGTTGGTGTCTGCACCTGTTCAACATTGCTGGGTGCCACTGATGGACTGCTTCTACTGAAATGATGTCACTTGTTGGTGTCTGCACCTGTTCAACATTGCTAGATGCCACTGATGGAACTGCTTCTACTGAAATAATGTTACTTCTTTGTGTCTGCACCTGTTCAACATTGCTGGGTGCCACTGATGGACTGTTTCTACTGAAATAATGTCACTTGTTGGTGTCTGCACCTGTTCAACATTGCTGGGTGCCACTGATGAACTGCTTCTACTGAAATGTCACTTGTTGGTGTCTGCACCTGTTCAACATTGCTGGGTGCCACTGATGAACTGCTTCTACTGAAATGTCACTTGTTGGTGTCTGCACCTGTTCAACATTGCTGGATGCCACTGATGGACTGCTTCTACTGAAATGATGTCACTTGATGGTGTCTGCACCTGTTCAACATTGCTGGGTGCCACTAATGGAACTGCTTCTGCTGAATGATGTCACTTGTTGGTGTCTGCACCTGTTCAACATTGCTGGGTGCCACTGATGGACTGCTTCTACTGAAATGATGTCACTTGTTGGTATCTGCACCTGTTCAACATTGCTAGGTGCCACTGATGGAACTGCTTCTACTGAAATAATGTTACTTCTTTGTGTCTGCACCTGTTCAACATTGCTGGGTGCCACTGATGGACTGTTTCTACTGAAATAATGTCACTTGTTGGTGTCTGCACCTGTTCAACATTGCTGGGTGCCACTGATGAACTGCTTCTACTGAAATGTCACTTGTTGGTGTCTGCACCTGTTCAACATTGCTGGGTGCCACTGATGAACTGCTTCTACTGAAATGTCACTTGTTGGTGTCTGCACCCGTTCAACATTGCTGGATGCCACTGATGGACTGCTTCTACTGAAATGATGTCACTTGTTGGTGTCTGCACCTGTTCAACATTGCTGGGTGCCACTAATGGAACTGCTTCTGCTGAATGATGTCACTTGTTGGTGTCTGCAACTGTTCAACATTGCTGGGTGCAACTGATGGAACTGCTTCTACTGAAATAATGTCACTTGTTGGTGTCTGCACCTGCTCAACATTGCTGGGTGCCACTAATGGAACTGTTTCTGCTGAATGATGTCACTTGTTTGTGTCTGCACCTGTTCAACATTACTGGGTGCCACTAATGGAACTGCTTCCACTGAAATGAAGTCACTTGTTGGTATCTGCACCTGCCAACATTACTGGGTGCCACTGATGGAACTGCTTGTACTGATATAATGTCACTTGTTGCTGTCTGCACCTGCTCAACATTGCTGGGTACCACTGATGGAACTGCTTCTACTGAAGATGTCACTTGTTGGTGTCTGCACCTGTTCAACATTGCTGTGTGCCACTGATGGAACTGCTTCTATTAAAATGATGTCACTTGTTGGTATTTGCACCTGTTGACCATTGCTGGGTGCTTCTGCTGGAACTATCAACTACTTGTTTCTTGAATCATTGAAAGCATTTTATGTGAACATTTGTATAAACTGATTTTTTGTGTATTGTGTAAACTATTATGTAAAGTCACATCTATGAAAGAATTTGTATTGCTTACTGTATTTTGTATATTAGGTTATTAAAGTTCAGAGCAAAGCCAAAATTTTATCTAATTATGTGATATTTATGTATTAATATTATCTTTTATTTTTGTCTGTATTTTTGTGGACGAATTTGGTGGTATTTTCACCACCAATGCTGGCAAAAATACCATCAAATTCTGGCCCTTGGAGGAAGGGCATATGAAAGGTGGCTACACTGAGCCACAGCGCCAGAGATTGCGCCAAAGAGTTTTATTCCGTCGCCTCCACTGGCAGTGCTTATCGAGATGTGGTAGTAGTGAGTCGGTGTTGAGATGCTGTAGTAGGGAGTGCTTGTTCCATGTTTTATGCAGTTGTTTGATGGGCTAGACAGCAGATGTTGTTCAAATGGAGATATTGTAATGATCAGAGTGCTTTTCGTCAATATATATGAAGGTAAAAAAAATTCCCTTTTTTTCATTATTTCAATGTCTTAAATAATGCGTCATTACAGGTTCAGTCAACAAAGCATCTGGCTTGTGTTCTTGTATTAGAGTGTAATTCTGGTTTCCTTATGCAATTATAGTATTTCTATTTTTTTTAATTGCTTCAGTATAAATGGTGTTTAAAATTTCTTGTCTTATTGAAGAAGAACCGTGCCAGATGTGTACGTTGAATCACACTTCCACACACAGAACAGTTACACTTGTGCTTTGGTTTCATACGTTTTATAGTTGCTGGGGACTTAATTAATTAATTGTGTTAACGGAAATTTTCATTTCATTCTTTGTTGTTGTTCTATGCAGTCAGATTGCGTACAAATACTAGTCAGGGCCAACCGTTTACGAGACTTCGTAATCGGACAGACAGCTACTAAAAAAAAAAATTAAAATTATTTGCATTCATTAATATATAATTAAGCCCCCATGCAACGGCATTCCAGATACGCTCAATAATGTTCATGTCTGGGGAGTCTGGTGGCCAGCGGAAGTGTTTAAGCTCAGAAGTGTGTTCCTCGAGGCGCTCTGTAGCAATTCTGGACGTGTAGCGTGTCGCATTGTCCTGCTGGAATTGCCAAAGTCCGTTAGAATGGACATGAATGGATGCAGATGATCATACAGGATGCTTACGTGCGTGTCACACGTCAGAGTCGTATTTACACATGTCAGTATTACTCCAACTTCACACGCCTCACACCATTTCAGGGCCTCCACCAGCTTGAACAGTCCCTTGATGACATGCAGGGTCCTTGGATTCACGAGGTTGTCTCGATGCTCGTAAACGTCTATCCGCTCGATACTACTTGAAACAAGTATTCTGCCAGTTTACGTATGGCTATACCAATTTCTTTGGCGCTTCCGTGTATATACGAGGTCTGTTCAAAAAACGCCGGAACTCTGTCCACAAAATAGTTCTACACTTACCTTTTACTTATTGTGCATGGTCTCCTTCGAAATACTCTCCTCCACAATTGATACACCTCTCCCTACACCGTTTCCACATCTGGAAGCGATCTTGTTACAACTCACACTGGGTCTGCGATTTTTTTTATCTCGTCTATCGTTGCAAATTTTCGTCCTTTCAATGAGGTTTTCAACTCAGAAGAAAAACTCCACAGAGGCCAGGTCTGGAGAAGGCGGAGAACGAGGCAGGCAGCACAGTGATTTCGTTTTTTGTGCAATAACCACGCACCAATCGGGATGAATGCGCGTGTGCCCTGCCGTGATGCAAGAGCCATGGACTGTCTCGCCACATTTCAGGCCGTTTCCTTATCACATTTTCTCGCAGGCGTCGCAACACGTCCTGATAGTACCATCGCTTAACAGTTTATGCCTGTGACGCGACTTCTTGATGAGCTAATCCTCCAGAGTCGGTGAAAACTATCAGCACGGCTTTGACATTTGACCTTATAGCGTATGTGTCGCGAACGAGTAGCGAATGTATAGCTAAGGGCGTAATGCCGCACAAGGTGAGCCGGTAAAGGAGTAACTGAATGTTAGCTGGGACGCTAGGAAGCAGGAGCGTTTTTGTGGTAAGGGTACCGTGGGCTACATGACCAGCAGCATAGAAGCTTCTGGAAGGAGATAAGGTCAGGAAAACAGCGCGTGATCGTGTGGGAGGCACGTGACCTCTGTCTGCCTCAGACACTGGACTTGAGTTTTCTGCCTCCGAAAGGGGGCATAAGTTTCTCGCGGCACTTACCTGCACAGGTACATGCAGGATTGCACGGCATAGTCAATATGTTAGTGCCTCATAGGATTCGACAGTAGTTTCCAATCATACTTTGTTCTTCAGTGTCACTTATTATTCAAAGTTCCTCGTCATTATTCCCACCGAGTTCCATTATCTGAAAATATTCTAGCTCGTATGCTGTGGCATGAAGTCTAGAAGATGAACGAGCCACTTCACAACCGGAGATAGCATCAGCTCCCATCCTGATACCGCAGGACACTACGTACTAAAACAAATTCAATTTTGGTGCCAGGTATGGGGTTGGCAAAAATAGGCATTCCTATTCTGTGCTTGTTGGCATGCATTAGGCACCCTTTCTCTCAGGTTCTGGTTGCAGATAGCCACTGACTTACTGTGTTCCTGCACAGTACTGGGGTTAGCCAGGCCAGAGAAATACAGGGTGTTTCAAAAAGGACTTTGCAACTTTGAAAATTCATATAAAATAATTCATAGTACCTACAGAGGTGATAGCTGTGTCAGTTCGTAGGGAAATACATCAAGTTGTGTCTCGCGTAGTTCGCTAGTGCCGAATCGCACCATAAATAGCGCTAGCGGCAGCTGCGTTAAACATGGCTGCCTTCATTGGACCCGATCGTGATTGCTGTGTGTTTTGGTTTGAAGAATCGAAGTCGGCCACAGCAGTTGAGCTAACTTCCGTACCAAGTACGCTAAAGGTGCTCCTGGCAGGCATACAAATTTATGAGTGGCATAAACGTTTTGTAGAAACAGGGTGCCCGGTAAGACATGGGAAATCATCACGTCGTCCAAGCACATCTGACGACGTCATACATCGGGTTGTAACCTTCCAACAGTTTACTTCCGTAACCTCGCAATAAAAATGTGACCAACCTCCCAATGAAAATGTGACTCATATATAACCTTTCAATAATTAACTGACTGTGAACCTAAACTGGTAAATCTGGTGGTCAGCAATGCTGTGTCATGGCCCTGAAAAATCATTCTGAATAAATTGAAAATTCTTACCTCAATGACGTCGCCGGATAGCTTGTATATATCTGCACCTATAAGAAATTTTTCTGGCACAGCCCAGTGCAGTGGTGGCCGCTAGATTTGTCATGTATGAAAGAAACAACTGATTTTTCTTTACGATAATCGGGATGACCATGGATAGGAGAAATTAGTAAAATCTTTAAATTCAGATGAACGATTGTCAAAAGTTATGTTTATAAGAAAGATTATTATTAAAAGATTTTTAAAGACCTTTACATGGAACCTGATATAACAATAATACAAAATCAGTTGATACAAATTACATATGCGCACGGCTGTTTTTTCCTTATACTATATCGCTAAGGCACTGCCGTTACTCTCCACGACCAGCCCCGGCAACTCCACACAGGACACAAGTGCTCTCTGTGAGCTATATAACTCGAAAACTGCTCTCTAAGAGCGACCTGACTCAACTGCCTGACTGCGAGCTACTACTACAACTACTACTGACACTACTCTCTGGTCTGCGATTCTATTGTAGCTTACATATCGCAGTCAGCGCATGAGCAATCCATCAAAGTTTCATCTGCTCAAGTGCGCTAGCAATAAATTCCTTATATGTGGACCTCTTACATAACCCTCCACTGGGGGGTAAAAAATTGGCAGCGATGGTGAGTCAACTGGACTTGCCATGAGCAACAATTTTTTCTATAACCTATTTAGCTTACTAAGTCTACAGTTACAGAATATATATATATATAATATTATTGATAAATAATATAAGTACAGAAAATATTAAGAAATGAAACAGAGTGTACACGCAATAAGTACAGAACATATTAAGAAATGAAAAAATGAAATAATGTGCACAAGCACTGCAAAAGTCTTTAGCATGTTTAGGAGAATTGATCATATTAACAAATGAAATAAAGTGCACATGCACTGTATAAGTCTTTAGCATGTTAAGAGAACTGATCATATTAAGAAATGAAACGAAGTGCACATGCACTGTAAAAGTCTTTAGCATTTTTACAATAACTGAACACATTAAGAAATGAAATAAAGTACACACGCACTGTATAAGTCTTTAGCATTTTTACAGGAACTGATCATATTAACAAATGCAATTAAGTGCACACGCACTGTATAAGTCTTTAGCGTTTTACAAGAACTGAACACATTGAGTAGTGAAATAAAGTGCACACGCACTGTAAAAGTCTTTAGCGTTTTACAAGAACTGGGAAAGGAATGGGAAGGATAGCATCATGGTTGTAGCACAGTGGGTTGCACATAGCAGCACTAAAAGTCCATATCTTTCTACAGAAGCACAACACCAAGCGAGACAATCTGAAGTTCTCTTCCCTGAAGTATTTATCAGCGTAGCTAAGACACCGAAATGTATGAATATTGCACGTTATCATTTTGGTAGTACATTAGGTGTGCCAAACAGTAGGACCATAATAACATCTCTGTCGTTCAAGGTGGTGGACAGCTTGATATGTCAACATCACATTCTTGTAGAATCCATAATCCTGTATCAACATAGAATTAGTGCAAAAACCAAATAGAGTCCTCCATGATCATGAGGATGGACAGGACATAAGGATATCGCAGTAATTGGTGGCAATTAGATCAGAAGTTGAAGGATACATTAGGCCTTATGCTAGTCGTCATTCACTAATGTATCATCTCATTTGATTAATTATTGGCAGTTATTGGCCAGGTTCAACGCATTTATGTAGTTTTACAATACATTATTCATACATCATCTCATTTCAGTAATTATTGGCGCTCATTGGCTAGTTACAAAGCATTTATTTAGTATGCATTATTCAGAAGGCATAATTCAAAACAGGAGTTATTGCGTGTAGCAACAAGCTACTATTGACTATATTTGGTATCATGTATATTTAAAATGCAAGACATTGGAACTAGTACTCAAGGTGTTCAGTCCAATAATACATAGACATAATGGAATCAATATATCAGAAAAATGTGCATTATATTTAGGACAATCAATATATCTTAAACTGGTAGCATTATTTAGTT
Organism: Schistocerca piceifrons; assembly: GCF_021461385.2. Taxonomy (NCBI): domain Eukaryota; kingdom Metazoa; phylum Arthropoda; class Insecta; order Orthoptera; family Acrididae; genus Schistocerca; species Schistocerca piceifrons. Next base: position 844,282,458 of record NC_060140.1, on the reverse strand, counting down.
GTATACTGGCAATAGTTAGGACTAGTAATAATTTTCTTTGTGCTAGCAATGCATTGCGTAGGAATCAGTAGTCAATTGCTGCGGCATGAAAATATTTGCTTTTGACTTATTGCTGGAAATAAGGATCGTCAATGCCATTAGTCACGAGTCAGCTGTAGCAAGGTTATCAAACAAGTACAGTATATGTGATCACATTCATGAATGATAGAGACAACTGGGTAAAAAATAAATGCAAGTACTAGAACAGGTTTAATAAGTAAGTGCTTGTAGCATATAACATAACGACATATTTCAGAAATCATTTTAATGTCATGTAAAGCTTCTCCTGGAAAAAATACAATCTGGATTATTAAGCTGAAAGAAGAAATATATATTATGTTGAAAAGTAGTAAACTTCTATACAGCTCACTGTCAAATAGAACTACAACAAATGCTTAAATAACTACATAAACTTCATCATTAGCTTCATCTGAAAAAAAGAAACAATACTTCATTATTCATTACCATTTTCTTCATAATAACTAAACACCATCATTTATTATTCTCTTCAAAAATAATTCATTATTCATTATCTTATTTATCAGCATCATTCATCAGTGTCATCAGTTCATATATTACTAAGTTTCTTACTTCTAGCATACTTCATCACTAAAATTAACATACACAACTCTGCTGCAATTGCTTCATAATCTGAAAGAAATGTAATTAGTCAAGGTTGCTATAATATGGTGCATATACTATATTTTTGTAATCTTTGTTAATTCTGATCCATTTACTCTTCATGACATTGCATTTTCCTTCGTTCATACTGATGGTGAAATTTCCATTTCATAGTAAACCACTGTGGTTGTTTAATTTATTTGTTTTACACGTTATTGCTTTCTGAAAATTATGAATATGGAATAATATCTTGCATTTAAATCATATACCCATTACATGAAAACCTGTTTCTAGTGATATAACTAAGCATACAGCATAGCATGACAGAAAACGTATTAGGTCAAAACCATAGACAATTTTCAAGTGCAAAACTGTACACACAATGTCAGTAGCAGTAGCAAAAAAATGTAAAACAGTCAAGATATTGGGATATCATAAGACAAAACCATCATATATAAAATAAAAAATAGAAAATGTGCACGGTCTGATATATAACGATGAGAAAAGCGACCTGCTAACCTCATCTTGCCGGGCACTTGCCAAGAAAAAAATATGATCATCATCAATAAGTAGTCACATAGATATAAATGCATAAGTGGTCATATAAATATCAGGAAACGGCATAATAGTGTGATAAATCATAAAGTATGTTCATTCAATAAAGGGTTTAGTATTGGAAATATGGTGATTGCCCTTGGTTTTTCTGGTTCACAAAATTTCAACATGTACTACATTGGGGTGAGGAATGCTGCGAATTCTATATGGACCAGCGTATAGAAGCTCAAATTTACTTAATCTACCCTTCCCTCTGTTGGATAAATAGTGTGTGCATACTAATATCTTCTGTCCTATGTGAAATTCACGGCGTGTACAAACCTGTTTTTGCTGTCAATAAAACAGTCAGAGATAGCATAGTACATTCATTTGGTATGGAGTTAATCACATCCTGGAATGAAAGTACATGTGTGTCCCAATGAATATGTCTTTTATGATAGTATATTCTATACAGTTTACCAATTTCTTTCATCAATAGTTCAGAAGGGTTCGAAGAAGCGTGATACCTGGATATATAGATCGGAGAAATGTTTCTAGCTCGTAACATATGTGTCCATATCGCAGATCGAAATTGTGGCCCATTGTCGGAAATTACTTTCAATACATGCCCTACATGAAGTAAAAAATGTTTTACAAATGCATTTGGAACAGATTTAGCAGTAGCTTTGCGTAACGGAGTGAAGGTAAGAAATTTCGAAGTGAGTTCAATAGCGACAAAAATGTACAAAAACTTCTATTAGATCTGGAAATCAGTCCAAAAATATCTACGGCGGCCACATGTCTCAATTTATTGGGTACAGTGGGATGTAACGGAGGAATATGTGAAGTCGTGTGTGATTTAGCTTTCTGGCAGATTTTACATGACGCTGAAACTCGTCGAATACGGTTCTCCATGTTGGCAAAATATCAGTTCTGTCTCAGTATAGGAAAACATTTTCTGGCTCCATAATGTGCATAACTTAAATGAGTATACCAAATTAATTTGCTAACAAGCTCGTCAGGAATACATAATAACCAGTTGTTGCTGTCATGGTGAGAGCGGCGAAACAGAATGTTGTTGCGTACAGTATAATTGTTTCTAAGCCCGCCCGGTTAGCCGAGCGGTCTAACGCACGGCTTTCCGGAGTGGGAAGGAGCGCCCGGTCCCCGGCACGAATCCGCCCAGCGGACGTGTGTCGAAGTCCGGTGAGCCGGCCAGTCTGTGTTTGCATTTGAAACCGACGATCGTACAAGCAATAAAAGACACTGATAAAATTGCTCGCAAGAAAATCTGTGTGGGTATGTTACATCGATTATATGAGGATGAACATATCTGACACAAAATCGACTTTTCACTTAAGTGGCAAGGTAAACACATAACTGTATGATTTGGGGCAGTGAAAATCGACATTAAACATTGCCAAATGTTCGTGATAGCCCCTTTTTTCGTGAGAGAACCATCAACGGATTAGTGTACCTGGATATGATACAAGAATTTTTTATACCACAGGTGGATGAGGATAACCAAGAACGAAATGTTTACTTCATGTAGGATGGTGCACCACCCCACTACCTGGTTGACGTCCGGGATATTCTCAGAGACCGCTTTCCATGTCAATGGATTGACCGTGATGAGCCAATTGCATGGCCCCCAAGTTCTCCAGGCCTGACACGACTCGATTTTTTTTTATTTTATTTTTATTTTTTTTGTGGGGAATGGAATTCCCTGTATCAATACAATGTTCGGCCACAGCTATCTTGTCTGGATGTGATAAGCGTGTGTATCTACGACGTTCCACATATCTATCATAAACAGTGCGTGTTGTTTGACCTATGTATGACTTCTCACAATTTCCGCAAGGAATCTAATACACACCCGTCTTACGAAGCAATAGAACGTCCTTTACAGAGCCGAGTAAAGCTAAAATCTTCGTGGGAGGCCGAAAGATCACCTTAACATAGTTTCTCGAGAATACAGCTTATCTTCGAGGAAAGAGCGCCCACATAGGGCAAAAACTCATTTGAACTGAAGGAGTTGATATCTTGTTCCCCACCACATACCAGCATTCTAGGTTTTTACACTGAATGCTCTAAGTTTGTTGCGGAGAAACTCCATTCGATTTAGAAATGCTCTTGAGGTATGTCAGCTCTCCTTGCAAATTATCTTTATCGGATATACAGAGCGCCCTATGCACTAAGGTCTTAAGGATAGATATGGTCTGTGAAGGGTGATGGCAGCTACTGTCGTGTAGATATAGATTTGTATGTTTAAGTTTACGATATACGGCATGCCATCAACTTTACGGCTAACGACAACATTCAAAAAGGGGGAGGCAACCGTCTTTTTCTATTTGCATAGCAAATTTGGTACTGACATGGATAGAATTCAAATGCTCAAGAAATCCGTGCGGCCATATACCTCCAGAAGACCGTTGGTTTAAAACTTGCTGAGTCCAGTGCCTTGTCCTCGAAGTCTTCCATGAATAAATTAGCTACCGGAGGGGAGAGTCGGCTTCCCATAGCAACTCAATCTGCTCATAAAACTCACCGTTAAACTGAAAATAAGATGACAAAAGCAAATGTTCAGATGTGTCGAACATCGGAGGTACACACGCTTATCACACCCAGACAAGTCAGCTGTGGCCGAACATTGTATTGATACAGGGTAATCCATGAACTACAGTGCTGTGAAGATTTCAACATCCACCTCTTTCTATTGGGATTCTGTCTTCAAGGAAGCTATAGAGATTAGAAATAGAGATAATGGTTTCAATTTGGGCAAAGGGTGGAACCCGGCTCTTGGGATAATTAAACTGAAGAGAAGTCATCGTTGTGTCACCGCTGCCGAACGCATATCGATGTTGTTGTTGTTGTGGTCTTCAGCCCTGAGACTGGTTTGATGCAGCTCTACATGCTACCCTATCCTGTGCAAGCTTCTTCATCTCCCAGTACTTACTGCAACCCACATCCTTCTGAATCTGCTTAGTGTATTCATCTCTTGGTCTCCCTCTACGATTTTTACCCTCCACGCTGACCTCCAATGCTAAATTTGTAATCCCTTGATGCCTCAGAACATGTCCTATTAACCGGTTCCTTCTTTTTGTCAAGTTGTGCCACATACGCCTCTTCTCCCCAATTCTATTCAATACTTCATCATTAGTTATGTGATCTACCCATCTAATCTTCAGCATTCTTCTGTAGCACCACATTTCGAAAGCTTCTATTCTCTTCTTGTCCAAACTATTTAATCATCCATGTTTCACTTCCATACATGGCTACACTCCATGCAAATACTTTCAGAAACGACTTCCTGACACTTAAATCTATACTCGATGTTAACAAATTTCTGTTCTTCAGAAACACTTTCCTTGCCATTGCCAGTCTACATTTTATATCTTCTCTACTTCGACCATCATCAGTTATTTTGCTCCCCAAATAGCAAAACTCCTTTACTACTTCAAGTGTCTCATTTCCTAATCTAATTCCCTCAGCATCACCCGACTTAATTCGACTACATTCCATTATCCTCGTTTTGCTTTTGTTGATGTTCATCTTATATCCTCCTTTCAAGACACTGTCCATTCCGTTCAACTGCTCTTCCAAGTCCTTTGCTGACTCTGATAGAATTACAATGTCATCGGCGAACCTCAAAGTTTTTATTTCTTCTCCATGGATTTTAATACCTATTCTGAATTTTTCTTTTGTTTCCTTTACGGCTTGCTCAATATACAGATTGAATAACATCGGGGAGAGGCTACAACCCTGTCTCACACCCTTCCCAACCACTGCTTCCCTTTCATGCCCCTCGACTCTTATAACTGTCATCTGGTTTCTGTACAAATTGTAAATAGCCTTTCGCTCCCCGTATTTTACCCCTACCACCTTTATAATTTGAAAGAGAGTAGTCCAGTCAACATTGTCAAAAGCTTTCTCTAAGTTTACAAATGCTAGAAACGTAGGTTTGCCTTTCCCTAATCTTTCTTCTAAGATAAGTCGTAAGGTCAGTATTGCCTCACGTGTTCCAATATTTCTACGGTATCCAAATTGATCTTCCCTGAGGTCGGCTTCTACCAGTTTTTCCATTCGTCTCTAAAGAATTCGCGTTAGTATTTTGCAGCTGAGACTTATTAAACTGATAGTTCGGTAATTTTCACATCTGTCAACACCTGCTTTCTTTGGGATTGGAATTATTATATTCTTCTTGAAGTCTGAGGGTATTTCGCCTGTCTCATACATCTTGCTCACCAGATGGTAGAGTTTTGTCAGAACTGGCTCTCCCAAGGCCATCAGTAGTTCTAATGGAATGTTGTCTACTCCCGGGGCCTTGTTTCGACTCAGGTCTTTCAGTGCTCTGTCAAACTCTTCACGCAGTATCGTATCTCCCATTTCATCTACATCTACATCCTCTTCCATTTCCATAATATTGTCCTCAAGTACGTCGCCCTTGTGTACACCCTCTATATACTCCTTCCACCTTTCTGCTTTCCCTTCTTTGCTTAGAACTGGGTTCCCATCTGAGCTCTTGATATTCATACAAGTGGTTCTCTTTTCTCCAAAGGTCTCTTTAATTTTCCTGTAGGCAGTATCTATCTTACCCCTAGTGAGATAAGCCTCTACATCCTCTAGCCATGCCTGCTTAGCCATTTTGCACTTCCTGTCGATCTCATTTTTGAGATGTCTGTATTCCTTTTGACTGCTTCATTTACCGCATTTTTATATTTTCTCCTTTCGTCAATTAAGTTCAATATTTCTTCTGTTACCCAAGCAGTTCTACTAGCCCACGTCTTTTTACCTACTTGATCCTCTGCTGCCTTCACTACTTCATCCCTCAGAGCTACCCATTCTTCTTCTACTGTACTTCTTTCTCCCATTCCTTATGCTCTCCCTGAAACTCTGTACAACCTCTGGTTTAGTGAGTTTATTCAGGTCCCACCTCCTTAAATTCCCACCTTTTTGCTGTTTCTTCAGTTTTAATCTACAGTTCATAACCATTAGATTGTGGCCACATCTGCCCCTGGAAATGTCTTACAATTTAAAACCTGGTTCCTAAATCTCTGTCTTACCATTATATAATCTATCTGATACCTTCTAGTATCTCCAGGATTCTTCCATGTATACAACCTTCTTTCATGATTCTTGAACCAAGTGTTAGCTATGATTAAGTTATGCTCTGTACAAAACTCTACCAGGTGGCTTCCTCTTTCATTTCTTAGCCCCAATCCAAATTCACCTACTATGTTTCCTTCTCCCCCTTTTCCTACTCTCGAATTCCAGTCACCCATGACTATTAAACTTTCGTCTCCCTTCACTACCTAAATAATTTCTTTTATCTCATCATACATTTCTTCAATTTCTTCATCATCTGCAGAGCTAGTTGGCATATAAACTTGTACTGCTGTAGTAGGCGTGGGCTTCGTGTCTATCTTGGATACAATAATGCGTTCACTATGCTGTTTGTAGTAGCTTACTCGCACACCAATCTTTTTTATTCATTATTAAATCTACTTGTGCATTACCCATATTTGCTTTTGTGTTTATAACCCTGTATTCACCTGACCAAAAGTCTTGTTCCTCCTGCCACCGAACTTCACTAATTCCCTTTTTAAATTTTCTAATCTACCTGCCCGGTTAAGCGGTTAAGTGATCTGACATTCCACGCTCCGACCCGTAGATCGCCAGTTTTCTTTTTCCTGGTAACGACGTCCTCTTGAGTAGTCCCCGCCCGGAGATCCGAATGGGGGACTATTTTACCTCCGGAATATTTTACCCAAGAGGATGCCATCATCATTTAACCATACAGTAAAGCTGCATGCCCTCGGGAAAAATTACGGCCGTAGTTTCTCCTCGCTTTCAGCCGTTCGGAGTACCAGCACAGCAAGGCCGTTTTGGTTAATGTTGCAAGGCCAGGTCAGTTAATCATCCAGACTGTTGCCCCTGCAACTACTGAAAAGGCTACTGCCCCTCTTCCGGAACCACACGTTTGTCTGGCCTCTCAACAGATACCCTTCCGTTGTGGTTGCACCTACGGTACGGCCATCTGTATCGCTGACTGCACGCAAGCCTCCCCACCAACGGCAAGGTCCATGGTTCATGGGGAAGGCGCATATCGATAAGCAAATCGAATGTCTGTACGCCTTCGCCACAGGCGGTGCTTGTGTAAGCGTATTTCTCTGCTGCGGACCAGCGTCTCTGACTCGCAGTCGCAGTCGCGTACAGCCGCGGCCGAGCTTGGCATCTGGTCGTCCGTCTTGTGATTTTCTCTGTAGGTGGGAAACTCATTTACGGGCGGAACGCTAGTATGATAAACGTTGTCCAGAGCGGACGCATGCCCGAAAAGATGGAAGCAGTTGTCATCCTCTGGCGGTGTTTACCCCAATGTCAGAAAACGACTGTCAGCTTTGTGAAACAGAGTCAAGACGAGGTGTGGTAGGCGTCTTGAGTCGGAGAAGAAAGAAGAAGGCGATTCGGGCAAGTCAGGGTGGTCCGTTACGGCGCGAGACGGGGTAAGTTAGTAGCAGGCAAGGGAGAATGCCGTACCAGAGGGGGCGGCGGCATTACTCCACAAATGGGCCAGAGGCGTCCGTCAGCTGCAAGGAAGGAGATAGCGTAATCGGGGGCGGGTGGCAGCCGGGTATAAGCCGGCAGCGTTAACAGTATGGCTGGGAGGCGACGCAGCGAGAGTGAAGCGGCGATTCCAGGAAAAGGAAAAGAAAAACCAAGTAAGGTAAGAAAAATTGTTGGCACAGCGTGCAGTCACACGAGCAGGCAGAAGTATCTGGTAGTAATGTCACGCAGTCGTCACCAGTTAGGCAATACATTAGTTTCAGTCATGCTCTGCAACGATGGTAATAAAGCACAGTTAAATGAATTTCTTGATAATTGCAGCGGTGCATTGGAGTTAGTGGCCCCTGATCAGCTGCCAGTAGTGAATTATTAGTCAGCGATCTGACAACCACTTGCCCAACTGTATGTGCAACACTGAAACGCCAAGGAAACGGATACATGCATGCGTATTCAAATACAGAGATATGTAAACAGGCAGAATACGGCGCTGCGGTTGGCAACGCCTATATAAGACAACATGTGTGTGGCGCATTTGTTAGATCGGGTACTGCTGCTACAATTGCAAGGTTATCAAGATTTAAGTGAGTTTGAAAGTGGTGTTATAGTCGACGCACGAGCGATGGGACACAGTCAGATTGCATAGCGCTAGAATATTGTGGGTCAGTCTTGACATGATAAGGAAAAGTAAAAAGAAAATAGGCCCAATACATTCAGTTTTACTCAGCTGTTCCAGAATCAAATAACGTAGAAGTTTCATCTTCTCAGTCATTCAGTAATTTAAGTACACACATTTAAATAAAGTGTAAGATGTGTGGCGAAATAAATAAAAAACATTTTACATTTTAAATTCCACGTCATTGTTGATTTAATCAGAGTTCTCACCTTAGACGTAGAATTAGTCCTTCTGCCACAATATTAATTCATTAGTCGCCATCGATGTTCTTCTCTTTGTTGACCGTGTGTACCATCATGAGTCGGCATCGGTTCACTTCACGAAGACGGTGGAAACCAAGGAATACTATGCTACGTCGCTATAAATAATTTTCGTAACACTTCGATACTTTTCACTATTTTTTTATTCACAACACAATAAGACTTGCTGTGCTCGTCGCACAAACCATAATTACCAGCCATATGGCTGCCTTTCCGCACAGTCCAAAAATCACGTCCATCCTCCACAAGGCAACAATCGAAAAGTGTCCCTTAGCTCCTTGGAGTATCAAACAAAAGAGAATCCAATGTGAACTTTACAAAGATTATAATATACATGCCTCTCAATTTATCTTTGGCGCAGCTTTTAAGATATTGTATGTCTCTGCATAGGAATGTGTCATTACAACTGCCCCCCTACTGTATACTGTCACTAGAAAATTTTATTTGATTGACAGGATACAGTAGTCGACCTTGCAATTGATAGGTTTGGGGGTCTTTTATTTACACACTTCATTTTTATTGTCTCATTTTCATGGCACTGTGAATTCTTTGGTATTTCTGAGTGTGTGTCAGTTTTTTGGTATACTTATGCTAATATTTACAAACCTTAATCCTAATATACAAAGTTCTGGTTAATACTGAGAAAATGACATCATGTAGTAAAGTTTGTACAATAAAATATACACTGAATACAACGTTACATACAGATGTTTCCTTCCTCATCAGAGGTGAAAATTAAGTCCTTGTATTGCCTTCTGTATTTATTCTGGGGCGACGAGCTTTGTTCGCTAGCCCGTGTTGAATATGGGCGGGTGATAGGCGCGCCTGATTGTTTGGTCGTCCGTTAGCGGGCGACGTTGGTTGAATACGCGCGCCAGTGCACTGAATATACACCGACGTGCGGGTACCGTCGAGACTTCCGAACCTCAGTATGCGTGTGCTTTTTGTAGTTCCTTCCAGTACTTAGACTGGATACGACGAGGTACATTGGAATATGTGCCCCGAAGAACACACCACACTATGTGCGAGGCGGAGGACGATCCCGTCGATTCAGCTCCTGGTAAGAAGCGTACCATGTCAAACTTGTTTGGCATTGTCCTTTCCTACTGTGACGCCATGGGTCGTTTGACGATACAAGCTTCAATTTTCGATGTCACTTGTTTAGGCTCTCTGTCACTTGCAACGTAGCACTACTTTGCACAATTTTAATTTCTACATACACACCACTTTAACCGCGAGTATTGCGATCGAAACTTCCTTTTCACTACACTTTTTTTTTCTTCGCATTAACCCCTTTTACCTATTGTACTGAGATTCATTCCCCTCAATACTTCTGGTCAATGTACATAATTTGTAAGTCACGGGACTTGGCATGAAATACAAAATACATCACATACAATGGAATAACATATAATCCGTTGTTTACATTAACTGTAGGAAAAAACTATCGACTAAAATTGAAAAAATTTTTGACCACTCATAGTGGCTTCTTCGTCTTGGATTTTACTGACACACACACTCGCCTTTTCCCATTAATCTGTTAGAAGGAACAAGTCCTTTGTTTTCCTTCTTGAACTCGAGTATAAGTTAAGGTTTACCTCCGTTACGTATTCTTCATACGCAACGACATGCATCAGCATGCAGAGAATACACCTGTAGCCGCTCCACTGAAGCTTGGGAAGGGAATTTTCTACCTTCTACTTAGGGTAGTGGCAACGACTACGTGTATGCTACGGTTTTTTGCGTATAAAATCTGAAAATGCACGAAATAATCATTTATATGCAGCATAACCCTAATATGTACAGTGTTTTGTGCTTAAGCACGTTCTGGTGTGCTTGTAAATCATTACCTCTAATAAAACTTCCTACCTTAACATGGACATATAAACATAAAATTTTGAAATTCAGGGTGTAGCTACTATTAATATGTACAGTGTTTCACAATAGCGGCACGCCCTTGTGTGCGTATATCATTTTCAATTAAAGTGCGCTTATAGGCGTCTTGTGTTATCATGGGAGAAAAAATACAGACATTTTAATGCATCGGTTGTCATAAAAATCTATGTACACGAACAATCAGACTTTCATAGCTTCAGTGCAACATGAAATTCTTTATGACGTTTTGTTCATAATTCATTTTATAGGCGATTCCTTTGCTTACAGGTCGTCGATCACACTACTTACCTGTTTCTCGTATAGCGGCGATATCATTTTCATTCCTTGTGACTGTAAATTGTTATATGTGTGAAAGATATAATTTTGACATGATTTTTCCTTTCATGTTTCAAGTGGGTAAAGTAATTCATACCTTCCTTTTGCATACATGAGTGAAGCATCGCTAATGTTGCACTTTGTATCAGAGTTTTCGCATTTTCTCGTAAACTCGTAGAGTCTTACGGTTTTAATTAAGTTGTTTCTTGACGTTAGGTGTACATGTTTATAAGAGGTTGTCTTAGAGTTTTATTTTCCTTATACACTTCTACGTTGTTTAAGTTCAGTACATGTACAGGGCTTCTTTCGCCTTTCACACATTCATACATACGTTTATACACAAAAAAATATCTGCCACTATAATATACAATTGCTGGTGGGGCCCTTTTTCGGTACCCTGCACCATTCCTTCAATATTCCAAAATAATTCAGGGTGTGCTGAGCATCGTCCCTTATACTAATAATACTTACAACTAAATATTTCTTCTTACATACATAACTGCCTTACAGTCCATTAATGTGCAACATTCCCTATTTTCCTCCTTTACACTTTAGCTTTCGTACATGTACCCTCGTGTATAGCTTATATATTCTACAAAGTTGTTTGCTGAGTGCTTCAGGTGTTTCCTAACGTTAATGTGTTTCTCCCTCTATAAACCCTAGGTATTTGTTTTGGGGGCGATTCAGTTCGTTACTCACGTTGCGTAGGTCTGTTTATTATTACCCTATTTTAAAGCTTGTGTCACTCTTTTCCTTTCCTGTTTTTGAATGACTTTCGTCTCTGTGTCTCATAGTAAGAGTGGTCTCAAAACTTTTGAACTTTCCGCGCATGCGCGCTTACGTACCACGACTGGACTGTAGGTGCGGGGAAAACTCTGCATTGTTGGTGAACATTATTCGTGATAGCCACCATCGTGTAATAGTCACGTGACGCCTGGACTCGACCGCGCATGCGCCTTCGCGCTTTGTATACGCTCAGCTGATCGGACATGGAAGGGGGGAAGATTTCTCCCCGGCTTGCTGCCTACAGCGCGGCCAATGACCTCGTCTTGACATGCAGCTATCGCGTGCTCATGAGCTGAGCGTTGGATTGCAACTTCGACGTGTGGTTTGTTGCTCGTCTCAAGCGAACAAACTCGTGACTTTCGCTCTAATTTGTCTTTGTTCCCCTCTCTTAAATAACTGAGTTAGACTACAAAAGTACTGTATCGTTTATTTTATAGTGTTAAGACTCACAGTAACACATGTTTCATTAGGTGTGGTTAACTATGCGTTTTTAAGCTGGCATATGCCCCCAGTTGTTCGCAAGTTTCTTAGGTTAATGACAGCAATTTCACTATGTGATCCAAGGTTGTACAATTTCAATTTTGCTAAAATAACATATAACCTTTAATGAAAAAATTCCTTGATATCCTTGTGGGGGTATAACCCTTTCACCTTGCCCGTTCGTGTGTTACCTAACAGATAACATCCTGGGTGAGGTTTGTCTATTATAATGAAAGGGCCATCATACAACAACTGCCACTTTTTGTTTAATGCCTTAATTTTAGAGGATTTTGGGTGGGTACGTAATAGTACTTCCTGTCCAATGTTAAATTCTGTAACGTTTCCTGTCTCTTTGTTGTTATTACAGCCTGCACGAGGTCACTTACCTTGTCCGGTGCTTTCATCTCTTCTTCACATAGATCATCTTCTACGGTCGCATCCTGATCATATCTTAAAAATAATTGTCTAAGATGTAATGTGTGCTTGCTTGTGCCCCCTGTTGTCAAATCGGTCGGCCGGTGGGGGCTCATTACGACCGATTGTTGTTTACCGGGGGAGACAACGGCGTTGCTTCAGTACTGTCCGTTACATCTACAAAGTGTACTGAGTGGTTATTCTGTCGCCAATTAGTTTCCGGACCGCTGCGTGCAACATTTTCTTGCGACCGGCCGTCGCTATTCCTCCTTGGTCTGTCATTCCTATTACTGTAACTATTGTAATTTTCATTTGTGTGCCGCCTTTCATCACGCGGGCCTGACCAATCATTCACGTGATTTCTATCATTTCCATACCGCCGTGGACCGTAATCTGTACTATACCTTCGGTCTTCACGTCTCTGTGGCGCCGAATTCCTCCGATTCCCGTAATTCCAGGTTCCATTATTTGGCCTTGTCGCATACGGATGCCAACTGTGTGGGTTTTGTCCACTGCCATTAAAATGATATCCGTTACCGTTGTTTTGAATGGTTCCGGAATATTCATTCCGATTACTTGTGCTCGGCTCTTCGTATATTAGATCAATTGAGTCAAGCACGGAAAGAAAGTAGTCAAGGTCGTTTTCCGGTATGGTTACCAATTTTTCGCGTAAATTCGCGGGTAGTTTGTTTTTCAGAATTCTGAGAACATCTACATGCGGTATTGGATTGTTCCAATAGCGCGTCTTATTCAAGTACTTTTCGAAATACTTTCTCAACCCGCCGTTTTTTAGGTTGAACGGTTGTGGGTTGAATACCTCACGTCGCAGTCTTTCTTGGACCCCAGCAGACCAATATTTCTCCAAGAAAGCCCGTTCAAATTGTTCGTAGGTGACGCACTGTTCAGCCATGTCTGTGGCCCACAGAAGTGCGTCGCCTTGTGTGAAGCCTACTACATATCTAATCTTCTGTGCCTCAGTCCAGTTTCTTGGTAAGACATTTTTAAATGCTCTTACAAATACGACTGGATGAGTTTTTCTGGATTCTGTGGAGAAAACTGGAAACTGTCTATGTTTCAACAGGCTCTCATCGACTAGAATCGTCGAGATGCAAGGCGACACGCCTACTGCCTGTTGCAGCACCGCGTTTGGCGAATAGCCATTGTTTGCCTGTGCCGGTGCGTGCACATACGCCGGACAGGGCGCGTGATGTTCTGCGTTATTGACATCGTAATCTGGCACGGGCGAATAAGTGTCGCGCTGCTTGTTGCTTGACGTAGGCAAGTCATTTGAAACATTCAGTCTACCAGCAATTTCCTTGCGTATTCTGTCCTCGGCTACTTTGATTTCATTACCTAATTTTTCAAAAAGTTTTGTTTCCCGGTCAGTTATTGATTCATTTACATTACCGTTTTCTAAAGTTTCATTTATTTTGATAATGTCGGCGTTGATACGTCGAGTCTCCCGTTTCAGAAAACCGACTTCTTCGTTAACTTTATTAACTTGGTCAGGTATTTCTTCACATGCGGACTGTACTCTTGTTAAATTTAATTGAATAGCCTGTACGTTTTCATGTATTTCTTTTTGTACGGTTTGTGTTTGATTGTGTGTTTCTACTATTTCTGACAGTTCCTGTTCCTGTTTGTTTGTAAGATCTGACAATTTCTTTTCTAAATCATTTGCCAATACATTGTATACACTATTGACGGTTTTGATGACTTTGTCTTCGATCTTTTGATCGATTTCATTGGTGAGTTTATTTAAGCGTTGATCGAAATGTCTGTGCATGTTCGCCAGTTTTGTGTTCGTTGTGTTGTGGCTGACTTCTTTAAATCAGATAATTGCTCGCTCACGTTTGACATCAGACTATATAATGCCTCAAGCGTAACTGACGAAGCTTGTGTGTTTGTATTTATGCCATTATTTGTTGCCATTGTTTCTCTGCCACGGTCTGATTGAATCGAAACCGGGCTAGGTTCACTGATTTCACGCGAAATATTTTCATCTGATCTGGTAATCGATGCTTCATCGACTGTGCACAAGGTTTCATTTGCAAGTGGTTCGTTATTGTTAATCCCTGTGGAGTGCAATTGAATTGTATTTACTTCTACATTATGTTGTGCTGAAAAACTAATTGCGTCACCATTTACATCACTATTGTCAGAATCGGTGACGTGTCCATGAACATTTGTTAAATTAAAGTTCTCCGATTCCATTGTGAAGATATTATTTTTATCTGTACTTTACTGTTAATCTAAATCTTTAAATTCTCTCGCAGTTGAATTAATAAAAGTATCTCGCGATTGTTATTTGTTGCGCGTCGGAAATTTACAAGATAGCGCACTACGTCTTCTAATTCTCCGATTGTTGAACATAAAAAGTAATTATCAAAGTGTAATTGTGTGTTGCCACAAACACTACCAGGATTTTAATATGGACGGAAAAGGTTCTGCTTTAAGTGGAGCTAAGCCAAGGTGCAGCCACTGCATGCGTTTGCGCTTTCCTACCTTAATTACGGCTGAGCTGCATCACTCACGATTACGTTAGGTTTGTAAATCCTTGTCCTTGTTCCTCCTGGTTATTGTGCCATCCGTTTATACAGTTAATATTGTTTCACTTTATTCGTCATTTTTCATGTGCGTCATGTAACAGAGAAACAGTAATTAGTACAAGTACATTTGTAGCACAACAATGAAGTACTTACTCTTTGTTCCACCAGCACTGTATCTGTCAGCGGTCGCCAGTGTGGCGAAATAAATAAAAAACATTTTACATTTTAAATTCCACGTCATTGTTGATTTAATCAGAGTTCTCACCTTAGACGTAGAATTAGTCCTTCTGCCACAATATTAATTCATTAGTCGCCATCGATGTTCTTCTCTTTGTTGACCATGTGTACCATCATGAGTCGGCATCGGTTCACTTCACGAAGACGGTGGAAACCAAGGAATACTATGCTACGTCGCTATAAATAATTTTCGTAACACTTCGATACTTTTCACTATTTTTTTATTCACAACACAATAAGACTTGCTGTGCTCGTCGCACAAACCATAATTACCAGCCATATGGCTGCTTTCCGCACAGTCCAAAAATCACGTCCATCTTCCACAAGGCAACAATCGAAAAGTGTCCCTTAGCTCCTTGGAGTATCAAACAAAAGAGAATCCAATGTGAACTTTACAAAGATTATAATATACATGCCTCTCAATTTATCTTTGGCGCAGCTTTTAAGATATTGTATGTCTCTGCATAGGAATGTGTCATTACAGATGGCAAGAACTATGCTCTTACATGAAGTCATTTAATATCACTGAACTCACGTTGAGTGAACAGTAGGGCTGAACAAAAATGACTGACAAGGCACAATGCATCTTGTAGAGGGTATAGTATGGACATATTGGAATAATTAATGTTGGGTGATGGTTTTAAAGTAATTCACGCGACATGAAAACTTTGTGGAAATAGTCGATTGACTGGAGGCTAGTTTATCCCAAGGAAGTATTCAGAGTTGACTGCGGCCAGGCTGGGGTGCGGCGAAGGGAAGCGACAGTAGGCACCTTAGGATGGCTCAAACTCTGAGAAAGCGGTAACGGGGTGCGGCCTCCAGCTGCCTTAAGATGAGTGACAGTGAGATAGCGATGAAATAGGGATTTTCAAGTACGACTATTTCACAAGTGTATCGTGAATATCAGGAATCCGTAAAGCATCAAATCTCCGATATCGCTGCGGCAGAAAAAAGATCCTGCAAGAACGGGAGCAACGGCGACTGAGGAGAATCGTTACATAATTCCATTTGTTACATAATACTAATACGGTACACAACAGCACATCTGTTTACATATACTAGACACATACTAAAGCATATGTAAACAGATATGCTATTGTGTTCCGTATTTGCAGCATGTAACAAGCATCTGTTAGCAATATGTCTACGGACATGGCCTTTTGGACAAGATGCTGTGTGTTTTTAAATAGTTTAACGCTAACAAACGTTTATAATGTGTTGAGTTTTATCAACTTGACATCTTGTGCACGAGGTCAGCGTAAAATCAACACATTTTCAAACTTCTTTTGTAACACCCCACCTGTCACTTATCTGGTTTTGGTGTGTGTTCGCCCCAGGTAATTGACCAACAGATCAACGGAGAGTGCAAAACTGCCGCAATATCGGATAAGGCAAAGAAAGTAATAAGGCCCTGTGACTCCTGACTGAACTGCAGTAGCAGTGTTGACATTAATTGGTTCAGAATTTATCCCTTGTCATTAAAAAGGGGTGCACATTGATGTTATATTCAGCTATTGAACACCAGATGCAAATGTTGAACATAAAATTAATTAAGAAAGTGACTTGGGATTTCAACTACTTGATTGAAACCGGATGCAGTCGATTAGCACAAATTTATTTTAACTCACGACCTTCAATCATCACATTACGTGACTCTCCTAACAGGCAGTGGTAATAAATTGCGTTTGCGTGGAGTAAAGCATGATAAATCAAAAGTAATTCCTATCGACTGACCCAGGCGTAATGTGAAGTGCAAGTAGAATTCTACAATACACGGCCCATGAAACCCTCGTGGAAACTTTGCCGACATGATCCAACAAATTAATCAGTGGCCTAACTCAAGCCGGAGCGGGCGCAATATCACCAAATTCAGCGTGGCGGGGCGTCGTCGTTGTGCGGATGTCGGCCGACCTCATGGTGCTGCAAGGCTGCGCTTGTCTATTCACTCCTAGCTATCTTGCTCAGTTCATAGCTGATCAAAAACTTTGTATCTCCAAGCTCAATCGTTCCGTTTGCTAAGTCCTAAACTGCAGAGATGCTCACTCTCTCTCAAGCAAGCTGAGTAAAGAACGCCACGTCCACACTCTAGGCAAGCTGGGAAGACCTCTATGGAGACTTCTGCCAGTCCGCTCTTCACCTTGGTTTCCCCTCCAGCAAAATCACTTATGCCAATTGCAGTGCAAGTCGCGTTAATTATGCGTCGCTTCCCAGTGCCGACCAATGCCTGCTCTGGGAAGTGAACAAATTCCCACAAAATTTCCCTTCCTCTCAACTTCTGCTATTTGCCTCCTCCCAGTCCACCCATCAAGGTTAGCGTCTGCACAAAACACCAATTTTTCCGGAATTCTGACTCCCAGGAGAGTACTTCAAATTCCTTGGTCGTATGTTCCCATCAGAGGCCGGCGTATTTCATTCTGTCGCTCTTCACGTGATTTACTTCAGACTCTGCGGACCATGAATTCAGCATGAAGTTGCTATAGTCACGAACATCCATGTTTTGGCCGCTGTTGACCGTTCCACCATAGCTTTGTGCAGCTTTCTCGCATGTTTCACTGAAAATGGGACGATGGACATTTATCAACAGGTGTACAAGTTCTCCGTCTGCTTCCTGGTACACCAGCATGGGGTCAACCACCTCCCATCACTGTCACTCATCTTAAGGCAGCTGGAGGCCGCACCCCGTTACCACTTTCTCAGAGTTTGAGCCATCCTAAGGTGCCTACTGTCGCTTCCCTTCGCCGCACCCCAGCCTGGCCGCAGTCAACTCTGAATACTTCCTTGGGATAAATTAGCCTCCAGTCAATCGACGCATTTCCACAAAGTTTTCATGTCGCGTGAATTACTTTAAAACCATCACCCAACATTAATTATTCCAATATGCCCATACTATACCCTCTACAAGATGCATTGTGCCTTGTCAGTCATTTTTGTTCAGCCCTACTATTCACTCAACGTGAGTTCAGTGATATTAAATGACTTCATGTAAGAGCATAGTTCTTGCCATCTTACACTTTATTTAAATGTGTGTACTTAAATTACTGAATGACTGAGAAGATGAAACTTCTACGTTATTTGATTCTGGAACAGCTGAGTAAAACTAAATGTATTGGGCCTATTTTCTTTTTACTTTTCCTTATCATGTCAAGACTGACCCACAATATTCTAGCGCTATGCAATCTGACTGCTCAAAAAAAAATTACAGCCTAACTTCAAATAATTAATACAAAAGAATGATCCTGAATAAGAAGAAAGCCGTACAATAACCTATACATTTCATTAAGCACCTACCTCACAAAATCTTCATTACGCGAACTACTGCAGTAGAGCGAGTGTTGATACTGGCAGCTAAATAAAAGATTCAAACTACTAAAGCCACTAACAACTAAAAGGCATGTGGTTAGCAAAGGATAGGTTTTGTTGCAAACCAAATAATGTATTTTTTTACCTTAATAATGTGACATCCAGTTCAAACACGAATATAAATCGTCATTGACATCCAGTACAAAGATATATAATCATTAATAATTTTCAATCTCCGGATACTTCCAGATCGTTAGCCTACGCTAACACTTCAGACTTCTACCCTCCATCAATGATAACTTCTTGCATTTAACATCCATCACTGCTGGCTGTTCACCTCCAACTGCCCAATAGTACTTCCATTATTGCTGGCGACTAACTTCCAACAGCCCAACAGACTACCAGCGATTAACTTTCAACAAGGAGTCCAACCAGCCACAGAGTCTCTTACAAAAAAGCACAGTCAGAGATCAAATGCAAATCGCTACACAGCGCTGCCAACACAGAGGCAGCCTACTTACAATTTTACTGCAAAAACATGTTTAAGACCTGAAGATGACAGCTAAGATGGTTTAAATGGTTGTCTCGATGAAAAAATATTTTGTGCGATTTTTGCTTTTAAATGACTTTTGACAATTAAAACAGATCGCCCTTTAGTACTCTCATAATTAGAAAATTCAGTTGATTTTCAGAGTTTTTGGATGTCCTCCTGAGGGATGTCATGCCACATTCTGCACAATTGGTGCATTAGATTCTCAAAATACTGAGCAAGTTGGAGGGCTCAGTTCATAACGTTCCAAAAGTTCTCAACTGGGGAGAGATCCGTTGATCTCCCTGGCCAAGGTTGGATTTGACAAGCATGAACAGTAGAAACTCTCGCCGTGTGCAGACAGACATTATCTTGCTGAAATGTAGGCCCAGGATTGTTGGTCGTGAAAGGCAACAAAATGGAAAGTAGACTCTCTCTGACATACCGCTCTGCTGTAAGGGTGCTGCGGATGACAACCAAAGCAGTCCCGCTATGAAAAGAAATGGCACCCCAGACCATCCATCACTCCTGGCTGTCAGACAGTGTGGTGGGCGACAGTGAGTTTAGCATCCCACCGCTCTCCGGATCGTCTCCAGACCTGTCTTCATAGGTCACTGGGGCTGTTCGAAGCAGGACTCCTTAGTGACGTGTTCCTGGGTCGCTGGTCATCGGGGTTCAATGAGGACAATTAGGCCAGTATTGCACTATCAAATTTCTTTGTCAAAGATTTGATCAAAGATGTGATCAAATATTCGTCAAATATATTTGACAAAGGTCTTTGACGTGGCGCTAAAAAGGGGTATTACACTGTCATCATATTTTTCGTCCAAGTTCAAGATGGCTGACAACAACAACTTGTTATTAACCGCAACAGTTGCATGTACCACAATTGCAATGTGTGCACATGCAGAAGAGAAACGGAGAAAAAAAAGGAAACGTACCTGGGTGAAGCCGAGGTTTTTTGACGACACGATAAAAGCATTCAACAAAACTTGTCACGTGAGCTTGCAGTGGAGGACGTCAAGTCGTACATCAATTGCTTAAGAATGGATGAGCATACATTTCTGCATGTGCTCAGTGAAGTGTATCCTCATATCACAAAGGACAATACTCACTTAAGAACTGCTATATCTGCAGAAGACAGGCTCACTGTAACACTCCGATTCCTTGCTACAGGAGAGGGTTAGGTTAGGTTAGGTTAGGTCAGGTCAGGTCAGGTCAGGTCTCCAATCTTCTTAATCTATTTTTGTATTCAGGGTGCCTCACGTTGTAAAGCGCCTCATCAGCTTCAACATCTCTATTAATTTTGTAGTTGTCAGTACACACCAATTGTATTTACCAGCAATGTTTATGAAAACACTACAGATAACAGAACGCTGCAGCGGTGCTAGCGCTCCTCATAGTAACATGTCACATTGCAGTGAACAGAAGACAAGTGACTTCTTTGATCAAATCTTCAGCAAGGCCCTAGATTTGATCAAATATTTGACGACATGTGACAAATTCCCTATTACACCATCAAATTTCTTTGAGAAAGATATTTGACGAAGAAGGTATTTGACGAAGAAGGTATTTGACGAAGAAGATATTTGATGTAGAAGATATTTGATGTAGAAGATAATTGACAAAGAAGATATTTGACGAAGAAAAATGGTTCAAATGGCTCTGAGCACTATGGGACTCAACATCTTAGGTCATAAGTCTCCTAGAACTTAGAACTACTTAAACCTAACTAACCTAAGGACATCACACACACCCATGCCCGAGACAGGATTCCAACCTGCGACCGCAGCAGTCCCGCGGTTCCGGACTGCAGCGCCAGAACCGCTAGACCACCGCGGCCGGCATTTGACGAAGAAGATATTTGACAAAGAAATTGGACAGTGTAATACTGGCTTTGGGAGGGGGACTCTTCAGAATAAGTCATGCTTTGAACTGAGGCCCGATGGCCATGAAAGCTGTGTCTGGAAAAGCTCTGGAAAGCACTGCGATGTCAACTTGACTGCCGCCCGCCATGCTGCCCGATAACCTGGAGTGATGGTCTGGGGCGTCATTTCTTTCCACAGCAGGACGTCTTTGGTTGTCATCCGCGGCATCTCTACAGCCCGGTGGGACGTCGACGATATCCTACGCTCTGTTTTGTTGCCCTTCAGGGCAAACAACCCTGGGCTTACATTTCAGCAAGATAAAGGCTGCCCGCATACGGCAAGAGTTTCTACTGCTTGTCTTCGTGATCGTCAAACCCTACTTCAGTCCACAAGGTCGCCGGATCTCTCTCCAATTGAGGACATTTGGAGCATTACGGACAGGGTCCACTGACAATATAACGCACCAGTTGTGCAGAATGTGGCATGATATCCCTTATGAGGACATCAAACCACTCTATCATTCAATGGCAAGCCAAATAACTGCTTGGTAAAGGGCCAGAGGTGGACCGACGCGGTATTGACTTGCTCGATTTGTGAAGTCATTCTCTTGAATAATAAATTATCAAATTTTTCTGGAAATTCAATCATTTGTTTGTCTACACGTGTACATGACGTTTACAGGTTTCCATCCCATTCAGATAATGCCTTCGTGGTGCGTCGTTTTTTGTTTGTCTTCGAGTGTATATAATAGTAAAACGTTGCTGGCCAACAGGACGCTGCATTTAAGGCTTATCGGCTTATGATTAGATGTGAATTTGCAGTAACAATAAAGAAGCTCAAACTCAAAGAAATGGGGGAGCAGAAGACGGTTAACGGTGGGAGTAAATGGACATTCAATCGGAAATGAGGAGATCGACAAAGAGAGAGGAAGGAAGAGATGGAGAGAGATTGGGGAGGGGGGGGGGGGAGGAGAAGCAACACGTGTCCGTGAAGAGCTAATAAGGAATAAAAACTTTGTACTTCAGATTCCTGCGGGTGGGTTCAAGTGCCCCCGTTTGTGACGTGACCGTTGGTGCACCTCGATCGATACGAGAACAAACACAACTCTGCGATGAGCTACAATGCGCGGTTAAGCCTCTCTGCACTCAACAACGGGTTTCACGTTTGTCGGTTTTGCAGCGCGCGCAATCGCAGCGGTTGAAGTGATGCAATGAATTTTACGTTCGCGTGTCGGAAGAATATTGAACAGTAATTCGCAAGTAGGGCAATCCGTCCAAGACTGGAACATACATGGCAAGCGTAGTACAAATCCGATCTCGTGGCTTGACTTTGTTGCTATAATTCAATAACACCTTTCGGCACAGGGTGTAATGAACTAATAATGGCTCGCTTTGCTGATATTTTCTCCAATTCTTGTCGCTGACGGACTGTTTCATTGTCAGTACTAATTGATGGTCATTTCCGTGAAGTTCATTAAGCACAATGGACTTAAGAGACACCTCACGGATATCCAGGTGAGCGTCATATGACGGCACATACGAAAGCGACCATCGACCTGTTGTAACGAGAAACGTAAAGCATCCGGCAAGGCGACATCTTTCCATTGATCCATTACTCATTACTTAGGGGAGGAGTAACCAGGCAACGCTAGTGTTGTTACGAAACGGCGCGGGATTATTGGTTACGGTAGTGTCGGAGACTGATGTGCCTTCGTTCTCACATCGCTGTCTCCCTCTCCTCGCAGCTACGTCCTTCGTCGCATATCACGTGTCCTGGTTTGTACAGCTGTTTCTATTGTTGCAGATGATACCGCATACTTTGAGTCTCTGAATTTAAGTGTTCGCAATGCATTCTGGAGCCATTTAGTAGACCTTTCGTGCTTATGTTTATCATTCCAGTTTTGCTTTGCGCTACTGTCCGTAACCAGCATGTTTTATTAGTCTTTGTAGCAGCACTTCACAAGTTGCAAGCAATGTTTCTAGGCCACTAGTTAAGTCTTTCCCTGGATATTCTGTGGAATGTTTCCGTCCTCGCTCTGTGTTAATCATACACCCTTTTACTTGAATCCGGGCACAGTATTTGTCCTTCGTGCTGAAAATAGAAGTGTTATTATCAAGCACAGCAAAGGAGCATTAATAAGGAAAATAGTAAATGCCGTTCTTGTTTTCGAAATTTATTAACCGATTTTGCACGAATGAACTAGCTTTAAATTTTAAATGCACTGTTCATACAGTTTTGTGGAGTCAAAAGTACCACATCTCCTATAAATCTTGAAAAATAAAAGCCGCAGAAAGTTCAAAAGTCTTGGATGTGCCATTGATGAAAACTTGAACTGAGAAAAAACGGATAGCAGGCGCGTCATTTCGTTTGTATTCGGTTACTTTTGCCACAAGAATAATGTTGCCAGCCACGCACACTTTCAAGTTCGTAAGTTACTTTGCATATTGCTGTTAACTAATTTACTACGTGAAAATATTCTGGCATAATTTCTCACTCCGGGAAAAAATACTGATTGTACGAAAGAAACCGCTTAGAATTATTGCGTATCGTTTACAAAAGTATATATCTGAAAGTGTACACTGACCGGAAAAAAATCGAAACACCAAGAAGGACTTGTGTGTCATAAACGAAAGTTGGTAGGCTTGCTTCTTCATCTGAAATATGATGATTATACAAATTTCGCGCCAGTTGCATATCAGGACTGCTTTAAATACACGCTGTAACAGTCGTGAGCGAAGGTTACCTTTGAGACAGGGCGTGGTGAGTTAATGTTGGTCACGAATACCTTTCAGGCGACAAAACGCCATTGTCAACACTTCACTGAGTTTGGACGAGGTCTTGTAATGGCACTACAAGAAGCTTCCACGATATTACTGAAAGGCTTGGCAGGAATGTACCCACTTTACATGATTTCTGGCAGCCGTGGCCACGAGAATTAGCAAAAAGACCAGGTTCCGTAAGGTCACGTGACACTACCGAGAGGGCAGACAATTGTGTTTGGCGTATGGCTCTGGCGCGTCGTACTGCATCTGCAGCAGCAATTTGAACGGCACATGGCACCACACTGACACAAAGAACTGTTACAAATTGGTTACTTCAAGGACAGCTCCGAGCCAGACGCCGTGTGGTATGCGTTCCACTGACCTCCAACGACCGCCATTTGCCACTTCAGTGGTATCAACCGAGAGCTCATTGGATGGCAGGCAGTGGTCTGTAGTGTTTTCTGATGAAAGCTGGTTCTGTCTTGATGCCAGTGACGGCAGTTGTGTTGCTTGTGGGCCTACAATCGGCCTATTTGCGTGCTGGACACACAAGACCTACAGCTCAGGTTATGGTTTGGGGTGCGATTTCATCTGACAGCAGAAGCACTGTCGAGGTTATCCCACGCACCCTGATTGCAAATTTGAACGTCAATCTGGTGATTCGACGTGTTGTGCTGCCATTCAAGGACAGCACTCCACGGGGTGTTTTCCAACAGGATAATGCTCACCCACATGCCGCTGTTTTAACGCAACATGATCTACAGCGTCGACACGTGGCCTTAGGCTACTCGATCACCATACCTGCCTCCAAACGAGCACATTTGGGGACTTCATTGGATGACAACTCCAGCATCATCCACAAACAACACTGAATGTCCCTGTACTGGCCGACCAAGCGCAACAGGCATGGAACTCCATCCCACAAACTAGCGTTCGGTGCCCGTTCGACTCAATGGATGCACGTTTGCATGATTTGCATTCAACATTCTGGCGGTTACATCGGTTATTAGTGTACCAGCATTTCACATTTGCAATGGCTTACCTCGTGCTTACATTAACATGTGTTTTTGGACTGTCAATCACTTAAAGATGTTACCCGGACAAATGTATTCCCGAAATTTCGCTACTCTACATCAATTAGTTTTTGGTGTCACGATTCTTTTCCGTTAACAAAGAAAAACGTTCTGCACTTCCCTTCAGTGAAGCTAACTTTGGCAAGAAAAAGGTAATATAGTACTTTCACAAAGCGCCCACGGAAATAAAATGTCTGACAGGAGAAATGATTTCAAGCATAGGTTAAAGTTGCTTGTCCCTGACAACTGCTTCTATACCATAGAACTAGTCTTGACACATTGCACACATTCGTTACAATTTACTATACGATTGGTGAACAGAGACTGGAAACAATAGCTTCCATGGAATATGTGGGAGTACACATATGGAGTGTTTAAAATGGGACGGTCATATGGAGAGAATGATGTCAAACAGATTAACCAGAATAGTATCCGCCCCCGGTAACTGAGTGGTCAGCGCGACAGAATGTCAATCCTAAGGGCCCGGGTTGGATTCCCGGCTGTGTCGGAGATTTTCTCCGCTCAGGGACTGGGTGTTGTGTTGTCCTAATCATCATCATTTCATCTTCATCGACGCGCAAGTCGCCGAAGTGGCGTCAAATCGAAAGACTTGCACCCGGCGAACGGTCTACCCGACGGGAGGCCCTAGTCACACGACATTTACATTTAACCAGAAAAGTCTTCAGTAAGTGTTGCCTACCCACAAAGGGGATAACTTGCAAAACTCTCTTTCCAATGATACTTGACATTGATCTTCAGTGTGGAATACTTATCAGCTAGGATTGATAACTGACATGGATCCAAAGAACAGCAGCGCGATTCGTCAGTTTCGTCAAGTGGGCGCGGAGGCATCATAGAGAAGCTACATCTACATTTGCATATCTACGAACATAAATCGCAAGCCACCATACGGTGCATTGTGGAGGGTACCCTGTGCCACAACTAGTCGTTTCCCTTCCAGTTCCGCACGTAACTAGAGCGAGGGAAAAACGACTATCTATACGCCTGCGTATGAGTCCTAATTTCTCATACCTTATCTCCGTCGACCGGACGTGAAATGTACGTTGGCAGTAGTAGAATCGTTCGTCTATCAGCTTCAAATGCCGATTCTCTAAACTTTCTCAGTAGGCTTCTTCGATTTGAATGTCTTCTTCCCTCCAGGAATTCCCATTTGAGTTCCCGAAGCATCTCCGTAACACTTACGTGTCCGAAGCTACAGGTTACAAACCCAGCAGCCCGCCTCTGAATTACATCGATGTCTTCCTTCAATCCGCCCTGATGCGGTTCCCAAACACTCGAGCAGTACTCAAGAACAGGTCCCATCAGCGTCCTATATGTGTTCTCCTTTACAGGTGAACCACTCTTTCCTAAAAATCTCCCAATAAACCGAAGTCGACCATTCGCCTTCCCTACCACAGTTGTCACATGCTCGTTCCACTTCATACCGTTCCGCCCAGATATTTAAACGATGTGACTGTGTCAAGCATGACTAATGCTGTATCCGAAAATTGCGGATTTGTTTTTCCACGCATTCGCATTAACTTACATTTTTTTACATTA
Organism: Schistocerca piceifrons; assembly: GCF_021461385.2. Classification (NCBI taxonomy): domain Eukaryota; kingdom Metazoa; phylum Arthropoda; class Insecta; order Orthoptera; family Acrididae; genus Schistocerca; species Schistocerca piceifrons. The sequence goes on along the minus strand of NC_060140.1, from coordinate 844,255,998 downwards.
AGAGCCACCTGCCATTCACCAGACCAACTAGGAAGTTTGTCTAGGTCATCTTGTATCAACCTACAGTCACTTATCTTCGATACTTTCCTGTACACCAAAGCATCACCAGCGAACAAGTGCAGGTTTCTGCCCACCCTGTCTGACAGATCGTTTATGTGTACAGAAAACAGCAGCGGTCCTACCATATTTCCCTTCAATACTCCTGAGTTTACCCTTGTCTCCGATGAACACTCACAGTCGAGGACAACATACTGTGTTCTATTACTTGAGAAATCTTCGAACGAGTCACATGTCTGGGTGCCTATTCCGTATGCACCTACCTTCGTTAACAGTGTGCAGTCGGGTACCGTGTCGAAGGCTTTTCGGAAATCTAGAAATGTGGAGTCAGTCTGTTGCCCCTCATCCACAGTTCGCAGTATATCTTATGAGAAAAGAGCAAGACATCCAACTCCACTGACTGCCTCGTTGTCCGCAGCTCGAGGTCGTGCGGTAGCGTTCTCGCTTCCCGCGCCCGTGTTCCCGGGTTCGATTCCCGGCGGGGTCAGGGATTTTCTCTGCCTCGTGATGACTGGGTGTTGTGTGACGTCCTTAGGTTAGTTAGGTTTAAGTAGTTCTAAGTTCTAGGGGACTGATGACCATAGATGTTAAGTCCCATAGCGCTCATAGCCAGTCAGACTGCCTCCCTTGTCAGGATATACCTCTGTCACGTAATGGACGAGAGGATTTTTTTTTTTTTGCCCAACCATAAATCTTAGTTTATTAGAATCAGATTTTTTGCAAACGAAGCAGTTATGTGCAAAGAAGTACTATCCGGCTCTAACAAACCTACCACAACAAAGGTCAAAAATTAATTATGATTGTAGTGTTGCTCACGCTGCTAAATATTGCATTTTCGGGCAACAACAAAGTTATATTATGTGGCAGGTGTCATAGGAGCACAGTTAATAAAGTCATTTCTTGAAATAATGGATAAACTAGTCACTCATCTTTTCGTGTTTCCCACGCTGGTCTCGTTGTGAACTCATGGCTCAATCGTCGAAAATCTAGGTAGTGATGATTCCAAGCTCGGATGCAAAGAGACCTAGGTGTTATTCTGCGATATTCAAAAGTTTTATAGATGTGTTTCATAAACCATTCTTGAAAATTAAACTTTTGCGAGTTAGGACAACGGTGATGTAAAAAAAGTAATCAGCACTCCGAATTTAAGTTACACTTCTTTTTTATTACTTTTGTTGCAATATCACGTAACTCGTTCCAAAACATCACGTCACCATATAAAACATACTTGAAAATATCTTCCTCGCTGTTTAAGTTCACATTTCATAAACTGACTACAATTTGCGTCTTTTTAACATGACGACCATAGCTTGACTCTCTAATAACAGCTTACGCGCCCAAAAATCAGAGTTACAAGTACGTCAAAGATCATAGCGACAAAAGAAAGAACACACATAAAAATAATATCATTGCAATATATACATATCGATGTATCGAAGTGCCTCTACATTAATGAAATCAAATCTGAATGTTGTCACAGAAATATGTTAACTATTTTACGGAAACACAGTAGAATATTGCTGGTATCGAGAGGTTGAGGTGAGGTGCCGTAATGGTTACGTAATTCAAGTACCATTACACGGTAAAAGCTGTGCTAACAACGAGACAAACTCGTGCAAAGATTGGAAACTTTCTTTAAATGCTCAGAGATGTAAAATTTACGATTTTATTCATAGCCGTTATTTTTTCAGCAACTGTGGTATATATACACTGCACCTGGAAAGACGACGTCGATTGTGATCCGATGACGGTATATGCCACTCGCGGATAGTAGATGTGCCGATAATGGTTTCAACGTTGTCCGCCAACAGGTAGCGTAGTCGCAAAGCCACCAGAGCGCCATGTGTTTCTACCCTTTAATACAGCCAGAAGGCTCAGTGTGGTGCAAACGCGTGAAGCAAGCAGGCAACCATGCCACGGTGACGCACTCGTGCTTCCTACAGCCAACTGAGCTAGTTTGACAGCAGTCAGATTGTGGCCTTCCGAGTGGCAGAATGGTCCTTTCACAGAGTTGCTACACAAGTTGGGTGTGCTGTGTCAGTCGTGCAACAATTCTGGTATCAGTGATCAGGTGAACGTTGTCACACCTGAATATGAGGTTCAAGATATCCATGCAGCACATGCTCCTGCCAGGATCGTTGTATAGTAAGGGCAGCAGCGGTAGATCGTGCAGCTGCAACAGCACAGGTAATAGGGCTTGTGAGCCTGTACATGTCAACACGAACTGTTGTGAACCGGTTGTCAGCGTGGGACTACGGGCAAGCCCACCTATAACCCGTCTTCCACTCACGCCACAGCATCGACGTACACGGCTGGACTGATGCCGTCAGATTACTTCGAAGACGGAATGGCGCGCCACGCTCCTCAGCGATGAAAGCAGTATCTACCTGGATGTAAGTGATGGTCGTTTGCGTGTACGGCATAGACCTGATGAAAGCTGTCTTGTAAGGTACATTCGTGGAAGACACACTGGCCCAGCGGCAGGCCTTAAGGTCTGGAGTGCGGTGTGCTGCAACTCTCGTTCACCTTTGGTGTTGCTGGAGGGGATGCTAAACAGTTCTCGGTACTTTCTAAATGTTGTTAGACCGTTCTTTTGCCGTTCTTACAACGGGAAGGTGATGTGTTGTTCCAACAGGATAATGCCCGCCCACACACTGCCGTGAAGCTCAATGTGCTCTGCAAGGCGTACAGTAACTTCCCTGGCCAGCACAATATCCAGACTTGTCTCCAGTCGAGTATGTGTGGGATGTGATGGGACAAGAAGTGACTCGCGTTACTCGTCAACCAATAACTCCTACTGAACAGTGTGAACAGGTGAACGGTGCATGGCGGAGAGAACACTGCGCCACTATCAGCCATTTCCTTTCCTGTTCCACTCGCAAATAGAGCGAGGGGAAACGACTGATTCGCATGAGCCCTAATTCCTTGTATCTTCGTGGTCCTTACGCGAATTGTATGTTGGCTGCAGTAGAATCGTTCTGCAGTCTCCAAATTTTCTCGGTAGTGTTCCTCAAAAAGAACGTCGCCTTCTCTCCAGGGATTCCTATTTGAATTTCTCGAAGCATCTCCGTAGCGCGTGCGTGTAGTTCGAACCCACCGCTAATAAATCATGCAGCCTGCTTCTGAAATACTTCAATGTCTTCTTTTAATCCGATCTGGTACGGATCTCAAACACTTGAGCAGTACTCAAGAATAGGTTGCACTAACGACTTCTATGCGGTCTTGTTTACAGGTGAACAACACTTTCCCAAAATTCTCCCGATGAACCGAAGCGGACCATTCGCCTTCCCTACCACAATCCTCAGGTGCTCGTTACATTCATATCGCTTTGCGACGTTACAAAGAGATATTTCAACGACGTGACTGTCAAGCAGGACACCACTAATGCTGCATCGGAACATTAAGAGATTGTTTTTCCTACTCATCCGCATTATCTCACATTTTTCTACATTTAGAGCTAGCTCCATTCATCACACCAACTAGACATCCAGCTTCGACACCTTCCTGTCCACCACAACATCATTAGCAAACATCAGATGACTGCTGCCCAACCTGGCTGCCAAACCATTTATGTATACAGAGAATAGTAGCTGTCCTATCACCCCTCCATGGAGCACTTCTGATGATACCATTCTCTGCTGAACACTCGCCGTCGAGGACAACAACCTGAGTTCTATAACTTCAGAAGTCTTCCAGCAATTCACATATCTGTGAACTTATTCCATATGCTCGTACCTTCGTTAACAGTCTGCGATGGGGCACCGTATCAAATACCTTCCGGAAAACTGGAAATATGGAATCTGCCTGTTCCCCTTCATCCATAGTTCGCACAATATCATATCAGAAAAAGGGCAAGCTGAGCTTCGCCCGAACGATCCCTTCTAAAACCATGCTGACTCGTGATCATAAGCTTCTCGGGGTCAAGAAAAACTATTATTTTCCAACTGAGAATATGTTCAAGGATTCTGCAGCAAACCGATGTTAGGGATATTGGTCTGTAATCCTGCGGTCTGTCCTTTAGTCCTATTCATATACTGGTGACACCTGCGCTTTTTTCTAATCGCCTGGGACTGAGCGCTGGGCGAGACATTCGTGGTAAATGCAAGCAACGTAAGGGGCTAATGCCGTTGAGTACACTTTGTAAAACAGAACTGGCGACTTAATTTGTTCTCTGTTCCTTCACTCGATTCTCTAAGCAGGGGATGTTTATTACTATGACATTCTACGGGTGTCTGTTCGAAGGTCAAAGGGAGATATGTTAGTACGATTCGTCTACGTGAACGATTTCTTAAATGCGACATTTAAAACATCGGCTTCCGTTTTGCTATCTTCAACTGCCACACCACACTGCTCAACGAGTAATTGGATGAATGCCTTAGACCCGATTAGGGACTTTACATAGCACCAGAATTTTCTCGGGTTCTCGGACTGATCTTTTACTAAGTTACGACGGTGGTAGTCGTATGCTTCGCGCACGAATCTCTACTAATCTACTAACCTCTAATAACCTTTGCTTGTCGTCATTTGCACGTTCTCTTATGAACCGAGAGTTCAACAGCCTCTGCTTTCTTAGCGTTTTACGAATTTCATTGTTAAACCATAATGGGTCTTTTCCGTCCTCAATCCACTTACAAGGCCCATAATTCTCCAGACCACCATTTTCAATCGGCTTTAACTTTGCCCAAAATTCCTCTATGTCTATCTTACTGGAAGTAAGTGATCTCATTTCACTGTCTCAGTGAGGTGCTAACAACTGCCTTTCTGCTCTATCTAGCATAAACACTCTTCTAGCGTTCTCGACTGATTTATTAACTTTCGTATCCATAGTTGCTATAATGACATCATCATCAGTAATCCCCATCTCTACACCCACGCTGCCGTTAAGGTCCGGTCTGTTTGTAGCTACAGGATGATAATTATTGAACTATATGAAATAAAACTACATCTACATCACATAATGGTTTGCGTTAGGACATTCAAACTGCACGGTTGGGCGTGGGGCATGACGGGAATTAGTATGCGCTGTTTGGTTTGATTTAGCGACGAAGCCCACTTTCATTTGGATAGGTTCGTCAACAAGCAAAATTGGTGCATTTGGGAGACTGAGAATCCGTATTTCACGATCGAGAAGTCTCTTCACCTCAACAGTAGACTGTGTGGCGTCTAATGTCCAGTCACAGAATAATCAGTGTGATATTCCTTGATGACATGGTAGCTACTGAACGGTATGTGAAGGTACTGGAAGATAATTTAATCCCCATTATCGAAAGTCACCCTGATTTCGACAAGATGTAGTTCATGCAAGACGGATGTCGACCCCATCGAAGCAGGTGAGTGTTTCATGTCCTGGAGGAGCACTCTGGGGATCGCATTCTGGCTCTGAGGTACCTAGAGGCCACTGGCATGGGCCTCGATTGGCCGCCATGTTTTCCGGATCTGAACACATGCGCCTCTTTTTTGTGGGGCTATATTAAAGACAAGGTGTACAGCAGTAACCCGAAAGCCATTGTTGAGCTGAAAACAGCCATTCAGGAGGTCATCGACAGCATCGATGTTCCGACACTTCAGCGAGTCATGCTGAATTTTCCTATTCCTCTGCGTCACATCATACCCAATGATGACAGGCATATCGAACATGTCATGACATGTTGTATGTGTATGTATTTTTCTAAGTGTACCTTTGTAATTGTTTATTTCACTTTTTGTGCTAGATGTAGTTTAACATGCCTACTAAAACATATGAAAGCAAAACAAGTAGAATGCCTCGTTAGATGTAAAAGACGGCCTGATGGCCGTAATCTTGCCAGATTAAGTAAATAAATAAATAACCTAAATCCGAATATGTATAGTGACGTTTACATGTTGAATAAAGTGTACACGCCTTAGTTTTTAACTAAGTTACGTTTTTTCCGGATAGTTTAATAATTGTCACCCTGTGCAGGGTGTAAAATATTTTCATTGCGTGTGGACTGCCGCACTAGCTGCTCAAGGCAGTTTTCAGGAAATCTGTTCAAAAGTAATTCGTACGACTGTCTTTCCGTACCCATCGCAATGAACCCATAGACATCCCAGTCTATACTCGATAGGTTAAAGTAGCCTCCAACTAGTACTGCGTTACCTGGGTAGTAACCCGCTACTGACCGCTGGCCAATGAGTCCACAGAAGCTGCTACCATGAAGTCAGGCGATTACCACGTCGCTGACTAGGCCGAGGGAGCAGCTTTGTAGCCGCTAGGACTTGAATTTAATGACAACTCAATTTTCTTCCTGAACTTCAGGCTGAATTTTACAACAAAATGGTTCAAATGGCTCTAAGCACTATGAGACTTAACATCTGAGGTCATCAGTCCCCTAGACTTAGAACTACTTAAACCTAAGTAACCTAAGGACATCACACACATCCATGCCCGAGGCAGGATTCGAACCTACGACCGTGGCAGGCGCGCGGTTCTGGACTGAAGCGGCTAGGGCCGCTCCCCCACAGCGGCCGGCGAATTTTACAACAATTTATGCACAAATCCAGGAACATTAGTGAAGAAAAATGTATTTTTATTGCACCTGTAAGTCATAATTATTTACACCTTTTTAGTAAGTGGTCGTATTTCGGCCAACTTTTGCCAAACAACACATGTATTTGTTGTTCCTTTACGTACACAGGAATAAAAACACGAAAATGTTACTCAGATGACAATGTTTCAGGCAATATTGTCACAAACAAACACAACTATTATTACTAGTACCATAGTAGACAAGGAACGAAACACATCAGTCGGCTCGCTGACGTAAGACATTGTTGCGCTTGGTCGACAAAGCGCTCTCGAAGCCAACAAAGGGGGCTTTCGACGCAATAAACGTCGCACGCTATTCAGTTTGAATACAAACTCAGTCTGGTTCAACATGCCGAAAGTAAAGTATTGCTTGAAGTTGCTAGATTTTATACGTGATTTTGTAGAGAAGTTCTTCAGTACTGACGAAGATGTATTATTTTGTATACTACGTAAAGCTAAAGTTAAAAATATTTCAAACGGCTCTGAGCACTATGGCACTTAACATCTGAGGTCATCAGTGCTCTAGAACTTAGAATTACTTAAACCTAACTAACCTAAGGACATGACACACATCCAGGCCCGAGGCAGGATTCGAACCTGCGACCGTAGCGGTCGCGCGGTTCCAGACTGAAGCTCCAAGAGCCGCTCGGCCACAGCGGCCAGCGAAGTTAAAGTTAGTGCAGAAAACAACACTCCAATGTTGCCAAACACAGTAGCTGAGAGAAGTGCCGAAAATGACAGCAGACAAATGCTGTTACTTGAGCAGACAGGTCCTTCTTCAACAGTGCTGTCATTCTTCAAGGACTTGATAGAGATGATGCTTTTTTGCAACATCCCATTGGAGGAGCTGAAGAATCCATGCTTCAGGCAGTTCATGGAGAAATACACAACATCCCCAGTTCCAGATGAATCTACCGGGTGATCAAAAAGCCAGTATAAATTGGAAAACTTAATAAACCACGGAATAATGTAGGTAGAGAGGTGAAAATTGACACACATGCTTGGAATGACATGGGCTTTTATTAGAAACAAAGAAAAAACAAAGTTCACAAAATGTCCGACAGATGGCGCTGGACAGCAAAACGTCAGTGACTGCGCATGACAATCGTGTATAAAAGGAGCTGTAATGAGAGAATCAGATCACGCGCACGCACGCACGCGAGTTAGCGTTGAGATGTCGGAGCGAGAGGATGTCCGTCCAGCGAAGGGTGTGGCGGATCGCCGTCCGGCAAAGCCCGCTTTGTCGGCGGCCCCATCCGGCCCCCCACCTACGATGACCGTGGCAACGAATATGGATACAGAAATGGAATACGTTTCGGACGCACTGCAAGTTCCGCTGCCCGATTCGGACGACGAGTCGACGACAAGAAATGACGTTCCCGCCGCCGCCAGGACGACGAAAAGGCGCGCGACCACTGCCACAGGAACCACCCGCGCCCCTCCTAAGGGCAAAAAGGCGAAACAGGCCGATGTTGCTGTCGATGACGAAGGGTTTCAACTCATCAAACGGCCAGCAAGGAAGGCTCAACTCTCCTCAGCGCCGCCAGTTCAGACGACAAACGCCTATGAGGAGCTCGCTGATGGTGTGGAGATGCCTGCTCAGAAGAGAGAACCCAAACCGCCGCCCATTGTGGTCCAACACAAGGAGGACTACGACGGCCTCTACAGAATGGTACTTCTTCTTGTCGGCCAAGATAACGTCATTATCAATCCGGCTGGCGCCAACCTATATAAGGTCACCTTAAAAACGGCAGAAGATAACAGAAAGGTTATGGCTACGTTCGGGGAACACGAGAAGCCGTTCTACACTTACCAATCTGCAACGGACAAGACACTCAAAATCGTCTTTCGGGGCCTCCCTCTAAACTACAGCCTGGATCACGTCCGGCGACAACTGGAGGATATGGGCTATGGATCTGGTCTCCGGTCGATAACCCACCTACCCTGTCACTGCACCCGAAAGGAGACTCCGCTGGTCCTCGTGGTCACCTGTGATACCCCACACAACCGCGGGCTATGGCAGGTCACCAAGATCGCGGCGACACCTGTCACAACGGAAAAACTGCGCTCAAAAAGGGGCGAACCGCAATGCTACAACTGTCAAATGGTTGGGCATGTGGCATGGTTCTGCACGCTGCCCCCACGCTGTGTTAAAGTGTGCGGGGGAGCACACCAGTCGAGACTGGACACGGCAGTGGACAGATGGACCGCCCAAATGCGCTGGATGTGGTGGGGAACATGTGGCCTCCTACTACGGCTGTTCCAGCTTCCGACAGGCTGCGGCATGGAGCCGTGGTCAACGACCTGGCTCCATAAAGCGGCCTGCACCAGTCAGACCTGGCGTCAGTTTTGCTGCTACTACTACCTCTGGCTCCTCACCGCAGGCCTCCGTACCTGCGCCGAAGCTGGCCACTGTTGCACCAGCTACCAACACCGAGATGTACCGCCGTCCACGGGCCGCAGAGCGACCATCAGCGCGGCGCTCTGCACAGCAGCAGGGTGAAGACCAGGGCCAACACAACCAGTCCCAACAGGAACGACAGGCTGACGTCGTGGCGAGCCCGGCTCAACACTCACGAGCTGCAACTGTCCCAACCCAGGCAGCCGATTCCAGCTTGGCCGAAATGAAGCTCCTCTTGCATGAACTTCGGGAGTTCCTCAAAGATATCCCACGGCAACTCATTGCCGCTGTCAGTGCAGCCGTTCAGGCAATCTCCACCGGACCACTGGCCTCCCAGCATGGCCTGTAGTCAACGAGGCGTCACTGTCTGCGTGTGGAATGCCCAGGGCATCAGCACCCAAGATGGCGAATTTCGACAGCTGCTGCGGGATGAGGCCGTCGACATTTGCCTGGTTTCCGAGACTCTTCTCAAGCCTGGTGTCCATGTCTGGGTTGCCAACTACGTGTGTTACCAGACCGACAGACCAACTCATGGCGGTGGTGGTGGTGGTTAGTGTTTAATGTCCCGTCGACAACGAGGTCATTAGAGACGGAGCGCAAGCTCGGGTTAGGGAAGGATTGGGAAGGAAATCGGCATTTGCCTGAAACGATTTAGGGAAATCACGGAAAACCTAAATCAGGATGGCCGGAGACGGGATTGAACCGTCGTCCTCCCGAATGCGAGTCCAGTGTGCTAACCACTGCGCCACCTCGCTCGGTTCTCATGGCGGTGGCACTGTGGTCTATGTCTGGACTTCACTGGTGCACCATCAAGTTCCTCTTCCGCCGCTACAAGCTATGGAGGCCACTGCTGTAGCTGTCGACACCTCACATGGGCGCATCACGTTTGTTGCTGTCTACCGTCCGCCTGGCCGACAGTTACTCCTACAGGACGTCAAAGCATTGCTGGCGTTACCTGGAAAGGTCTCTGCTGGTGGTGACTTTAACGCTAAGCACACCGAATGGCATTCCCATGTCACCAACAACCATGGACGCAAACCTCTCCGAGCGGCCCAGCGGTGGAATGCCATCATCCTCGGACCTCACAAACCCACCCATTTTCCCAACAACGGTGGACCTCTGGACATGCTCGACATTGCGGTGGCCAAGGGGGTGCCCTATGTTATACCCGCCAGCACCCGCACTGCCTTATCTTCGGACCACGTCCCAGTTATATTTGACATTGATGTCGATGCCCAGCCAGTGATGTGGAGAGGCATCCCAACCAGGAGCTGTTGGAAGAGGGTCTCCGTAATGCACTTGACGCAGACGATGTTGGGGTTGGTGGCTGTGCCCGATTCCTCCACGACTATACTCTACAAGCGGTGCTCTGGGCCACACTGCGGCCACGTTCTGACCCACCTGACTGATCTTGGCAACTATCACCGCATCTCATGGAGGCGATAACTGCCAAAAACCGCCTCTTTCGTGAATGGCAGCTGATGCGCAACACAGCGACAAAGAGAGTTCTCAACAGGATGAGGAGGGACATAAAAGTTGCCGTTGCAAACCACCGCCATCAGGAATGGTCCAACGACCTGGCCACTCTTCGGGTTGACGATGGTACCGCCTGGAAAGCCACACAGCTCTTCCTCCACCAGCGTCAGAAGATTCCGCCATTACAAGTTGGTCGAAACATCGTCAGCAGCCCAGTGGACAAAGCCAACGCCATTGCTGACGTTTTTGAACAAAATTTCCAGCCCGTCATGGACCCCATGGATCCGGATCACGTCCGCCTGGTTGCTCAACGTCTCCTGGTGTTCCTCGCTGCCCCTACGGGTGACGAACGTATCGAAGAGGTGGATGCTGGTGAAGTCTCCGATCAACTTCGACGGCTCAACAAACGCAAGGCAGGAGGCCCTGACCAGCTTATGAATGAAATGCTGCGACGGATGCCACCGACAGCGGCTGAACACCTGGCTCGCTTTTCAACAACATCCTTCGCACTGGCTGCTATCCTCAGGAGTGGAAACACGCTGAGGTAGGCCCCATCCGGAAGCCTGGGAAGGACCCTCGTCTCCTGAGCAGCTACAGGCCCATCAGTTTGCTACCAGCAGTCCGCAAAGTCTTTGAAAGGCTGTATCTCTGCCGCCTCCTGCGTCACATCAGGCAAGAACGTCTCCTACTGGACGAACAATGTGGTTTTCGCCCTGGATACGCAACAACACACCAACTGCTTCGACTCGTTGAAGAGGCTCTTGATGCCATCGAACGGTGGGAGTATTTTGGAGCAATCTTCCTGGATGTTTCATGGGCGTTCGATTCTGTATGGCATGAGGAGCTTCTCTTCAAGCTCCTGGACCTCGGTGTGCCCCTGTAGCACGTCCGTCTCTTAAAATCTTACCTCGCCGACAGAAGCTTTCATGTATGCAAGGAGGACCTGTCGACGCGCCGCCGAGTCAGGGCTGGAGTTCCCCAAGGCTCCGTACTCGGCCTCATACTGTACATCCTGTATACTGCAGACATGCCATGAGTAGACAGGGTCCACCTCGCCCTCTACGCGGATGATACGGCAATGTACACACGCAGCATGAATGCAGCTCTGCTCCAACGACGCATGCAGGCAGCAGCTGACACACTTAGTCAGTGGGCCAGGAGGTGGCTCCTGAGCTTCAATGGGGCTAAGACGCAAGGCCTCCTCATCACCAAGAAGCATATCTCAGCCGACCTACCGCAGATCACCATCAGGGGATCCGCCGTACCTTGGGGCAATACCGCTAAGTACCTGGATGTGACGCTGGATAGAGGGCTCACATGGAGACACCATATCGACGACATCGTCAAAAAGGTCAGGGGTAGAATGACTCAACTCTATCCCTTTCTAAATCCGACACCTGTGCTCCCCCCAGAACTGGGTGTTGCGCTCTATCTTATATGCCCGCTTATCGACTACGCCGCTGTGGTTTGGGGCAATGCTGCAGCGACCCACGACCGCCTCCAGCGACGTCAGAACCGGATTCTACGTCTGGCATTGCACCACCCTCGGGACTTCCCGTCGGCCGACCTTAACCGAGTCTCCAACATCCCTACTGTTCGAGACAGGTTTCGTCAGGCTGCACGGCTCTTTTACGAGAAGACCGCTCAGTCCGAAAATCCGCTCCTTCGAGCACTGGGCCACCGGGTGCAGCGTCTTAACGCAACCAGATGGCCCCACCTGCTTCGCGACCACTGAGTTGTCAGCATGTGCAGAACACCGCCCCAGCAGACTGACAGGACACCAAACACGAAGTCAGGCCACATCACACGCTCCATCAGTTTGGAGGAATAGCCTTCCGGCTTAGACTCCACCGACCCACAGGGGCTCATCTGTCCCTGTCAGGCAGCAGCAGCAGCAGCAGATAATCAGATACGCCAGCAGTTGCAGCATGTTGATGTTACCTGAAAAGGCGCTTTTAGTGATGCTGTATTATCAGAATGGGGAATGTGCTAGTTCAGCATTACGATCATATCGCCATAGGAAGGAGATTCGAACGGGTAAAGGTCAGTTGACAAATGCAGCTGTGGGGAGAATGATTTCGAAGTTCGAAACTACGGGTTGTTTAGACGATAGACCCTGTAATGGTCGACCGAGCATAAGGCGTAATGCTGCTGAGACCAGGAAGAAATGGAGACTGTAGCGGGTTCGTCTATGCACGGTGAAGTCAGTGCTCGTGCAGTTGCACGTCGCACCGGCGTTCCATACACTATCGTTTGGTTGGCACTTAGGCGTACCCTCCGATGCTATCCGTACAAAATACATCGGCATCATGAACTGTTACCTGACGATTTAGTGAAACGGAGGGCATTTCCGATGTGGGCATTTCAAAAGATGGTGGAAGATGACGGTTGGTTGAGTAACGTGTTGTGGACCGACGAAGCTGATTTCACGCTCCGAGGGTCTGTCAACGCCCACAAGTGCAGAATTTGGGCTACCGAAAATCCTAGAACTGTCGTGGAAACTCCATCGCACGACGAGAAAGTCACGATATGGGTTGGATTTACCACATCTACCGTTATCGGGCCTTTTTTCTTCGAGAAAATGCGTGATTCTGGTTTTGCAACTGCTACCGTGACGGGTGAGAGGTACGCCGATATGTTACAGAATTGCAATATCACCAGCCTGGCTGATAAACACCTGCTGGAATGTACGATGTTTATGCGGGATGGCGCTTCATCCCATATTGCTAGACGCGTGAGAGATCTCTTGCGCGCGTCGTTTGATGATGATCGTGTGCTCAGCCGCCACTTTCGTCATGCTTGGCCTCCCAGGTCCCCAGACCTCAGTCCGTGTTATTATTGGCTTTGGGGTTTCCTGAAGTTGCAAGTGTATCGTGATCGACCGACATCTCTAGGGATGCTGAAAGACAACATCCGACGCCAATGCCTCACCATAACTCCGGACATGCTTTATAGTGCTGTTCGCAACATTATTCCTCGACTACAGCTATTGTTGAGGAATGATGGTGGACATATTGAGCATTTCCTGTAAATAACATCATCTTTATTTGTCTTACTTTGTTATGCTAATTATTGCTATTCTGATCAGATGAAGTGCCATCTGTCGGACATTTTTTGAACTTTTGTATTTTTTGGTTCTAATAAAACCCCATGTCATTCCAAGCATGTGTGTCAATTTGTACCTCTCTATCTACATTATTCCGTGATTTATTCAGTTTTCAAATTTATACTGACTTTCTGATCACCCGCTACATTGAAAAAGAAATGAATATCCGTGTGCTACGAGGAGGAGCTCAAGAAAAATACAAGTTAGTGTTGCTGACGAAAGGGTCTGGGTGGCCATAGGTGAAACCACCGGTGCCAGTGGGCGTTAATTTGGAAATGTTGTTGTTGGTGTTCTAAAAGCTGATGGCCCTAGAGAAATGGTCCTCCTAACCTATGGAACACTCGAGAGAGTGAAGAAATGGACATCTGCTGTTTTGTTGGAAAACTCTATGGAGCTGCGGTGGCTGGATGGCGTGAACAGAGATAATGTTTTGCTGCTATTAACAGATGGTGGTTCATACATGGCTAAAGCAGACAAGGACTTGAGATTCTCTATCTCAGTACGGTTGCCCTGCGCATGCATTACACAGACTTGCAAAAGAGGTGCAGTTATATTATTCTGATGTAGACAAATTAATTTCCCATGGCAAGAAAATCTATATGTGAAAGCTCCACTACAAGGGCAGAAATTCAAGGAACAAGCACCACTGCCTCTCCCCGCTTAGCTTATTATTACACCGTAGGTTCTTGTCTTAATGCTGCTGAGTATTACTGCACCATCTACACCAATATAAAGACCATCTTTTGTGATGTTAATAACGATTAACATCTTTACAGGCAACTAGTCTGGAAACTTAACGTAAGAGTACATCAACCCCAACTTTTTAGTGGTATCAGGAGCCATCATACGACTGGAAGCTGCTGGTACTCAATTGTGTGATGCCCTTGATACTGTCTACCATGCGTAGAGTGAGTTGGGTCGGCCTCATGGTCATGCAGCTGTCTAAGTGAACAACAAATTGCGAAGTCTTCTCCAGCTACAATGTGCAAAATTAGTGACAGTTTTTCTGGTGATGTCACAATATTTGTAGATAATGAACCAAAGCGGGTCTGCATAGACCTCTCCACTTTCGAATTTGCTCCTGTGATGTGGAGAGGAACTTTTCCAGGTACGAAACTATTCTCAGCGACAACTGTAGATCTTTGAAAATAGGAAACCTAAAAACGCACCTTGTGATTTAGTGCAACTCTGCAGAAACTGAAGATTGACAGTTTGTAAGTAGGCTGTTTAGGTTTTTTTATTGGTAACGCCACCTCTGTATGAAAATCACTGGCTGTGCTGTGTGCAGTCTGTGGCTGCTTTGCATTGTTGTAATACTCGCCATTGTAGTGTTGGGCAGCGGCAGCTGGATGTGAACAGCGCGTAGCGTTGCGCAGTTGGAGCTGAGCCGCCAGCAGTGGTGGATGTGGGGAGAGAGATGGCGGAGATTTGTAATTTGTCATGAACTGCTATATTTATATATGATGATATCAAGGTAAATACATTGTTTGTTCTCTACTAATATCTTTCATTTGCTAACTATCCCTATCAGTAGTTAGTGCCTTCCACAGTTTGAATCTTCTATTTAGCTGGCAGTAGTGGCGCTCGCTATATTGCAGTAGCTTGAGCAGCGAAGATTTTTGTGAGGTAAGTGATTTGTGAAAGGTATAGTTTAATGTTAGTCAGGGCCATTCTTTTGTAGGGATTTTTGAAAGTCAGATTGCGTTGCGCTAACAAAATATTGTGTGTCAGGTTAAGCACAGTCATATACAATTGTTCAAAGGGGACGTTTCAAGTTCATGTTAAATAATCTGGAATACTTTAAGCAAGTGGTATAAAGTAGGTGAAAATGGTTTTATTGTTTTGGTATGTGTTATTTTTATCACTATAACTTGTGTTTTTTTTGACACAAGCAGACATTATAAACACTGCAAAAAGTGAGTACTAATCTCACAGTTTGTTCAGAAGAGAATTTTTTATTACATCGTATATAAAAATATGAACAGGCGTGTTATTAAATAAACTTATACACTGAAGAGCCAAAGAAACTGGTACAAGTGCCTAATATCATACAGGGCCGCCGCGAGCACGCAGAAGTGCCGCAACACGACAGAGCATGGACTCGCATAATGTCTGAAGTAGTGCCGGAGTGAATTGACATCATGGATCCTGCAGGGCTGTCACAAATCCGTAAGAGTACGAAGCCGTGGAGATCTCTTCTGCACAGTACGTTGCAAAGCGTCCCAGATATGCATCCCAGATATGCACTATAATGTTCATGTCTGGGGAATTTGATGGCCAGTGAAAGTGTTTAAGCTTAGAGGACTGTCCCTGGAGCCACCCTGTAGCAATTCTAGCCGTGTGGGGTGTCGCATTGTCCTGCTGGAATTGCCCAAATCCGTCTGAATGCACAATGGACATGAAGAAATGCAGGTGACCAGACAGGATGCTTACATACGTGTCACCTATCAGAGTCGTATCTAGCCGTATCAGGGGTCCCATGTCACTCAAACCTCACATGCCCCACGCCATTACAGGGCCTCCACCTGCTCGAACAGTTCCTTGCTGACATGCAGGGTCCATGGATTCATGAGGTTGTCTCCATACCCGTACACGTCCATCCGCTCGATACAATTTGACTCATGCGACCAGCCAACATTTTTCCAGTCACAACAGTCCAATGTCGGTGTTGACGGGCCCAGGCGAGGAGTAAACCTTTCTGTCGTGCAGTCGTCAAGGGTACACGAGTGTGCTTTCGGCTCAGAAAGCCCATATCGATTATGTTTATTGAAAGGTTCCCACGCTGACACTTGTTGATGGCCCAGCAATGAAGTCTGCAGCAATTTGCGAAGGGTTGCACTTCTGTCACGTTGAACGATTCTCTTCGGTCTTAGTTGGTTCCACTCTTGCAGGATCTTCTTCCGGCCGCAGCGATGTCGGACATTTGATGTTTTACCGGATTCGTGATATCATGGTACACTCGTGAAATACTCGTACGGGAAAATCCCCACTTCACCGCTACCTCATAGATGCTGTGTCCCATTGATCGTGCGCCGACTATAACACCACATTGAAACTCACCTAAATCTTGATAACCTGCCATTGTATAAGTAGTAACCGAGGTAACAACTGCGCCAGACACTTGTTGTCTTATGTAGGCGTTGCCGACCGCAGGCGTCTTCCGCCTGTTTACATATCTCTGTATGCCTATACCAGTTTCTTTCGCGCTTCAGTGTATAAAGTAATATTCAATTTTTAAGGTCATATGTACATAAGTTTTAGGTCATAAATACTTGATAATTCGTTGTTCTTTAGGTCATTAAAATCTGGGCCCTAGTAATAATGACACAGCAGAAAGACAGATCCAGTGTGACACAGTGGTCTGATAAACTCACACCTGAGATTCACGCTCCGCTTGGGGCTATTTGACAAGTATACCGCTCATTTTTAGATGGCTGCACGCAGTCCAGTAGCTGCAAACTCCGAGGAGAAGTCCACACCAGTATACAAGTCGACACAAATCAACTAGGTGCCACCACACGACTTAGCCTCCACTAAATGCAGGCGTACTGCTGGCTCTGAGTCCGATGTTGTGGACTTGGTACTGCCCAACCAGTGGACTACCTGCAGGTCTGTTTCCAGTCACCGCCAACCTCCTAACTTGGAGGCTGGATGTTCGAGGCCAGGACTGTCTACCCGCCCAGCCACCTTTGCTTCTGTGGGCATATTGTCACTGCCCGAATGTCCGCCTCTGCTTGCAATGATGGGCACTACTGCTGAGAGCTGTTTTCCACTACAGCGTCCACAGAAGGGTTCTACACCTTCTGATGTGTCCTGCCCTAAGCTGTGAAGCGCCCATGAGAACTACAGTCGAGACAGAGTGAGAAGATTCCTGGCAGTTGCAGCGGTCTGGTTGTGGCAGATTCGCACGCCTATCTCAACCACACGCCTATCTCAACCATTCACGTAAAACGATTCTGTAAAAGTGTCTTTGGTAGCGCCGCAGCGTTGTCACAGGTTTACAGAATGTTGTCTCGCCTGGAGCCGTTTGCACTTCATAACTGAAAGCTGGCAACATCATCCCTAGCTGTCGGAGATCTGCTTACGCCATCTCGATTGTAGGCCGCCACAGGTACCTCACGTGAGGATTCCCACTGAGTCAAAAAAAAGTTCAACTGTGTGTGAAATCTTATGGGACTCAACTGCTAAGATCATCAGTCCCTAAGCTTACACACTACTTAACCTAAATTATCCTAAGGACAAACACACACACCCATGCCCGAGGGAGGACTCGAACCTCCGCCGGGACCAGCCGCACAGTCCATTACTGCAGCGCCTGAGACCGCTCGGCTAATCCCGCGCGGCCCGCCTGAGTCGCTGGTGTCACCATTCTCTGGAGGAGTGACACATAATTTCTGGATACCACAAGCAGACAATTTAGCTCAGTGCTTCCACACCCACTGTCCTTAACATACACCTGGAGGGTGGTGCCACCACAGGGAATCGTTAACGATAGTTGTAGTGTGTTGACTAATAAAATGTATTTTTAATCAATGATGTTTTCAAGTTGATATGTCAGACAGCTACCAGGCTTCTACACACCGCTCCGCTGTTACCCCGCCGAGAGTGGTGAACTACTGATTTCTGACGCTACCACCTCAGTTCCACCACCCATCGTAGTGGCCGCCCACCCCTTAGCCATCAAAAATGTGAGTTGCAGGCAGTGTCCATCGCTGTTGCGAGCCAGGCGTCCCAGGTTCTAGGGGCCAGGGACCTCGGATTTCGCAGCAGCAGCAAGCTACAGGGCTGTCGCAGTCCAAGAGGTGCAGAGATCAACACATTACAATGTGCAGCGACACAGCTCACTGCATTAGAATTTCCAGTTTACAGATGAGTAGGTAGAACAATTTTGTGATGTTCGAATACAGCATTAGTAATGTGCTGCTTGACATCGTCACAGTTGGTTGCAGGGAAAGCAAATGGTCGACTTTTATTGGGGGAATTTTGGAAAGTGTAATTCATCTATAAAGGAGACGGAATACTGAAGACTAGTTCGACCATTCTTGAAACTGCTTAAGTGTTTGGGATCTCCATCAGGTTGGATTAAAGAAAGGCATTGAAAAAGATCATGAGCGTGGTGCCAGATTTGTTATTGGAAGGTTTACTCAGCATGCAGTATTATGTAGATGCTTCATGATATCGAATGGGAATCCCTGAAGACGATGTTCTTTTCGCGAGGCACTGGCACGGAAATTTAGAGAACTGACATTTGAGACCGGCTGCAGAACAGCTCAACTGCCGCCAACGAGCATTTTGCGTAAGGACCATGAAGACAAGATAGGAGAAAGTAAGTTTCTTACGGAAGCTTATAGATAGTCATTTTTCCCTCACTCTGTTTGCGTGTGGAACACGAAAGGAAACGAGTAGTAGTGGTATGTCGTATCCTCCATCAAGAACTGTAGCGTCCCTGGCGGAGTACGTATGTACACGTAGATGAAAGCTGCTCAGCGTCACTCGTCTGAAGGCGACGCAGTAAGGAGGTAACATAAAAAATAGTAACTTGTCGGAACACTATTTCGTCTGATCGAAATGGCTCCTACTAGAGAAGTAAGCTCGTCAACAGACGATGGAATTAGTGTTAATGATGTATTGTGTGTCACAGCGAAATCTTTTTATGGTAATAAGAGGGACCTTAGAGAATTTTGATTCCGCATTTGACCTAGTGAAGCCGGTGGAACACAAAATTTTGTTCAAATTCATAAAGGCAAAAATTGCCTCAGAGGGGAGGGAAGTATTACGACAAGATGACACTACAATTATCCGGACATTAGGTTCTTTGCTTGCGCTGGAAGATGACTCATCGGAATTACAACATATGAAATATTATATATAACTGATTGAAAATTCATACTGTACATAAGGTGTTTAAATACAGGCAGTAAAACTATTAAAATATAGAACTGAATGAAAAGTCCAATAGTCTGCGGCAGCTGTATTTGTTGAAGTTGATTTAGAGTCCCACGCAACACGTTTCGCAAATTTTCATGGCGTTTCTAGGCAAAGTTCTCAGCTTCCTCAATTGATGAAAACCATCATCAATGACAAATGTCCAGTCTGTGTTAAAATCACGAACTGACATCGCTTTACCGATTAAAATAGCTTTTTGTCAGCCTATGTCAAGCTACAGAGAATGTCCCTTGTAAATGTTATCCAGGAAAGTACTGGTCCCGAAAGCCGACGCCCTTATGTGTGTTTGTCACCAACAAAATAATAATCGTAGCAGCTAACAACACAATCCTGTGTGTTGTTGGAGCATGTGCGGTGGCTACCATCGGGCTACTGAAATATTATATACGAAATATTAGTTCACTTTATTACAAGAATGATAAAATAATTTACTTAACTTGATACAATCCTTTGCCAGAGGAGTGCTTGATAGTTTACAACTGCCATCTCTTGATGCACTAATTAACAAGCTGTTCTCTTGAAGTATATTACTCAACATTTACAAAGGTACATGTCCATCAGAGGTTTGAGTAACTCTTTAGTCCTACTCGATGATGTTGACTACTTCAGCTGAGTTCACGAACTTGGAAGGGCACTTCCAAGCTCAGCTCTATATTGACATCCACGTGAGGGTGTTGCAGTGCTCAGAGAGGGCATGCATTCTTCACCACTGCCATTCGTCGTTGCAGACTGCAGCGAGACATCGCTGATTTCTGTGGTACCGACGCATATTGCCGACTTCGGCGTGGCGCCGCGATCTTTGGACTATACAACAGTAAGGGTTGCAAATACTGGAATGTATGGGTGCTTGGATTGGAGTGAAGCAGATTATAGTGTGGACAAACAAGACTGTCGAAATGTAAAGAGAAATCAAAGAAGCTGTCCGCAGACTGACGAGCAAGGAGGAGGAGATTAGTGTTTAACGTCCCGTCGACACTGAGGTCATTAGAGACGGAGTACCAGCTCGGATTAGGAATGGATGGGAAAGGAAACCGGCCGAGCCCTTTCAAAGGAACCATCCTAGCATTTGCCTGAAACGATTTTTGAACCATCGATTAGGGAAATCGATTTAGGGAAATCACGGAAAACCTAAATCAGGAGGGCCGGAGACGGGTTTGAACCGTCGTCCTCCCGAATACGAGTCCAGTGTGCTAACCACTGCGCCACTTTGCTCGGTAACAAACAAGGAGGGTCTAAATGGGCAATGAGCTAGTTGACTCTCTAGACCGAGCTTGTTTCTTACAAGGGGTTAGTACCGATGGTGTCCAAACAGTCGTGACATGTTTAGGAGATGGCTGAGTCGTCGGCTGCAGTGGAACGACAACTACAAGCAGAAAGTGCGTTAGTCCTGACGAGAGCGATGCAAATAGTCCTCCCAATAAAATTTGGGCGTGAGAACGCCAAGACGCAAGAAATCTCAAGTATTTTACATGTGGCGTACGAGGGAATACAGGGTGTATCAAAAAGAATTATCTGGTTTGGCAGGTCTGCATCTCTGAAACTAATAAACATATACAATGAATTTGACGTACGGGAAACTCAAAATCTTTTTTTTCCATACCTTTTCATAGGTATTCAATATGCCATCCTTGAGATGGAGAGCATATATCAATGCGGTATTCAAATTGTTCCCACACAGCAGCGAACATGTCTCGAGTTACAGCTTCCACAGCTGCTGTTATGAGATGTCTCAGTCCATTAATTGTTGTTGGTAACAGAGGCACATAAACAGAGACTTTTATAAATGTCCACGAGAAATGGAAATTGAAATGAGCGTTATCGTCATTGGCCGGGAGGCTCTTTGCGGGTCAGGTCCGGCCGCCTTAGTGCACGTCTTATTACATCTGACGCCACATTGGGCGACCTGCGCTCCGGATGGGGATGAAATGATGATGAAGACAGCACAACACCCAGTCCCTGAGCGGAGGAAATCCCCGACCCAGCCGGGAATCCAACCCGGGCCCGTAGGACGTCAATCCATCAGGCTGATCACTCAGCTATCGGGGCGGACACTACATCAAATAATCACACATAGTCAGGTCCGGTGACCTTGGAGGCCAGTAATGTAAGGCTGAATCATTAGGTCCAGTGCGGCCGATCCATCGTTCAGTAATCCTTTGATTTAAAAAATCCCACACTTCCAGATGCCAGTGTGGCGGTGCCCCATCCTGTTTGTAAATCAAGTCGTTCGAATCAGTCTCCAACTGTGGGAATGAAAGTTCTCAATCATATCGAGATATGTGCTTCCTATAACAGTGTTCTTGGCAACGATAAATGGGCCATATATCATTTCCCGTGAAACTGCACAAAACACATCAAATTTTGGAGAGTCCCTCTCATGTTGTACAACTTCATGTGGTTGTTCCACATCCCATATTCTCACCTTATAACAGTTCACCATTCCATTTAAATGAAATGTTGCCTCGTCACTAAACACTAACCGTGGAAGAAAACTGTCATCCTCCATCTCGCAAAGAACGAAATTACAGAACTCCACAAGTTGTTGTTTGTCACCTTCGCAAAGAGCTTGAGCAGCTGAGCTTTGTATGGTTTCATATGTAAACGTCGACGCAGTACACGCCAGACGGACATCAGGGGGCACGTTGAGCTGTCGAGCTGCACCGCAAAAGAATTTTTGAGGACTCCTTGTGAAACTATGGGGGATGCGTTCGACGTCTGTGTCAGGCACTTGGGGACGGCTCGGCGATTTGCCTTTACACAAACAACCTGTTTCTCGGAATTGTTCATGCCATCGTATAAAGGTCTGTGCTGTAGGCGGATCCGCACCATGTTGTTGTTGTTGTTGTGGTCTTCAGTCCTGAGACTGGTTTGATGCAGCTCTCCATGCTACTCTACCCTGTGCAAGCTTATTCATCTCCCAGTACCTACTGCAACCTACATCCTTCTGAATCTGCTTAGTGTATTCATCTCTTGGTCTCCCCCTACGATTTTTACCCTCCACGCTGCCCTCCAATACTAAATTGGTGATCCCTTGATGCCTCAGAACATGTCCTACCAACCGATCCCTTCTTCTGGTCAAGTTGTGCCACAAACTTCTCTTCTCCCCAATCCTATTCAATACTTCCTCATTAGTTATGTGATCTACCCATCTAATCTTCAGCATTCTTCTGTAGCACCACATTTCGAAAGCTTCTATTCTCTTCTTGTCCAAACTATTTATCGTCCATGTTTCACTTCCATACATGGCTACACTCCATACGAATACTTTCAGAAATGACTTCCTGACACTTAAATCAATACTGGATGTTAACAAATTTCTCTTCTTCAGAAACGCTTTCCTTGCCATTGCCAGCCTACATTTTATATCCTCTCTACTTCGACCATCATCAGTTATTTTGCTCCCCAAATAGCAAAACTCCTTTACTACTTCAAGTGCCTCATTTCCTAATCTAATTCCCTCTGCATCACCCGACTTAATTAGACTACATTCCATTATCCTTGTTTTGCTTTTGTTGATGTTCATCTTATATCCTCCTTTCAAGACACTGTCCATTCCATTCAACTGCTCTTCCAAGTCCTTTGCTGTCTCTGACAGAATTACAATGTCATCGGCGAACCTCAAAGTTTTTATTTCTTCTCCATGAATTTTAATACCTACTCCGAATTTTTCTTTTGTTTCCGCACCATACCTAGTAAGAAAGTCACGCTGAAAAGTTGTTACAGACCAGCAGTGCCGAAAATATAAAACACAAAACGCTTTCTGTTGTTCCGACACCATTTTTACTATAATTGAAGTGGGCGCACGCTGCTGCTACCTAGCGGGAACCATATAAGACCCGAGACTTTGTTCCTTCCAACAGTACGTGGTTCACGGAAGCAACTAAACCTATTAACAGACAAATTGTCACAGATATGCCATTAAGGAAGACGAGTATTCCTGCAAATAGTAATGTAACACTAAATGAAGAAGAAATGCTTCGTCTGAAAGTCGTCACCAACTTAGCAGTAAGTTCTACACGTGCAGTAAACATATACCTAAGCGTGGAAGGGGCCGGGAAAGCAGGGCAAAAGTTTCTTGTGTAAGAGTCGCGACGAAATATTCCATACTATGGGTTGATCGATAGATTTTTTAACACACTGTAAAGTCAAGTTAGACTCTCCGGGTAAAGTATTAAGGACCAGGGGACCCATGCGAAACTTTTTCACTTTTACAGTGTAAAATACTGACAGTGTCTGGAAGAAGTGTGATATGGGTAGTCGTGGCACAGTCATACATTACCACACTGGCAGTACCGTATACAGTATAACTGGTGTCAATGAAGCCAGTACTCTAGAATCGCAATATGGCGGCGAGCGCAAAGGACGTGTAAACAGCTGTTTATTTACTGTTAAAACTGTAGTAAGGAATTGGAGAAACTGATATAACTAAGTTACCTAGTTTTGACACAATGGTCAATACATGCCCCGTGTTTCGCTGTAATTTTTCGTACAGTAGACAGTACTTACACGGAAAGAAACATGTCTCAATGCAAGCATAACAAGAAACATCCTATGTACTTTTGCTCTCGTACTGTGACTGAAATGAAAGCCGCACGGGATTAGCCGAGTCATGGACTGTGAGGCTGGTCCCGGCGGAGGTTCGAGTCCTCCCTCGGGCATGGGTGTGTGTGTGTGTGTGTGTGTGTGTGTTTGTCCTTAGGATAATTTAGGTTAAGTAGTGTCTAAGCTTAGGGACTGGTGACCTTAGCAGTTAAGTCCCATAAGATTCCACAAACATTTGAACTGAAATGAAGTCCCATGCTTCTTGACAGAGCGTAGGGAACGATGCGGGAGACCCGCAGCGCCGTACTAGGCAAGGTCCTAGTGGAGGTGGTTTGCCGTTGCCTTCCCCCGACCGTAATGAATATGAATGATGATGGTGAAGACGACACCGCAATACCCAGTCATCTCGGGGCAGGATTAAATCCCTGACTCCGCCGGGAATCGAAACCGGGACCCGCGTCTTCGGTAACCAATAACGCTACCGCAAAATCATTAGCGGCGGACTCTCGTACTGTACGTAAGCCTAAATAGTTATCATTAAAGTTTGT
The DNA here is from genome assembly GCF_021461385.2 of Schistocerca piceifrons. Taxonomy (NCBI): domain Eukaryota; kingdom Metazoa; phylum Arthropoda; class Insecta; order Orthoptera; family Acrididae; genus Schistocerca; species Schistocerca piceifrons. The sequence goes on along the minus strand of NC_060140.1, from coordinate 844,231,375 downwards.
CTCATCTCCAATACCGGCAGTGTTTAGATAGTTATTTTATGGTATTTAATAAATCCAGAAAAGACGTAGCTTAATGGTGTGTTTCTAACCAGTTTTGATCAACTTGAGCTTTTCTTCGGCTAGTATGCTCGTTGTAAAAGTGCTCCTACGAGTAGAATGTGGTATTTGTTGTTGATAACAAGTGTCCTTATTCATCTGAGCATTCTTACGAAAACTACAGTCTGTTTCAAATGTGTGTATATGTAACTTGATATTCTCCTGATGACACGATTCTACTATGTAACTCACTAGTGCACAAATATTTGATTAACTCCAGAACTTGTTTGGACTACCTAGTGAGGCTCATTTCGTTTCAGAAAATCGTAGCAGTACCATACACATACTTCTTGATGCCTCCATCTTACCCCATCAAACGTCATACCTCAGTAGCTAAAAGATGCGCCTTTGCCAGTCTAGTAATGTATGTGAGCTGTGGGAATGAAGAGAATACATCGTCGGCAAGTGAAATTACAATGAACTCCAGACCTCTTCGAGAGCTGCAAGATCACAAATGGTATCTGTACAGATAGTACCTTCATATCTTTGACAAGTGTTTTACACTACAACTGGGCCCATGCTAGACGCTTTCACAATTCAACCAAGTAAGTTTAAAGTTTACTCACCTGTTAGCGATATTACCCCCGCTACGTTCACGTATTTGAGCTGTAATTATTTCCTTTTTGTTCCACTCTGATGACGCGCTAACTGCATTCAACGCCTAGCTGGAATTAACAAGCAATTACATAGCAGGAACAGAGACTGTTCATGCATTCAAATTAGTATTTTGTGCTTGGTTGGCTTATTAGAGGGAGGGGACCAAACAGCAAGGTCTTCGGTCCCATCGGATTGGGAAAGGATGCAGATGGAAGTCGGCCGTGCCCTTTCAAAGGAACCATCCCGGCATTTGCCTGAAGCGATTTAGGGAAATCACGGAAAACCTAAATCAGGATGGCCGGACGCGGGTTTGAATCGTCGTCTTCCCGAATGCGAGCCCACTGTGCTAACTGCTGCGCCACCTCGCTCGGTAGTATTTTGTGCCTTTCACTTATCTGGCGGATCGTGCAGCGGCTTTCTCATTCGGAAATCGCGTTTGAACGTTGTTAGTCAGTGAGAAGATCGTTTTATGACTCGAGCTGCTCGCATTGGTCAGGGTCCTTCAACTGCCATGCGAATGTGGAATCGATGGGTTCAGGAGACCCATACACAACCACACGCAGAATATCAACGATCCCACGCGACTATCGCCCGAGAGGACAGTGAAATCTCTTTTTTGGCCATAGAGGACGATACAGGAATGGGCTTGTTTGCAGCAAGACTTTGATACAGACAGATGACAGTACAAAGACGTCTGGTGCATCGCAGCTTCCACTGCTGCGTCTTCCCTCTGCTTAGTGGAAGACAGAGGTGCGGCGACAGTGGTCCAATAACGGCAGCTCTGAACACAGGACTGACGTGGCCTTCTCAGGCGAGTACCGGTTCTAAGTGAAGCATCCCGATGAACGTACCCAAGCATGCGGGCCCCAGTGCCAGTGAACGTTAACAGACTGCGGTTTTTATTGTCACACGGGACCAGCATCGGGCGCGATAGTGTAGAGTATCATGGATACACAGGACCGTTACCTCTGCTTTGCACAGTCAGTAGTTTGGACAGCAGCTCTTGCGCTTCTGACGTGTTAGGGCCGTTGGCTGTGCTCTATCTTCCAGTTCTTCGTGTCGTTATCCTTCTGGTGTTTCTTCCGTTTGGGTTGTAGAAATATAATTTAAACTGTTTCCACATTCCCAATCCTGAGTGCAAAAGGATAACTCATCTCCGACTCGGGTGAAACTATCCACATCCATTCATGATAGAAGCTGAAAAGGATGGAAAACTTCCGTTTTTAAATGTCTTGGTCTGCAAGAGGAATGATGGGACATGATAACCTACTGTTTATCGTAAGCCCACGCGTATGGTTCAATATCTTCATGCATGTCATCCATCACATCAATGCAAAGGGATCCTACGTACATTGGTAAAAAGAGCTTACGCCATCTCGGATGCAGATAGTTTGAAACAAGAACTGGATAATCTAAAAGCTGTTATGCTGACAATCAGATCCGTCAATGCTCTACAGATTGGACCTTCGCGGGAACCAACAGGAGATACAAGCAAATCGTTGGCATTCCTGCCTTTTGCGGGGAGCATATCTTCAAAAACAGGAAGAATTTTAAAGAAATTTAGTATTACAACTCTATTCCATCCGCCAGCTAAGACCAGAGCTCTGCTGGGATAATTGGAGTTTGAGAAAGCCCGGGGTCTACAAGATTGCCTGCCATTGCGGGGAAGCCTATATTGGACAAACGATTCATACGGTCCAAGATCGTTGCATGGAGCATCATCGCCACAAGCGTTTATTTCAGCCAGAAAAATATGCAGAAAAATCCATGTCTTACTGAAGGACATATAATGTTATGCGATGAGCCACAAGTGGTTGCCCCTATGTTGTGGGACTGGAACTGTGTAGTGAAAGAAGCCATTGAAACCCGGCTGTCTGATAATATTATAAACAGAGATAAGGGGTATCCTTTCAGTAAGAATTGGAACCTTGTTCTGTTTGACATTAAGAAACAACGGTTCTTGTTTCGGTCATTAAAAACTCTCAGTAGTGTTTGATATTGATTCATCGTTTCCGCGAACTTTCACCAACGGTGCGCTGCTGTGTCTGTCGCTAGAGGGCAGTTATTTTCGCTACGCACTATGGACCCGCGGTCGGTGTATAAGGGAGCCACCGCGTTTGATTTCAGTTCCGGCGCGGGACAGTGCGACGGCCTACTCACATGAAGATGACGGCCAAATGGGCCACCGAAATATTGTGCCCAGATGATATGTTCCTGCTGGAGATCAGACATGAATACAAGCAATTATTGCGCCGGGAAAGCTTACGGAGCCACAACAAGGGCCTAATATTCAAATCTGCGAAAAAGCGGAAAAGCGGAACGAATATTTAATTGAAATTGTCAGTGCGTCGCCTCTGGATTATGCCTGACAGCGTGCTTAGATATATTTCTCCCTACACGAAACCTAGAATTCAAGTTCTCAGAGATTCTTCACTTTCAAAGAATAATTTCTTGTTTCGGTTTAAGTAAATATTTTCAAACGAATTAAATGTTGCACTGTAAATCATTCTTCAAACCAATAACCACATTGCTAATCAAGCGACTAACCTCAGGCTACCAATAAGAATAAATAAATGTTGAAACACACTTGGAATATATTCTCAACTAAATATTACACACACTGCTCCTTATATTTTTCGTATCTATCCTTTACGTATTCAATTAACCCAAACATTGGCTTCTGTAGAGGCCCTGGCCTGCTGCTACACAAGAGCCTTGCGCCACGCAGAAAATTATACGAGACAAAGACAGGCGTTTGAAGTAGTTAATTTCATTTCTTGACTGGCGGCAGTGGCATCCCACCACTTCTTGGCTGCTGCTGCATGGTCGTCCTGGTGTCACCACATACGGAGGCGTGGCATGGTACTTCTTTCCCAGGCGCTTCCGGCTACTGTGCGGCGTCGCAACACAATTATTTATAGAACATTTTTAATACAAATTAATATGCGATTAATTCACCATCAACTTTTCTTTTCACTTCTCTCATCTTTATTGTTTATCAGAGGATTTTTTATGGACAACATATTTGTATGGAGATAAACAGCGATCAATTTACTTATAATCAACTATTCAAAATGACAGTCACAATCGCATTATTTATTTTGCCACCAACCGGTTTCAACACGCGATGGGGTCATCTTCAGGGCAATTTACACTGTACAGTTATAATATTAGTAAGTAATCATGTACATAATCTACAGAAATTAGTCAGAGTTACATAAATAAACAGATTTTTATACCCATTTGGTCGCTCGCTGGAGTCGTCACCCTGCCTGTGCTTGATACGGGCAAGTCTTCAGGTCCAGATTGTATACCGATTAGGTTCCTTTCAGATTACGCTGATACAATAGCTCCCTACTAAGCAATCATATACAACCGCTCGCTCACCGATAGATCTGTACCTGCAGATTGGAAAATTGCGCAGGTCGCACCAGTGTTTAAGAAGGGTAGTAGGAGTAATCCATCGAACTACAGAACTATATCATTGACGTCGGTTTGCAGTAGGTTTTTGGAGCATATACTGTATTCAAACATTATGAATCACCTCGAAGGGAACGATCTATTGATACGTAAACAGCATGGTTTCAGAAAACATCGTTCTCGTGCAACGCAGCTAGCTCTTTATTCGCACGAAGTAATGGTCGCTATCGACAGGGGATCTCAAGTTGATTCCGTATTTTTAGATTTCCGGAAAGCTATTGACACCGTTCCTCACAAGCGACTTCTAATCAAGCTGCGGGCCTATGGGGTATCGTCTCAGTTGTGCGCCTGGATTCGTGATTTCCTGTCAGGAAGGTCGCAGTTCGTAGTAATAGACGGCAAATCATCGAGTAAAATTGAAGTGATATCAGGTGTTCCCCATGGAAGCGTCCTGGGACCTCTGCTGTTCCTGATCTCTATAAATGACCTGGGTGACAATCTGAGCAGTTCTCTTAGGTTGTTCGCGGATGATGCTGTAATCTACTGTCCAGTAAGGTCATCCGAAGACCAGTATCAGTTGCAAAGCGATTTAGAAAAGATTGCTGTATGGTGTGGCAGGTGGCAGTTGACGCTGAGTAACGAAAAGTGTGAGGTGATCCACATGTTACAAAAGAAATCCGTTGGAATTCGATTACTCGATAAATAGTACAATTCTCAAGGCTGTCAATTCAACTAAGTACCTGGGTGTAAAAATTACGAACAACTTCAGTTGGAAAGACCACATAGATAACATTGTGGGGAAGGCGAGCCAAAGGTTGCGTTTCATTGGCAGGACACTTACAAGATGCAACAAGTCCACTAAAGAGACAGCTTACACTACACTCGTTCGTCCTCTGTTAGAATATTGCTGCGCCGTGTGGGATCCTTACCAGGTGGGATTGACGGAGGACATCGAAAGGGTGCAAGAAAGGGCAGCTCGTTTTGTATTATCACGTAATAGGGGAGAGAGTGTGGCAGATATGATACGCGAGTTGGGATGGAAGTCATTAAAGCAAAGACGTTTTTCGTCGCGGCGAGATCTATTTACGAAATTTCAGTCACCAACTTTCTCTTCCGAATGCGAAAATATTTTGTTGAGTCCAAACTACATAGGTAGGAATGATCACCAAAATAAAATAAGAGAAATCAGAGCTCGAACAGAAAGGTTTAGGTGTTCGTTTTTCCCGCGCGCTGTTCGGGAGTGGAATGGTAGGGAGATAGTATGCCTGTGGCTCGATGAATCCTCTGCCAAGCACTTAAATGTGAATTGCAGAGTAATCATGTAGATGTAGATGTAGATGTAGATGTAGATGTATGCATGGTTGGTTCTCTGCATGAACTTAAATAACGGCCAACAACACGTGGGCAGACGGTAAACGCCCTCCACGGTGACCAACGGTAGTTACATGCTTAAGCAAAAAATCGTAAATTTTAAAGTTTGTTCCAGTTGTAATATAAAACATAATACATAATAATAATAAATATAGCAGCAGCAGAAGACCACATGGATTGACAAAAATATGGTGGAAGAATGGTTATGGTACGCCGTTACCATAACTTCGAACGCCACACAAAGATGGTATTACAGCAGAAGACTCATACGAAGCGTCTACCATGACGACAGAGTCCCAACCACACAGGCTAGGGGGCGCTTGATATATACTATCGCCCATGGCAACGGTGTCCCTACCACAAAAGATAAAAGGCTCTGCTCTATCCACAAATGATGTGAAACATGAATGGGACAACAGTTACCTGAATTTTAAATAATTGTAAATTTCTCGAAGTCTAATTAGCTATATTTACTACTATTTTTATCATGTTTTATATTACAACTGGAACAAATTTTAAAATTTAGGATTTCTTGCTTAAACATATAACTACCGTTGGTCACCGTGGAGGGCGTTTACCGTCTGCCCACGTGTTAGTCGTTATTTAAGCTCATGCAGAGAGCCAACTATGCATAGTTACCAACCGTACACAGGCAGGGTGACGACTCCAGCGAGCAACCAAATCGGTATAAAAATCTGTTTATTTATGTAACTTTGCCTAATTGCTAGTAGATTACGTACATGATTACTTACAAATATTATAACTTTACAGTGTAAATTGCCCTGAAGATGACCCCATCGCAGGTTGAAACCGGTTGGCGGAAAAATAAATAATGCGATTGTGACTGTCATTTTGAGTAATTGATTTATCAGAGGGATTAAAGAAGGTGTATGAATGGTCGGCCTCGGTGAACTATTATATGTTTCAGCAAGATAATGTAAGATCGCATTCTGCCCGTGCTGCCCCGACCTATCTCGATACAGAGTGTGGCCGACATCTGGCCTGGCCAGCATATTCTGCAGATCTTTCTTCCACTAAAAGCATCTGGTCACGGGTAGTGTAGAGACTAACACTCAAATTACGTCAGCCATTATGACTGTTGAACTCTGGCACAGTGTCGAAGCTACACAGAATGACGTACTCGTATCTGTCATCAAGGGACAGTTGGACTCTATGCCTGACCGAGCTACAGTCATTCTTGCTGCTACAGGTGACAGTTTTATGTACAGAACTGTATACACTACTGGCCATTAAAATTGCTACACCAAAAGGAAATGCAGATGATAAACGGGTATTCATTGGACAAATATATTATACTAGAACTGACATGTAATTACATTTTCACGCAATTTGGCTGCATAGATCCTGAGAAATCAGTACCCAGAACAACCACCACTGGCCGTAATAACGGCCTTGATACGCCTGGGCATTGAGTCAAACAGAGCTTGGATGACGTGTACAGGTACAGCTGCCTATGCAGCTTCAACATGATACCACAGTTCATCAAGAGTAGTGACTGGCGTTTTGTGACGAACCAGTTGTTCGGCCACCATTGACCAGATGTTTTCAATTGGTGAGACATCTGGAGAATGTGCTGGCCAGGGTAGCAGTCAAACATTTTCTGTATCCAGAAAGGCCCGTACTAGACCTTCAACATGCGGTCGTGCATTATCCTGCTGAAATGTAGGGTTTCGCAGGAATCGAATGAAGGGTAGACCCACGGGTCGTAACACATCTGAAATGTAACGTCCACTGTTCAAAGTGCCGTCAATGCGAACAAGATGTGACCGAGAGTTGTAACCAATGGCACACCATACCATCACGCCGGGTGATACACCAGTATGGCGATGACGAATACACGCTTCCAATGTGCGTTCACTGCGATGTCGCCGAACACGGATGCGACCATCATGATGCTGTAAACATAACCTGGATTTATCCGAAAAAATGACGTTTGGCCATTCGTGCAACCAGGTTCGTCGTTGAGTACACTATCGCAGGTCCTGTCTGTGATGCAGCGCCAAGGGTAACCGCAGCCATGGCCTCCGAACTGATAGCCCATGCTGCTGCAAACGTCGTCGAACTGTTCGTGCAGATGGTTGTTGTCTTGCAAACGTCCCCGTCTGTTGACTAAGGGATCGAGACGTGGCTGCACGATCCGTTACAGCCATACGGATAAGATGCCTGTCATCTCGACTACTAGTGATACGAGGCCGTTGGGATCCCGCTCGGCGTTCCGTATTACCCTCCTGAACCCACCGATTCCATATTCTGCTAACAGTCATTGGATCTCGACCAGCGCGAGCAGCAATGTCGCGATACGATAAACCGCAATCGCAATAGGCTACCATCCGACCTTTATCAAAGTCGGAAACGTGATGGTACTCATTTCTCCTCCTTACACGAGGCATCACGACAACGTTTCACCAGGCGTCGCCGGTCAACTGCTGTTTGTGTATGAGAAATTGGTTGGAAACTTTCCTCATGTCAGCACGTTGTAGGTGTCGCCACCGGCGCCAACCTTGTGTGAATGCTCTGAAAAGCTAATCATTTGCATATCACAGCATCTTCTTCCTGTCAGTTAAATTTCGCTTCTGTAGCACGTCATCTTCGTGGTGTAGCAATTTTAATGGCCAGTAGTGTATATCCCCGAAATCCCGTACAAATCTAACCACGTATTCTTACTACTGTTCTGCGCACGCCCAATAAGCAATAAGTAGTTATTCGCTTTCAGTTGATTTTTTTTTTTTTTTTTTTTTTTTTTTTTGTCATCAGTCTACTGACTGGTTTGATGCGGCCCGCCACGAATTTCTTTCCTGTGCTAACCTCTTCATCTCAGAGTAGCACTTGCAACCTACGTCCTCAATTATTTGGTTGACGTATTCCAATCTCTGTCTTCCTCTACAGCTTTTGCCCTCTACAGCTCCCTCTAGTACCATGGAAGTCATTCCCTCATGTCTTAGCAGATGTCCTATCATCCTGTCCCTTCTCCTTATCAGTGTTTTCCACATATTCCTTTCCTCTCCGATTCTGCATAGTTATGGTGTTGCAATTTTAACAACTAGCAATGTTCATCACACCAGTCAACATGGTACGCACATCTGAACACCTGGTGCTTCATAACAATTTGGATAGAGGTATCCATCCACTTGGAGCTTGGCAGACCAGCGATGAAGGATTTTCCTTGTCTCCTTGCAGGATGTCGCCACCGACCACGTCGTATATCCGCCGAGGTTGGTGGCGCGTGCCAGCCGTGTTGATACCTCTGTTGTTACTGTTGATCGTCAGCTACAATTTAGGAGACACCACAGAGACCATCACTGCGTTCGTCAGGTCGCCCCAAATAAAGGTCAGTTCCTTCATGTTGCTTCCATACTTCTGCAAATATTAGCGTCAGCTGTTAAATATTTTATTGTAAAGAGTTAAAACTATTTGTCCTCTTCCTGTTTTGTCACCAGCCATCTATGTTTACCGTCTTTTGTCTCTTCACTATCAATTGCGAAGTTTTGAGACGTCATCATCAGGGGCTTTACGTTAGTAATCAATGCTGTGTACGACCGTAAGTAAAGGGGTAGGGGGCCGGCCGCTGTGGCCGAGCAGCTCTAGGCGCTTCAGTCTGGAACAGCGCTGCTGCTATGGTCGCAGGTTCGAATCCTGCCTCGGGCATGGATGTGTGTGATGCCCTTAGGTTACTTAGGTTTAAGTAGTTTTAAGTCTAGAGGACTGATGACCTCAGATGTTCCTTGTCTCCTTGCAGGATGCCGCCACCGACCACGTCGTATATTCGCCGAGGCGGGTGGCGCGTGGCAGCCGTGTTGATACCATCACTGCGTTCGTCAGGTCGCCCCAAATAAAGATCAGTTCCTTCATGTTGCTTCCATACTTCTGCAAATATTAGCGTCAGCTGTTAAACATAATGCTTAGAGCCATTTGAAAGGGGATGGGCAAAATAATGGTAACAGTGTTAGTAATGGGATGGTTGTGTTTGCCGATCAACAACGCAGGTAAGGCACGTGTCGTGCTGGATTATGCTTGTTCAGTACGGACTAGGCAACAGTGCAGGTTGTTTACGAGTAGTGCACACTTCGTATCTGCATTTAGAAGCCGAGATCGACGTACAATGAAAGACCTAACAGAGTTCCAAAGCGGGCAGATTGTGGGGACCCCATTAGCTGCAGCATCAGTAATCAAGACGGCCAACTTATTGAATGTTTCAAGAGCAACTGTTTCAACAGTCGTGACAGCCTACACAAAACATGCAAAGACACCATCGTGTAAACGTAATAGTAATAATGACAGAGATAGTCGTATGCTGACACGAATTGTGCCAAAACAACACAAAACCATGGCGGCTAAAGTGACTTCAGAGCTCAATATCCATCTTCGAGACCCTGTATCTGTCGACACTGTTCGCCGAGAACTCCATAAAGCGAATGTTTATGGACGGCCTGCTACACCGAAACGATAAGTGGCGACAACCAACGCAAAGAAGCGTAAGACATGGTGTCAGGAGCATAAATCCTGGACGGATGGTCAGTGGAAACATGACATATGGTCCGACGAGTCAAGGTTTCCGTTATTTCCAACATCGCGGCGGGTTTACGCCTGGAGAACGCTAAACGAAGCTTACAAGCCTGATTGCTTCATTCCAGCTGTTAAGCGTGGAAGTGGATGTGTGATACTGTCAGCAGCCATATGATGGTATACTGCTAGTCACATCATTACTGCCAAAGTTTATGTAAATATTTTAGATGACCAGGCGAACCCTATGATGGAAATGTTGTTTCCCAACAGTAATCCCATATTTCAGGACGATAATCCACCCATTCACATAGTCAGGACAGTGCAATCGCGGTATGAGGAGCATGCAACTGAACTGCAGCAACTTCCCTGGCCAGCATAGCCCACAGACTCGAAAATTATCCAACCCTTGTGATCGGTATCGGAGCGTAGACTCCGGAACAGATATCCGCCTCCCTTTTCGCTACAGGAGTCAGAAAAGGCTCTGATCGAAGAGTGGCCTAACATTCTATTGGAGACTATACAGTTATTCATTATATGCCAGTATTCCAAGAAGAATTGCAGCTGTATTACGGGAAAATGGAGGTCCAACCCCTTGTTAATAAACCATTCCCAAGTAAGTACAGGTGTTCCCATTATTTTGCCTATCCCCTGTAGATCCGATTAATGTAATCCAGAATCGTATGGCGTAGTCACCACACGACTCAGTGAGTCGTGGATGCTGCATTAAAGATACCGGATATACTTGTGGTGCTAGTCATCGATTACTAACCTAAAGCACCCAAAGAGGAACTCTATGATCTTCTAAATCGGTAGCAAGCAGACAAAAAAGGAAGATAACAAGCAGTCCTTATTCTCCATAGTATAAATTCAGTTCCTTCTCGAATCTATTTGTGTTCAAAAGGTTGAGTACCCTTTATTTATTTTTTAAACCTTTTTTCACCAGTCCTGTGACTGATTTGAAGTGTCTCACAACGGCTACCTGTCCTACGCAAATCTCGTCAATCAGAGCAGCACCTACGCCGAACATCCTCAATTACACTCCTGGAAATGGAAAAAAGAACACATTGACACCGGTGTGTCAGACCCACCATACTTGCTCCGGCCACTGCGAGAGGGCTGTACAAGCAATGATCACACGCACGACACAGCGGACACACCAGGAACCGCGGTGTTGGCCGTCGAATGGCGCTAGCTGCGCAGCATTTGTGCACCGCTGCCGTCAGTGTCAGCCAGTTTGCCGTGGCATACGGAGCTCCATCGCAGTCTTTAACACTGGTAGCATGCCGCGACAGCGTGGACGTGAACCGTATGTGCAGTTGACGGACTTTGAGCGAGGGCGTATAGTGGGCATGCGGGAGGCCGGGTGGACGTACCGCCGAATTGCTCAACACGTGGGGCGTGAGGTCTCCACAGTACATCGATGTTGTCGCCAGTGGTCGGCGGAAGGTGCACGTGCCCGTCGACCTGGGACCGGACCGCAGCGACGCACGGATGCACGCCAAGACCGTAGGATCCTACGCAGTGCCGTAGGGGACCGCACCGCCACTTCCCAGCAAATTAGGGACACTGTTGCTCCTGGGGTATCGGCGAGGACCATTCGCAACCGTCTCCATGAAGCTGGGCTACGGTCCCGCACACCGTTAGGCCGTCTTCCGCTCACGCCCCAACATCGTGCAGCCCGCCTCCAGTGGTGTCGCGACAGGCGTGGATGGTGGGACGAATGGAGACGTGTCGTCTTCAGCGATGAGAGTCGCTTCTGCCTTGGTGCCAATGATGGTCGTATGCGTGTTTGGCGCCGTGCAGGTGAGCGCCACAATCAGGACTGCATACGACCGAGGCACACAGGGCCAACACCCGGCATCATGGTGTGGGGAGCGATCTCCTACACTGGCCGTACACCACTGGTGATCGTCGAGGGGACACTGAATAGTGCACGGTACATCCAAACCGTCATCGAACCCATCGTTCTACCATTCCTAGACCGGCAGGGGAACTTGTTGTTCCAACAGGACAATGCACGTCCGCATGTATCCCGTGCCACCCAACGTGCTCTAGAAGGTGTAAGTCAACTACCCTGGCCAGCAAGATCTCCGGATCTGTCCCCCATTGAGCATGTTTGGGACTGGATGAAGCGTCGTCTCACGCGGTCTGCACGTCCAGCACGAACGCTGGTCCAACTGAGGCGCCAGGTGGAAATGGCATGGCAAGCCGTTCCACAGGACTACATTCAGCATCTCTACGATCGTCTCCATGGGAGAATAGCAGCCTGCATTGCTGCGAAAGGTGGATATACACTGTACTAGTGCCGACATTGTGCATGCTCTGTTGCCTGTGTCTATGTGCCTGTGGTTCTGTCAGTGTGATCATGTGATGTATCTGACCCCAGGAATGTGTCAATAAAGTTTCCCCTTCCTGGGACAATGAATTCACGGTGTTCTTATTTCAATTTCCAGGAGTGTATTTGTTGGATGTGCTCCAAACGCTTTTCTCCCGTACGTTCTTTACCCTTCTCGAACTCATTCTAGCGCGACGGAAGTTATTCCCTAATATGTTAAAACACTGTCGGGCGGCGGGTAACAATCAAATGATCGTTACTTTGTTATGTCATTATGAAAAGACTAAGAGTCTGTGCGTGCTTTCCACGTACCTTCGCCATCTACAAGTGCCTGAAAATTATTTTCGCCGTCAGCCAAAATGCGATGGAGAACATACTGACCATAGTTTCCAGTCTGCAAGTCCCCATTACTCTTTGTGTTTACTGAAATACAATATTGCTATTTTCTCAGCGGGATCGTCAGCTATGACTGTAAATAAAATTTTTGAGTTTTACCTGATTGATATATTCTGTAAACGTTCACATGCACAAAATATAAGTCTTAATATTGTAACTAATATCCCTATCGAAAACAGCACTATTAACGGTTCAGAGGTGATCTCTATGGGAAGTTCCAAATAAATTGGTCTATCGCCCTGACGTCTAACCACCAAAAGTTATTTGCTCGTCTTAAAAGTGGAAAATAATCTCGCCACTTGCCACGTGGTTTTGTCAACATAACGGGCGACACACTAAAAGGTACTCCCGTGAAATCAAAGATGGTGCACAGTACTTGCGTGTTCACTTCCTACTTTTACCGAAAACGCATTCAATACTACCCAGCTGCGACGTCATCCGAGGCACAACATACGTGGGCATTTGACTGACGTGGACAATTTGATATCTTGGTGCAAAGCGTCTCCTCGTATTGCATCTCTAGCTGTATTTATATAGGAGTGCAGCGGACCGCCAAATGGAACATCTGCTATCAACTGCCCTAGGTGTAGGTAGAAGTATCTAAATGGCCCCTTTCTTGGAAATGTATTAATTAATAACTCTGTCGTTTAACAATTTACAATCTCCTTAATTTTCATATCTGACCACCCATGCATGTGCCACACCACAACATCGGCAACTACGACTGAAATGGGCACGTGATCATTGACCCTGGATGTTGGTGCAGTGGCAGGGCGTTGCTTGGTCAGATGAATCCCGATGCTTTTTCATGACGCCGATAGGAGGACGCGAATTCGTCGTCTTCCAGGGTGAGAGTTCCTCAACATCCGTACAGCAGGACGGAAACAAGCTGGCGGCGGCTCCATTATGCTCTGGGGAACACTCACGTGGGCGTCCACGGGTCCAGTAGGCCTTGCATAAGGGGCCACGATGATCGACGAGTATTGTACCGAGGTTGCAGACCACGTACACCCCTTCATGACGATTATGTTTTCTGATGTCAATGGTATGTTCCGACAAGATAATGTGTCATGTCACAGTGGTGAGTTACAATTGATGTGCTGGCCCCACAACTCGCCACATCTGGGTTGTGACTGAATGTGGATTCAAGAGCTGATCGCCTTCCTCTCGCATATTTATGGAAATTGGGCAGCTAGTGTGTGCAGATATGGTGCCAACTCCCTTCAGTGACCTACCAAGGCATCATTGCTTCCATGCCACGATTCGTTGCTGCTACAATTCGTGCCCATGATGCGGACATACTCAGTATTATGTAGGTAGTCTTACTGTTCTTGCTGATCGGTGTACATATGGTCAGTGTCATCACCATTTACAGGCAACCATAATTGCAGTAATATGTCATATTTAACATCTTGTGCTTTATGTATTATAGGAAACAGGAGCCTGCATGGACGGTGTGGTGACAGCGCAGCCTGGTGGCAGACTGGGGAACCTGCTGGTGGAGTATGCATGCTCCGCCATTTTGGCGAACCGGCACCACCTACGGCTGGCCATGCCTGCCAGGATCCTCGAGCCACTGTCTGCCATCTTCCACAACCTCAGTGCAGAACCGTTGGGACGAGTTTTGCAGCAGCCGCCATGTGAAGGAAACCTCACAGAGGAGGGATTCCTGGATGACCCGAAGCACCAGCTCCTGACGTGGGGATCCGTAGAGGAGACACTGAGCCACCTGAGAAGCAAACACTTGCCACTCATTTTCAAGTACGTTAAATAAAGTGCCTTCCTATACAGTGTGGTTCGCAGATATTTATAAGGCTTGCCTCAAGTGTAGGGACTACAATGTATCCCTCGTGAGTTCAACTCTTGTGTAAACTATACTCTTTTCACTCTGACCAGGCAGCTCAAGGTCACGTGCCTTTTTGTCCACTCTACACGCTCCCCTCTACTTCCTTGCAAGAACACGATACAGTCAACAGCTTTTGGTGCATAAGCAAGGTACCAACAAGAATAAGCATCGTCGGTGTGTAGAATTAATTCATTACATTTTAGTGAACTTTGTTTCGCATACTAATAAAGGGAAAGAAAAGGAAAAGTTTAAATTAAACCTATCAATGGAAATCATAGCAGGCGGACATCATCTTCACTGCGTAGTCACTGCAATTGTGGTCACTGTCTTCACGTAGACTTATTACAATCTTCTGAATGCATTCATCTCGAAGTTCTTCCTTCACGAATTCTTCTTCCTGCAGTCGCTCCACATGGGCAATACATTTCTGCCAATCTTCTGTTGTTTCGTGTTTAATGGCGTCCTTCAATAATTTTCTCTCTTCTCTATATTTCAATGCACAATTCTTGTCTGCTACTTCTCACTTTATCTTAGCCCATGTCAGTTCAATGAGATTATACTGACAGGAAGCCATATTACTTCATGTCCCAGTTCTGCAGCTAGATCAAATGGCTCTGAGCACTATGGGACTCAACTTCTGAGGTCATTAGTCCCCTAGAACTTAGAACTAATTAAACCTAACTAACCTAAGGACATCACAAACATCCATGCCCGAGGCAGGATTCGAACCTGCGACCGTAGCGGTCTTGCGGTTCCAGACTGCAGCGCCTTTAACCGCACGGCCACTTCGGCCGGCTGCAGCTAGATCATCAGATTCATAACTTCTCCCGAACAGGCCATGAAGGCCCAACGGTACAGACCGGCCACCGTGTCATCATCCCCAGTCCACATGCGTCACTGGATGCAGATATGGAGGGGCATGTGGTCAGTACACCCCTCTCCTGGCCGTATGTCAGTTTCCGAGACCGGAGCCGCTGCTTCTCAATCAAGTAGCTCCGCAGTTTACCTCACAAGGGATGAGTGCACCTAGCTTACCAACAGCACTTGGCAGACTGGATGGTCACCCATCCAAGTGCTAGCCCAGCCCGGCAGCACTTATCTTCGGTGTTCTGACGGGAACCGGTGTTACCAAAGCGGCAAGGCCAATGGCTCATCAAGCTCATATCGCCTACAAATGCAGCTGCGATGCCTAACAAGGAAATCAATTCGCCCATCATGTGTGTGGGATCATGGGGTATGCTTTTGCTCTGCAGACATTCCAAAATGTCAGCTTTATTGGAATTTGTGTTGGGAATTTTTTCGTTAAGCATGGAACGATAGTTTGCATTGTTCATGACTATCACACACCCTTCTTCCAGGCTTTGAAGGAGATCGGTGAACCATTCCCCAAATACTACATTATTCATCTCTTGATGATAATCAGCACTGCTTTTAGACTGAAACACCAATTCCGCCCCTCTATGAAAAGGTATTTGGCCGATCGGGCATGGCAGATTATCAGACATGGTCCTTTACCTAAAAGGACCTTTAGACCACAGTTTCTCTTAGAATCCTGCCAGATAATAGTTTTTTAAGTGTTGGGTATTCACTATTACCATAAAATTCGTGATCTGAGCAATGGATTACGTCTTTCTGGAAATAATCCAACCCTATGACAGGTTTTTGGTGTGCAATGTTTTTTACTTTGCCCTAGGTCATCTTCATTTTCGATTACACTTTTATTGGATTCCTCAGAGATACGTTGCACTATTCTTGCCGAGACCTGACATGCTATCTCTCAAAAAACCAAAAACCTATTCCTTGGCAGTTTTCCAGCGCTTTGAAGAAATTAAACACGTTATGCCCAGTGTCCTTAGACTGGCGCCCAATACCTCTCAGGCTCAACATCATGCACAGTTTGAATGTAAACGCATAGATTCACTCACGCACTTTTGTTGTATAACTGCAGAAGGCATGGTTACTGCACTGGAAGAGAGTGCAAAAGCTGCTGTGGAGGGATGGTCGCGTGAGGTGGGGAGAGCGGGACAAATGACCTTGAGCTGTCTGACCGGAGTGAGAAGAGTATAGAGAACACTCACATTACTCATCGTCCTCCACGCTCATCGACTGGGAGTTGTAAGGTCTATGGAAGTATACCCTATTCATGACTTGTTTCTTTTCCTTTTGTTATGTCTGTAAAAATGCAAGCATCCTTCCTCAATAATTACTTTTGTTTACTTTCTCAGGAAGAACAATTACTTCTCGACTATTACAATTGAATATTATTTTGATAAAATACTCTCGAGCTGCCAGCGGCGTCAAGTGGTTCAATATCCACGAGCTTCTAGCCGAGTACTCCTCGGCCGTTGTCGATTGGTGACTGTCTTTTGGTTTCTCTACAGCCGCACTGCCTTCTGTGACGCCACTGATGCTCGATCCAGCGCCAAATAAAGCAATGTATCCGTTGTCGCTCGCTGCGCCCGCTTCAACCTTCCGCCGTGCTTAGCTGCAGGAAGCCACCTTTACTGAGGATGTTGTCATAGATTGTTATCTCGATCGCTTCTATTATTACTCAACCCCAGAAACTACTCGTATTTGTCCGTTAATTAAAGGCGTTTCGCCGAATGTAATACGATTTCCATTTTCTAGAGAGTACTCTGATACCACTGATTTTTTATAGTACTCGAGGGGAAAATATCTCTCTCGTTCTAGGCAACGCTGTTCAATAGAACTCACAGTCTGTCCGACATAAAGCTGCCCACACCAACACAGTATTTAACACTGAAGGGCCAAAAAACAGGTATGTCTGCATAATATCGTGTAGCGCCCCCGGGAGCACGCAGAGGTGCCGCAACACGACGTGGCATGGACTTGACTAATGTCTGAAGTAGTGCTGGAGGGAACTGACACCATGAATCCTGCAGGGCTGTCAATCTGTAAGAGTACAAGGGGGTAGAGATCTCTGAACAGCACAATGCGAGGCATCCCAGATATGCAAATAATATTCATGTCTGTAAGTGTTTAAACTTAGAAGAGCGTTCCTGGAGCTACTCTGTGGCAACTCTGGACGTGTGGGGTGTCGCATTGTCCTACTGGGATTGCTCAAGTCAGTCAGAATGCGCAATGGACATGAATGGATGCAGGTGACTAGATGGGATGCTTACCTATGTGTCATCTGCCAAAGTCGTATCTAGACATATCAGAGGTCCCATATCACTCCAACTGCACACGCCCCATACCATTACAGAGCCTCCACCAGCTCAAATGGCTTTGAGCACTATGAGACTTAACTTCTGAGGCCATCAGTCCCCTAGAACTTAGAACTACTTAAACCTAACTAACCTAAGGACATCACACACATCCATGCCCGAGGCAGGATTTGAACCTGCGACCGTAGCAGTCACACGGTTCCAGACTGTAGTGCCTAGAACCGCTTGGCCATTCTGGCCGGCCAGCTTGAACAGTCCCCTGTGGACATGCAGGGGACTGTTGTCAGTAGGGGGACAAGGTCTGCTCTGGCGCATTTTGTTAGTGTAGGTTGCCTACATCACAGTTAGGCATGCACTCAGGGGCAAACCTATTGTTCTCCTTTGATTCACAGGTACTTAACCTATCATTCTCCTTTAATTGACAGGTACGTAACCTATTGTTCTCCTTTGACTGACAGCTCCTTAACCTATTGTTCTACTAAAAGGATCCTTTCTTTTGATTGTTAGGCACTTAACCTATTGTTTCTGCACCCCTTCCACTCCCCTCCCCCCTCAAGAAACCTCGCCCCTCAAGAAACCTCCCCCCTCTGCTGCAGGTACACTTTCAGGTCTGAGTTATTGGAATAGCCCTTCTCACTCTTATCAATTTGATTGACTATTTAATTAAACTGATCAGTTAATTAACCTCTCCCCTTCTGGTAAACCACCTCACCTCCCACCCTCCCTCCCAGAAGTTGGTGGGAAAAAGACTCAGTTGATTGGTCATTTGGAGGGAATTCGATTGTAGTGTATGGAATATTGTTTAAATAATTTAGACAATGTATGGAATATTTTCATTTAAACAGTTTATGGGATTCAAAGCAATGTATGAAATATATGGAAAATGGTGGCCCTGTGGTGGAGAGTAAGGGTCTCATAACAGGAAATTCGAGGACATATTGTTTATCTATAAACAATTCAGTTTGCAGAGGTTGGAAATCTATTGCTCTTCATTCTCAGCTGTTTGGAAAGATGTAGATCTTGTAAGAAGTAATTTAATGGGGCAAACATGTTGCATAACCTAATGTTTGGCACTGCACTCTGGGTGCCTTAACCAAATGTTTGGCCCTTTGTCAGCACTGAACCTATTGTTCTGTTAACTGGATTTCCATGTCACCTCCATAACCTTAAACTATATTACCCCCTTTGATACCATATTAAATTATTAGTTATGTCCTCCCACCATTTTCTTGTACACTTTTCGAATTTCACACACTTTTGAAAGCTATTTCTGGCGCATTCTTCTTTGTCACCCACCCTCACCCTCTTAAACTATTGTACCGCATTTTACATAAAAATTATGCAAATTAACCTAGTGGTCTGCACCTAACCTGCTCCTCTGCTCCATGTCACACACACACCCACACCCTCCCCTTAACTTATGTACCACTAACACCATGTTGATATAAAAAATTTATGCAAATTAATTAAATCGATATCCTTCACATGTATGGGGTAGTTTTTTTAACTCCCGGAATCATACTGGTAGGGGAAATCGATGGAATATAGTTCAAACAAAAGATCGCTACTAAACAACACATCCCCACACCCGACACGCGACATCGATGCCGACAATGCTGCACACGCTGCCAGGAGTCAGGGGGCACCACGGTTGCTGCAAAGTGATGAACGCTGGAGTGCGAGCAACTGCCCTCACACCACTATCGCCTACAGCCAGCAGGTGAAAGTCGCACCTATTTTCGGATATACAGTTAGAATTCTTCGAGTGTTGTACTGACATCACATCCCTATGTAAATAAGAACCAAGTCACCCACTGTGTGCCTGGGTGCTGGGACAATACCTCTCGACCTGTGGTTACTGACATCACAGGTTGTGCTACAGAAACCTGTTCCAATGCTTCCTAGAATAGCACAGGGTGCATTGTTCCTAGCGATCCTAACCGACATGCGAGCTGTGTCTTGCCTTGCACGCATGCTTACCTATCCAACGTGGCTGGTGCATCACCGCAAAATGTTCGTCCTGCTGTCAACATACGTCTCAGAAACGTTAAACGTTCTCACCACTAAAAGCTTTCATCATGTCTGTGCACACTCACAAGACCACCATTAATCATAGAATCATTCTTCTAAGCACAGACAGGGGGAAATCAGAACAATTACGCAAACAGAATTCGAAGCCCTGTCTTACAGAAGAGAAAACCGGCGGGATTTTTTGGTGTCCTACAGCTACTGGTCTGGAGATGTCCTAATGCCACAGTGGTGGATGAGTGAGGGCATCCCAACCAGAGATGGGTGGTCTGCTTCAACTTGTCTTTGAACACTTGCTTTCTCAGAGTGAGTGTTTTGTATCAGTGTAATAAATGTACTATGTCAAATCTGTCCCAAAGCAAATGGTTCCAAAAATAAATAAAGTACACTCCTTCCTCTCACCAGCAGCCCAGCGCAGGCTAAGTCCTGTTCCCACCATTTTCCCCTCCAGACCACCATCTTGGATTACATTCCAGGAGGGACGACAGTGCCCTCTGGTGGTGGTACTGTGTACTAGGTCAGTTGGACTCCAGACCTCATGGTGAACACACTTAATGGTGGTAGTGCCTCTAAACTGAAAATTAAGACTTATGTCCATCCTGTCCAGCACAGGCTGAGTCCTTTTTCCGCCAATTCCTAGGAAGAGGTGGCAGTCGGATGACTTAGTTTAGTGGAGGTAGCCCAAGTGACCTATTTTCCCACCATTTTCTTAGGTTAGTGGAGGTATCCTTGATGTGTTGCATTGTCCTGCTGGAATGTGAACTTCCCGCCATTTTCCAGGGGAGGGGGGGAGGGGAGGGGGTTATTTTAGTGGAGGTAGCCCAATTGATTAAGATAGATTAAAACTGAAGAAACTGCAAAAAGGTGGGAATTTAAGGAGGTGGGACCTTGATAAACTGACTAAACCAGAGGTTGTAGAGAGTTTCAGGGAGAGCATAAGGGAACAATTGACAGGAATGGGGAAAAGGAATACAGTAGAAGAAGAATGGGTAGCTCTGAGGGTTGAAGTAGTGAAGGCAGCAGATGATCAAGTAGGTAAAAATACGAGGGCTGGTAGAAATCCTTGGGTAACAGAAGAAATATTGAATTTAATTGATCAAAAGAGAAAATATAAAAATGCAGTAAGTGAAGCAGGCAAAAAGGAATACAAACGTCTCAAAAATCAGATCGACAGGAAGTGCAAAACTGCTAAGCAGGGATGGCTAGAGGACAAATGTAAGGATGTAGAGGCTTATCTCACTAGGGGTAAGATAGATACTGCCTACAGGAAAATTAAAGAGACCTTTGGAGTAAAGAGAACCACTTGTATGAATATCAAGAGCTCAGATGGAAACCCAGTTCCAAGCAATGAAGGGAAAGCAGAAAGGTGGAAGGAGTATATAGAGGGTCTATACAAGGGCGATGTACTTGAGGACAATATTATGGAAATGGAAGAGGATGTAGATAAAGATGAAATGGGAGATACGATACTGCGTGAAGAGTTTGACAGAGCGCTGAAAGACCTGAGTCGAAACAAGGCCCCAGGAGTGGACAACGTTCCATTAGAACTACTGACGGCCTTGGGAGAGCCAGTCATGACAAAAATCTACCATCTGGTGAGCAAGATGTATGAGACAGGCGAAATACCCTCAGACTTCAATAAGAATATAATAATTCCAATCCCAAAGAAAGCAGGTGTTGGCAGACGTGAAAATTACCGAACTATCAGTTTAATAAGCCTCAGCTGCAAAATACTAACGCGAATTCTTTATAGACGAATGGAAAAACTGGTAGAAGTCGACCTCAGGGAAGATCAGTTTGGATTCCGTAGAAATGTTGGAACACGTGAGGAAATAGTGACCTTACGCCTTTTCTTAGAAGAAAGATTAAGGAAAGGCAAACTTACGTTTCTAGCGTTTGTAGACTTAGAGAAAGCTTTTGACAATGTTGACTGGAATACTCCCTTTCAAATTCTAAAGGTGGCAGGGGTAAAATACAGGGAGCGAAGGGCTGTTTACAATTTGTACAGAAACCAGATGGCAGTTATAAGAGTCGAGGGACACGAAAGGGAAGCAGTGGTTGGGAAGCGAGAGAGACAGGGTTGTAGCCTATCCCCGATGTTATTCAATCTGTATATTGAGCAAGTAGTAAAGGAAACAAAAGAAAAATTCGGAGTAGGTATTAAAATCCATGGAGAAGAAATAAAAACTTTGAGGTTCGCCGATGACATTGTAATTCAGTCAGAGACAGCAAAGGACTTGGAAGAGCAGTTGAACGGAATGGACAGTGTCTTGAAAGGAGGATATAAGATGAACATCAACAAAAGCAAGACGAGGATAATGGAATGTAGTCGAATTAAGTCAGGTGATTCAAATGGTTCAAATGGCTCTGACAAGGGAACATCCCCATCGCACCCCCCTCAGATTTAGTTGTAAATTGGCACAGTGGACAGGCCTTGAAAAACTAAACACAGACCAATCGAGAAAACAGGAAGAAGTTGTGTGGAACTATGAAAAAAAGCAAAATATACAAACTGAGTAGTCCATGCACAGGACAGGCAACATCAAGGCTAATGTCAACAGTGGAGCGCCGTGGTCCCGTGGTTAGCGTGAGCAGCTGCCGATCCAGAGGTCCTTGTTTCAAGTCTTCCCTCAATTGAAAAGTTTAATTTTTTATTTCCAGACAATTATTATCTGTCCGTCCGATGCGATCACTTTTTTTGGGAGTGGTTATCACATCCACAAGAAAACCTAAATCGGGCAAGGTAGTGTCGAATAGAATACATCAGATGTGTTTTCCTGTGGAGGAATCGGTTGACCTATGACGTTGCGATCAAATGTTTTCAGTTCCCATTGGAGAGGCACGTCCTTTCGTCTACTAATCGCACGGTTCTGCGGTGCGGTCGCAAAACACAGACACTAAACTTATTACAGTGAACAGAGACGTTAATGAACGAACGGTCAGATCATAACTTTGCAAAAATAAAAAAAAGTAAAATTTTCACTCGAGGGAGGACTTGAACCAAGGATCTCTCGTTCCGCAGGTGCTCACGCCAACAACGGGACCACGGCGCTCCTATGTTGACATTAGCCTTGATGTTGCCTATCTTGTACATGGGCTACTCAGTTTGTAGATTTTGCTTATTTTTTTCATAGTTCCACACAATTTCTTCCTGTTTTCTCTATTGATCTGTGTTCAGTTTTTCAAGATCTATCCACTGTGCCAACTTATAACTAAATCTGAGGGGGGTGCGATGGGGAGGTTCCCTTGTGAGCACTATGGTCATCTGTCCGCTAGAACTTAGCACTACTTAAACCTAACTAACCTAAGGACATCACACAACATCCAGTCATCACGAGGCAGAGAAAATCCCTGACCCCGCCGGGAATCGAACCCGGGCATGGGAAGCGAGAACACTACCGCAGGACCACGAGCTGCGGACATGTCAGGTGATGCTGAGGGAATTAGATTAGGAAATAAGACACTTAAAGTAGTAAAGGAGTTTTGCTATTTGGGAAGCAAAATAACTGATGATGGTCGAAGTAGAGAAGATATAAAATGTAGACTAGCAATGGCAAGGAAAGCATTTCTGAAGAAGAGAAATTTGTTAACATCGAGTATAGATTTAAGTGTCAGGAAGTCGTTTCTGAAAGCATTTGTATGGAGTGTAGCCATGTATGGAAGTGAAACATTGACGATAAATAGTTTGGACAAGAAGAGAATAGAATCTTTCGAAATGTGGTGCTACAGAAGAATGTTGAAGATTAGATGGGTAGATCACGTAACTAATGAGGAGGTATTGAGTAGAATAGGGGAGGAGTTTGTGGCACAACTTGACAAGAAGAAGGGACCGGTTGGTAGGGCATGTTCTGAGGCATCAAGGGATCATAAATTTAGCATTGGAGCCGGCCGCGGTGGCCGTGCAGTTCTGGCGCTGCAGTCCGGAACCGCGAGGCTGCTACAGTCGCAGGTTCGAATCCTGCCTCGGACATGGATGTGGGTGATGTCCTTAGGTTAGTTAGGTTTAAGTAGTTCTAAGTTCTGGGGGACTTATGACCTAAGATGTTGAATCCCATAGTGCTCAGAGCCATTTTTTTAGCATTGGAGGGCAGCGTGGAGGGTAAAAATCGTATAGGGAGACCAAGAGATGAATACATTAAGCAGATTCAGAAGGATGTAGGTTGCAGTAGATACTGGGAGATGAAGAAGCTTGCGCAGGATAGAGTAGCATGGAGAGCTGCATCAAACCAGTCTCAGGACTGAAGACCACAACAACAACAACAGCCCAATTGACCTATTTTCCTGCCAAAATTTGAACTTCACGCAATGACGTCATTGCGACATTGCCACAGTATCGCCACCATCTTGAATACGCCATCTTGAATAAATTTGCCAACAAGGCAACGTGGGGTGGTGCTCTCTTTGTTCTACTAATAAGGTCAGTCCATAAACTTTTGAGTACATACCTGACAATGTTCCCTAGCGCAACAGTGATACGGTCTTGGAGATCAGCCAATATTGTCGGAAAAGGTGGAACGTACACATTGCCTTTCACTTATCCCCAATGAAGAAAACAAACTGTGAGGTTGGGAGACCTTGCGGACTACCTGAAGGGTGTCAAATCATCCTGGGCACAAAACGTTGAACCCACCTGTTCGGAAGTTCATTGCTCATATGGCGACGCAGTTCTCTATGCCAATGAGGCAGAGCTCCTGAGCTCCATCTTGTTGGAATATGAAGTGTGCATTGCAACCAGTCTTGTAACATGTGTAGGTGCATCATACCCATGAAAGTTTTCCCAGGGAAGAAGTAGGGTTCTTAAACGTTGCTACATGACACGGTACAGAAGACATTCGCCTTTGGAGGACCTCTTTCAATCTCCACTGTAACACTGGGATTTTCCGTACTCCCTGTGAGGACGCCGTGACGATTCACTTTACCGTTTAGGCAGAACATCACCTCACCACTGAACACGTCACCTTCCATTGCTTTCTAGGAACGTTCCTAAAATTCGAATCTAATGGTGCGGTCGTTCGGCCGTAAACGTTGCAGCAGATGTGCGCAATACGGTTCCTGACGTAATCGCTTCCACAGAATCTTGCATACAGTTGTCTGACGAATGCCCAGTTCGCGACTTGCTCGACACGTCGATTCGTTTGGGCTACGATGGTATACATCTCGTGCCCTCTCCACTGTTTACTCTATGGCAGGTGGTGGCCCAGAGCTTTTCCTTTTACGGAGGCAGTTTGTGTCCTTGAACTGTCGATGCTATCGCAGAATACTTTGGTCGGTCAGTGGCTCTATCTTGTACTGTCTTCGGAACGCACGCTGCAAGATAGTGACAGATTGCTTTCTGTTGATTAGTCACCATTTTGCAAGCTACACTCCTGGAAATGGAAAAAAGAACACATTGACACCGGTGTGTCAGACCCACCATACTTGCTCCGGACACTGCGAGAGGGCTGTACAAGCAATGATCACACGCACGGCACAGCGGACACACCAGGAACCGCGGTGTTGGCCGTCGAATGGCGCTAGCTGCGCAGCATTTGTGCACCGCCGCCGTCAGTGTCAGCCAGTTTGCCCTGGCATACGGAGCTCCATCGCAGTCTTTAACACTGGTAGCATGCCGCGACAGCGTGGACGTGAACCGTATGTGCAGTTGACGGACTTTGAGCGAGGGCGTATAGTGGGCATGCGGGAGGCCGGGTGGACGTACCGCCGAATTGCTCAACACGTGGGGCGTGAGGTCTTCACAGTACATCGATGTTGTCGCCAGTGGTCGGCGGAAGGTGCACGTGCCCGTCGACCTGGGACCGGACCGCAGCGACGCACGGATGCACGCCAAGACCGTAGGATCCTACGCAGTGCCGTAGGGGACCGCACCGCCACTTCCCAGCAAATTAGGGACACTGTTGCTCCTGGGGTATCGGCGAGGACCATTCGCAACCGTCTCCATGAAGCTGGGCTACGGTCCCGCACACCGTTAGGCCGTCTTCCGCTCACGCCCCAACATCGTGCAGCCCGCCTTCAGTGGTGTCGCGACAGGCGTGAATGGAGGGACGAATGGAGACGTGTCATCTTCAGTGATGAGAGTCGCTTCTGCCTTGGTGCCAATGGTGGTCGTATGCGTGTTTGGCGCCGTGCAGGTGAGCGCCACAATCAGGACTGCATACGACCGAGGCACACAGGGCCAACACCCGGCATCATGGTGTGGGGAGCGATCTCCTACACTGGCCGTACACCACTGGTGATCGTCGAGGGGACACTGAATAGTGCACGGTACATCCAAACCGTCATCGAACCCATCGTTCTACCATTCCTAGACCGGCAAGGGAACTTGCTGTTCCAACAGGACAATGCACGTCCGCATGTATCCCGTGCCACCCAACGTGCTCTAGAAGGTGTAAGTCAACTACCCTGGCCAGCAAGATCTCCGGATCTGTCCCCCATTGAGCATGTTTGGAACTGGATGAAGCGACGTCTCACGCGGTCTGCACGTCCAGCACGAACGCTGGTCCAACTGAGGCGCCAGGTGGAAATGGCATGGCAAGCCGTTCCTCAGGACTACATCCAGCATCTCTACGATCGTCTCCATGGGAGAATAGCAGCCTGCATTGCTGCGAATGGTGGATATACACTGTACTAGTGCCGACATTGTGCATGCTCTGTTGCCTGTGTCTATGTGCCTGTGGTTCTGTCAGTGTGATCATGTGATGTATCTGACCCCAGGAATGTGTCAATAAAGTTTCCCCTTCCTGGGACAATGAATTCACGGTGTTCTTATTTCAATTTCCAGGAGTGTATTATCGCCCTGCCATCTGGTGAGTCAAAATGAAACATGCAATGACATAAACAAAACTATAAAATATGCTCTTTCGATTGGTTATTAGTTATTGGGCATTATACAGGGTGGTCCATTGATCGTGACCGGGTCAAATATCTTACGAAATAAGCGTCAAACGAAAAAACTACAAAGAACGAAACTTGTCTAGCTTGAAGGGGGAAACCAGATGGCGCTATGGTTGGCCCGCTAGGTGGCTCTACCACAGGTCAAACGGATATCAACTGCGGTTTTTTTAATAGGAACCCCTATTTTTTATTACATATTCGTGTAGTACGTAAAGAAATATGAATGTTTTAGTTGGATCACTTTTTTCGCTTTGTGATAGATGGCGCTGTAATAGTCACAATTTTAGACGAACAGTTGGTAACAGGTCGGTTTTTTAAATTAAAATTCAGAACTTAGGTACGTTTGAACATTTTATTTCGATTGTTCCAATGTGATACATATACCTTTGTGAAGTTATCATTTCTGAGAACGCATGCTGTTACTGCGTGATTACCTGTCAATACCACATTAATGCAATAAATGCTCAAAATGATGTCCGTCAACCTCAATGCATTTGGCAGTATGTGTAACGACATTCCTCTCAACAGCGAGTAGTTCGCCTTCCGTAATGTTCGCACATGCATTGACAATGCGCTGACGCATGTTGTCAGGCGTTGTCGGTGGATCACGATAGCAAACATCCTTCAACTCTCCCAACAGAAAAAAATTCGGGGACGTCAGATCCGTTGAACGTGCGGGCCATGGTATGGTGCTTCGACGGCCAATCCACTTGTCATGAAATATGCTATTCAATACCGCTTCAACCGCACGCGAGCTATGTACCGGACATCCATCATGTTGGAAGTACATCGCCATTCTGTCATGCAGCATACATGGCACCATTTAGATTGCCATCGATAAAATGGAGGCCAATTAGCCTTCCTCCCATAATGCCGCACCATACATTAACCCGCCAAGGTCGCTGATGTTCCACTTGTCGCAGCCATCGTGGATTTTCCGTTGCCCAATAGTGCATATTATACCAGTTTACGTTACCGCTGTTGGTGAATGAACGCGCGCAATAAATCTGTCATCGTCCCGTAATTTCTCTTGTGCCCAGTGGCAGAACTGTACACGACGTTCAAAGTCGTCGCCATGCAATTCCTGGTGCATAGAAATATGATACGGGTGCAATCAATGTGATGTAGCATTCTCAACACCGACGTTTTTGAGATTCCCGATTCTCGCGCAATTTGTCTGCTACCGATGTGCGGATTAATCGCGACAGCATCTAAAACACCTACTTGGGCATAATCATTTGTTGCAGGTCGTGGTTGACGTTTCACATGTGGCTGAACAATTTCTGTTTCCTTAAATAACGTAACTATCCGGCGAACGGTCCGGACACTTGGATGATATCGTCCAGGATACCGAGCAGCATACATAGCACACGTCCGTTGGGCATTTTGATCACAATAGCCATACATCAACACGATGTTGACCTTTTCCGCAATTGGTAAACGGTCCATTTTAACAAGGGTAATGTATCAAGAAACGAATACCTTACGCACTGGCGGAATCGGAATGTTACGTGATACCACGTACTTATACGTTTGTGCCATCTATCACAAAGCGAAAAAAGTGGTCCAACTAAAACATTCATATTTCTTTACATACTACACGAAAATGTAATAAAAAATATGGGTTCCTATTTTAAGTAACGCAGTTGATATCCGTTTGACCTATGGCAGAAACATCTAGCGGGCCAACCATAGCGCCATCTGGTTTCCCCCTTCAAGCTAGACGACTTTCGTTCTTTGTAGTTTTTTCGTTTCATGAGATATTTGGCCTGGTCACTATCAATGGACCACCCTGT
This sequence comes from Schistocerca piceifrons, assembly GCF_021461385.2. Taxonomy (NCBI): domain Eukaryota; kingdom Metazoa; phylum Arthropoda; class Insecta; order Orthoptera; family Acrididae; genus Schistocerca; species Schistocerca piceifrons. Next base: position 844,202,887 of record NC_060140.1, on the reverse strand, counting down.
ATATTTGAAACTATGAGATGTCAAAACATTAAAATATTCTCTTTCGATTGCTTGTTAGTACAAATAGGTGGGCATTATATACTCGAAGCTATAAAACGCCAAAATCTGATGACTCACTTGTAATTACGCTGCATTTTGTTATCGGTCGTTTTATGAAAGATGTATGCTACTACTAATACGAATCTTCTTATGCCGCGTTTTTTCAGGAGGTACATGTTTCTACCAGAGTATCTCGCACCCTCCTTGGAATTTTTGCGACAAGAATTCCGTTTTCGGCCGGAATTGCAGAGTGTCGCAAGCGAAAAGTTGCACAGGATTAGACTGGAGACAGCGAGCGCCACTGGCACAAACTACACCCAGGTAACTAAGTGTTTGTAAAGGGAACATACATATGGTTTTACGGTTGGGCGTCCATAGTTTAGATGCATAATACATTTTTTTTAATTTTTAGAAACTTAAATCTTCTAAAAAGCTGCTAGTAGCCGCATTAGCTGTTAATAGTTGCCGGCCGAAGTGGCCGAGCGGTTAAAGGCGCTACAGTCTGGAACCGCACGACCGCTACGGTCGCAGGTTCGAATCCTGCCTCGGGCATGGATGTGTGTGATGTCCTTAGGTTAGTTAGGTTTAAGTAGTTCTAAGTTCTAGGGGACTTATGACCACAGCAGTTGAGTCCCATAGTGCTCAGAGCCATTTGAACCATTTGTTAATAGTTCCTTTATTTATACAATCATACACGACCCGTTTCCTGATGATTTAATCGTATCCTCAGGTGTGTACATTTATGAAAAATATAATGAGAATTAGAAAGTATAATAATGCAAAAAAATATGCAATTAAAGCAGAAAAACAGGGGAGCAAATGCTCACATAACTAATTTAACTATGGTTCTTCATTGAAAATGCAGGTCTCCTAACGTTTGGATGGTGTTCGTGATCTCCCCTCTCATTCCTAGTTTCTGTTATTGCCCACAATAAGCAAAGCCTTTTATGAAAAATTTGAGAGGAGTGAAGATTATAATAAACTTTCTAGTTTACATAGATTTTCGGTTAGAGATGGCTCCAGTTCTTCTTGTCTAGGGGTCTGATTCTTGAAGCTGAAATTATCACATTTTAGGTCGTCATGGTTGAATTGATCTTAATAAAAAATAGTGCAAATGGTTCTACTCACTATGGGACTTAACATCTGAGGTCATGAGTGTCCTAGACTTAGAACTACTTAAACCTAACTAACCTAAGGACATCACACACATCCATGCCCGAGGCAGGATTCGAACCTGCGATTGTAGCAGTCGCGCGATTCCGGACTGAAGCGCCTAGAACTGCTCTGCCACAGCGGCCGGTAATCGATGTAAATAAATTTGAAGACTGTTGTTGCAGAATTTTTGTTGTTACGTTAAATTATTTTGTCACGTTTTAGTCTATCACACAGTCTTTTGAATTTTCGCATTAACAAAGCCGAAATTACGTTATTCGCCCAAAATACAAAAATACTTCCGATCACATCAAAGTCATGCTTAGTACTGTTCACTCAGCGGAAATAAGGGTTTACAATTTTTCTTGACAAATGAATTCTGTTAAGTTCGATTATTATTTCATAAACGAATCCATAAATAAACACAGTAAACAGTACTATATTGCTTAATTAATAATAGAAATCTTAAGTGTGCCAAATAATTCGCAATTTCAAATGTTTCTAAAAAATGATTTTAACTGTACATTCAGAGTGTAATACCGAAAAAGAAGTAATTCTTTTTCTTAAATTTTAGGTTGAAATAGAACATATTGTGTATAAAATTATACGAACATTTTCAGGAAAGGAGCTGAGGTAATACTGACCTGTCCAAAATTCGAAAAATAATACTGGTATCGACAACTACTGTTGAGGAAAAGTAATGCTAGAGGAGGACATCCAAAATTCCAGTGGGTAACCGTGTACATGATTACTGGAGATGGGGTTACGGATCTAAAAAGGAGTTCAAATAAAATTCCGGAAGAAAACTGTTTGGAATGAACGTGTTTTGGATAGGGGATAGGTTTTGTTGCAATTTTAATCATTTTTGTAGGTCACCCGGCTAATCTTTTTATATTAGGTGACCTAATATTTGATCGCAGGAAGTTTTTATATTGTACTTTTAATTTTATCTTAGCAGCTCGTAGCGCGAGCCCTGGAATTTCCCTCTACATACTGTTATACCACTCACCGTCTTTCTCTTCCGTAATTTATTTTTTAACTGTCTGCAGCCTTCTGTGGGTACGTAATCGTGATTCTTCTGTCTCCATCTTTGCACCCTCTAGCAGCATATTCCCACATTTCTTAGCCGGCCGCTGTGGCCGAGCGGTTCTAGGCGCTTCAGTCTGGAACCGCGCGAAACGGTCGCAGCTTCGAATCCTGCCTCGGGCATGGATGTGTGTCATGCCCTTAGGTTAGTTAGGTTTAAGTAGTTCTAAGTTCTAGGGGACTGATGACCTCAGATGTTAAGTCCCATAGTGCTCAGAGCCATTTGAACCAATTTGAAACACACTTCTTGTTGGCCACCTCTCTAGGGAAGATGCCACGCTCTGGTAGTTTCGATAACACCACTGAAGTGGGCTGTTTGGTGGCCCGGCCTTCCTGCTTCACGCAAAGTCACGTCTCCACCAAGTGCCTTTTGTTGTGGCGCAGCAAGACAGCCACGCCACGGAAGTAGCCGAAAGGAACGCGTTTAGCTCACGCAGGCAAGAGATAGGTCTGTAACAGGATACGTAATGAATGCTATAAAGAAAAGTACGTAGCTTCTGGAATACTTAACTTTAATCCATCCTTGTGGTACATCACTCTTGACTATACAAGTGAGACTCTTTAGATACAAGCTATGTAAGGCTAATGGCGCCTTGCTAGGTCTTAGCCATTGACTTAGATGAAGGCTATTCTATCTGCTCTGCAAATGAGCGAGGCTTCGTCAGTGTGCATCGCTAGCGAAGTCGTCCGTACAACTGGGGCGAGTGCTAGTACGTCTCTCTAGACCTGCCGTGTGGTGGCGCTCGGTCTGCTATCACTGAAAGTGGCGACACGCGGGTCCGACATGTACTCATGGACCCCGGCCGATTTAAATCTACCACCTAGCAAGTGTGGTGTCTGGCGGTGACACCACACCTTTTGCGGTCATATGTTGATTTTTCGTCACTGCTGAGTCTTCATATTTTTCTATCCAACGTATGTTCATTCCGTATAGTTTTATTCCGGGAACTTTATTCGGACTTCTTTGTAGGTCACAGCCCGCGACTCACAGTGCTCATGTACCTGCTACCCACCGAAATTTTGGATGTTTCATTTTGTAACCATCCAATTTAAGCGGCTCTGACAATTCGAACCTCATCCAAACGTTGGGAGACAGTTTGTCTTACACTGAAAAGTCAAAGAAACTGGTATTGGCATGCGTATTCAAATACAGAGATAAGTAAACAGCCAGAATACGGCGCTGCCGTCGGCACCGCCTAAATAACACAACAAGTGCCTGGCGCAGTTGTTAGATTGGTTGCTGCTGCAACAATGGCAAGTTATCAAGATTTAAGTGAGTTTGAACGTGGTGTTATAGTCGGCGCACGAGAGATGGAACACAGTATCTCAGAGGGGGACGATGAAGTAGGGATTTTCCTGTACGACCATTTCACGAGTGTACCGTGAATATCAGGAATCCGGTAAAACATTAAATCTCCGACATCGCTGCGGCCGGAGGAAGCTCCTGCAAGAACGGGACCAACGACGAATGAAGAGAATCTTTCAGCGTGACAGAAGTGCAACCCTTTCGCAAATTGCTGCAGATTTCAACGCTGGGTCATCAACAAGTGTGAGTGTGCAAACCATTCATCGAAACATCATCGATATGGGCTTTCGGAGGCGAAGGTCCACCCGTCCACCCTTGATGACTGCACGACTCAAAGCTTTACACCTCGCCTGGGCCCGTCAACACATAAATTGGACTGTTGATTGCAAACATGTTGCCTGGTTGAACGAGTCTCGTTTCAAATTGTATCGAGCGGATGGATGTGTACGGGTATGGGGACAACCTTATGAATCCATGGACCCTGCATGTCAGCAGGTAGAGGCTCCGTAATGGTGTGGGGCGTGTGCAGTTGGTGTGATATGGGACTGCTGATACGTCTAGATACGAACTCTGACAGATGACACGCAGCATCCTGTCTCATCGACTGCATCCACTCATGTCCACTGTGCATTTCGACAGACTTGGGCAATTCCAGGAGGACAATGCGACACCCCACACATCCATAATTACTACAGAGTGGCTCCATGAATACTCTTTTGAGTTTAAACACTTCCGCTGGCCACCACACTCCCCAGATATGAATATTATAGTGCATATCTGGTATGCCTTGGAACGTGCTGTTCAGACGAGATCTCCACTCCTTCGTACTCTTACGGATTTACGGACAGCCCTGCAGGATTCATGGTGTCAATTCCCTGCAGCAATACTTCAGACATTAATGCCACGTCATGTTGCGGCACTTCTGCGTGCTCGCGGCGACCCTACACGATATCAGGCAAGTGTACCAGTTTCTCTGGTTCTTCAGTGTCTAACCTGTTGTTAAGTTAGGTCAGTGAGAGTTTGGAATGAAATTTTCACTCTGCGCCGTAGTGTGCGCTGATGTGTTCTACCGAATAAGCTACCCAAGCACGATTCACGACCTGTCCTCACAGCTTTTCTTCCGCCAGTACCTCGTCGCCTAGCTTCCATTATCCTTTCTGTCAGGAGTGCTAGTCTTGCAAGGTCTGCAGGAGAACTTCTGTGAGGTTTGGAAGCTTTACGACGAAGTACGTGTGGAAGTGAAGCTGTGACGACAGGTCGTGCGTCATGCTTGGAAAGCTCAGTCGGTAGAGAACTTGTCGGCGAAAGGCACAGGTGTCGAGTACGAATGTCGGTCCAGCACACAGTTTTAATCTGTCAGGAAGTTTCATGTGAGTATTTTTTCCTCCGTTTTTCTGATTTAATTGCCTTATTTTTCCCCATTATTATACTTCCTAATTCTGATTATATTTTGCCATAGTTTTTATACCAGAGGGCGCGATTAAATCATGGCGAAACCGGTCGTGTATGACCCTATAATAAAGGAGCTATTAGCAGCTGATGCATCTAGCAGAAGTTTTTTAGAAGATTTCAATAGTTTTTTTAATTTGAATATTTCTGTTATCTGTAACTGACACTTTCTCGCACATTAAAACTGTGTGTGGAACAGGGACCCGAACCTGTGACCTGTGCCTTTCGTGGGCGAGAGCTGTACTGATCAAGCTGACCAAGCGCGACTCACGAACACACTCTCCCCCCCCCCCCCTCCCCCGACCGGTAACAGTTCTACTTCCGCCTCTCCTCCTGCCTTCCAGGCTTCACAGTTCTTCTGCATGCCTTGAGAGAGTATCTCTCCTGGAGAAAGGGTGCGCTGAAGAAATGACTTGGTCACAGCTTAGATGATTGTTCGCGGAATAAATTTTCACTCTGTATTGTAACTTGCGCTGATTTCATACTCGTTGACAAATTAATGTGTGGAGGGCTGGGGTTATGCGTTTCGCGGGCAAGTGATCTACGCACTGGGCTATCCAAGTACGAGACGTGACCCGCGATCCTCAGAGAAGAAATATAATCGGAAGTAAAGCTGTGAGGGCCGGAAGCGATTCGTGCGTTGATAGCTCAGTCGACAGAGCAACTGCCCGTGAAAGGAACAGGTCACAGGTTAGGGTCCTGGCGCAGCACACATATCTAATCTACCAGACAGTTTGAACTCAGCGCACAGTCCGCTAGGGAGTGAAAATTCATTCTGGAAAAACTGTAATTGTTCTATGCCTGCCAGCGTTCCCCATCGGCAGAAACAGACGTACGTTTCCTCTTAGTAGACCGATCAGTGGCAAACAAAACAGTGCGAACAACTAGCTAAAACAGCACCCAACGGCAAACCGCTTTCGATCTGGCACACAGATGGTGTTGATATCCATGCGATAGTCTGTTTATATGACTGGAATGTTTACGAACAGGACTCTAGTTGATACTCCAAAGCTGAATAAAAACAGCCTCACCGAGCGAGGTAGCAGTGGTTAGCACACTGGACTCGCATTCGGGAGGACGAGGAATCATACCCACGACCGGCCAGCCTGATTTAGGTTCAAATGGCTCTAAGCACTATGGGACTTAACATCTGAGGTCATCAGTCCCCTAGACTTAGAACAACTAAAACCTAACGACATCACACACACCCATGCCCGAGGCAGGATTCGAACCTGCGACCATAGCAGCAGCGCGGTTCCGGACTGTGGCTAGAACCGCTCGGCCACAGCAGCCGGCCTGATTTAGGTTCTCCGTGATTTCCCTACATCGCTTCAGGCGGATACCGGGATCGTTCTTTTGAAAGGCCATGGCCAACTTCATTCCCAATCCTTCCCCAGTCCGACGAGACCGATAAACTCGCTGTTTGGTCCCCTCCCCAAACCGAACATCCTACCAACAAAAAACAGCCTCTGGCCGCTAAATATTTATTGCTGCATAATGGATTTTAAACGCTGTCGATTCTCCTTCAGGAGCTCTGATTACAGGTATCACATTAGTTTCCAGTCACTGATTGTTACAAAAATACTGATATGTAGTGTCTATTGTGCCGGACATGTCCGACAGACCTGTCCCCACTAGTGATACAGCAGCCGTAAAGAAACTGTATTACGAGATACCAGGATTTCAGCCAACTGCAGGCATTGAAATAAATCAATGGCGAAGGTCAGAGACCTGTGTCGAACCGGACTCGAACCCATATGCTCTGCTTCTCTAGAAAGGTTGCCTTAACCACCTTGACCATCTGTACACAAGTTCTGTCTGACCCAAATTCTCAACCTGTCATACGCCAAGCAGAGTCTCCCTCCTCCTCCCCCCCCCCCCCCCCCAATCCATTAGGTCCACTGGTCGTAGCGTTCACCGAGTTCCACAGGGGTTCGCAAGACATGGAGCATCCACACTGAAGGTACATAGAGCCGAACTCACTCAAAAATGGCTCTAATGGTTCTGAGCACTATGGGACTTAACATCCATGGTCATCAGTCCACTAGAACTTAGAACTACTTAAACCTAACTAACCTAAGGACATCACACACATCCATGCCCGAGGCACGATTCGAACCTGCAACCGTAGCAGTCACACGGTTCCAGACTGAAGCGCCTAGAACCACATGGCCACAACGGCCGGCGCCGAACTCACTCATGTAAAGGGCGTTTGTAAATTCGTTATACAAAAGTAATCTCCAGTTTTGAAAAGGGTAAATAATGTACAGAAATGTATGATACAGCACTGAATGCGGTATATCTTCAAGTTTTATTCCCACCTAACACTGCTTGATCCCTTACATGTAAATTGAAGGTGGAGTAGGGGAGATAGGAAAGGTAATGGAAGGGATCACTGCTGTCAACTGCATCGGGACATGACTCAGAATCGGAGGCGACGAGTTAAAATGTGTACTGGGTCAGGATTCGAACCCGGGATCTCCTGCTTACTAGGCAGGTGCGTTAACCATAGCGCCATCTGGGACACAGTGTGAAACGTCCCCTTAGAAAAATTATACATGACTGTGCTTAAACTGACACACAATATTTTTTAGTGCAACGCAATCTGACTTTCAATAATCCCTACAAAAGAATGGCCCTGACTAACATTAACCTATACCTTTCACAAATCACTTACCTCACAAAAATCTTCGTTACTCGAACTACTGCAATACAGCGAGCGCCACTACTGCCAGCTAAATAAAAGATTCTAACTACTGAAGGCACTAACTACTGATAGGCATAGTTAGCAAATGAAAGATTTTGATAGAGAACAAACAATGTATTTACCACAATAGTGTTCAAAAGTCATAATGTATATAGCAGTTCATGACATCCAGTCTTACAAATTTCAAAACTCCGCCATCTCTCTCCCCACATCCACCACTGCTGGCGGCTCACCTCCAACTGCGCAACGCTACGCGCTGTTAACATCCAGCTGCCCAACACTACAATGGTAGACAACAATGCAAACTAGCCACAGACTGCACACAGCAAAGCCAGTGATTTTCATACAGAGCGCTACGTGGCGTTACCAATAAGAAAACCTAAACAGCCTACTTAGAAGTGTTACTGCTACTGCGCGGACCATCTCGGCACGCCTCCTGGCTGATCCACATTCCCACCAAGTGCCACCTTCCCTCACCCCTGCCCATTTTCTCCATGCTCTCTACTCTGAGATTCCTGCAGGAGGACAGACGTATTTGTGTGTCTGCAGTGAAGAAGGTAGATCCATTGCCTATCAAGACGAATTAATTCTGTGAATGCGTGTTTTCCTCACATGGGCAATGGATCCACCTTCTTCAGAGAGGATGCACAAGTACGTCCGACGTCCTGCAGGAATCTCAAGAGTAGAGAGCATCTACATCTACATCTACATCCATACTCCGCAAGCCACCTGACGGTGTGTGGCGGAGGGTACCTTGAGTACCTCTATCGGATCTCCCTTCTATTCCAGTCTCGTGTTGTTCGTGCAAAGAAAGATTGTTGGTATGCCTCTGTGTGGGCTCTAATCTCTCTGATTTTATCCTCATGGTCTCTTCGCGAGATATACGTAGGAGGGAGCAATATACTGCTTGAATCCTCGGTGAAAGTATGTTCTCGAAACTTCAACAAAAGCCCATACCGAGCTACTGTGCGTCTCTCTTGCAGAGTTTTCCACTGGAGTTTATCTACCACCTCCGTAACGCTTTCGCGGTTACTAAATGATCCACGAAGAGCTCTGGTCGCCATTGGATCTTCTCTATCTCTTCTATCAACCCTATCTGGTATGGATCCCACACCGGTGAGCAGTATTCAAGCAGTGGGCGAACAAGTGCATTGTAACCTACTTTCTTTGTTTTCGGACTGCATTTCCTTAGGATTCTTCCAATGAATCTCAGTCTGGCATGTGCTTTATCGACGATTAATTTTATATGGTCATTCCATTTTAAATCACTCCTAATCCCTACTCCCAGATAATTTATGGAATTAACTGCTTCCAGTTGCTGATCTGCTATATTGTAGTTAAATGATAAGGGATCTTTTTTTCTATGTATTCGCAGCACATTACACTTGTCTACATTGAGATTCAATTGCCATTCCCTGCACCATGCGTCAATTCGTTGCAGATCCTCCTGCATTTCAGTACAATTTTCCATTGTTACAATCTCTCAATATAGTACAGCATCATCCGAAAACAGCCTCAGTGAACTTCCGATGTTATCCACAAGGCCATTTATATATACTGTGAATAGTCACGGTCCTACGACATTCTCCTGTGGCACACCTGAAATCACTCTTACTTCGTAAGACTTCTCTCCATTGAGAATGACATGCTGCGTTCTGTTATCTAGGAACTCTTCAATCCAATCACACAATTGGTCTAATAGTTCATATGCTCTTACTTTGTTCATTAAACGACTATGGGGAACTGTATCGAACGCCTTGCGAAAGTCAAGAAACACGGCATCTACCTGGAAACCCGTGTCTTTGGCCCTCTGAGTCTCGTGGACGAATAGCGCGACCTGGGTTTCACACGACCGTCTTTTTCGAAACCCATGTTGATTCCTACAGAGTAGACTTCTAGTCTCCAGGAAAGTCATTATACTCGAACATAATACGTGTTCCAAAATTCTACAACTGATAGACGTTAGAGATATAGGTCTATAGTTCTGCACATCTGTTCGACGTCCCTTCTTGAAAACGGGGATGACCTGTGCCCTTTTCCAATCCTTTGGAACGCTACGCTCTTCTAGAGACCTACGGTACACCGCTGCAAGAAGGGGGGCAAGTTCCGTCGCGTATTCTGTGTAAAATCGAACTGGTATCCCATCAGGTCCAGCGGCCTTTCCTCTTTTGAGAGATTTTAATTGCTTTTCTACCCCTCTGTCATTTATTTCGATATCTCCCATTTTGCAATCTGTGCGACAATCTAGAGAAGCAACTAAAGTGCAGTCTTCCTCTGTGAAACAGCTGCAACAGCTGCGCACTGGTTGGATGTAACTGAAGAGAGACTCCAACTAGGCTTGTGGTTAAGGGTGAAACCCAAGCTCATGGCTACGAACAATTGGGAACCGAAAATTAAAGTCGTCAGAGCCTTGCTGAAGGACCATAAAATGCTATCGTTAGACCGACTGCAGAAAGCTCAGTTAATAAATACTTACATTCTTAGCAAAATATATGTCGCAGCAATCTTACAGATAGCGCACATCACCGCACGAAAAATACTAGCTGCAGCGTGTTGGTATGTGTGGAAACAAAATATCTTCAAGGTATCCTTCCACACGGCAACTTTGCAGAGGAACAACGGGGTCTTGGAATTAAAGACGTTAAATCTAGATGTGCCGCACTGTTTCTAACTCGTGTTTTTAAATTAACACATGCCACTAAGACAGGCATTACGAAACTTCTATTCCTCTCATTAGATCATGGGGACAAGAATGCTCCTGTTAATGTAGCACATATCGATGCCAGCCTAGATTACGTCGGAAAGTACTATGTCGATTGGAGCTATGTAAGACTTCCACCAGCACAAACCAACACAAGAACAGTCTATGAATGTTACCAGAAACAACCCAATTCAGATAAAATATCGTGCTAAAAACTGGATGAACATTTGGATCAATACCAACAGTGAAATTCTACCCACTAGAGCCAGTGCCGTGTGGTATGACGACGTAAACGAAAGCATACCCACAGCGGGACTATGGAAAATCAAATTGAGACCATCTCCATACTGCGACAAATGTCAGCTTGTAGAAACTGTAGCGCATATGTTCTTAAGTGGAAATAAAATCAGAATTTGGAACTGGATTAGGAAGAAATTAGCACTTATAACAGAACTGCAGAAAGTCATATACCGATAACTGAAGCTTTGCAACCCGACTGGAAATGCTACCCGTCCGCAAAGAATAACGGTTATTCGTGGCTTCTGGGACAGTTAGTGTTTTACGTGTTAGCAAACAAAACTTCGAACTTAGAAGAGTGCATGTTCTGTATTGCAGAAGAGCATTTTAAGCTGAAGAAGAATAACAAATATAAGTACTGGTTTCAAAATTTTTTATCTATTGCTTTATGTGAGCTACAAAGACGACAGTTTTATTGATTAGAAGCAGAATACTTATTCTTTCTTCTCTATTATTCCAGGAATCTTTTTGATACGTGTTTCCTTAGTCATACCCCGCTTGCACAGTATATCTTAAATACCATAAAAGAGGAAGCGGGATGGAATCATGGTTGGTAGTCACACTTTGTAATTAAGACACTTTATTGGCATTACGCCTTTAAAAAAATAATTTGAGAATTACAAATTGTGGACAAGCCATTCGATAAAACTTTGCAAATACAATTAGAAACCTAACGTACTCATAACTCAAACAATTCCAAATTGCACCAGTTCGCTTCACCTGCGAAGCCACAAGATAAGACACGCGGAAAGCAAAGATAGCTTACCTCAACCACAATCGATCTCAACGATACATGAACAAAATAAGACTGGCCCAGCTTGGCACTGCTCACTCTTTATGTTGGCTCTGAAGTGAGACTGTTCTAATTTGGCAAACCCTTCCGACTCCGAATTTACTTTCATTTGATGAAAAATATGTGGCTTCCTCACAGACATCATATGTCTCCAGTACATAATGTCTTACATTGTGAAATGTTTTTGAATGTTATGGATTTTTCTGTCACCTATTTTCCTCTTATGAGTTATGTCTTACAAGGTGCTCACGCCTTTGGAAGTGGCAATCTGGCATGTGGCCAAGCCTCGGATCTTTGACCCCTGTCCTCGTTGCCTCCACCTACCTGGTGCAGGTAGTCTTCGCATTACACAAAATGTGAGTGGATGACAGGTACGGGGGCTGCATCGTGGCCAGGTTTCAGAATTCTCGACCCCTGCCCTCTTTGCCACCATCTGCCTGGCATGCACTCGAACGCCATTGGAAGTGGCAATCTGATAATTATCTTACCTTCATTATTACTTCCGTTTTGTTCTTTTATTTAAGGTATGTATGGGAATACATGGGAATAATGGAGCTGCTCAGTGACAGGTATTGGTTACCGCATCTGCCTTGTAAGCAGGAGATCCCGGGTTCGAATCCTGCTCCAGTAGACGTTTTAACTCGTTGCCGCCGATTCTGCGTAATGCCCTGATGCAGTTGACAGCGGTGATCTCTTCCGTTTCCTTTCCTATCTTCCCTACTCCACCTTCAATTTACATATAATGTATCACAGCTACGGATTCCGCGAGGTGTCTGTTCTTTCGGACACGTCCAAAATAATGACACCACGCATTCATATAACTGTTCGTTCCCGACGTTCCCGCTGGGTACCATGCGCGAATGAGTCATTCCAAGAGTCTAATGACGTATAATGGTGTAGAGACTATGCATTGTTGTTTATGGTTTCATGACTGTAAATACGCTACTACAGTTCAGAGGGACTATTCACGATTAAATGTAGCAAACCACCAACTCAAATTGTTATTAAGAGGTACAGTTGTTTCACTGAAACTGTGTGTGACTCAAGGCTTTTGATTGTGTAAATCATGGAATACTTCTACAGGGCTATTACAAATGATTGAAGCGATTTCATAAATTCACTGTAGCTCCATTCATTGACATATGGTCACGACACACTACAGATACGTAGAAAAACTCATAAAGTTTTGTTCGGCTGAAGCCGCACTTCACGTTTCTGCCGCCAGAGCACTCGAGAGCGCAGTGAGACAAAATGGCGACAGGAGCCGAGAAAGCATATGTCGTGCTTGAAATGCACTCACATCAGTCAGTCATAACAGTGCAACGACACTTCAGGACGAAGTTCAACAAAGATCCACCAACTGCTAACTCCATTCGGCGATGGTATGCGCAGTTTAAAGCTTCTGGATGCCTCTGTAATGGGAAATCAACGGGTCGGCCTGCAGTGAGCGAAGAAACGGTTGAACGAGTGCGGGCAAGTTTCACGCGTAGCCCGCGGAAGTCGACGAATAAAGCAAGCAGGGAGCTAAACATACCACAGCCGATGGTTTGGAAAATCTTACGGAAAAGGCTAAAGCAGAAGCCTTACCGTTTACAATTGCTACAAACCGATGGATCGGTCGTGGTGGAGATCATGATCAGCAATTCATGTCATGGCCTCCACGCTCTCCCGACTTAACCCCATGTGATTTCTTTCTGTGGGGTTATGTGAAAGATTCAGTGTTTAAACCTCCTCTACCAAGAAACGTGCCAGAACTGCGAGCTCGCATCAACGATGCTTTCGAACTCATTGATGGGGACGTGCTGTGCCGAGTGTGGGAGGAACTTGATTATCGGCTTGATGTCTGCCGAATCACTAAAGGGGCACATATCAAACATTTGTGAATGCCTAAGAAAACTTTTTGAGTTTTTGTATGTGTGTGCAAAGCATTGTGAAAATATCTCAAATAATAAAGTTATTGTAGAGCTGTGAAATCGCTTCAATCATTTGTAATAACCCTGTAGATAAGCTCAAGTACTGTGGTACGAATGAGACAGCGCTCAGATGGTTTAAATCATACCTAACTGGAAGAGTGCAGAAAGTTGAAATAAGCAGTTCACATAATATGCAAAAAACTGGTGATTTCTCAAACTGGGGAACAATCAAGAATGGGGTGCCGCAAGGTTCGGTCTTGGGTCCTCTGCTGCTCTTAATATATTAATGACTTGCCATTCTATATTCACGAAGATGCAAAGCTGGTACTTTTTGCCGATGATACAAGTATAGCTATCACACCCAACAGACAAGAATTAACTGGTGAAATTGTAAACCATGTTTTTCAGAAAATCGTTAAGTGGTTCTCTGCAAATAGGCTCTCATTAAACTTTGACAAAACACAATACGTAAGTTCCACACAGTAAATGGAATGACACCATTAATAAATATAGACTTCGATCAGAAATCGGTAGCTAAGGTAGAATATTCAAAATTTCTAGGTGTATGCATTGATGAGGAGTTGAAATGGAAAAAACACACTGAATGCTATTAGGGTCATTGCAAATTTTGGTGATATACATCTCAGTAAGTTAGCTTACTACGCCTATTTTCATTCTCTGCTTTCGTATGGCATCATATTCTGGGGTAACTCATCATTGAGTAAAAGAGTGTTCATTGCACAAAAGCGTGTAATCAGAGTAAGTGCTGGAGCTCATCCAAGATCATCCTGCAGACACTTATTTAAAGAGCTAGAGATCTTCACTGTAGCCTCACCATATATATATATATATATATATATATATATATATATATATAAAAGGTTAAATAACTTTGGCTCAGAAAGGGGTAAATTATGCTGCCACAAAAGTCTTTGCTCACTTACCTAATAGCATCAAAAGTCTGACAGATAGCCAGATAGCATTTAAAAGGAAATTAAAAGAATGTCTCAATGGCAACTACTTCTAATCATTAGATGAATTTTTGGATATAGTAAGTGGGTAATTTCCCCAACGCCCACAAAAAATTTAAGAATTAAAAATATTAAGTGTCATGTAATATTTTCTGTAATGTAATATCTTGTATAGACACCTTTTATTAACCTGACACGTTCCACATCATTACGAAGTGTCGTATCATGATCTCTGGAACACGTATAATCTAATCTAAAACATGACACTTGGTCAGGGTCGGGCAGCATTCTCTGACTCAGCGGTTGAGCAAGTTTGGCAGTCTTACATTCGTGGTCCGGGTAAACCAGCGAGACGTGCCAGCTCACACTTAATTACGCCTAGTGTTACAGTGTGGAAGGCATTACGGAAACACCTATCTTTCAAACCCTACAAATCGGAACAGTTGCAAACTTTAAGAAAAAGCGACAACGAAAAACGAGCTCAGTTTTGAGTAGAAATGGTTAACAGAATGCAGACTGAAGATATTTTCTTAATAAAATTGTGTTCAGTGATGAAGTCACCTTCCATACCTGCGGCAAAGTGAATCAGCGTAATGTTCGGATATGAACTTAATGGAACCTACGTCACGTAATGCAACATGTACGGACTCGCTTTAGGTTAATGGGTTTTGCGCTGTTAGCCGTAACAAGGTTTACCGTCCTTTCTGTTTGTCGAATCAGCTGTAACTGACCTGTCGTACCTTGATATGCCCGAACATTATCTAATGCCTCGATTACAACAGGATAGGGGCACAGAATTTATTTTTCATCAAGGTGACGCGCCACCACATTATCATCGTAAAACTGACGCGTATCTCCGACTGAATGTGCCGACTTGGATTGGACGTGATGGAATAATATCCTGGCAACGATGATTAGCTGATTTAACCCCAGTGGACTTCTGTGTATGGGGTTATATTAAGACAGGGTGTTTGTTCCTCCATTTCGGGCAAACGTCGAAGAGCTGCGACAGGGGATAACACAAGCAGTTGCTGCTATACGTCAAGACTTGCTCCGTAGCATCTGACAGGAAACTGGAACATCTGTCGTGTTCCAAAGTTAGCCACATCGGAAATTTTTAAATAAAACTTGGAAATATACTGCAAGCAGATTAGAGATGGGTAGTTCGCGAACGAACGGGTGCAAAGGAACGGTTCACCTAGATAAACGAAAGGACCGAGGAACGAATTCCAAGGAACGATCGGTTCATAGTTCACTTTGGTCGCGGCGGTCTACTTATAGTTCCCGGGAACGAGGAACGATCGGCTCATAGTTCACTTCGGTCGCGGCTGTCTACTTATGGTTCCCGGGAACGAGGAACGATCTTTTCATAGTTCACTAGCTCACTTCGGTCGCGGCGGTCACTTCGGCAGTTCTCGTTCCAGCCTCGGTCGCGTGCTCGTCTCAGTCTCGGTCTCCCTCGGCCGCACTCGTCGTTCTTCGCTTGACCACCTGTCTGAGTTACACTGCCGACTGCTCCTAGTTAGTTCAGTATACAGTTGTTCGTTTCGTCCACTGCGCTCGCCCATTTTACATGTGTTCCAAACTGTTTTTGCACTTGGGTCTGGCTATTCAGCGTCCACGACCGGTAATCAAAAAGTATTTTATAGCCACTTAAATTACATAAAAATTACGTTGTATGTAACAGGTACGTCTTTTCAGGCAACAAAAGGGCATATCAGCTCACTTCATTATATCGATGAACAGCAGAAGACATACTTATAACAAGGCAAGTTTTTTCTTTGCTATTCATATATTTTTTGGTTTCATCGACTTGATTTAGCAACTAACTTTCAATAATTTGCTTAATTTTTAGTGTAAGAAAATTCATATAAAACAATTTTCGTGTATCTTTCATATGCAAAACATTACATTTAGAAAGGCTCTAAATATTTTTAAGTTTGGTTGTTTCCAATTTACATTACCTGCTGGTTTGGTTTCTTTGGGGAAAAAGTGGGTTGTGGGTCATTTTGGCTCAGTAGGAAAAGCGGTGGCTCTCCATTTGAAAAGACAAATTGCCATAAAATCGTATTTACTTATTATCTCAAAAACATTTGTTCAGAAGGAGCTTTCAAACCAAAAACTTTATTATTGCGAACTTAATTATTATTATTATTGCTGCATTAACTTTAATAATGCAACATAAAAACCTAATTTTTACAAAGCGTGTGACGCAAGTATGATGAGAAAACCACATTTTTTATTTTATGCTTCCATACAGTCTACTTCGCCTACGAACTCAGAGACAACGTGAAGTATGTATAGGGTGTAAACGATTATTGTTTACAACGCAGCATAGCTATGAAGTGGAAGTCGAAACGAAGAATTTTATACAAGTCACTTGTGGTCTATTAAGTTGGGAAACAGCCACAAACAGGTTTACAAGACTACATGTGCTATAGCCCATGCGCGTGGCGTGACATTTTTATGTTCTCTTCTCCAGCTCTCTACACATCGTCATCGATATTTTGCCATTGTTGCTTGCATTAGCTTGTTATTTCTTCACTGCCTAATTATTACATGTTTGTCTGTTTGTTGTATCTGCTCGTAACGGGCAACACATCGTCTGTAACTGGCAAGCAGTCTGTACTCGGGGCCGGTTTACCGTGCGCCACCCTGTATTATTTCCCTGCAATCAGCCACACAACGCTGCAGTTGGCTAAACGAGAGGTTCTGCAGAATCACAGAAATTACTTCTAAAAGTGTGTAAGAATTCTGTAATGAATAAAAACTCTATACTCCAGGGGGGAAGCAAGTGCCCCCTCTTGGTGCCCTCCATCCTTCAGTCACCTACACTACTAGTTTTCAGTTTTACATCAGAACCATATACTAAGCACAAATGATCGGTGAACGAGTAAAAATGAACGGTTCCCAAAAAGGAACGATCAGTAGTGAACTAGTTCCCAAGGATGAACGAATTTGCCCATCTCTAAAGCAGATATCTAACAGTAACTGCTTAAAGTTGACGAATAATGCTGTCATTGTAAACATATGAGAACACTGACGGGCCAAAGTACATGTGGCGGTGCTGAACGTTACGGGGCTAGGAAAGTAGACTTATCTGCAAAACTGAAGTACCATATACACTGAAATGCCAGAGAAACTGGTATAGGTATGCAAATACAGAGGTATGTGGACAGGCAGAACATGGCGCTGCCGTCGGGAACGCCTATATAAGACAACAAGCGTCTGGCGCAGTTGTTAGATCGATTACCGCTGCTACAATGTTATAGTCGGCGCAGGAGCGATGGGACACAGCATCTCCGAGGTAGCGATGAAGTGGGGATTTTCCCGTACAACTACTTCATGAGTGTACCGTGAATATCAGGAAGCTTTTAAAACATCAAATCTCCGACATCGCTGCGACCGGAAAAAGATCCTGCAAGAACGAGACCGTGACACTGGTGCAAGCCTTCCGCAAATTGCTGCAGATTTCAATGCTGCGCCATCAACAAGTGTCAGCGCGCGAACTATTCAACGAAACGTAATCGATGTGGGCTTTCGAAGCCGAAGGCCTACTCGTGTACCCTTGATGAGTGCCGACACAAAGCTTTACGCCTCGGCTGCGCCCGTCATGACATTGGACTGTTGATGACTGGAAACATGTTGCCCGGCGGGTCGAGTCTCGTTTCAAATTGTATCGAACGGATAGACATGTACGGGTATGGAGACAACCTCATGGACCCATGGACCCTGTATGTCAGAGCAGGGAACCGTTCAAGCTGGTGGGCGCGGCTCCCCCCCCCCCCCCCCCCGCCCCCACACGTCGGAGGTTCGAGTCCTCCCTCGGGCATGGGTGTGATGGGTGTGTGTGTTGTCCTTAGCGTAAGTTAGTTTAAGTTCGATTCAGTAGTGTGTAAGCCTAGGGACCGATGACCTCAGCAGTTTGGTCCCATAGTCCTTACCACAAATTTTCAAGCTGGAGGAGGTTCTGTAATTTTGTGGGTCGTGTGCAGTTGTAGTGATATGGGACCCCTGATACGTCTAGATACGACTCTGACGGGTGATACGTACGAAAGCATCCTGCCTGATCATCTGCATCCTTTCATGTCCACTGTGCATTCCGACGGACTTGGGCAATTCCGGTAGACAACGCCTGTTTACCCTCCAAGTTAAGAATCATACCTTCTGTACCCTAGCCATCACTTCCACCCGCCAGGCAGCACGTCATGGATATCAAATTGATAGTTAATTAATTAATCATGGGAGTCACTTTGCATGGCGAGTAATTTTTTTCCAACAGTCGGATTACATTCACCAGATAGCTCAAATGGGAATCCCTGAGGGGCACACGATGTGCTTTTTGAGGAACACTACTGGGAACCGGCATTTGAAGCTGACCGCAGAAGGATTCTACCACTGCCAACACACATTTCGCGTAAGGACTGCGCTATTAAAACACGAATACAACGATTATCTTACCCTGCATAAGAGGCGGTCTTGGTTCTACAGGCACACGCAAGAGTCGCTGATAGTGTTATTCTTTCTCGTAGAAATGCTATCTCTGTTTCGGAATCAAGTCTATCCATTCAACCACATACTTGCGTTGGATCCTACGGAGATGTATTTTAATGATTACAGCCACTGATGAATCATATTCGTGACACGCTCATATCTCGAAACGTGTTACCTTTTTTTTTCGAACTATCTGCTGCACCAAAACGACAGCACTGTTCCTCAGTCTCTGTACCTTTGTCCACGTGATCGTTCCAATTTAAGTCGGAACTGAGCAGAAGTCGGAAAGTGCTATATCCATCACCTTCTGCAACGCGTGAGGAAACAGGATGGGCTGAGTTAATGCAACAGGACTGTGTTTTGACCACTCGATGGAGATAGGAACATGTTGTCGTAGCTCTACCGACCAACAGAGATAAGCTATGAACTATAAAAATTTAGCTATCGCATCCGATAGAGAACTCGATAACATGCTACCACATCCCTCTCTTCAAAAATATCGGAAATACGTACCGTCTGCATGCAGATGTCGAACATATGTGGCGACTCTGTTAAATATGCAGGTATTGGTTCGTTGGAGCAGATGACCAGTGGTCGAAGTCGTTCCACAGAACAGTGTAAAGTTTTGTCACCAGTACTGTATGTTGGGGGTTGGGTTGTTTGGGGGAGGAGACCAAACAGCGAGGTCATTGGCCTCATCGGATTAGGGAAGGAAGTCGGCCGTGCCATTTCGAAGGAACCATCCTGGCATTTGCCTGGAGCGATTTATGGGAATCAGATAAAAGCTGCCGCCCGGTTCTAGGTGCTTCAGTCCGGAACCGCGCTGCTGCTACGGTCGCAGGTTCGAATCCTGCCTCGGGCATGGATGTGTGTGATGTTCTTAGGTTGGTTAGGTTTTAGTTCTAAGCCTAGGGGACTGATGACCTCAAATGTTAAGTCGCATAGTGCTTAAAACCATTTGAACAGAAAATCTAAATCAGGATGAGGGTCAGACGCGGGATTGAACCGTCGTCCTCCTGAATGCGAGTTCAGTGTGCTAACCACTGCGCCATCTCGCTCGGTAGTACTGTAGGAGGGTCATATTCCACAAACTATTAATTGCAATAGAGGCATACCCGTTTCATATTTAAAGCGCACATATGTAAATTTTGTCAGAACTCCTTTTCATTATGGTCTATGTATTGTTCTTAAGCTGTATACAGTTTGCGGGAGTATTTAGGTTTTTCCCATTTTTGCTGCAGATCTGATGATGGTTATTAAAGACCGAAACCGGTAACCTGTTAACAAAAAGTTTGTGACCATAGACGTAAATTAAAGGAAACTTATTCTTTAATTTGTGTGGGGAGCATTCTGAACCACAGGCACTGCTGCCTAAAGGCGATACAGTTGTCGACCACAGACATCCACCGCTGAAGATGGCCGCTACATTGCCTAGCAATGAAGAAGGACCCACGTCAAACTGCAGGTGCAGTTGCAACCACATTTAACAGTATTGGAAGGCCTGCAATCACATGCTCCACAGTGACACGGCGACTGCATGAGGGTGGTCTCTTTGCCGACTACAAGTGCTTTGTTTTCCATTGACACCTGGACATTGCCAGCATGGTATCTGATGATGCCAAGAGCACCAATGAAGAGTGAGGTTGTGTGCTGTTTTTGGATGAGAGTAGGTTCAGTCTGAGTAGTGATTCTGGAAGTACCTTCTTATGACGAGAGGTGAGGACAAGTATTGCCCTCAGGAACTTTGTCAGACAAATGGCTTTGGCAGTGCAGGTGTTATGGCGTGGGGAGGTATAACGTTGTATGGGCATACTGACCTCCAGATTTTTTAATATGGTACGCTCGTAAGTCAAAGTTATTGTGACACTCCACTCCTTCCTCATGAGCGTCTTTTTAGGGGTGCATTCAGCCCTGACTTTTTATGGATGACATTGTGCAACTGCACGGTCAGAGCAGATGAGCAACTCTTGGAACGAGAGGGTACTCAGCGAATGGACTGGCCTGCCCGTTTCCCCAATTAAATCCCATTGAGGACGTGTGGCTGGCATTGGGGAGATGTATTGCAGCACGTCCATATGCTCCAACGGCCATCCAGTAGATGTCAGCTGCACTGGTAGAGAATGGAAAGCCCTACCACAAGACTGCTTATTAAGCTTGTGGCCTGCATGGAAGTAAGTTGCAGAGCATGCATTGTCATCCATGGTGATCACTCATACTATTACGAGCCATATGTGGTCTTATGTAATGCCCTGGGGACCATCATAAATCACGGTGACTTTAGTGTGATCATCGTATTTCTTTCAGTTACCTTCTGTACTATGCTGTAGTAGTTGTTTCTATGTGCGATCCAAGTTTCGTTAAGCTATGTTACTTGATGGCATCATGAAAAAGTAACTTTTGTCCTCAAGTTTAGCAAATCAGAGTATTTAAATATCTCACTCTCCCTACCAGTTTACGGAAAGTGATGTCGCGAAGCAAAGCGTGAAAATATTTGTAATAATAGAAATACAATATCTGAAGGCTGTCTCTTTCTTATTTTATGTATGAATAAACACAACAGAGTTTTTCTGCTCCATATTACATGTGCATGAATATAAGTTAATGTGGTAGCAATCATACCTGAGTCCACTATTATATCCTGAACCTGTCTGCCATATCTCCAAAACAAGTAATTTTTTACCAAATTAAAAAGAATGAGAATATATGTAAAGTGTCTCATCTCAAAGCAATTTTGTTAATGGTTCCACAACTGCTCTTAGATTTTGTGAGATTGTAATATTTTCAATATTATGGGTGATGTAACATTTCGATTTATATTTTGGTTATATTGATTCAGTTGACGTGTATAGATTACAGTTGTACATGTAAACCATGATGTTTTATCCTCTGGTATCTGCTGACTGAATATTCCTTTTCAAAATTCGATTAATTGAATGTGAATATTACGCAACAACTTCCATTTTTGAATTAGCCAAATGAGTTGACTCTTCATGAAACCTGTTATCCTACTATGGTCTCTAGTTACAAACGATCCACAGTTCATGATAATAAAATGTGGAGTAATGTATTAAAGTCGGTTCAATATACAAACTATGGACTTCTTACAGGAATCCTAATACACAAATTTTGGAAGGATTGCATTATATCAATGGAATCAGGAAGCAATTTCTAATATGTCGTAAATATCTCGGACATATAAGAAAACTCAGCCTCTGGCATAAGGTAGACGTAACTTATGCAAATATTTTATTCTGTAATGTCTATTACAATTTTATATTGACAAGAGCCGCTACCTGTTGGCATTTACTATTGAAAATTTATTCTGAAGTACGATATATGTAGTCTGGCTGCTATCTAAAGTCATGGCTTCCGATAATTCTCGTTTTGGCAATTTTATTTATGACAAGAGCCGCTCGGCTTCATCTAATCTAATGTACCGCCATGTGATGTAACAAGGCCCACTACTTGAGAAGAAGATATTTTTACAAATATCGAAACCTAGGTCAAGGGCTAATAAACCCTTATTTGCAACTGGTTGGCTGATTTTTCAGCCTCTTCATGTAAAAGCGTAGAATTCACATGATATATCATTTTTCTAAGTTAAAAGAGATTGTTTTTAAGTGTCGCGATTGA
Source organism: Schistocerca piceifrons (assembly GCF_021461385.2). Classification (NCBI taxonomy): domain Eukaryota; kingdom Metazoa; phylum Arthropoda; class Insecta; order Orthoptera; family Acrididae; genus Schistocerca; species Schistocerca piceifrons. Next base: position 844,180,346 of record NC_060140.1, on the reverse strand, counting down.
CCTTGCTTAGATAATTGATTATGAAATTATGTCACAGTATTAAATGTTGTTATTGGGCGAGAGAGCGGAAGATGTTAGAGTAACAAAATAAAAATGCACGAATGAACACACAAAGAAAAAAAGGGAACATTTTATTTTCAAATGAAAACACTGCTCTTCCACCCAGATTTCTGTTGTTACACACAAGTGACGTCAGTTCGTGGCAGTCAGAGCGTGGCCCTGTTGACAGGTGTGCACGGTGGGGGTGCATGTGCGCAGGACGGACTACAAAGAGTTCATGGAGAACATGTTCCAACTGAAGCAACCGGCCGGCCTCTCATACTACAAGGCAGCGGCGGACGCCATGTTGGCAGACCTGCGCCACGACTGCGCTGCCGTCGCTTTCGCCGTAACGAGCGACGACAACCAGTGGTGCCAACAGAACTTGCTGCCCACTCTCACCAGGAATGCGTCTGTGAGTTTTCTGCACGTTTCATTATTAGGATACCTTGGCAGAACGAACACCTGTGAACGAAAAATACTCTTTATTGCCTTCTTTTGGGTGATAAGTTGGTCTTATGGTTTTCTGGGCATTGATTCCACATTTAATCTCGTTTTTTTCTTTTCTAAAGCGTACAGTCTTGTCAAAATGTGGCTTCGCTATAAACCAAGAAACTTGCTAAACACTTGTTACTTAAATGAGAAGTAATTTAGCTTTTCAATATAGACAAAGATCTTATTTAAGAGCTCCTTAATAGAGAGGAATTTTGTATCCATTGGCTCATGTCCCACTGAAGTAACTAACTCTAGTTAACCATTACGTTGGCACTCCAGTGCACCCAGTACTGTCTTTCCATCACTTTGGAATCTTGATGAAAGTGCTCACCTTCTTCATCATTGATGTAGCCCAAATTTTCCGAGATAAATCAAAATTACCCTTCAAAAAGTACGTTGTGAAGCTCATCATACAGCATAGATTCTTGAAATTATCCTGCATTTTGGCCGTAACAGAATTATGGGTAGTTTTCATTGCCTAAGAAATTAGCAACAACCGCTTTGTATTGTACCGGTCACTCCATCCCACTCGCAGTCATTTTTGATTGGAATCAGACATCAGTTTTCGAACGTCAGGTTGGAACGTTATGCTTATGATGGTGAGCTAATTGGCTGCCTAAAATTGGTACGACGTGAGGTGAATCTGTCTGTGGAAACTGGGAGAACCCCATTACGGGGAATTTTGGACATGTCTATTGCTCCAGCAATAGTGAAGTATCAGACAAGATGAAAGATGGCTTCTTCTTCGATCTCTTTGAAATTCGGCAATAAAACATAGTCTAATATTAAATTAAATCTAAAAACATCTGTGATCTTAGATAAATGTGGTGCATCAAATGACACAACAATATTTTAAATAGCTTAAAAACTACAAACGTTAATATTTCTCAGTGACTAAATATTTTCGCAATGAACCTCTGAATTAACAACTTCATACAGTTTCAACGATCAATATCTCTGATGATAGCATCGCACTATAGCCATCATCCCCGAAGGCTGCATGCCTGTGTCTGTTTTAATTATTGACTTATGACATTTTTTATACCTTTTTATTGCCCAAATGTCTGTCAGAATACCATACTTTCTACAATAACTCAGCAAATGAATACATCATGAATACCTCATATTTGGTCATACTTGTGTATTACTTAATGAATAGTTCACTACTTTGCTGTTAACTTTATTTAAATATAATTATAACTGATAATGTAAAATCATGGTAATTTAAGAAGTGGCCTATCGCTTATGTTAACTGACACCACTATTGAAAAGAGTGCCGAACGATGACTATCGAGCAGTCATAAATAATTGTGTTTCAACACTTTGACATTCTTTGCCACGTGAGTTTAGCGCGATCGTATCGCTGACGTATTAGAGCACAATCTTTGCCGCTGTTGGCATAGTGACTTAGAGTTGTTTATGTTTATCATTTTTTTTCGAGTGTTAAAGTAATAAAAGTTATTCTGAACAATTGCGTATTATTCTGTAGTTCGTGCATACTAGAAAGTCGCCACAGTGGTGACCCTGCGAAGAAGACGCAACAACACACACACCAAGTCGAAATAATGACTACACCGACATCAGCAGCGGAAAACAGTTTCGAGGAGGAACAAAGTACGTCGCCTGCCGCAAGCTCTTCCACAGGAGAACATAGAAGTACCCCTATAGGCCAAGGAAATGTCAAACTCCCTGCTTTCTGGACAACGAGGCAACAGCTGTGGTTCACACAGGCGGAATGTATATTTCAACAACGCAAGGTAGCCTGTGATAGTGATAAGCTCAACATTCTGCTTTCACGTCTAGACTTGGAAGTGATAGAAGAAGTGGAAGATACCTTGTCACAACGCAGTTACGCAGCGTCAAAAGAGGCTCTAATACAACGCTACACTTTACCGACGGAACTACGTCTTCAAAAAATCTTCACTGAACAATGTGTGGAACACAGGCTTCCGTCGCAAGTCCTCAGGTCATTACGCACATTGGCGGGCAGATATGCTGCCAGAACAATCTTTAGGGGTACTGTGGCTACATGAACTGCCAGCCAACATCCGCGCCATCATCGCCGCACAAACAGATGTACCGTTAACGACATTGACAAAGAAGGCAGACACCATGGCAAATAATTTAAGAGAATCTTCTGCTTATGCAACGGTCAATACAAACCACAATAGAAGCACGCGAGTATACAGCAATATAGAGTCAGACACCGTGGATTCCGTTTCAGGCATTACTTCCTCTCATCTCCAGCACACATCGTAAGAATCCGTCATAGAACAGTTGGTAGCACAAGTGGCAAAACTTAACGTCTAAGTCTCCAAGCACCAACAACATTTACAAAGCCGTCGCCGGAAAAGACGCAGGAATAACATTCCTCAGAGCCAGTCAGAACATTGGTGCTGGCATCACAAACGCTTCCGCGATTCTGCTCGTCAATGTGCCCAACCCTGCAGCTTCCCAAACTTCGGAGACGGACATTAATGGGTGCGAATGTTCGTCATCAATCTTTTAGGAGCCCGGAGACAGAAGGAAAACGAAACGGTGCTAAGAAAACGATATCTATGGTTAGCAAGTCGGACAGACTATTCATCCAATGCTTTACATTCGGAGAGAAGTTTCTGATTGATACAGGTTCAGAGGTTAGTGTGTATCCTAGAAGTAATAGTGATATCCAAAGAATTACGTCACATCACGTGCTCACTGCCGCCAACAACTCTGCAATCCCCACTTATGGTGAGAAACGATTGGCGTTACATCTCGAATCTGATTACAAACTGGTATGGACTACCGAGCGAGGTGGCGCAGTGGTTAGACACTGGACTCGCATTCGGGAGGACGACGGTTCAATCCCGCGTCCGGCCATCCTGATTTAGGTTTTCCGTGATTTCCCTAAATCACTCCAGGCCAATGCCGGGATGGTTCCTCTGAAAGGGCACGGCCGACTTCCTTCCCCATCCTTCCCTAATCCGATGAGACCGATGACCACGCTGTCTGGTCTCCTTCCCCAACCAACGGTGGACGGTGGTATGGACTTTCATAATAGCACATGTACCGGACCCTATTACTGTTACAGATTTCTGGTGCAAACATCACGTTATGCCAGACCTTGTCAATCGACGACTGGTTCCGATACGCAAGGAAAAGACATTGTCTCCCCTCACTTCCGCATCGGGGCAAATGCAGTGCGAAGTGCCCGATCATTCTAACACTTCCTCCGTGCCAGAACGCGTCGCTACGAATTCGTGCTTACAACAATACGGGACGCACATGAGTGAGCCACGCAAGAAGAAGTTTCTCAAATGCAACGATTCGTTTGTTGTAGGCAATATGACAACATCAAAGGAGGACGCATCTTTTCGCAGCATACTTCAAGGCTTTTCAGCAATCACTCGCCCGGCGAACGCCACAAGGAAGTGCTTTCACGAGACACAGCATCACATCCGCACGAAGCCCGGCCAACCAGTTGCATTCCGTCCAAGACGTCTGTCTCCAGAGAATCTACTTGGCGGAGGCGGAGTTTGATCGTCTTTTGGCGATAGTTATAGTAACTAGGTCAGACAGTGCGTGGGCTTCACCCATCCATATGGTTCGCAAGAAAGACAGTTCTTGGAGGATAAGTGGTGATTATAGGGCACTCAATCCTCGAACAATTCCGGATCGGTATCCTGTTCCCAATGTGATGGATTTCAATTGTAATATCGGCAATGCTCCACCTTCAGTTTGATAGACTGTGCGAAAGCGTACTTACAAATTCCAATGGCACCAGCAGACGTTCAAAAAACTGCAGTGATCACACCGTTTGGCCTGTTTGAATACAACTTTATGCCATTTGGCCTTAGAAACGCGGCCCAGTCTTGGCAGCGGTTTATGCGTAAAGTGCTACGAGAGCTGCCATTTGTTTTTTGCTACATGGACGATGTTTTAGTTTTCTCCTCATCGACGGAAGAACACAAAGAACACCTGCAGCTGCTTTTACAGCGTTTTTAACGCTATGGCATCTTAGTTAACGAGGCAAAGTGTGCATTGGGCAAACAGGCAGTCAAATTTCTCGGATATGTGGTCTCGGCAGCAGGTCTACTACTGCTGCTTGAACTTCTGGAGGCAGTTCAACGGATGCCCCTCCCAGTAACGTACAAAGGACTTCGCCGATTCCTCGGCATGCTCAACTACTACCGCAGCCATTTACTTCACCTAGAGACAGCCCAAGAACCACTCACGGCTCTACTCACAGGAAAAAATACTACAGGAAACCATGTAATACCATGGACATCAGAAGCTGCATATTAGGGCACAATCTTTGCCGCTGTTAGATAGTGACTCAGAGTTGTTTATGTTTATCGTTGTTTTTCGAGTGTTAAAGTAATAAAAGTTATTCTGAACAACTCCGTATTATTCTATAGTTCGAGCATACTAGAAAGTCGCCACAATTGTTTCAGCACTATTCAGTGACAATTCGCTCTCATTTAACACGAGGACACCTCCGCAAAAAATGCTGATTTATTTATTTACGAAAATACTTTCATTTATATTTATTGTGCGTGGTCTGAGCGTAACTGAATGTCTGTAACATTTCTTAATTTAAATACTGTTATAATATATTATTTTAGCGCAAGAAGTGTTCAAGTAGGGTCAAATCATATTGTAGAACTTAAGTAAGACGTCTGTTTGGTGGGGACGGCATTCAGCCAACTGAAAAGCAGATAGTAGAGGAACTCCACTGAGTCAAGTGAAGAGAGACACTTTTTCAAGTGAAGAGCTCAATGGCGCGATACTGAACACTTCTACATTCGTTCTTGAAGAAGGCAGACCTGCTATTCTTTTTAAACGGAGTTGTGCGTTGCCCAATTATCTAATGAGGGAGCAGCTTGAGGTAAAGGCGTATATAGTGCTGGTTAGAGAGCAAGTACTCAGCAAGAGAAAACCGTTCCCTTGCGTCGCAAGGTACTGCAATCAAACCCTCTTTCGATTTTGATGGAGATACATCAAGAAACGTCTTGCGGAAATACTTCAAATATTTTAATTTCTGGATAAGGCTCCCTCAGACTGTTTCATTATATCAATTTAATGTCCATAGATGCTAGCAGAATATATTCAGATAAATGAATATAATCCTGCACCTGCAACAGACATCGCAATGGGAACAAAATGATTGTGTCTAAAACATTCAATACAACAACAATGCTGTGCTCCATTAAATTATAATGAAATAGTGTACGTTCTTGTGACATTACCTAAAAATTTTCTGCTAAATAATTGCTCTCTAATCTGCATTCCATACGGGCAAATCAATTGCAACTTTTCCTGATGTTGCTCTTACCTTAGGTAATTGGGCTATAAACAGCTCTGTTTAGCAAAAAAATAGATCGATAGTGTCTTAAGGTGGAGGTGCACACATTTGTTTTCATTCCCAACAGCTAGTGTGTTATAAATAACTTGTAGTTGTGATTCTGCGGTCAAATAGTCTATGCATCAACTAGAATTGCAAATCAGTAAAATAAACAGACATATTAAAAAGTGAATAATTTTAAAAAGGGTTATATTCTAATGTCTGTACTTGAAGTACATGAGAGGGAAATACATTCAATAATGTTTGTTGAAGACAGTACATCTAAAATAAACAGAATAAGGTCCTACGATATCTAATTACAATACAGACAGAAAATAACCTTATCAAATTAAGTAAGTGTGGCGAAAAGAACGTGGTGAGAATGGTAGCAGAACCCCCAACTAAATAGTCATCCAAGATGCTCGAAAATTAAATCCACTTCGTGATGACAATGCACGAAATATACTTTGCAAAAACAGACATAATGTCTTATGGGATAACAGCAATCAGTGATTTTATAATGTTACTTAAAATCCGTCTTGATTGCAAATTTTTTATTATTCATATGACCGGTTTCGGTTCATTCAGAACCATCTTCAGATCTGATATTTCAGTTACAGGAGTAACCCGTCCAAATCCAGCAACTTTCACATGTGACGTAGCATGTGACTGAAATATCAGATCTAAAGATGGTTCTGAAAGAACCGTAACCGGTCATATGAATAATAAAAAATTTGCAATCAAGACGGATTTTAAGTAACACGAAATATACGCCAGCTCAAAATAATTCCGAATTCTGTATAATTTACACAATAACATATGAGAGACAACGAGCAAAAACACACACTCTTTCTGTTCTCAGTTCCGTATTGCAACTGGAAAAAGTTTGAGTTCTGCACTGGAGCACATTCAGATGTTGCACATGCTAATTCTCTCCAAAACTTGAAGTATTGTACTGGCCATTCACCGCCCAGCATCCGTCACCCACTCATCCAAAAAACGCACTATCTCACCGGCAGGTCTGCCTTCTTCAAGAACAAACGTAAAATTGTCCAGCATCGCTCGCTTGAGCTCTTCACTCGAAAAGTGTCCGCCTCCTGTTGACTTCAATAATGATGCGCCTTTCTCTGCTTCTCCACTGTCTGAAGGCTGTTGTCACCAAAATTCATTGTTCTTTAAGTTCTACAGACGTAATTTGATTCAACTTGACTACTTCCCAGGGTAAACTAATATATTACACCAATATGTAAATGTAGAAATGTTATAAACATTGTCATACTCAGACTATACAGGAGAAATATAAATAAAGGTTTGTTCGTAAATAAATAAGTCAACGTTCTTGCATAAGTGCACTCACGTTAAATGACAACAAACTGTCCTTAAACATTTTTTAAACAATTACTTACATGTGATGTTAGTATCGTCTTCTGGCACTCTTTACAATAGTAGTGTCAGCTAACACATGTGGTTGACTGCTTTTTACATTACCATTATTTTATATTAGCAATTGTAACCAGTCTTTAAATAAATATCTGGCAAAATTAGAAACATATTCATTAAGCAAATATGACAAGATATGAAGTGTTCATACTGCATTAATTTTGTGTGTTATTGTGGAGAATACGATGCACTGACAAATATTTGCATAGTAAAAAAGATGTAAAAGCCATAATACGTCAATAAATAAAATAGATACAGATACATAGCCTTCAGGGATGATAGCTATGGTGCAATGCTATCATCTGAGCTATTATTTGTTGATATCGCATGAAATATTTAAAGGTTATTAATGGTAAGATTCATTGTGAAAACGTTTAGTCACTGTGAAATATTAACGTCTGTAGTCTTAAAGGTACTGAAAATATTTTTTGTGTCATTGGGTACATCTCATTTTCCTGAGATTCCTGATGTGTTCAGTTTTGCTCTATTATTTAACTGTGATTTACTACAGAATTTATAAGAACTGTAAGTAGCTATATTTCAGACTGTTTGGTATTGCTGGTGCGTCAGTGGCCCTCTTAAGGGAGCGACTGCTGTCCAGGTTTTCAGGTTTTACCTGCTTTCTGTTACTCGCTTCACGTCTCTGCACCTGAGCCGGACCATACCAGTCACTCTGCTGGACTATCCGTCAGGCCATTCCACCCAGCGTTCTTCTGCACAAATGAATTCACCTCCCTTCATACCAATTCTAATTGGTCAAATAAATCGCCTACGTGCCTATTACATTACAAACTGTATATCACTATTTCGACAAAGACACCTTTTTAAAAATTCTGTTTGTTAATTATAAACAATGGCAGTGATACATCATTTTTGTTAACATAATAGCGTGTGTCTCTCTAAAAAAGCCTTTCATTCAAAAAGTTTGTTAGTATCTCTGACATAACCAAGAAAGCACACTTTGGATTTCAGAGGTTTCTTAAACTTAAAACAAAGTATGCACATTCACTCCTATGAATAAATCTTTCCTGTGAGACTGAAGATGTGAACTGGATTGCAATATTGCCACCTCTCCAATATTCATTGCTGCTCTCTGTTTGATGTCTTTGACTATGTAGGAACCAATGGAAGAGAGTAATGGTGGTCGCATCTACTAGAACTTAATAGAAACTAATGGATATGAACCAGAATGTAAAAAAAGTGCTGAAAAATTCAAACAATATTGAATGGCCAGAAAATTTCAGGGGCACAAAGTTCAATTTTGGGTCTACCTCTATTCCTTACCTGTATGTATTACCTTCCACTTAAACATTTAACAACCAGAATTGGTTCTTTTTACAGGTGATACTAGTGCCATAATAAATTCCATTAAAGAGAAAGCCATAGAAGAGCTCTTAATGATATTTTTTAAAGAATTATTACACGCTTCTCTGAAAATGGACTCTCCCTAAAGTTTGGGAAAACTCACTATGGTAATTTTTTTATTGTTTTTGTGATGTCTTCAGTTGCCATTCCCTCTATTTGATGTATGACTGTACAATTTTGGCCTGTACAATTTCAGATATCTGAAACAGAAGCATTATACATTGGGTACTTTAGTCTCACTCATAAATGTAACTCAGGAACAAGTCAAACCTAAGATATACTAGGAGGATTATAACTTACTTTATGAACGATTCTGCAATGGTGAATTATGCCATGTATGTCTTTGCTCTTTAGGCTGCATGTAATTGTCACAAACTAATTTAGAAATAGTTTTCCGTGATTTTAGGAGCATCTTATTTTTGGGCAGTTGTTTCCAAACTCGTATATATATATATATATATATATATATATATATATATATATATATATATATATATATATATATATATATATAGTCGAAGTTTTAATGTACTTGCACTAGGAATATTATAATTATTTTACAGAATTTTTTGGTTTCAGTATATATGTCTTTGTCCTCAATTACATTTATTTGTCATTGATCATTGCTATAAATATGACTGTCTGTAATTCCCTTAAAACAAATTATAAATATTTGTTCTGTTATTGTGGGAGCATGTCATTTTTGAATAGTTGCTTGAGTCGATCACAGTACTCTAATGAAATAGTAGAAAAACCACAAAAATCGAGTAAAGTCTTCATGACCTGCTTCCGCATTACAGTCATATTTATTAATGAGTATAGCGATAATTATACATTATATGGCTGTATAACACTTCGTTATAGAGCTGGTTAAAATTTGTCTAGAAATTTTCCACTTCACAGATCTATTTCTTCATTAGAAACTTTGAATGGCCTTTTAGAAGGATGTAAGTTTCCGTTTCTTCTATTACATCCATGAATTTACCTTTCTGTAACTTTTGTTATATGTGTAGTGATTCATCAGTGTTAGATATTTTGTGGTTGTGTCTTTTAAGTGTGAAGCGAAGGTCGATAAGCTATTGCTGCTTGTTGTCGTGTGTTCTTCAGATTGTGTGCTAACTTTCTTTCCTGTTCATCTAATATAAAAGTTTGAGTATTCTACACAGTTAATTTTGTAAATTCCTGAAGGGGGAAAGGCTCTGATTTCCGTAGTATATGTCTTAATAATCGTTGTAGATTGTTAGTGATCCTGTACCTAGTGTTAAATAGTTGAAGGAGATGAAAATTTGATTGTTAAGGGGAACTGGAACTCAATAGTAGAAAAAGAAAGAGAAGGTTGGCAGACATGATATTGCGAGAAGAATTTGACAAAGATCTAAAAGATCTAAATCGAAACAAGACCCCGAGAGTAGACGATATTCCGTCAGAATACCTTTGGGAGAGCCAGCAGTGACAAAACTCTTCCACCCAAGATGTATGAGACAGGTGAAATACTCTCAGGCTTGAAGAAGAATGTAGTAATTCCAATTACAAAGAAATCAGTTGCTGACAGATGTAATAATTACCAAACTATAAGTTTAATAAGTCATGGCTGCAAAATACTAACACGACTTTTTTTACAGAAGGATGATAACACTGATAGAAGCCGGCCTTGGGGGAGATCAGTTTGCATTCTGATGAAATGTAGGAACACGCGAGGCAATACTGACCCTACGACCTATCTTAGAAGATAGATTAAGGAAAGGCCCACATATATTCATAGCATTTGTAGACTTACGGAAATCCTTTGGCAATGTTGACTGGACCACTCTCTTTAAAAGTCGGGAGGCAGCAGGGGTAAAATACAAGTAACGAAGGGCTATTTACAACTTGTACAGAAACTAGATGCAGCTATAAGAGTCGAGGGGCATGAAAGGGAAGCAGTGGTTGAGTCAGGCAGGATTGTAGCCTATCCTCAATGTTATTCTACACGTACATTTAACAAGTAGTAAAGGAAACCAAAGAAAAATTTGGAATAGAAATTAAAGTTCAGGGAGAAAAAATAAAAACGTTGAGGTTTGCCGATGGTGTCATCGGCAAACCTCAACGTTTTTATTTTTTTCTCCCTGTTATTTTCTCCCTGTAATTCTGTAATTTCACCATATCCCACACATTTTCGGTTGGCGACAAGGTTGGTGATCTGGCGGTAAAGGAACAAAGGCTGACATCCTGTGACACCAAGAAGTCACGTGTTCATGCTGCAACATGTGGTCGTGTATTTATCTTGCTGAAAAATGGCGTCTGGAGTGTTGTGCAGAAAGGCTCCAGACGGCTGCAGGTCATCAATGGTGTCTGTTTTTTCGGACATATCCGAAAGAACAGACACCATATCCATATAGTATATAGTTCTGGAAATACCGGCCATGATCTTCTTCTGTGCGGATGCACACATATTCCCCGAACTCTTACGGGACTTGGTAAGAATGTCTTCCATGAGTAATGAGTGTGTTCGGGTGGGACACTACGAGTGTAGTGAGTGGATATACAAGGTGAGAATGTGGGTCTCGCGGGGGGCGTGCGCGAGATGTCCCTGCAGTCACGCTATCCTCGGGCCGTCGGTGGCTCAGATGGATAGAGCGTCTGCCGTGTAAGCAGGAGATCCCGGATTCGAGCCCCGGTCGGAGCACACATTTTCACCTGTCCCCGTTGATATATATATCAACAATCGTTAGCAGCTGAAGGTATTCATATAATTCTAATTTCTTAGGGAATGGTCTGATGACACGACCTGGCCCATCTCGTCGTGTTCTACTGCCTTCCACGAACCATTCTGTACTCACCCATTGTACTGCCGAAACGCCTCATCCCACATGAGCAGCAATTCCCTGGATGGATGCATCACATTTCCTCATGTCAATAATGTTCCCTATTTCAAACTCGCTGATTTTGATGGTACGGTTAGCGCACACTTCCTTCTGCAAGACATCCTGGACGTCTGCTCAAGTCACACTGATCGACTACCGGTACCTTCGGTTTATAGCGACAACGAGAGCTGCAGCGCCATTTTACCGACAGCTGGTGTTGCGTTGACCTCGAACCCGTGGGCCGACATGGCTCGAATGCCAATCGTTTTGCGGACCTCACCAATGTTCATATCCTATGAATACGACCGTTCTGTCTCTAGTCATTCATGGTGTTCTGTTTATTCTGACCATGACTGTAGTTTGCAGAAACTCGGGGTGGGTTGGGATTCTCTATCAGAGTTGGATAGTAAATATAACAACCCACATCTGGCAGTAAGAGCTTATATACTCTTGTACATTTACATACAGAATATGGAAATAAGTCAGGAAAATTGAGAAATACGGGGAAAACGGAAAAACAGAAAATCGTGAAAATACGGAAAAATGGTAAAAAAGTGTAAAAAAGGGTAAAACCCGGATACAAAATATTGTACTGGATATCTATATTTATACAGAGGAAGTAGTTGAAATCTGTGGCATAAAGAGAATATGAAAGTGTCCGGAGATCTCTAGGACACTTTTTTATAAGGTTACAAGTTTGTACCAAAGAAGTAAACTATTAGAATCACAGCACAATCTGCTCCCAAAATGACAGAGATCTGAGCTAAAGATTGAAGAATTTGCAGACTACTCGAAAAACAATGTAGTTTGTTATTTATACAGAGGGAGTAGTTGAAATTTTCCACATAAACACTGGGCATACAGTTAGTTCCAAAGGAAAGTATACGTCGTTATCTGTATGAAATAAAAGACATTGTTATAAATATATGTTTACGTGTAAATAGGTGCTAATACTAATTGCACAATTACGTAATGGTTAATCCAATCGCCGTCATTATCGATTATAGCTTGGCACCTTTTTGGCATGCTTTTCACGAGATTTTCTGCATATTCTCTCGGAAATGATCTCCATATCGTCCTGATTTGATATGACAGTTGCTTCAATTAATATATCGGCTTTCCTTTAAGCTTCATGTTAATAACCGCGCTGAATTAGCCGAGCGGTCTCAGGCGATGCAGTCATGGACTGTGCGGCTGGTCCCGGCAGAGATTCGAGTCCTCCCTCGGGCATGGGTGTGTGTGTTTGTCCTTAGGATAATTTACGTTAAGCAGTGTGTAAGCTTAGGGACTGATGACCTTAGCAGTTAAGTCCCATAAGATTTCACACACATTTTTTTCATGTTAATATACGACAAAACATTTTCGATCGGATTTGCATCCGGAGACATTGCAGGCCAATCCATCGTGGACGCTCCGTTGTCTTGTTTCCACGCTGTATCTACACCTACATCTATACTCCGCAAGCCACCCAACGCTGTGTCGCGGAGGGCACTTTACGTGCCACTGTCATTACCTCCCTTTCCTGTTCCAGTCGCGTATGGTTCGCTGGAAGAACGACTGTCTGAAAGCCTCCGTGCGCGCTCGAATCTCTCTAATTTTACATTCGTGATCTCCTCGGGAGGTATAAGTAGGGGGAACCAATATATTCGATACCTCATCCAGAAACGCACCCTCTCGAAACCTGGCGAGCAAGCTACACCGCGATGCAGAGCGCCTCTCTTGCAGAGTCTGCCACTTGAGTTTGCTAAGCATCTCCGTAACGCTATCACGGTTACCAAATAACCCTGTGACGAAACGCGCCGCTCTTCTTTGGATCTTCTCTATCTCCTCCGTCAACCCGATCTGGTACGGGTCCCACACTGATTAGCAATACTTAAGTATAGGTCGAACGAGAGCTTTGTAAGCCACCTCCTTTGTTGATGGACTACATTTTCTAAGGATTCTTCCAATGAATCTCAACCTGGTACCCGCCTTACCAACAACTAATCTTATATGGTCATTCTACTTCAAATCTTTCCGCACGCATACTCCCAGATATTTTACAGAAGTAACTGCTACCAGTGTTTGTTCCGCTATCATATAATCATACAATAAAGGATCCTTCTTTCTATGTATTCGCAATACATTACATTTGTCTATGTTAAGGGTCAGTTGCCACTCCCTGCACCTAGTGCCTACCGCTGCAGATCTTCCTGCATTTCGCTACAATTTTCTAATGCTGCAACTTCTCTGTATACTACAGCATCATCCGCGAAAAGCCGCATGGAACTTCCGACACTATCTACTAGGTCATTTATATATATTGTGAAAAGCAATGGTCCCCTGACACTCCCCTGTGGCACGCCAGAGGTTACTTTAACGTCTGTAAACGTCTCTCCATTGATAACAACATGCTGTGTTCTGTTTGCTAAAAACTCTTCAATCCAGCCACACAGCTGGTGTGATATTCCGTAGGCTCTTACTTTGTTTATCAGGCGACAGTGCGGAACTGTATCGAATGCCTTCCGGAAGTCAAGGAAAATAGCATCTACCTGGGAGCCTGTATCTAATATTTTCTGGGTCTCATGAACAAATAAAGCGAGTTGGGTCTCACACGATCGCTGTTTCCGGAATCCATGTTGATTCCTACAGAGTAGATTCTGGGTTTCCAAAAACGACATGATACGCGAGCAAAAAACATGTTCTAAAATTCTACAACAGATCGACGTCAGAGATATAGGTCTATAGTTTTGCGCATCTGCTCGACGACCCTTCTTGAAGACTGGGACTACCTGTGCTCTTTTCCAATCATTTGGAACCTTCCGTTCGTCTAGAGACTTGCGGTACACGGCTGTTAGAAGGGGGGCAAGTTCTTTCGCGTACTCTGTGTAGAATCGAATTGGTATCCCGTCAGGTCCAGTGGACTTTCCTCTGTTGAGTGATTCCAGTTGGTTTTCTATTCCTTGGACACTGGACACTGACAAAAAAATGGTTCAAATGGCTCTGAGCACTATGGGACTCAACTGCTGAGGTCATTAGTCCCCTAGAACTTAGAACTAGTTAAACCTAACTAACCTAAGGACATCACAAACATCCATGCCCGAGGCAGGATTCGAACCTGCGACCGTAGCGGTCTTGCGGTTCCAGACTGCAGCGCCTTTAACCGCACGGCCACTTTGGCCGGCTGTATGCAACTGACAGTAGCACCCAGTTTGCCCCGTTCGAACCAAACGCATCAGAAGGCTAAATATACAATCATGAATATAAATAAGTGACGCTTCCGATATTTTGCACCCATTTTAAACTGCAACCAACAAAACATTCAACTGTGACACTGTCTGTCTATACACCGTGCAAAAGCGCACTGATTACAGATTCCAAACTACTACCAGATATTTCGCTGCGGGCCTTACATTTAAAATCATGGCTCACACTTTCTTATGCAACTGACTGTATGTGGAAGGTATGTGACCTCACACAGATACACTTAGAAATAAAAAAAACAGCACACAGACAGAGTAATAGGAATATGTTGTAGAGAGGGACTGTATGTCCTTAATGTAACCACTGGATACAGGAGAGGGAATGACACTACAAATGCGTTAATAGAGAGAAGACGGTGCATTCTAGAGAGACATAGTAACAAAACGAAATTGTCATATTCCCAATAGTTCTGTGTGTGTGTGTGTGTGTGTGTGTGTGTGTGTGTCTGTGTGTGAAGAACCAGTAATGATATTCCCAATCCTCATCACAGCTAAAAAAACTGATTTTTTGAAAATTACCTAGCAGCATTTTTACAACACGGGTTGGGTTGGGGTTGGGTTGTTTGGGGAAGGAGACCAGACGGCGAGGTCATCGGTCTCATCGGATTGGGGAAGGATGTCAGCCGTGCCCTTTCAAAGGAACCATCCCGGCATTTGCCTGGAGCGATTTAGGGAAATCACGGAAACCCTAAGTCAGGATGGCCGGACGCGGGATTGCACCGTTGTCTTCCCGCATGCGAGTCCAGTGTGCTAACCACTGCCGGCCGGCGTGGCCGTGCGGTTCTAGGCGCTACAGCCTGGAGCCGAGCGACCGCTACGGTCGCAGGTTCGAATCCTGCCTCGGGCATGGATGTGTGTGATGTCCTTGGGTTAGTTAGGTTTGGGTAGTTCTAAGTTCTAGGCGACTGATGACCTCAGAAGTTCAGTCGCATAGTGCTCAGAGCCATTTGAACCATTTTTTTGCTAACCACTGCGCCACCTCGCTCGGTTTTACAATATGTTCCCAGCTATAAGATTCTACTGTGACGTAAACTGTAGGCATCCATTCGGTCTCCAAACTATTAGCTCTATACATAGGAATGTAGCGTGGAAAAAAAAGTTTCTGACGTGCGCTAAGTTTTCTTACCCTCGGTCGTTTTATTATTGTGGAATGTAATTTGTACAGCACCCTTTATTTGCATTCTGAATGCTGCGGTATTCTCTCCACATACATGGGAGCTGCAAGTCACTTGTATTTGGAATTGTGCTGTATTTTGATGTATTGTAAAGTGACATGATTCCCTCAACGCAGAGTGATACACGTGGATCACTTGTCGAATCTAGTACAAACGAAATCACGATAAGTTGCACAAGCATGGGCAGCATGCATTTTATCTGCGTTACTTAGACTACCACCTAATACTGTTTGTCGGTGTTTGTCTAATGTTTTTAAACCATTTATCTCACTTTTAACGATTCTTTCGATTGCTCCCTTTGGCAGTGTCAGTTGCGGAAAATATACAGCTCTCAGCACATATGTAACTGACTACTTAGGACAGAGTTAACAAACTGGAGAGAGAGAGAGAGAGAGAGAGAGAGAGAGAGAGAGAAATCTGGAGATACTGTGAGTTCGAGTGCTGACCATGTCTCACCGCTAGTGTGTGGAAGGTTAGGTATGCTACTATTGAATTGACAAGGTCTCTCGATAGCTCTATCTCCCAGTCTACAAATTCCTGCCACAGACCTATGTGTAACATTTCATCATCATGCATCATTAATTTTAAAATAAGCAATTACACTCTTGTTTTAAAGAGGATCTGGACAACATTAATTGCTTTTTCTCCCATAGTATGCATTTTGCTTTATAAAGTAACACTATGCGTGCAAAAAAAAAATTACGTCACACCTAACTTCTGGCCATTTGGCATCCACATCACAGTACACACACACACACACACACACACACACACACACACACACAATAGCGTAACTGGATTGCAAGTACATCCACACTTAAAGCCTATGACCACAAGTGCTGCCATCTTGGGTCTTTACTCAGAGGCTTTTCCTACTGGTATGAATAATCGACTAGGCTGCGTTTGACAGGCGGGAGTCTAATGCAAAATGTTATCTCTATGTCTATAATTGTAACTACTCAACGTGAAAATCGATTACACAAACTCGTGCTGTAGGTGTACAGAAACATTTATGAACACTTCTCGCAGAGTGCTACTGGTACGATATTTGGGTTTTTAACATATTTTAGCACATGCCAGAGCTTACTTACGCATTGATGCAGACATTCAGATTTTTCTCCAAATAGCGAGCAGTGCACACAGGCTCTTGGGCGGGCTGTGTGTGATAGCTATTGCCCGCTGTTACTGGACGTTGTGCAGTGGTCTTGTTGGTGTAGTACAAATTATTCCTACCGCCGTTCCTTACCATTATTGTGGAAGCAGTGCATACTGTGATAGCTACCAAACTCTGAGCAATACTTGATGCTTACACATGCCATTAATGGCTTCTAAACTAGCAGACATCTGCAAAGACGCATTAGTAAAATATGTATGGAATTCTTTGAACAGAGCTGACAGTGCTATCTGAGGCATAGGTGGGACTAGCAGATAATGGACGTGGCGCACTGCAGGTGTCAAAGCGTTGGCAAAATCTTCTTCTCTTTTGTAACTGGATATGTTGCATTCCACCACTGTCCGTGTGATGGACCAGCGTGCGTACATGTCCTGAAATACAATCCTATATTTAAGAACAGTGGTGGGAGTGGGGTAAGATAGTGTCACCTATGCACAGCTGCGAGTTGGTGCCGTCCTGCCTAAAAGCACGTGACTATGTAACTATTGGCTGAAATAAACAAAGGAAAACGATTTTCTGCTACAAATGAGTGGTGTTTTGGCCCAAAAAGTAATTCCAGTCTGAGACGTGCCAGCAACAACATCAACAGTACTGATGGCTTCAGCAGAGATGAAGTGATAAAATGGAAATAGTTATGATGGCGGTTCATCAGCGACTAAAAATTGAGTCCAGTATGCGGCCAGCGATCCTACAGGTATGTATTTAAGGTGATTCTTTCTCCATGCTGGTCTGTTTTCGTTATAGCTGGCATCTGATGGTTCATTTCTTCTTCTTCTTCTTCTTCTTCTTCTCTTCTAGATCTGATGGATGCATGCAGTTGGGTTGCACCTGCATCAACTTCTCATGACCTACCATGATGATGATGTATCCATTGCACAATCATGATCTGTTCAAGATATATTTGTCACACCTGCAGACACCACCACAGCCTCATCTGTCATCATCAGCATGGTAAGGACTGGTGACACCAGCTCACTTGCCAACCCAGCCACATTCTCACGCTCTGGACTATCTCACAGTCATAATGGACTTTCGTTCCTAAATACACTCAATGATAATACTGGTATTGTGTTGACCTGCAGGATACGATATTACAAGACATCACGGCAAATAACATTGTGATAGAGACTCGTTGACCTTATTCAGATGCTGCTAATTTCGTATGTAATAAAAAATGGCTACAAATTATTACAGATGGCTGCACATATCTTTTTTATACACAACAGTTATCCATTTTTATTTTCTTTGTATTTTATTGTATACCGATTAGGTTCCTTTCAGATTACGCTGATACAATAGCTCCCTACTTAGCACTCATATACAACCGCTCGCTCACCGATAGATCTGTGCCTACAGACGGGAAAATTGCGCAGGTCGCACCAGTATTTAAGAAGGGTAGTAGGAGTAATCCATCTAACTACATACCCATATCATTGACGTCGGTTTGCAGTAGGGTTTTGGAGCATATACTGTATTCAAACATTATGAATCACCTCGAAGGGAACGATCTATTGATACGTAATCAGCATGGTTTCAGAAAACATCGTTCTTGTGCAACGCAGCTAGCTCTTTATTCGCACGAAGTAATGGCCGCTATCGACAGGGGATCTCAAGTTGATTCCGTATTTCTAGATTTCCGGAAAGCTTTTGACACCGTTCCTCACAAGCGACTTCTAATCAAGCTGCGGGCCTATGGGGTATCGTCTCAGTTGTGCGACTCGATTCGTGATTTCCTGTCAGGAAGGTCGCAGTTCGTAGTAATAGACGGCAAATCATCGAGTAAAACTGAAGTGATATCAGGTGTTCCCCAGGGAAGCGTCCTGGGACCTCTGCTGTTCCTGATCAATATAAATGACCTGGGTGACAATCTGAGCAGTTCTCTTGGGTTGTTCGCAGATGATGCTGTAATTTACCGTCTAGTAAGGTCATCCGAAGACCAGTATCAGTTGCAAAGCGATTTAGAAAAGATTGCTGTATGGTGTGGCACGTGGCAGTTGACGCTAAATAACGAAAAGTGTGAAGTGATCCACATGAGTTCCTGAAGAAATCCGTTGGAATTCGATTACTCGATAAATAGTACAATTCTCAAGGCTGTCAATTCAGCTAAGTACCTGGGTGTTAAAATTACGAACAACTTCAGTTGGAAAGACCACATAGATAATATTGTGGTGAAGGCGAGCCAAAGGTTGCGTTTCATTGGCAGGACACTTAGAAGATGCAACAAGTCCACTAAAGAGACAGCTTACACTACATTCGTTCGTCCTCTGTTAGAATATTGCTGCGCGGTGTGGGATCCTTACCAGGTGGGATTGACGGAGGACATCGAAAGGGCGCATAAAAGGGCAGCTCGTTTTGTATTATCACGTAGTAGGGGAGAGAGTGTGGCAAATATGATACGCGAATTGGGATGGAAGTCATTACCGCAAAGACGTTTTTCGTCGCGGCGAGATCTATTTACGAAATTTCAGTCACCAACTTTCTCTTCCGAATGCGAAAATATTTTGTTGAGCCCAACCTACATAGGTAGGAATGATCATCTAAATAAAATAAGAGAAATCAGAGCTCGAACAGAAAGGTTTAGGTGTTCGTTTTTCCCGCGCGCTGTTCGGGAGTGGAATGGTAGAGAGATAGTATGATTGTGGTTCGATGAACCCTCTGCCAAGCACTTAAATGTGAATTGCAGAGTAGTCATGTAGATGTAGATGTGATGGACATGTGTACACTCCTAACGTCTATAATCGATGTAGACGACAGAGAATTATGTTGATTAACGTTGCTCAAGAAATATCATCTCAAATAAACGGGAAATGGTCCTACAATATTTAGTTAAAATACAGACAGAAAATATGCTTATGAAATGCAGTAAAGTTACGTTGAGAGCTTTACAAGGATGGTAGCAGAAATCTGAAACTACATTGTAATCAAAGATACACAATAACTAAATCAGTTTTGTAATCACAATACACGAAACATTCACCAGCTCACAACAGTTCAGAGTTCAACCATGATGATTTACAGATTATCAGACGCAGTAAAAAGAATAGTAACTAATACCCTGTCTATTCTCAGTTCCGTAATACAAGCAGAAAAAGTCAGAGTACTACACTGGAGATTTTTCTGTTTAGAAAAAGTGACAAAAAGCAGATTACAGAGTACCTGAGGACTCAACACAAACGTTTTGTCTCAAGTACAGATAGCGTTGAGGATCAATGGACAAAGTTCAAAACCATCGTACAATATGCGCTAGATGAGTATGTGCCAAGCAAGATCGAAAGAGATGGAAAAGAGCCACCGTGGTACAACAATCGAGTTAGGAAACTGCTGCGGAAGCAAAGGGAACTTCACAGCAAACATACACATAGCCAAAGCCTTGCAGGCAAACAAAAATTACGCGAAGCGAAATATAGTGTGAGGAGGGCTATGCGAGAGGCGTTCAATGAATTCGAAAGTAAAGTTCTATGTACTGACTTGACAGAAAATCCTAAGAAATTTTGGTCTTATGTCAAAGCGGTAGGTGGATCAAAACAAAATGTTCAGACACTCTGTGACCAAAATGGTACTGAAACAGAGGATGACAGACTAAAGGCCGAAATACTAAATGTCTTTTTCCAAAGCTGTTTCACAGAGGAAGACTGCACTGTAGTTCTTTCTCTAGATTGACGCACAGATGACAAAATGGTAGATATAGAAATAGACGACAGAAGGATAGAGAAACAATTAAAATCGCTCAAAAGGAGAAAGGCCGCTAGACCTGATGGGATACCAGTTCGATTTTACACAGAGTACGCGAAGGAACTTGCCCCCCTTGTTGCAGCGGTGTACCGTAGGTCTCTAGAAGAGCGTAGCGTTCCAAAGGATTGGAAAAGGGCACAGGTCATCCCCGTTTTCAAGAAGGGACGTCGAACAGATGTGCAGAACTATAGACCTATATCTCTAACGTCGATCAGTTGTAGAATTTTGGGACACGTATTATGTTCGAGTATAATGACTTTTCTGGAGACTAGAAATCTACTCTGTAGGAATCAGCATGGGTTTCGAAAAAGACGGTCGTGTGAAACCCAGCTCGCGCTATTCGTCCACGGGACTCAGAGGGCCATAGACACGGGTTCACAGGTAGATGCCGTGTTTCTTGACTTCCGCAAGGCGTGTGATACAGTTCCCCCACAGTCGTTTAATGAACAAAGTAAGAGCATATGGACTATCAGACCAATTGTGTGATTGGATTGAAGAGTTCCTAGATAACAGAACGCAGCATGTCATTCTCAATGGAGAGAAGTCTTCCGAATAAGAGTGATTTCAGGTGTGCCGCAGGGGAGTGTCATAGGACCGTTGCTATTCACAATATACATAAATGACCTTGTGGATGACATCGGAAGTTCACTGAGGCTTTTTGCAGCTGATGCTGTGGTGTATCGAGAGGTTGTAACAATGGAAAATTGTACTGAAATGCAGGAGGATCTGCAGCGAATTGACGCATGGTGCAGGGAATGGCAATTGAATCTCAATGTAGACACGTGTAATGTGCTGCGAATACATAGAAAGATAGTTCCCTTATCATTTAGCTACAAAATAACAGGTCAGCAACTGGAAGCAGTTAATTCCATAAATTATCTGGGAGTACGCATTAGGAGTGATTTAAAATGGAATGATCATATAAAGTTGATCGTCGGTAAAGCAGATGCCAGACTGAGATTCATTGGAAGAATCCTAAGGAAATGCAATCCGAAAACAAAGGAAGTAGGTTACAGAACGCTTGTTCGCCCACTGCTTGAATACTGCTCAGCAGTGTGGGATCCGTACCTGATAGGTTTGATGGAAGAGATAGAGAGGATCCAACGGAGAGCAGCGTTACAGGATCGTTTAGTAATCGCGAAAGCGTTACGGAGATGATAGATAAACTCCAGTGGAAGACTCTGCAGGAGAGACGCTCAACATGATCACTTCTCAGACTAAACCAATATATAACTTCAATATTTAAATGAAGAACTGTCATAAACATTCGGTTGAACATAGATCATTTACAACAGATTTAAGACTTAGTTGGTTCATAAATAAATAAGCCAGCATCCTCGCGCAAGTGTGGTCACAATAAATAACAACGAATTGTCGTTAAATTTTGTTTAAACAATTACTGATACTTTTTTGACATAAGCGTCTTTTGGTTCTCATTTCAATGGTGGAATCCGCTAACATATGCAGTTGACCACTTTTAAAGTAGCACAGGTTTTTAATAGCACTTTCAGTCAACATTTAAATAAAGTTACTTGCAAAATAGTAAACTGTTCATTAAATAACTAAACAATTAGGACAATGTTTGAGCAATTCATGACGTATTCGTTAGTTGTGTAACTGTGGAGCCTGCTATGTTCTGACAAACATTTGCGTAATAAAAAAGGTATAAAAAACGCCGTAAGTAAGAAATAAAACAGATACGTAGCATTCAGACGTGATAGTTATTGTGCAATGCTATCATCTGAGATAATGTGTGCTGAAATGGCACGAAACGTTTAAAAGTTGTTAATTCAGATGTTCACTGTGGAAATGTTGGTCACTGTGAACTATTAACGTCTCTAAAGATGAAACTTCCTGGCAGATTAAAACTGTGTGCCTGACCGAGACTCGAACTCGGGACCTTTGCCTTTCGCGGGCAAGTGCTAAGCCATGTCTCCGCAATATCCTTTCTTTCAGGAGTGCTAGTTCTGCAAGGTTCGCAGGAGAGCTTCTGTAAAGTTTGGAAGGTAGGAGACGAGGTACTGGCAGAAGTAAAGCTGTGAGTACCGGGCGTGAGTCGCGCTTCGGTAGCTCAGTTGGTAGAGCACTTGCCCGCGAAAGGCAAAGGTCCCGAGTTCGAGTCTCGGTCGGACACACAGTTTTAATCTGCCAGGAAGTTTCATATCAGCGCACACTCCGCTGCAGAGTGAAAATCTCATTCTGGTCTCTAAAGATGTTGAAAATATTGTTGTGTCACAGGATGAGCCTCATTTTTCTGAGATCACAAGTGTGTACAAATTTGCTGTAATAGTTGACTGTAAATTACCATAGATTGTCAAAGGGCTGCCAGAAACCATCTTTTAGCTTGTCTGACACTCCACCATTTTTAACGCATCATCTGCTGAAAGGCCATGCTAGCAACATCCGTCCAAATTCCCAGCTTTGGCATTTACCCATTTCCGTCGAGGCGCTCCTTGTCTCTGCACTGAGCTCGCTTCGTTCCGCTGACTCGTACCCAACCAAGCAAGGAAACTCAGCTCTCCTTACAAGGGAACCTCCCCATCGCACCCCCCTCAGATTTAGTTATAAGTTGGCACAGTGGATAGGCCTCGAAAAACTGAACACAGATCAACTGAGAAAACAAGAAGTAGTTTTGTGAAACTGTGAAAAAATAAGCAAAATATACAAACTGAGTAGTTCACGGGAAGATATGCAATATCAAGGACATAAAAAAAGCAGGACCGCTGTGGTCTCGTGGTAACGTGAGCAGCTGCGGAGTGAAAGGTACTTGGTTCAAATCTTCCATCGAGAGAAAATTTTAATTTTTTATTTTCAGTTTATGTGACAAACTCTCATGTTTTCATCACTTTTTTGGGAGTGATTATCACATCCGCAAGAAAACGTAAATCGGGCAAGGTAGAAGATTCTTTTTACCCATTCGCCAAGTGTACAAGTTAGGTGGGTCGACAACATATTCCTGTCATGTGACGCACATGCCGTCACCAATGTCGTATAGAATATATCAGACATGTTTTCCTGTGGAGGAATCGGTTGACCTATGACCTTGCGATCAAATGTTTTCTGTTCCCATTGAGAGAGGCACGTCCTTTCGTCTACTAATCGCACGGTTTTGCGATGCGGTCGCAAAACACAGACACTAAACTTATTACAGTGAACAGAGGCGTCAGTGAACGAACGGACAGATAATAACTATGCAAAAATAAAGAAAGTAAAATTTTCACTCGAGGGAAGACTTGAACCAACTGCAGCTGCTCACGCTACCACTGGACCACGCCGCTCCTGAGCTCACACTCTCATGATGTTGCCTATGTTGTCCATGGACTACTCAGTTTGTATATTTTGCTTATTTTTTCACAGTTCCACACAACTTCTTCCTGTTTTCTCAATTGATCTGTGTTCAGTTTATCAAGGCCTATCCACTGTGCCAACTTATAACTAAATCTGAGCGGGGTGCGATGGGGAGGTTCCCTTGTTAGTACTAGCCCTATGTGTACGAACAACTTGCCTATATACTCGCAACGTTACAGTGCCGATGAACCTAGTGGGCACACGCCTGTGAGGACCCCAGCTGGTGGACAAATGTGTCACCGATCCCATCAGAGATGTTCTCTTGTGTAGCAAGGTGTTGGACTGTGATCCGTCGATCACCTCAGATGAGAGTGTTCACACGCTCTAAAGTTTCAAGTGTCATTGCTGTGTGCAGCCAGCTGGCACGCAGGAGATTGGACACGTTTGCGTGATCTTATTGCAATGATGACAGATGCCTGGCTCGACGACTCACTGTGCTTTCGTTCATTGCCAGGTCTCCATAGACATTCTGCAAGTGGCCATGAATGTCTGTGGTGCTCTGCTTTTCCGCCAAGAGAAACTCTATGTCAGGTCCCTGCTTGAAAATCACCTCTGTTACAGATGCCATTTTGAAAGCTACATATAGTGCTGTCACTTATTGGAACTTCATAGTACTTTAGGGGCTCAAGCAGGAATATTCCACAACGTTACGCAACAAATTCTGCACCTTTTCAGCGGAAATTGGACGAGAAACAAAATATGTGGCATTTCTTACTGAATGCTCCCTGTAGTTCTTAGAGGTTAAAAACTCCCGCCACCAGGAGCGACATTCCTTCGCCATATACGCTGACTTTCAGTGTATTCTAGTGTGGTGTGCATACTGTAAGACTTTTGGTACACACACCATCAGATTATTTGACTTGTCGCTCTAACGAAGTAGGCGAGTGTCAGCAGTATGTCTCGTGGTCTTATCGTGGCATGTTTATCTTCTGCCGTTAGGTCAGACGATAGAAATGCCACTTGCACGCTTAGTATAGCAGATTGATGGTGACCAACTTTAAACAGAACTTGATTAATTTTCATACACATTTATTAAAATAATAACAATCATAAACCTTACTTAACTTGATTCTGGATGCTATTTACAATTGACAATCTGAAGTTCCTTTGGTCTTGGTACGTTAATCTTATTTTCACATATCTCTGATACGTGACAAAGTGTCTATTCATTTATCTTCATGGCTATGTGCAGGAATATGATAATCTTATTAGGCGCAGACTGAAACTTGACTACAGATAAATGCAGACTGACTAATTGGAGGTCTGTACACTCGTTATAACACCTCGCGCGTTCAGGTATCACTGCGCGAGTGTGATCCGCGAGGAGAAAAGGTTCTAGGTTAGCAGCAATCTCATTGACTGCGTTACATATTAATACACGGATCGGCGGAAGCAGAATTTGGTCCGTCTCTTAGGTAGCGCCATCTCATAGTGCGGAGACGGACGAGTGCTGCGCCTGTACTGTTGTGCTTAGCAGGGCGCGCTCTAGTGGGAAAGTTTTGTACGCGCTAACTACGCGGAACTATGTACACAACATCCAGCTCCTGTGGCTTGTTGTGAAGGCGACCCCAATCCATCTCGTATTACGTTCACAGAATGACACTTGCTGTATGCAGTGACATATCAAGTTGTATAAGGGGCGTTCAAAAAGCAACATACCAAAGGCATAATTACATAAACCAGTACCTGTATGTTAGAAGCATTGCCCGTGGCTGTTGAGACACTTGTCCCACTGTGACACAAGGCGGTGAATGGCTCTCTCTTAAAATTCTTAGGGGTGCGATGTTAACCAGATCCGCACGTGCAGCTGGACGTCGTCGTCCGAGGTGAATCATTTGCCCCTCAGAGCCTTTTTAATGGGACCAGAAATTGCGTAATCACTGGGAGAGAGGGCTGGACTGTATGCAGTGTGGCCGAGAACCTCCCATTTGAATTTCTGCAGGACTGCCGCGACTGTGTTGGCCTTATGAGGCTCTGCATTGTCGTGGAGCAGAATGACCCCATTGGTGAGACTGCCTGGTCGATTTGATTTAATCGCTTGGCGAAGGGTTTGCGAGTAACGCTGGGCATTCACTGTTGTCCCGTGCTGCAGGAAGCGAATCGGAAGGTGGCCATTTTGGTCAAAGAAGAACGTCAGACTAGCAGCAATGGACGATTGATGCATGCCACTTTAGCTCTGTATAGCCACATGACGTGCACGTGTGCCCTCTAGCGACAGGCTGTGAACTTCTACGCTCTGGTCGGAACCACGCCTTACACACGCCACGATATTACCCTCCCGTCACCGGTTTGTGCATTCCAGATTCCGGCTCGTTTCTTTTTGAACGCTCTTATATGTTCGTATGACTCCAGCCACAGATTCGAATCATATGTTGGGGATAATCCTGCAAGCTTGTTGCTTTCTGAATTTAAATTACTTGAGTAAAGTTGATCTCACTTGTCTCAACAATACTCCTATTACCGACTGGCAGGACAATGACGTACTTTACAAGAAGGTAGTTGGAGGCTGCCATTGGATAGAAAAGGAGACACTCAATTTAGACACCACTGTGATGCAACAGAGAAGTTGTGTAGCACAAGGTTACAATGCATGCTACTTGAAAAGCCAATTGTCACAACACATGCTCATCTTGTTCCATAATTTTTTTTGTGGGTATGATGCTGACCTCACCCCCACCCCCCCACCCCCCACCCTCCCTCTCCGTGAACCATCGACCTTTCCATTGGCTCGGTGGCTTGCGTGCCTCAGCAATACAGATAGCTGTACTGTGGGTGCAACCACAATGGAGGCGTGACTGTTTAGAGTCCAGTAAAACGTGTGGTTACTGAAGAGGGACAGCAGCCTTTTCAGTAGTTGCAGGTCCAACAGTCTGGATGATTGACTGATGTGGCCTTGTACATCACCAAAACGGACTTGCTGTGCTGGTACTGCAAACGACTAAAAGCAAGGGGAAACTACAGCTGTAATTTTTCCCGACGACATGCTACTCTGCTGTATAGTTAAATGATGATGGTGTCCTCTTGGATACAATATTCCGGAGGCTAAATAGTCCCGCATTCGGATCTCCAGGCGGGCACTGCTCAGGAGGAAGTCGTTATCAAGAGAAAGAAAACTGTCGTTCTTCTTCAGAACGGAGTGTGAAATTTTAGATCCCTTAATCGGTCAGGTAGGTTAGAAAATTTAAAAATGGAAATGGACTGCGTGAAGTTAGATATATTGGGAATTAGTGAAGTTCAGTGGCAGGACGAGCAGGACTTCTGGTCAGGTGAATACAGTGTTATAAATACAAAATCAAATAGGGGTAATGCAGAAGTAGGCTTAATAATGAATAATCTACTATGAACAGTATAATGAACGCATTATTGTAGCCAAGATAGACACAAAGCCCAAATAGTACAAGTTTATGTGCCAACTATCTCCACAGATGATGGAGAGGTTGAAAAAATGTATGACGAGATAAAAGAAATTATTCACATAGTTTACGGAGACGAAACTTTAATAGTGATGGAAGACTGGAATTCGATAGCAGGAAAAGGAAGGGAAGGAAAAATATTAGATGAATATGGACTAGGGAGAAAGGAATGAAAGATGAAGCCGGCTGATAGAGTTTTGCACAGAGCGTAATTTAATCAATGCTAACACTTGGATTAAGAATCATAAAAGAAGATTATGTACGTGGAAGAGACCTGGAGGCATCGGAAGGTTTCAGATTGATTATATAATGGTAAGACAGAGATTTAGAATCTAGTTTTTAAAATATAAAACATTTCCAGGGGCAGATACGCACTCTGACAACAACTTATTGGTCATGAACTGTAGATTAAAACTGAAGAAATTGCAAAAAGGTAGGAAATTAAGGAGATGGGACCTGGATAAGTAGAAAGAACCTGGGTTTGTTGAGAGTTTCAGAGGGAGAGTTAGGCAACAGTTGACTAGGAGAAGGGAAAGGAATACAATAGAAACGAAAGGGTAGCTTTGAGAGATGCAATAGTAAAGGCAGCACAGGATCGAATAAGTGAAAAGACAATGCCGGCAGGAATCCTCGGGTAACACAAGTGATATTGAATTTAACCGACGAATATATATATATATATATATATATATATATATATATATATATATATATGTGTGTGTGTGTGTGTGTGTGTGTGCGTGTGTGTGTGTGAGGGTTTAGAAGCATAATTCATTAGGGGAAAGACAGGTACCGCCTACAGGAAAATTAAAGAGGCCATTGGGGAAAAGAGGAGCAGCTGTATGAATATCAAGAGCTCAGATGGGAAACCAGTACTAAGCAAAGAAGGGAACACTGAAAGGTCGAAGGAGTATATAGAAGATCTATGCAAGGGAGATAAATTTGAAGGCAGTATTATAGAAAGGGAATTGAACGTAGATGAAAATGAGATAGGAGATATGATACTGAAAGAAGAATTTGACAGAGTTCTGAAAGATTTAAATCGAAACAAGGCGCCGAGAGTAGACGATATTCCGTCAGAAGTACTGATGGGCTTGGGAGACAAAACTTTTCCATCTGGTATGTAAGATGTGTGAAACAGGAAAAACACCCTCAGATTGCATGAAGAATGAAATAATTCCTTTTCCATAGAAAGCACTTGCTGACATGCGTGGAAACAATCGAACTCTCAGTTTAATACGTCATGGTTGTAAGGCACTAACACGCATTCTTACAGAAGAATGGAAAAACTGATAGGAATCAGTTTGGATTGCGGAGAAATGTAAGAACACGTGAGGCAATACTAACCCTACGACTTATAAGGTAGGTAAAGGAAAGAAAAAGCTACATTTATATCATTTGCAGACTTAGAGAAAGCTTTTGACAGTGTTGACTGAACTACGCTCTTTGAAATTCTGAAGACAGCAGAGGTAAAATACAGGGCGAGAAATGCTATTTACAACTTGTACAGAAACCAAACGGCATTAATAAGAGTCGATGGGGCATGAAAGGGAAGCAATGGTTGAGAAGGGAGTGAGACAGGGTTGTAGTCTATCCCAGGCGCTATTTAATCTGTACATTGAAAAGGCAGTAAAGGAAATCAAAGAAAAATTTGGAGTAGAAATTTAAGTTCAGGGAGAAGAAGCAAAAACTTTAAAGTTTGCCGATTACATTGTAATTCAGACAGAGACAGCTAAGGGCTTGGAAGACCAGTTTAACGGAATGGACAGTGTCTTCAAAGGAGAATGTAAGACGAACACCAACAAAAGTAAAACAAGTATAATGGAAGGTAGTCGAATTAAATCAGGCGATGCTGAGGGAATTAGTTTAAGTAGTAGATTTGAGTGTTAGGAAGTCTGTTTTGAAAATATTAGTCTGGAGTGTAGCCATGTATGGAAGTGAAACATGGACAATAAATAGTTCAAACAAAAAGAGAATAGAAGCTATCGAAATGTTGTGCTACAGAAAAATGTTCAATATTATATGGGTGGATGACATAAATAATGAGGAGGTGCCGGAGGGAATGGGGAATCAAGAAATTAGTGGCACAACTGACCAAAAGAATGGATCAGTTACAGTAAGGAGATGAAGAAGGATGTAGGTTGAAATGGTTATTCGTAGATGAAGAGGCTCTCACCGGATAGAGTAGCATGGAGAGCTGCATCAAACCTGTCTTTGGACTGAAGATCACAACAACAATGATGCTTACTTTCTTGTTGAGCACTTGGGTGACTTTGGCTTGGATACGGTCAGTACCATCCCTGACACTGTTGAGTACATTTCATTTTCTAAGCGAGTCAAGCCAAAAATATTACTCTGATTTCGTGATTTGCTACACCTCATGCATGGGTTTCTTCAAAAACTTGTTGTGACAGTGCGTCAGGAGGATTTGCATATCACTGGAGTTGCATATCACTATGATGCTAAGTTTCAGCTTGTGATGAAGAGAGTGGTCTTTCAATATGAATACCAGCATTCAGTGGAGAGACTCCTTGAAACCACATTGCCCAACATATGTGCATATTCCAGTAAACAAACAGGCACAGCCATAATGGATGCAGAGCTCGAACACGTGATGCATCATTGAAGGAGTTCAGCATTACAAGAGGTTCTTGTTCAAGGGCGTTTGGTGCGCCAGATATTCTTTCAATTCCAAGACCACAAGGTACATGCTGGATTGCAGCTGAATGTTAGGCTGTCATCTAATGGTGACACACGGTTCATCTGGGAGGACGGGATCCAGACCCTCTCATACTCAGGTTATTGATGGAACAATTGAGTGTGTGGCTGTGTATTTGTTTGTTTGTAAATATTGGTGATGTGTGCAGAATAGTCGGATGAACCACTTATAGTTGTGTGTTTGAGGATGCTTGCCTGATTGGTCGCTATGTATATATTTACAGGACTGTGCACTGTGCACACATGTAAATATTGTATATATTCGTGTGTGTGAGTAGTTTTTCTTCAACTGCTGCTGTTGGTACTCTTATAAGATATATATTGTACACAGAAAAACGATTAAAATGTAAATATCGTGTGCAAGATGAAGAAAACAATTACTAGTTTAATGGGAAACATTGTATTTAAGTTGTTCAACCAAAAAATATTTATGTACATTTCATTTGTAACTATATCCATAGAAGAAAATTATTGCTAATAAAGAACAAAAATCAATGTAAGAAATTCGTATTGAAAAAAATTATTAATAAATCCTAAGTTCATTTACTATAACACTGTTATTATTTCATGGTCTTTCCAGTATAGACAAAAAATTGTTGTTAATAAAAATGTGTTTATAAGAAACCTGGTCTTCTCCCTAAGGTGATTAGCAGAAGACTGATGCCACCCATGCTATTAACCTATTTATAAGGGATGGGGAGTGAGAGGAGGAACTTGAAGCTAATTGTTCAAGGGGGGGGAGGGGAGAGGGAGAGAGAGAGAGAGAGAGAGAGAGAGAGAGAGAGATTTCCCATCACTTTAATGTGTTCCCATTGATCGAGAGAGATAGGGATTATTCGCCAATTTTTACTCACACAAGATCCTGGTGACCACATGACTGGTATCAGGCTATGTCCTGTACCACCTCAGGTGCATGGATAGGGCGAGGGTTCCCATGGGTAAACTTGCATGTAACTCACACAATTGCCAGTGCTTTCTCCAGGTGGTGAGGGGAGTGGGGGGAGGGGGAAGGATGACCTTGAATATACCTAGCCCAAGATTGTAACCTGGCACCAGAAGTCATGACCAGTGACCTTGAGATAAGATCGTGATCTGTTCAAGAACATGCCATTTATAAGTACTACTTATCAGTTACAGTGCGAAGTGATGCATCTTCCGATGTTTATTTGTCTTCAGAGTTGCAGTACATAATTACCATGAGCTACTGCCATGAATGCCAACGACCAAAGTGCCTCAATTAACTCTGGGGGATCCGATACCAATTCTGCCTGCAGCATCACCATTCCACCAGACTTAATTCGATCTCCTGTGGAGGTCCGTGAAGTCGACAAACGGGAGTCGATAAATAAGTCTGCACTGGCCACCTTACGCAGTGCGATGTCACCAAAGACGTGCCGTGCTGGAAATTGCAGGATTAATTGTAGAAGACATCATTTTGAAGCACGATGCACTTCCTGTGATGGTTCCAGATCTACTTCTGGGAGGGTGTAGGTGGCTCCAATGAGAATTTCTGAAACATCAGGCCGCAAGCAATATGAAGCAGCAGTTAGCGTAACTGTCAAGTGTGCGGCCGGACGCCAGTTCAGAACACCACTGCACAGGGTGTTTGTTTTAACCTGAGACAACTAAAATCTCGAAAACGACGCATTGTATGAAAAAAAATGTTATACTTGAAAATTTAATATAATTAAAGGGGTCATCTGTCTGTACTCAAGTGGCCACCTCCTGACCACCCGTGTTGGCAGGGTCAACTTCGTATTTTCAAATGGGCAACCCCCATTTTTATCGCGTATTCGGATTCTACGCCGAAATATATGTGCTGGCTACACAAACCATTGTTTCCCATTCCTTGCAGGTGACATTGCAGTCGTCAAGTAGCAAGTGTGACTGTTTTTGTATTCAAGAACCGAAGAATATGATTCTACATTTCATTTACAATATAACAGTAAATATTTGTTTTCTAACAGTTGATACTGATGCTCAAATGTTACTTGACTGTTGATAATGCGATTGTACAGTACAATCAATAGATCTACACATTGACAATACTCGGAAATAAGCTACTTGTATGATGACGTAGATTTCTGTTCCGTGTGGGGTGACTGTGGTAAGTCCTCAAACCATTGGAATGCTCGATTTCGGTGGCCGCCCTCGAACATCCCGTCCCTTCTCCATCAGGGCGACTGATTTCGGCGCGCGTTTCTATCTAACCGCTATAATTCTCGCGCAGGCCGCTACGTCGATGCCGGCGGAATACGAACCACAACCATTGTACCCTAGTAAAGTAATGCACTGAAGAGCCAAAGAAACTGGTTCACCTGCCTAATATCGTCTAGGGCGCCCGCGAGCATGCAGAAGTGCCGCAACACGACGTGGTATGGACTCGACTAATGTCTGAAGTAGTGCTGGAGGAAATTGACACCATGAATCCTGCAGGGCTGTCTACATACGTAAGACTACAATCGGGTGGAAATCTCTTCTGAACAGCACGTTCAAGGCATGCCACATATGCTCAATAATGTTCACGTCTGGGGAGTTTGGTGGCCATTGAAAGTGTTTAAACTCAGAATAATGTTCCTGGAAGCGTTCTGTAGCAATTCTGGACGTGTGGGGTGTTGCGTTGTCCTGCTGGAAATGCCAAGTCCGTCGAAATACATAATGGACATAAATGGATGCAGGTGACCAGACAGGATTCTTACATACATATCACCTGTCAGAGTCGTATCTAGACTTATCAGGGGTCCCATATCACTCCAACTGCACATGCTCCACATCATTACAGAGCCTCCGCCAGCTTGAACAGCCCCTGCTGACAAGCAGGGTCTTGGGATTCAGGAGGTTCTCTCCATATCTGTACACGTCTATCTACTCGATACAATTTGAAAGGAGACTCGTCCGACCAGGCAACATGTTTCCAGTCATCAACAGTGCAATGCCGGTGTTGACGGGCCCAGGCGAGGTGTAAAATTCAGTGTCGTGCAGACATCAAGGATACACGACTGGGTCTTCGGCTCCAAAAGCCCATATCGATGATGTTTCGTTGAATGATTCACAGTGACACTTGTTGATGCCCCAGCATTGAACTTTGCAGCAATTTTCGGAAGGGCTGCACTTCTGCCACGTTGAACGATTCTCTTCCGGCTACAGCGATGTCGGAGATTTGATGTTTTACAGATTCCTGATACTCACTGTACTCTCCTGAAATGGTTGCACGAGGAAAATCCCCACTTCATCGCTACCTCGGAGATGCTGAGCCCTATCGCTTGTGCGCCGACTATAGCACAGCGTTCAAACTCAATTAAATCTTGATAACCTGCCATTGTAGCCGGCCGTGGTGGCCGAGCGGTTCTAGACGCTACAGTCTGGAACCGTGCGACCGCTACGGTCGCAGGTTCGAATCCTGCCTCGGGCATGAATGTGTGTGATGTCCTTAGGTTAGTTAGGTTTAAGTAGTTCTAAGTTCTAGGGGACTGATGACCTCAGCAGTTAAGTCCCATAGTGCTCAGAGCCATTTGAACCATTTGAACCTGCCATTGTAGCAGCAGTAACCGATTTAACAACTGCGCCAGACACGTGTTGTCTTACATAGGCTTTGCCAACCGAAGCGCCGTATTCTGCCTGTTTACATATTTCTGTATTTGAATACGCATGCCTATACCAGCTTCTTTGGCGCTTCAGTGTGTCAACCTTTAGCACACAAGTTACATTTACATGCTCTATCTACCACGAATGGGGAAAAATGCTTAGGGAAACTTGAAGCACTAGAACCCGAATATGGATAGAAATGAGGTTTCTCATCTGAAAATACAACGTTGACCTCGCCCACGCAGGAGAAGTTGTTAGGAGGTAGCCAGTTATAGCACCGACGGATGTCTCCAACACATTTTTTTTCGCTCGATGAGTTGTTTTCGAGATATTTAGTTGTCTTAATTAGCATATTTCACTTCTAGAAGGTTCTCGAAATTTCTTATGTTTGTAATCTACGCATTTTCTGGAGTATTCATTGTTTGCTCTTATACTAGCTTTCTGGACTATTCGATGCCTGTATAAATAACTGCAGTCTCCTTGCAGGAGGCAGTTCTATTCTGGCTTCACGTTGGTGTCTGCAATGAGAGTGCCTTCAGTGCTAAGTGTTGCAGTTCACTGATTAACCTGCTTTCGGATTTGCACCATGATTGTCGTTACGACGTGTCAATATAATATTATTTTCATAAATCAAAGTTCGTATGTGACCAGTCAATCTATTTATAAACGTTTGGTTCGGAAAGAAGCCCTTGTGTTTATTATACCTTAAATTTTCGCATAGTTGATGTTGGTCTCGATTTGTTGACAATTTGGCCACTACATAAAATTGCTTGAAATTATCCTTCCCTTTCCATAAGGATCTTTTCACTTGTATTTACTTATCAGTTATCTTCAAATCGTTCAAGTTTTCGTATTTGTTTACTCTTCCATAAATTATCCCCAGTTACATCTACTGGAAGTCAGAACTATGTCTTATTCGCAGTGAAGCATTGCATTTTGTGCAGGATAGACTCCATGCACTAATTCTCGGCAGTCGCCCGATATCAGAGCACTGTACAACTTACTTTTTAGACAGTTTCTTTGAATAGCATTCTGAAATAAGGTTCTGAAATAACTGAAGTATCACAGGTGGTGTACAAGGTCGAAATACGAGGGTTGCGCAGAAAGTAATGCATCGCATTTTTTTTCAACAATTCTTCATTGAACATTACACACACGAAAGACTGGTGTTTTATCTACACACCCTATTTTTCTACGTAATCTCCATCCTGTTCTATGGCCTTCCTCCAGCGCGAATTAAGGGCGTGTATGACCTATCGGTACCAATCTTTGTCCTGGTGGCGGAGCCAGTGCTTCACTGTGTGAATCACCTCCTCATCGTCCTCAAAATGTCTTCCACGTAATGCGTCTGTTCTCGCAAGTGACAATATGAGCTCGCTTCAACATGCCAAGCGTGACAGCCGTCGATGGTCTCCCCGACCACTGCAAATCGTAGAGCTCCGCCGAACCGCCTCCTGATGACCTCACCCTCCGTGCCAAAAGACTAACTGTACTTCTGTCGACAGCAGATGCTCCATACACTTTGCACAATCGTTTCCGAATATTCTCCACAGTTTCTTCCTCTGCAGTGAGAAATTCAATGGCGGTACGTTGCTTGTTACGTACATCACCTACAGACGCCATTTTGAAACTGTCCTGCAGCTACGCTATCTGTCGGAAGTGACGGAAACTTAGCGCGCTCACTCAGGAGACTTCAAATAATACATACGTAACGTTTCGCATTCGCAGCAGCGTTTTTGGCTGAGAAAAAAAATGCGGTCTATTACTTTCTGGGCAGCCATCATACTTTGACTGAGGGTAATTTGTTTCATCTACAAGGCCGTGTGTTAATTAATACTAATGAGCTAAAGTATTGATAATTTACGAGATACTTTGGCCAGGAAAATACAAGATTTGTAATCTATGATTAAAACGCAATATTTTGATATATACACTGCCTGGCAAAAAAAAAAAAAAAAAAAAAAAAAAAAAAACAGTGGAGCAGTAGAAGGGGGAAGGGAGGGGGGGAGCATATGTAATGAAGTTTCACAGATGGAGAAGATGCATCATGTTATTTCTGTCATGACAACATCAAACGAAATTGACAAAGGATCTAGCAGTATGACGTTGCACACCCTCTGACTTGTCCACTGATTCGGTTGGGAAGGGTGTCATACAGCCGTTGTATTCTGTCCTGAGACAATCTGGCCCACAAATGTTGTAAATGGTCCTTTATGGCCTACATACTTGCACTGGTACAGAGGCGATATCGGAGCTGGTCCCATACGTGTTCTATCAGGGACAGATCTGGCGTTCTTACTGGCCATGGGACTACCTCACCACCACACAGACAGTGCACAGAGTCAACTGAAAAGTGTCGGCGTGTACTGTCCTGCTGAAGAAAGCACCACGATACTGTCACACAGGAGGTAATACATGAGGTCGCTGGATGTCCGTGACGTACCACTCTGACGTCAGAGTTCGCTCGATCACTACCAACTGTACCGTAAAGTCATGCCCGATGGCTCCCTACCCCGTGACACCAGCAGTAACACTGCCTCTCCGCACTGGAAGAACAGTATCCCATTACTGTTAAGTGGTTAGTCACCTCAACGTAATGGGATACTTACTAAATCACAGTTGAGATCTCAAAAATGCTGTCCCACTGAGACAGCAATATACAATTTCACTGGTCATGCAATAGAGTCTTTAAGTAGTAAAATATCTGCAGTAGGAATTCTCTGTGATTTATCCAAAGCATTTGGTTGTGTGAACCATGACATTACATTACAGAAATTACAAATCTGTGGTATAAATGAAACAGTACATGAGTGGTTTAAGTCATATCTACACAACAGGAAGCAAAGAGTTTCTTTACATGATTTAAGTGATTTAAGGAAGTTTGTCACTTCATGTAAGTGTGGTAAAATTACATTAGGTGTTCCACTGCGTTCGATCATGGGCCCACTTCTTTTCTTGATATATGTGAACGATCACCCTTCTTACCTGATAAAATAAGCTAAACTGACACAGTTTGCTGATGATACTAGCATCATTATTAATCCAGTGAAAGAAACTCCAATAGAAAATGATACAAATAATGACTCTGGAAAAGTTACTAATTGGTTTTCTGCGAATGGGCTTGCTCTGAACTTTGAAAAAAACACGGTACATCCAATTTCCTCTGCAAGGGGTACAGTTCCTTCAATAAATATAACACATCAATAGAAATCATTTGCCAGGATAGGGCATAGTAAGTTTTTGGGTGCACATACAGATGAGAATCTTAATTGGAAAATTCCTATTTTGGCTCTCCTAAAGCGACTAGGTTCAGCAACTTTCCCAAATCAGAATAATTGCCAATTTTGAGGATATATAAATTAGCAAGCTAACATACTTTGCATACTTTCACTCTCTGATGTCATATGGAATAATATTTTGGGGTAACTCAACACTTAGGCAAAACAATTCACTGCTCAAAAGAAAGTGGTTTGAATAATGTGTGGGGCTCACAATCGCACATCTTGTAGGCATGTGTTTAAAAAGTTACGAATTCTTACAACAGCCTCACAGTACATTTACTCAGTAGTGAAATTTGTTCTCAACAACATGGACCAGTTTCAAAGCAACAGTGACGTTCATGATTATAATACCAAATGAAAGAAAGACTTACACCGTCCCCTACTCAACCTAACTTTGGCACAGAAAGAGGTAAAATATGCTGCTGTAAAACTTTTCGATAAAATACCAGACGAAATAAAATGTCTGACACACAGCGGTAACAATTTCAAAAATAAATTGAAATCATATCTGCTTGACAACTCATTCTGTACCATAGATGAATAAATCTATAGGTACAATATATACATTTTGTGCCATTGAAGGGAATAGGGTAGGTAATAATATTTTTAAGCTAAAAAAAGAACCTTGATTCATGTCTGCATGTCTTATGCACTTGACACGTTCCAAATTATAACTGTTACCATGAGACTGATCAATGGAACACATAAATAACTAACTAAAACTCTTCCCAGGTCACTGTCATACCTACCGACGACAGAAACTCCTGGAAGTTCCGTTTATATCGATGATTATTCAGAAGGTCATCTAGGATAGCTGTAACGTATATGCAGGTAATATGTGACGTTGCTACAACAAACATATACCTATGTTCGTCTGTGAAAATGGACTCGATAAGTAACCTGAGCTATCAGTAATCGGAATGTAACCTGCATAACACTGTGTGCGTGTTGTATGAGTGTCAGTTTCATTTAAGCCTTCAACAGACCGTCACGTGAAAAACTTGAAACTAACATTTGGACAAGTTATCTGGCTGCGTATTTGAATATGAAAAACTGCAGGGAGAAATTAACCCGTAACAATTAATACCTAAGCTATCTGATTGCGTTTTTGAACAAAAAGTTACAAGTGATACAGAATCTGACTTGTGCAACGGAATTTACTGTATTAGAGTACATGACATGTTGTGGTGTGTCAGCGTCTGTTCTGACGCCAAGTTTTGCACTTACCTCTTTAAATGACTGCCTTTTTCCATGTGGTCTACAGAAATTCGCAGCAGTAGCGGCTAAAGCTTATTGTTACTAAGAATGAATTTACTAAAAAGGAGTTTGCTTGGGTCGTGTTAACTACTAAATAACTTGTAAGAAGGAATTTCATAAATTAAGTCTATTTAAAAACTTCAGAAATCATCATGACCAATAATAGACAATGATAATTACATAAGTATCAATAAAGGCTGAGTGCCAGATTAACAAATTATTTCCATTTCGAAGCTACATTTAAATTTAATAATCACAGCATATTATTTAGATTTTGGAGGATAAGGAGGTTTCTTTAACTGACAAGCAAAACATGGGATTATTGCAAAATCGGACTAACAATCACAGTCTAATCCTACAACTACTTTTGCGCTATGCTTGCGAATTTTACCTTGAATTCCATCTTCAAACGTAGTTAAGCCATCTAAATATCTCCTGGCTATATAAATTAAATCAGACCTAGTGTGTGGTAGGATCTACCATCACCGGCGTGAGGGCAGCATGACACGTCTTCTGTCTCCTGGCTCTCGACCGACACTATGTGATGGTGTACAGTCCTCGCGAATTCACTATCCGTTTTTACCGCAAAATACGCGCTTTGTCACAGTTCGGCTCTGACGTCATCCGAGGCAGAACGCGTTCTGGCGTTTGACAGACGTGGATCTTACAGTAGCTGACTGCGAAGTGAACCTTATTACGGCCTCTCGAGCTGTATTTATACAGGGTGTTACAAAAAGATACAACCGAACTTTCAGGAAACATTCCTCACACACAAATAAAGAAAAGATGTTATGTGGACATGTGTCCGGAAACGCTTAATTTCCATGTTAGAGGTCATTTTAGTTTCGTCAGTATCTACTGTACTTCCTCAATTCACCGCCAGTTGGCCCAATTGAAGGAAGGTAATGTTGACTTCGGTGCTTGTGTTGATATGCGACTCATTGCTCTACAGCTAGCATCAAGCACATCAGTACGTAGCATCAACATGTTAGTGTTCATCACGAACGTGGTTTTGCAGTCAGTGCAATGTTTGCAAATGCGGAGTTGACAGATGCCCATTTGATGTATGGATTAGCACGGGGCAATAGCAGTGGCGCGGTACGTTTGTATCGAGACAGATTTCCAGACCGAAGGTGTCCCGACAGAAAGGCGTTCGAAGCGATTGATCGGCGTCTTGGGGAGCACGGAACATTCCAGTCTATGACTCGCGACTGGGGAAGACCCAGAACGACGAGGACACCTGCAATGGACGAGACAATTCTTCGTGCAGTTGACGATAAGTCTAATTTCAGCGTCAGAAAAGTTGCTGCTGTACAAGGTAACGTTGACCACGTCACTGTATGGAGAGGGCTACGGGAGAACTAGTTGTTTCCGTACCATGTACAGCGTGTGCAGGCACTATCAGCAGCTGATTGGCCTCCACGGGTACACTTCTGCGAATGGTTCATCCAACAATGTGTCAATCCTCATTTCAGTGCAAATGTTCTCTTTACGGATGAGGCTTCATTCCAACGTGATCAATTGTACATTTTCACAATCAACATGTGTGGGCTGACGAGAATCCGCACGCAGTTGTGCAATCACGTCATCAACTCAGATTTTCTGTGAACGTTTGGGCAGGCATTGTTGGTGATGTCTTGATTGGGCCCCATGTTCTTCCACCTACGCTCAATGGAGCACGTTATCATCATTTCATACGGTATACTCTACCTGTGCTGCTAGAACATGTGCCTTTACAAGTACGACACAACATGTGGTTCATGCACGATGGAGCTCCTGCACATTTCAGTCGAAGTGTTCGTACGCTTCTCAACAACAGATTCGGTGACCGATGGATTGGTAGAGGCGGACCAATTCCATGGCCTCCACGCTCTCCTGACCTCAACCTTCTTGACTTTCATTTATGGGGGCATTCGAAAGCTCTTGTCTACGCAACCCCGGTACCAAATGTAGAAACTCTTCGTGCTCGTATTGTGGACGGCTGTGATACAATACGCTATTCTCCAGGGCTGCATCAGCGCATCAGGGATTCCATGCGACGGAGGGTGGATGCATGTATCCTCGCTAACGGAGGACATTTTGAACAATTCCTGTAACAAAGTGTTTGAAGTCACGCTGGTACGTTCTGTTGCTGTTTGTTTCCATTCCATGATTAATGTGATTTGAAGAGAAGCAATAAAATGAGCTCTAACACGGAAAGTAAGCGTTTCCGGACACATGTCCACATAACATATTTTCTTTCTTTGTGTGTGAGGAATGTTTCCTGAAAGTTTGGCCGTACCTTTTTGTAACACCCTGTATAGGTTCAAGAGCGGACGGCCGAGGGAACATCCGTTGTCTACGGCTGTCTGCATACTGCAGCAGCCTCCGAACGACCGCTTTCTCGGGCACATAAACTTTGATAATATTGTTACAAATTACTTCAGAATCTTCTTAATTTTCACTTCTATACAGTTAAGTTAGTTGAAATCACCGGAAAAGTTTCAGCTCACTAGAATGAAAGCCTCTCCTCGTAGAATTTTTATAGTGGAACTAACGGTAGATCGTTACCTCTGAACCATATTTTTACTAAAACTTACATCGGCTGTTGTTAATACTACAACTCTCAAATTTAGTACAGCCCTATCACTTGGTATATTTTATCATGCACTTTAACCAAAGTTCTCTATCATTAAAATCACAGGTGCTTAATCTGCAACAATTGGATACATTTTAGTTACAAAATTGGTTTTTTAATTAATTACTCAAAAACTATAAGAGGTAGCTTAACGTGGTCTTTCAGTTAGTATTTTTGGGGTGAACTGAAGCATAAAACAAATTTATTTAGCGCCTCTGATTTTCCCTAAAAATGTGGATTCCGGTGTTAATTTTTGTTATATGGTTTTGGGAACCTGCACCACTTATTTATGAGCTCTAACTGCACGTTCTGACCAAATTCTGGCTTTCTAGCTTCATTATTTAGTGCCACTTATTTTTCTCTTAAAACGGCATTTTTACGTAAACTATTAATTCTAGAACATAAAGACTTGGTATTTGGTACATTATAACACTAAACTATATTTTAACGAAGTTTTAAACATAAATTTTGATTTTTAATTTCATACTTAATTGTGGTACAATACTTGCGCGCTACGCGCAGACGCGTTAAGGTGACGTGGAGCTACTAGCAGTGAACTGGTGTAAGTCCCAGTACACTCGTTCGCCTCTGTATCTCACACGCGATACAGCGCTTGCTTTGCTTCAACTAGTGATGGGGAGCTCGTGAATGAGTCGTTCAAATGAACGCTTCACTCTAGTGAAGTGTGAACTAACCACTCAATTTGAGTGAACTGGTACTTCAAACTCTTCGCAGATAGCACACTTTACACTTTTTTCTAGTTCGTTCACTCACTCTCTTCCCCTCTCCCACTCCCGCTACATGGACACTACGTCGTTCATCCTCCCTTCGCTTCAGTCCTCCCTCTACTGCCTGTCGACGAATCGCGCGGTGTTTGTGGGGAACGATAGGTTTACGATGGGTTGGGGAGGTGAGGGGCGAGGGGAAAGCAGCGTCAGTTGCTTGCTGCAGTGCTGACATCATTACCCGTGACTATTTGTGCAGTTAAACTCACGTCTACGGATAGCCTACCGTTGGCAGCGCTTGCAGACAAATGAATATTAAAGATACAAACGAAGAAGCTGGCTATGTGAGCACGCACAGCCAACATGAAAATGAAAGGTTTGTTAATGACACTGAAAGAGGGATTTTATTCGAAATCTTACCAATTACTACAGGTGACAGTTTACGTTTTGAATCTGGAGGGTTATTATTCTCTACAAAAATAAAATCTACAGGAAAACGTCTCGAATAATTACTTAACGTAGGTATATAGACTTTGTAACAGTGGTAAACATACTCATTCTATTTTGCATTAAATTTTAAAAGGAACATAAAATTGGACTGCATTTCGTTGGTAGCCCTAGTTTTCGGTCCATGAATACAACAAATAATGTTTCATTTGGCAGATAAAGACTTTTTTGGGCGCTTCATGAGAAAATGTCGAGCAAGATTAAATGTAATACCTTCTTTATATGTGACAGGCTTCTCTGTTTATCTTTCCTTTGTCCCCTTCGACCATGTTCTATTTAACTCAGACGCTGTAAGAGCGTAAAACGTTGCGTGCACATTACTGCATAGTTCGGCCACCTGTTGGTAAAATTATGAAGTATTACGAAGCTTTATTGTACGAGCGGGGCGAAGCAAGCGTAGCCGAGGCTGAGCGGCGAACTGGGCTTCCCTACTTCATGAATGAACTACTTCATTTGAACGCTTCACGGCAAAGAGTGAAATGAATGAAGTAGTTCACGGGAATGAACGAGTTCGACCCATCTCTAGCTTCAACTACTACTTCCTCTCTCGCAGACAGACCTCGTCTCACAACAATGCTTAGAATCGCGCTCCCATGTTTCGCCCTCAGCTTGTTACTATCGATATCTGAGTGCTTATTTACTTCCAATCATACACAATACAAAGGGTAGCGTTAAGTTGGCTATATTGTCTTCAGTGTAGTGGAGAGTTCTCACACACTCCTTACACAGCGTGGAGCTGCGATTCATCACTGAACACAATGCAACACCATTCGTCAGCAGTCCGTATTTCCCGGGCACGGCACTGTACAGACACAGCCATCTGTGTTGTGGCGTTAACTGCAGCTCACGCGTGGGACAGTAATTCCCTGGTCCAGCTGCTCCTAATCTCAGACCTGTAGTCCGGGATGACACAGAATGTTGCAGATAGTCCACTAGGTGTTCTCGGATGGCAGCTGTAGATGTGAAGAAATTACGATCTGCTTGACGCACAGTACGGCGATCCTCCCTTCTGGTAGATAGAACTTTGACGATAAGTACGCCTGACGAACAGAGTGCCGCTGTTACATCTGAATGCCTCACAAATCTGAACACTGCGCAATTCGACCAGCCAGCCAATTGCAGATGAGCAACGAGACCCCATTCAGATTCTGTCAGGTGCTGATGATGCTATCTCACAAAAGGCCTGGTGATAACACTACATAAGAATATGTACTCTACATGGATACTCTGCAAATCACACTTAAGTGCCTGGCAGAGGGTTCATCGAGCTTTCTTCACAACAACTCTTTATCATTCCAAACTCGTACAACGCGCGGAAAAAACGAACACGTATATCTTTCCGTGCGAGCTCTGATTTCCATTATTTATTACTTATTTATCAATCATTATTATTATTTTATTATGTTGATCGTTTCTCCCTATGTAGGCCGGCGACAACAAAATATTTTCGCATTCGGAGGAGACAGTTGGTGATCGAAATTTCGTGAGAAGATTCCGCTGCAACGAAAAACGCCTTTGTTTCAATGATGACCACCCCAAATCCTGTATCATTTCAGTGACACTCTCTCCCCTATTTCGCGATAATACAAAACGTGCTGCCCTTCTTTGAACTTTTTCGATGTACTCCGTCTATCCTATCTGGTAAGGGTCACACCGCGCGGCAGTATTCTAAAAGACGGACAAGCATAGTGTAGGCAGTCTCTTTCGTAGATCCGTTACATTTTCTATGTGTTCCTTCCAATGTAAGTTGTTCGTAACTGTAATTCCTAGGTATTTACTTGCATTTACGGCCTTTAGATTTGACTGATTTATCGTGTAATCGAAGTTTAACGGATTCGGTTTAGCACTCATGTGGATGACAATTTTCGTTATTTAGGGTCAATTTCCAATTTTTGCACTATACAGGTATCTTTTCTAAATCGTTTTCCAATTTGTTTTGATCTGCTGATTTTACTACACAGTAAACAACAGCGTCAACTGCAAACAACCTAAGATGGCTGCTCACATTACCTCCTAACTCGTTTATATAGATAAGGAACACCAAAGGGCTTATTTACAACACTACCTTGGGGAACGCCAGAAATCGCTTCTGTTTTACTCGATGACTTTCCATCAATAACTACGAACTATGACCTCTCTGACAGGAAATCACGAATCCTGTCACATAACGGAGACGATATCCCATAAGCACGCAATTTTACTACAAGCCGCTTTGTGTGGTACAGAGTCAAAAGCCTTCCGGAAATCCAGAAATACGGAATTAATATGAAATCCCTTGACAGCAGCACTCAAAACTTCGTGTGATTAAAGAGCTAGTTGTGTTTCACAAGAACGATGTTTTCTAAATCCGTGTTTACTATGTGTCAATACACCGTTCTAAAAAATGGTTCAAATGGCTCTGAGCACTCTGAGGTCATCAGTCCCCTAGAACTTAGAACTACTTAAGCGTAACTAACCTAAGG
This sequence comes from Schistocerca piceifrons, assembly GCF_021461385.2. Taxonomy (NCBI): domain Eukaryota; kingdom Metazoa; phylum Arthropoda; class Insecta; order Orthoptera; family Acrididae; genus Schistocerca; species Schistocerca piceifrons. The sequence continues at coordinate 844,135,605 of NC_060140.1, read as the reverse complement.
ACATCACACACATCCATGCCCGAGGCAGGATTCGAACCTGCGACCGTAGCGGTCGCGCGGTTCCAGACTGTAGCGCCTAGAACCGCTCGGCCACTCCGGCCGGCCTACATCGTTCTCTTCGAGGTAATGCATAATGTTCGAATACAGCATAAGTTCCAAAATTCTGCTGCATATCGACGTTAATGATATGAGCCTGTAATTTAGTGGATTACTCCTACTACTTTTCTTGTATATTGGTGTGACCATACAATAACGCAGTCTGCTGGCAGTCCCATCTGTTACAGAGAATTGCTGCTTTAGTCATTTACATACCCACTGTTTGTGTGTACGTGATGACATCTTACTATGTCTTCTACGTACTTAACTTTTCTGTCAAGTGGTACATACGAACTATATACTGCAGTATTTTGCATTTTATCTTTTTCTATGGAATTTTTGTTTTTGTATGACTTCGCTTTTCTGTCCCCATGTCAGCGTGAGTCAATCAATATAACATAAACACGATCTGCATGCAGACAGAACCAGCAATCTGTGGCGATTACTGAATACTATTTTGATCTACTGAAGCATACAGAAAACTGGCCTTCAATGGCATCGGAAAGTGTAAAAATATTCAGTTGATTTATAAGACAGTAATAATGATGTAGAGCTTGTTTGTTGCCATGGGATCGATATAACAAGGCACCGTAATAAAACAAGCAGCCTCTGCTCTGAATGTGTGTAATGGTGGACAGGTGCGGAAACTGCTTATTTTACAATTAGATTTTGTTAAACACGTTTTTGCTTTGGTACTGAACAATAGTAAACAAACATCACACAATGTTATTGTTTGTTATCTATAAAGATAAGATTACCCCAGTCGCGCGGGATTAGCCGAACGGTCTAGGGCGCTGCAGTCATAGACTGTGCGGCGGGTCCCAGCGGAGGCTCGAGTCCTCCCTTGGGCATGGGTGTGTGTGTTTGTCCTTAGGATAATTTAGGTTAACTAGTGTGTAAGCTTAGGGACTGATGACCTTAGCAGTTAAGTCCCATAAGATTTTTTTAAAAAAAAAAAAAAAAAAAGATTGCCCCAAACATAAAATGGATCTGTGGACATGCAACATTGGAGTGAACTAATGGCCACAAGATAAGTATGTACACAGAAGCTCTGAATTTGGTAATCTCCTGGTTGGGTTCGCTTTTTTATAAACTAAATAACAAAGTACGTCCTAAATGGTTCAAATGGCTCTGAGCACTCTGGGGCTTAACTTCTGAGGTCATCAGTCCCCTAGAACTTAGAACTACTTAAACATAACTAACCTAAGGACATCACACATATCCATGCCCGAGGCAGGATTCGAACCTGCGACCGTATCGGTCGCGCGGTTCCAGACTGTAGCGCCTAGAACCGCTCGGCACACCGGCCGGCAGTACATCCTAAGACACAAAACGACGCACAGCAAAGAAACTACCCGAATGAGATGGAAATCGGTAGATGAGACGTACATGTATAGACAAACAAATGACTGCAATTTCAGAAAAATTAGATCATTTATTGAAGAGAAAGAGCTCCACAAATTAAGAAAGTCAATAAAGCGTTGGTCCACCTTTGGCCCTTATGCAATAATTTATTCGGCTCTGCATTGATTGGCACAGTTGTTGAATGTCCTCCTGAGGGTATCATGCCAAATTCTGCCCAACTGGCGCGCTAGATCGTCAAAATTCCGAGCTGGTTGAAGGGCCCTGCACATAGTGCTCCAAATGTTCTTCATTGGCGAGAGATCTGGCGCCGTTGCTAGCCAAGGCAGGTGGCAAGCACAAAGAGAAGCAGTAGAAATTCCCTCCATGTGCGGGGGGACATTATTTTACTGAAATGTAAGCCCAGGACGGTCTGCCATGAAGGGCAACAAAATGAGGCATAGAATATCGTCGTCGTACCGCTATGCTCGTAGACATACCCCTGTGCCGTAAAGGTATCGCGGCTAGATTAGATTAGATTAATACTAGTTCCATGGATCATGAATATGATATTTCGTAATGATGTGGAACGAGTCAAATTTTCCAATACATGACATAATTAAGTTAATTTAACAACATACTTAAGTTAATATAACAACTTTTTCATTTTTTGTGTTTTTTTTTTTTTTTTTTTTTTTTTTTTTTTTTTTTAACCAAGGAGGTCCTGCTGTGAAATGATTGTCGTGCCGTATGGTGGGCAATAGTCAGTTTGGTATCCCACTGCTGTCCGGGCGTCTCCAGACGTGTCTTGGCTGATAATCAGCGCTCAGTTCCAAGTGGGATCATCACTAAAGACAATTGTAGTCCAGTAAATTAGTTTACAGGCCAAAGATGTGTCTATCCCCGGAAGTTTCAGTGCAAGAAGCAAAGGAGTGCCTCCTACAGGCGAGTATTAGAATCACAGCGATTAACTGCTGAATCATTCGCAACAAAGTGTCAGAGTTCGAAGCACACCTAAAACGCTGTAGAGATCACATCATACTAGGTACAGAAAGCTGTTTCAAACTCGAAACCAATAGCAGTAGGCGTTTGGGGAAAATTTAAGTATGTATCGAAAGAACAGGATAATGAGAAATGGACCCTGTGTATTGATCGTCGGAGACAAGGAACTCAAATCCATCGACATAGAAATAGAAACTGCATACTAGATTGTCTGGGGCTGACACAGTATCAAGGGAGGGCATAAATTTATAATCGGATCCTTCTTTTGACCGCCAAACTCAGTTTCAGATGAAACAAAAACTTAGAGAAAACCTCAGTTCAATAATTTCACTCTCGTCATTGGAACGGATCATAATTATTCAACAACCAGCTTGGAAAATTACAATTTTGTAATTGGTTTGGTGTGACAAGACATCCTGCAAAAAGAACTAAATGCTTTACCTGAAAACTACCACTAACAAATTGTTTGGAAGCCCATTTGTGATGGAAATGTGTTGGATCTGACAGGAACACACAAAAAATGGAAAACAGCAATCAAATGTATGATGAAATGATTTGTCTAAAAGCAAGAAATATAGCATATTAGAGAAATATTTGATGTGCCTTTTAATAATTCAGCCGGTCGCTGTGGCCGAGCGGTTCTAGGCACTTCAGTCCGGAACCGCGCTGCTGCTACGGTCGCAGGTTCGAATCCTGCCTCGGGCATGGATGTGAGTGAAGTCCTTAGCTTAGTTAGGTTTAAGTAGTTCTAAGTCTAGGGGACTGATGACCTCAGATGTGAAGTCCCATAGTGCTTAGAGCCATTTGAACCATTTTTTTTTTCAATAATTCACGAAATTATGAACAGCAAATGTGTTGGCAATTGAGACTGCCTAATATTTGAAGAATTCTCCACTGAAAAAAATTTTAGGCTAAAAAATTGTTGGAACTTTTTTACACCCTCGATCAAAGATAATAGAAATATGTGAGAGCCACTCAATTGTAAACTCCATGGTCTACATAACCCACCAGACAAATATTCTCCAGTATCTTTTAGAATTACTCGCTCATTAGCTGAGCGGTCAGCTTGGCTGGCTGCTACGCAGTTAGATCTGAGTTCGAATCGTGGTACTGCCAGGGATTTCTGATCGGTGGGAGGACTGGGACAAGCTTCATTTAGCCTTGTCTTGGTTACTGAGGAGCTACTTGAAACAGAATTAGCGGCCCCCAGGTCTGTTAAAACTACAACAGCTGGTAGAGTGGTGTGCTGACCCCCGCCTGTCCTTAACTGCATCCAGATGAGGCCATTGGCTGAGAATGATACCATGGCTGGCCATTCCATCGGTTCATCTACGGCCAGAATGGCAGTACTGACTCTTTAAAATTCTATGCTTCTCATTCAGAAATTGAACTTTACATGCTTAGTTGGCATCTCATTTGGTGTACATGATTTCGAGCATTACTCAAACGTGCATAAATGTATGTGTTATCTATTTTATTTCTTAACTGTAGAGAAATCATTTCACCACACATTTGACCGTTTTTTCATTTTTATTTTTTTATTTTCAAGTTTCATTTTACAAACACTCCTTCAATGACTGGTGGCTAGAATTGTTTATTCACGAGCAGAACGTTTTCTTCAATCATGGTTCCATCCTCATCAAAAACAAATATCCCTGCCTTCAATATTGCTGGCAGTCATTCCACATTTATGAGGCATCTTTGGTGGTTGACCAGACTGCTTGAGACATTCTACAGGGTATTTCAAAATTACATCGGAAAAACTTTGGGGGGGGGGGGGGTCATAGAGGGTGTCTTTAGGAACAAATTGAACGCAGGAATCTGTGCCCCGAAGCGTCATCCAAAGATGCTACAGAGTGCCGAATTAATAGGCACCAGCGCCTGCCGCTAGGCCATCCCTTTGGCAGGAAATGTGACTCCATGTAGTGACAAATTAAAGGTGGAATGTCTCGCAATTTACCTGACAGTATTCTGGGTGTTATATGGCGCTGAACATGTCCACACCTTTTGTAACAACACTGTAGAGACCGCTAACAGCAGTGATGGCATACAGGAAAGACAAATAGTGAGGTCAGCTTAGATGTGCATGCAGCTTTATGCTTCTACTGGCAAAGGCATCCGTATAGGCATCAGCAACACTATTCTACATTTGCGGCTGTTCATCAGCATCAGATGGTTTCAAAGTATGTCAAAACACCAGAGGTGGCATGCGAAGCATACTCACACTACAAGCATTCGTGCCATGGCGCGTGCATTGCAAAGCGATCACTTAGCGGTTTTTAGTGAAGACACAGGTGCTGGTAGCCCATGATTTTGCTTCACGTGTGTAGTTCAGGCAGTGGTTTTTGAATCGTTGTGCCACTCATCCGTATTATGCTGCGTATGTTTCGTCCATAGACATGGCGTTCTTCAACTGTAGGGGTGTCTTAAACACTTACAACTGTCATATTTGGGCGGAAGAGAACTCCACGCCACCTGTAAACGATAATTTACTATATTTTATGGGCTGGCATGGAGCACGCTTACTTGATTGGTCCCTACATGCTTCCTCTTTGCTTCACAGGTGTTAGCTATGCAACTATTGTTCGAGAAGTGCTGCCAGCATTACTGGAGGAAGTGACACTTACAGTCCATTGACATACGCAGTTCTAGCACGAGAGACCACACACACACTTGGGTTTAGCTGCCAGAACCCAAATCGGACATCTGTTTGCAGATCGCTGGAGTGAGCTAGGTGGCTCTGTAACTTAGACATCTCGGTGGCCCTGCAGGCATTTTGAACATCTTCTCTAATTGTATTTAAATTACAATTAAATTAATACAGTGAAATGAATACCCTTAGCTGCATACAGCCGTTGATATACGTCAACGGGGATAGTTGAAAATGTGCGCCCCAACCGGGATTCGAATCCGGCACCTCCCGCTTACGTGGCAGACGCTCTACCCACCTGAGCCACCGAAGACACAGAGGATAGTGCGACTGCAGGCACGCCTCCCGTGAGACGCAAATTCCCAGCTTATTGTCCCGCACTATATCCGTAGTGCTCCTGCCCATTACGCTCATATATATATAAATATATGAAGATGGTATCTGTTCTTTCAGACATGTTCGTTTGTTCAGAAGGGGAAGCTCGTTTGTTCGGAAGGGGAAGCCGACAGTGTTTTTCCATCTTTCGGCCCGTCGGTGATCATAGAATCGACGCACACATCCAGTAGTCTTTCTCGAACGATTTTACGGAAACTATTGGGTAAAGAAATTTAATTTTTGCGTTACTTATAGCTTTATATGTCGGGTTCATGATAATGTGCCGATCATTTCGTTAATGGTCACAGTTATTGTGATATTTGTATGGAAGTGAGACCCTGCACTAAGTACAAAAAAGTTAGAAATGAAAAATAGGATGGCTATAATTTTGCGTTTGGTGCATATTACATAATATGTTGTTGCACCCGAAACTTAGCTAACATATCGAATTTGTCCTTACACTTGGGTGGAGGTATCTACACTACTGGCCATTAAAATTGCTACACCAAGAAGAAATGCAGATGATAAACGGGTATTCATTGGACAAATATATTATACTAGAACTGACATGTGATTACATTTTCACGCAATTTGGCTGCTTAGATCCTGAGAAATCAGTACCCAGCACAACCTTCTCTGGCCATAATAACAGCCTCGATACTCCTGGGCACTGACTCAAACAGAGCTTGGATGGCGTGTACAGGTACAGTTGCCCATGCATCATCAACACGATGCCACAGTTCATCAAGAGTAGTGACTGGCGTATTGTGACGAGCCAGTTGCTCGGCCACCATTGACCAGACGTTTTCAATTGGTGAGAGATCTGGAGAATGTGCTGGCCAGGGCAGCAGTCGAACATTTTCTGTATCCACAAAGACCCGTACAGGACCTGCAACGTGCGGTCCAGCATTATCCTCCTGAAATGTAGGGTTTCGCAGGGATCGAATGAAGGGTAGAGCCACGGGTCGTAACACATCTGAAATGTAACATCCACTGTTCAAAGTGCCATCAATGCGAACAAGAGGTGACCGAGATGTGTAACCAATGGCACCTCATACCATCACGACGGGTGATACAACAGTATGGCGATAACCAATACACACTTCCAATGTGCGTTCACCGCGATGTCGCCGAACACGGATGCGACCATCATGATGCTTTAAACATAACCTGAATTCATCTGAAAAAATGATGTTTGGCATTCGTGCACCCAGGTTCGTCGTTGAGTACACCATCACAGGCGCTCCTGTCTAAGATGCAGCGTCAAGGGTAACCACAGCAATGGTCTTCGAGCTGATAGTCCATGCTGTTGCAAACATCGTCGAACTGTTCGTTCAGATGGTTGTTGTCTTGCAAACGTCCCCATCTGTTGACTCAGGGATCGAGACGTGGCTGCACGATCTGTTACAGCCATGCGGATAAGATGCCTGTCATCACGACTGCTAGTGATACGAGGCCGTTGGGATCCAGCACGGTGCTCTGTATTACCCTCCTGAACCCACCGATTCCATATTCTGCTAACAGTCATTGGATCTTGACCAACGCGAGCAGCAATGTCGCGATACGATAAACTGCAATCGCGATAGGCTACAATCCGACCTTTATCAAAATCGGAAACGTGATGGTACGCATTTCTCCTCCTTACACGAGGCATCACATCAACGTTTCACCAGGCAACGCCGGTCAACTGCTGTTTGTGTATGAGAAATCGATTGGAAACTTTCCTCATGTCAGCACGTTGTAGGTGTCGCCACCGGCGCCAACCTTGTGTGAATGCTCTGAAAAGCGAATCATTTGCATATCACAGCATCTTCTTCCTGTCGGTTAAATTTCGCGTCTGTAGCACGTCATCTTCGTGGTGTAGCAATTTTAATGGCCAGTAGTGTATCTGTCACCAATCTCCAGAAAGTCGAACTGATGTAACACACTCATCTGCGATCTTGCCGCGCCAGCGATAAAATCAGAGTGAAATATCCACAACATTCCTCATGTGTCATAAACGGTTTGAGGCATCGATAATAGATTTTGGCAAATGATAGCACGCAAAAAGCAGAGTATTTTGCCATATGCTTGTTATGCAAATCTTCACTTTCTACCACGTTATTTCACTATCTACAGTATTTTCCCATGAATGAATGTAGTTTTTAGGTGTCATCGATAGCTGGTGAAACGAAAAATGCTTTGGGTTTTGAAACAACATAAGTGAAGACATTACACGTTTATTTTGTGCTTAGGATGTGCTTTTTCATAAGCTACTCACCTTGCTTTTCCTCAGTTGCTCAAGTAAATCAACCACTGTCTCAGGATTCTCTCACAGTTTTGTCTGTACAACATGTCAGTGAGGTGACACTGTGTAACCTCCGCTGTGTTTTGGAAAAAAAGGAGCAAATTTTGACATGGTAGCTAGAGAAATGTGTAGGTTTTAGTCCAGATTCGCCACTTGTGACACCTCTCTAAAAGTTACAAATGATTAACAAGCCAACCGAAAATAAATCACTTCATTTTTAGCGGAATTCTTTTTAGATAGTAACCAAGCAGAGCTGAGAGATCTTTTTGAATGGTCACCGTGCAAGTGTGGGTGTGGAGGGGCTCCACTTAATACTTAGAGAAAGTGTGAGCTTCAGTTTACAACGGTGCTTCCCCTCCAGTGCTCGGAATTTCCCCTGCAGCGCTGCCCATAACCGCCACCACTATCGCTCTCCCCACATGTGCCCTGCCGACTGCACATCTACCAGCCTTGGTACTTTGCGTGGACCCTACTAGGTGACAGCTGCAGTGTTTGTTTCATGTGCACGGGCAGCTAGAGAGTACGTAATTCTACCGATGTAATTATTGAAACATTCAGCAGAAATGTCGTCTTACCGCTTCTCTGCCTGAGATGATGAACACATTATCAGGATGGTATCCGAACAGCATGTTTTGTGGAATATGGCTGACGCAGAGTTGAAAAACTGGATGGAAAAAGAGTTAATTACCTCAGAAATCGGGAGTAAAATGAATGAAGCAAGTAAGAAGAAATGTCTTTGATAATAACCAGTGTAACACATTTGTAAATACACTGAAGAGCCAAAGAAACTGGTAAATCTGTCTAACATCGTGAAAGGCCCCTGCGAGACAATGTGGTATGGACTCGACTGATGTCTGAAATAGTGCTGGATGGAACTGACACCATGAATCCTGGAGGGCTGTCCATAAATCCGTAAGAGTACAAGGGAGGCGGGGGGGGGGGGGGGGAGATCTCTTCTGAATAGCACGTTGCAAGGCATCCCAGATATGCTCGACACTGTTCATGTCTGGAGAGTTTGGTGGCCAATGGAAGTGTCTAAGCTCAGAAGAGTGTTCATCGAGCCACTCTGTAGCAATTCTGGACGTGAAGGGTCTCGCATTGTCCTGCTGGAATTGTTCAAGTCCATTGGAATGCACAGTGGAGATGAATGGATGCAGATGATCACACAGTACCTGTCACTTGTCAGAAGCGTATTTACACATGTCAAGGGTCCCATATCACTCCAACTTCACACTCCTCACACCACTGCAGAGCCTCCATCAGCTTGAACAGTCCCCTGCTGACATGCAGGGTTAATGGATTCATGAGGTTGTCTCCATCTGCTTGATACAATTTGAACGAGACTCGTTCGACCAGGCAACATGTTTCCAGTCATCAAGAGTCCAATGTCGGTGTTGACAGGCCCAGGCGACGCGTAAAGCTTTGTGTCGCGCAGTTATCAACGGTACACGAGTGGACCTTCGGCTCCGAAAGCCCATATCGATGATGTTTCATTGAATGGTTCGCACGTTGACACTTGTTGACGGCCCAGCATTGAAATCTGCAGCATTTTGCGGAAGGGTTGCACTTCTGTCTCGTTGAACGATTCTCTTCAGTCGTCGTTGGCCTTGTTCTTGCAGGATCTTTTTCCGACCGCAGCGATGTCGGTGGTTTGATGTTTTACCGGATTCCAGATATTCACGGTACACTCATGGTATGGTCGTACGGGAAAATGCCCACTTTATCGCTACCTCGGAGATGCTGTGTCCCATCGCTCGTGCGCCGACTGTTAACACCACGTTGAAACTTACTTAAATCGTGATAACCTGCCACTGTAGCAGCAGTACCCTATCCAACAACTGCCCAAGACACTTGTCTTTTATAGCAGTTGCCGATTGCAGCGCCGTATTCTGCCTGTTTATATACCTCTGTATTTGAATACGCATGCTCATACCAGTTTCTTTAGCGCTTCAGTGTATATTTGTACTTAGCCTTTAACCACAGGTATAATGTGTTGGGTGCTGTTGTTATTGTGATCAGTACTGTGAAAGACGATTCAAATTCGGCCCTTTGAAGTAATCAGTGAATCTGCTTCTCACAGTGAATCCTACTGCATCGGCGTAAGAGACGACGCCTACCAAGGGTATCACATTGTCGTTGAGCAGTTCAGTAATTATCGAAACGTCTGCGTTATAAGGGATTCCTCCACATCGGCGAGCGACTGTTTACTAAAATGTTATACGCTCCTTCTTCATAGTGTAAGAACATTAGTGTGACTGCTTTGCTCTTCCTGAGTGCTCTCACTCTTCCCCCACTCCCCTAACTTCTATATACTTCCGGAATACCAAAAGTAACATACTTTTTTTTTAGATAGATCGCTGCGTGAGCTTCATGTTTTGCCTCTGCTACTACTGCCGCGCTGCACTGCACTGCCCCAATAGCAAAATATTTCTCACAGCGCGCCGAAAATCGCCCGCGCCAACCAACCGCACAATACTGCTCTCGTGTAGGGAAAGCTGTAGCAACTACTGACTTTCAGCAAACTGTAGAAATAAATTCAAACCTTTCTGAAATTTCTTTTCTCTTTCACCCTCCCACAAAAAGTGTAAAGGGAAAAAATTTGTTCCCTACTACATTTCGGATATTGGTTTGCTAAAAATTCTGCGTCATACGTGAAATTTTAATTTATCACTTCACTCTTACTGACGCTATTGGCCAGAAAGCTTGCACACGCTAACGACTTATGCCGCTGAAGTCAACTCTAAAATTATGTTGTTGTACGACTCATAGTTTAGGAGATATGGTACTGAGCAGCAAGGGAAAACCAACTTTTCTTAAAAGCTTTCATAAAATCTTTCTCTATTGCCGCGCGGAATAGGTGGCCGGGCTAAGACGACTTGTCACGGTTCACGCGGCTCCCCCCGACGAAGGTTCGAGTCCTTTCTCGGGCATGGGTGTGTTTTTAAGGTAGTTTAAGTTAGATTATGTAGTGCGTAAACTTAGGCATCGGTGACCTCAGCAGTTTGGTTCAATAGGATCTTACACTAAAAAAAGAAAAAAATGCTATGTTTCAATAGCAAATGGTTCAAATGGCTCTAAGCACTATAGAACTTCACATCTGAGGTCATCAGTCCCCTAGACTACTTAAATCTAACTAACCTAAGGACATCACACACATCCATGCCCGAGACAGCATTCGAACCTGCGACCGTAACAGCAGCGCGGTCCCGGACTGAAGCGCCTAGAAGCGCTCGGCCACAGCGGCCGGCTCCTCTCGAAGGTTGGTCCTACTTATGTATGAGATATATTATTACTAAGTTACGTTAAATGAAACTTTAAGATATTATAATGTGTTGGCAATCATCAACGTATTTCATAATCACGCTTTAGTTGTTGTTGTGGTCCTCAGTGCTGAGACTGGTTTGATGCAGCTCTCCGTGCTACTCTATCCTGTGCAAGCTTCTTCATCTCCCAGTACATACTGCAGCCTACATCCTTCTGAATCTGCTTAGTGTATTCATCTCTTGGTCTCCCTCTACGATTTTTACCCTCCACGCTGCCCTCCAGTACTAAATTAGTGATCCCTTGATGCCTCAGAACATGTCCTACCAACCGGTCCCTTCTCCTCGTCAAGTTGTGTCACAAACTCCTCTTCTCCCCAATTCTATTCAATGCCTCCTCATTAGTTATGTGATCTACCCATCTAATCTTCAGCATTCTTCTGTAGTACCACATTTCGAGAGCTTCTATTCTCTTCCTGTCTAAACTATTTATCGTCCACGTTTCACTTCCACACGTGGCTACACACCATACAAATTCTTTCAGAAACGACTTCCTGACACTTAAATCAATACTTGATGTTAACAAATTTCTCTTCTTCATAAACGCTTTCCTTGATTTTATATCCTCTCTACTTCGACCATCATCAGTTATTTTGCTCCCCAAATAGCAAAACTCCTTTACTACTTTAAGTGTCTCGTTTCCTAATCTAATTCCGTCAGCATCACCAGACTTTATTCGACTACATTCCATTATCCTCGTTTTGCTTTTGTTGATGTTCATCTTATACCCTCCTTTCAAGACACTGTCCATTCCGTTCAACTGCTCTTCCAAGTACTTTGCTGTCTCTGACAGAATTACAATGTCATCGGCGAACCTCAAAGTTTTTATTTCTTCTCCATGGATTTTAATACCTACTCCGAACTTTTCTTTTGTTTCCTTTACTGCTTGCTCATGTACATATTGAATAGTATCGGGAAGAGGCTACAACCCTGTCTCACTCCCTTCCCAACCACGGCTTCCCTTTCATGTCCCTCGACTCTTATAACTGCCATGTGGTTTCTGTACAAATTGTAAATAGCCTTTCGCTCCCTGTATTGTACCCCTGCCACATTCGGAATTTGAAAGACAGTATCCCAGTTAACATTGTCAAAAGCTTTCTCTAAGTCTACAAATGCTAGAAACGTAGGTTTGCCTTCCTCTTAATCTTTCTTCTAAGATAAGCCGTAGGGTCAATATTGCCTCACGTGTTCCAACATTTCTACGGAATCCAAACTGATCTTCCCCGAGGTAGGCTTCTACCAGTTTTTCCATTCGTCTGTAAAGAATTCGCGTTAGTATTTTGCAGCTGTGACTTATTAAACTGATAGTTCGCTAATTTTCACATCTGTCAACACCTGCTTTCTTTGGGATTGTAATTACTATATTCTTCTTGAAGTCTGAGGAAATTTCGTCTCTCTCATACATCTTGCTCACCAGATGGTAGAGTTGTGTCAGGACTGGCTCTCCCAAGGCTTTCAGTAGTTCTAATGGAATGTTGTCTACTCCGGGGGCCTTCTTTCGACTCAGGTCTTTCAGTGCTCTGTCAAACTCTTCACGGAGTATCATATCTCCCATTTCCTCTTCATCTACATTCTCTTCCATTTCCATAATATTGTCCTCAAGAACATCATGCCTTCTATATACTCCTTCCACCTTTCTGCTTTCCCTTCTTTGCTTAGAACTGGGTTTCCATCTGAGTTGATATTCATGCAAGTGGTTCTCTTTCCTCCAAAGGTCTCTTTAATTTTCCTGTAGGCAGTATCTATCTTACCCCTCGTGAGATAAGCCTCTACATCCTTACATTTGTCCTCTAGCCATCCTTGCTTAGCCATTTTGCACTTCCTGTCGATCTCATTTTTGAGACGTTTGTATTCCCTTTTGCCTGCTTCACTTATTGCATTTTTGTATTTTCTCCTTTCATCAGTTAGATTCAGTATCTCTTCTGTTACCCAAGGATTTCTACTAGCCCTCGTCTTTTTACCTATTTGATCCTCTGCTGCCTTCTCTACTTCATTCCTCAAAGCTACCCATTCTTCTTCTACTGTATTTCTTTCCACCCTCCTTGTCAATTGTTCCCTTATGCTCTCCCTGAAACTCTGTACAACCTCTGGTTTAGTCAGTTTATCCAGGTCCCATCTCCTTAAATTCCCACCTTTTTGCAGTTTCTTCAGTTTTAATCTACAGTTCATAACCAACAGATTGTGGTCAGAGTCCACATCTGCCCCTGAAAATGTCTTACAATTTAAAACCTGATTCCTAAATCTCTGTCTTAGCATTATATAATCTATCTGAAACCTAGTATCTCCAGGTTTCTTCCATGTATACAACCTTCTTTCATGATTCTTGAACCAAGTGTTAGCTATGATTAAGTTATGCTCGGTGCAAAATTCTACCAGGCGGCTTCCTCTTTCATTTCTTAGCCCCAATCCATGTTCACCTACTATGTTTACTTCTCTCCCTTTTCCTACTCTCGAATTCCAGTCACCCATGACTATTAAATTTTCGTCTCCCTTCACTGTCTGAATAATTTCTTTTATCTCATCATACATTTCATCAATTTCTTCATAATCTGCAGAGCTAGTTGGCATATAAACTTGTGCTACTGTAGTAGGCGTGGGCTTCGTGTCTGTCTTGACCACAATAATGCGTTCACTATGCTGTTTGTAGTAGCTTACCCGCACTCCTATTTTTTTATTCATTATTAAACCTACTCCTGCATTATCCCTATTTGATTTTGTATTTATAACCCTGTATTCACGGTTTAGTTATCTAGTTTTTGTTTAAAAAATCGTGTATAGCCACAGCCTCTGCACTGTTGTGCCCTGATTGTCGCGCTGTTAATACGCAGTATCAAAATGGCTGGGCTGCTTCCCTTTCCGTAGTGTAACACGCGTGTGGAACACGGTTACAAAATGCCGAGAAATATGTTGTTCTTAACGTTTTTCACAAATTCACGGAGATAACCGCCTTTGAAGTTTTTCGAAGGACTGTATTACATACAGCTGAAACACTGACACACTGGATGAATAACGGTATCGGTAGTGCTGTAAATCGATAATTTACTGCAGTTCGTGGTTCGCTGGTTCAAGTTTTACCTGAGTCACATTTGTTTCTCGTTCAATTTAAAATACCTAAATCTGGTAATTGTAAAATTCATCATAATTTTTATGAATAATGCTCATCTTCTTGTTTCTAATTACGTATTCACGCGACATTCCTGTTTTCATTTAAAACATAAATTCTTAATTATCGATATTTTATGAAAGTTTGTTAATAAAGGTTGCTTAAATTAAGAAAATATAACAGTTTAATTTTTAAGGCAAAAATGAGAAACCAAATAGTCTTTATTTGGACTATGTCCATTGTTTTGTACCACGGATGTAGATAAGTGTCGTAGAAACATGGGAAACAAACATTTACACAGCATCGAGCACTTCATACAGATGCTGCATTTTTACACTTGCCACAGTAGCAATACAATATGAACCCAACAGAACTGATCTGGAGCCAAGTTAAGGGATTTGGCCCGAGAAATAACAAGACTGTTCAACTGCCAGACGTACTGGAACTAACGCAGGCAGCTTTTTCACATATCACTGCCAAACGCTGGCGGGACATAGAACAGCAAGCACCTCATAAAAGAAGAGGAGAAAATGCGCCGCCTCGGTGGCTTCTGCCGTTGATCGACTCGTTTTCAACGTAGCAGATGACTGTTCCAGAACTGAAACGTATTTCTCGGATTCGGATAAGGAAGGAGCTGAGAGATTACCAGACGACTGACTGTAATACCTCTAGTGTTGTCAGCATTCAACAATAGGTGAAATCCCTGCAGTCTGCTTCTGCATCACACATAGCTCGCTCAGAAAAATTACCCTCTATTTAAGTTAGGAGTTTTCATCACTTTATTTTGTAATTAGCATACTATCAGGTGAGAACGAGAGCACTTCATACTTTCCGTCTGGTCACCTTAGAAGCGCGCGGTAGTACTGGAGTTTTGCGAAATATTATTTCATTCTTTTTAAAAATTAAATGACACTCGAAGCTATATTGTTTCTTTGTTCGTCTCTTTCTACGTCTGAACTGCAACTGCTCACACCATTGTAGGTTAGTTGGACCGCTGGCTGGCCAGGGCTGTCAAAATTTAATGCGCCGGTAAAGCTGTTGGCCCGCGTTATCGCTCAGTCTATGTGCGTGTTACACACCATAAAACGTATACCTATGAATGTACATGGTTGTACTGGTCACAGTTTGGATTCCGCTCCAAGGGAAACGAAATCCAATGAGATTCGAGCAAACGCTGAGGAATACATGGCGTAATGTTTACATCAGATTTATTCTTATGATAAATAGAGTGTAAGAAAACGTAGCTTCTTTGACGTTTTACAGCGTCGTTGGATGACATTTCTGGACAGGATGACATTTCTGGAAACGGGTTCCTGTCCGCACGACACCCCCTAAGACCGTTCGACGTCCATCGGTATCGTTTTCTAGCACCCTGTACAGTCGAGTCGCCATAACTTGATCCCTGAAAGTTAGCGCCACTGTTACCAGGTTTCAACAGTTACGGAAACGACGGCAGGAAAAAAAAAATACTGGATTCATCCCATATTAAGCGACAGCTCAACTAAAGGAAAGTTCGTGCTTCTACACAACAAACTGAAGGCAAATCCAGACAAGTTCTTTGAATACTACAGGATGTCGGTTAACTCATTTGAAATGCTTCTGAATATGATTGGAGAGAAAATTTCTAAAAGGAACACAACATGTCACAAAGCCAAAAATAAGACATGTGTGGCTACTTCATTATGAAATATCGCACCACGCATTGTTAGATTGCATATGTTCTTTATTATGAAATACCTATTGAAATAATACCGCTCCACGCAGTGTTGCACATGTTGGCATCGCTACGATTTCAGTTCGGTAATTGACGGTAAGCGTCGGAGGAAAGGGCTTAGGTTCCGGACTCTGCCGCAGCGAGCCTCCCGCCCGTGTGGCCAGCGCCCAGCGTGAAAAACACGCAGAACGAATGCACCCGAGAGCGTTCGCTCCGCGTGAAAGCCGAAGTTTGCGGGCCCGCGGCGTGCGAAAACGCCTCGTGTGGCCAGACCCATTCAACACGCAATGGTCTATAATGTCGGCGTGAACGCCTGCAGAAACGCGCTTGAAAGAAACGCTCGTGTGGCCGTAGCCTAGGTCCTCACAGCTGTAGGGGAAACAATATTCCTCGGTAGAGCTGCGACAACACAGGCATTGGCACAGAGACGTTTACAAAACAGCTATCCTGGTGGTTTCTGTTCTCGAAATGTTCTGAATTTATTACCTGGTACATTTCGAATGTTACATGTCACACCAACGCAGCTTTTTTACGTACAAAATGGCTATACCTTGAAGAGATGAACTTTCTGACACATCTTTGACATAGATAATAGCAGCTGTTGGTGAAATATTTAAATTTTCCCTCGAATCGATAATTATATTTTTCTTAATTATCCAGATTTCTTTCAAACGACTGAATTTCTGTCAGCAGAGCTAGACCTCCAGTTGGTCAGTTTGACAGCACGATTGTCCATTTCCCACTCTTTGTTAAGCTATGGAAATTCGGACAAATAGTTTCCCTTACGCTAATTACCTTCAAGCAAATCTAGACTTCAGACTGATCAATCTGATACCCAATTTCCCAGTTTCCCATTCTTCATTTGGCTATGAAAGCTCTGCCAAAAACAAACTGTGTAATGTATAGGAAGTAATGTTTTCGTTACACTGTTACATTTCACCAAAAATGGACTTAATCTCTTTGAGGATGTCCGCATAGAAATAGGTATCAGTGACAATGAAGCTACTGTAGCAACAATGATTACGAAGGTACAACAGATAACTAAAAAATAGAAGAATTTGCATATTCAGCAAAGTAGATGAAGAAGCAGTAGTGTCATATCTCAATAAGGAACTCTAAACATCCAACGCTGGAGAGGAGCATGTAGAAGAACTATGGTTCAGGTCTGGAAGAACCGTTGACTGTGCACTTGATAGGTTAGGGTGACAATTATTCAACTATATGAAACAAAAGCGTCATAGCTTCTGAACGGTATGCGTCAGGACGTTCAAACTGCACATTTGGCCACGGGGCATGATGGAAATTAGTATACACTGTTGCGAGGTGCCAGGGTGGAGAAGAGTTCGTACCTCTTTAATCCAGAAGAATTTTGCATGAGAATGAGACATGTACTCGACCCTCTCCTTATCTACCAACTAATTAATTATGCGCACAGTGGTAACGGAAGGAAATGATGGTGGAACCTGCTGGTTCGTAAAATAAGGAGTGCACATTCACAATAATTTAACAAAAATAGTAATCTATTCAAAAAAAGAGAACTGTAACATAATAAACAACAGGAAATGGGATTCTGCATATATCTACGAAATGATATGCGGATTAAATATTACAGTGAGATTTATTATACATCAGAACGTAAATGCACATGATTGTCGACACAAACAGTAGGTTAAAGGGTAGGGTATACTGAACCATTGTCAGAACAAGAATTGGGTTGAGAACAAGGGGCTCCTACTGTGATGCAACAGATTGACGACAATGACTGGAGGTCCTAATTAATCAAATATTAATCTCCCAACTATATAGCAGTATCGCAATTAGTAGTGAGAGCTCAAAAGGGATCACATGGAGAAACAAGCAAGGTGGACTTGTAGCAAGGCGAGCGCGCGTGCTGCAGGGATTCACTGCATTGATAAGGTCCTACAATGCCAGAGCCGCAAAATACTGTACCAATACTGAAATCTGCAGCACATTGTCGGTAGGCAGTGTCCTGATGATGTAGACGCCGACTTCTGCCGTGCAGCCACTCTGTGTCAACCCCTGGCCTCGAAGGCTGTCCGAGAATTCTAAGTTCTTCCAAACAAGAGCGACCAAGTAGCAAGACCGTCTGACGAAGATCAGATCCCGAATCCCCCTGCCCGCGCAACGCAAGAGCGAAGCCAACATTACTCAAATCCCTACTCTCCTCGAAAACCGCAAACCAGCATTCAGTTCTGATTCCAAAATTAACCCACACTGTCTCAGAACATCATTCGCGCCAATAGCGACCGTTCCCTCCAATTTCGAACAGGGCTTTATGACGTCAACTAGCCTCAGTTTAAGCTGAACAATCATGCCTCTGCTATTCAGCCGAGGACACTGAACTTGCCGTTTGACCAGCTATGAAAACAACCTGCCTAGACCACCGGACATCCGGCACCAGACAGTCGCACTCAGCAGGGCACAGTCCACAAGTATTCTCAGAATCAAGAGGACAATGCAGTCAGTTGGCACCAGGAGTCTTCATTCCGGGCGCACCGAAACGGTAAACACATAAACTGGGGCGACACCCAGACGTCTCCCAGGTCGTTTCACCATGCACACAATAGGCGAAACTCGACTGGCGTCAGTCGTTCCGCCAGGCACTTAAGTCCATTGTACGAACCCCTCAGAATTCAGGGAAGTGCAATCCCCAACTAGAAATGCAGTATGCCGCGTCCTCCGATGCTTGCCTCGCACAGGCCACCCAGGAAAGTAATCCAACAAGCATAGGAATCAAATGAAAAGTATTTTTTGAGCTCTCGGTACAAATACTCTCATTACAATAACCCTATTCAGTCTGCTACTAACGTGCAATGACATAGAACATTAATAAAATTGATGAAAATGAGAGGTGACATGCAAAAGAGGGCATGGAACCTCTCACTGTTTGGTTCGGTTTAGCGACGGAGCCCACTTTCATTTGGATTGGTTTGTCAATAAGCAAAACTAGGGCATTTGGGATACTGAGAATCCGCATTTCGCGATCGAGAAATCACTTCACCCTCAGCAGGTGACTGTGTGGTGCACAATGTCCAGTCACGGAATAATCGGTGCGACATTTCTTGATGGCACGATGACTGCTGACAGCACGTGAAGATTTTGGAAAATGATATCATCCCCTTTATCCAAAGTGATTCTGATTTCGACAAGATGTGATTTATGCAAGATGAAGCTCGACCCCATTGATGCAGGAGTGTTTTATGTCCTGGAGGAGCACTTTGGGGACCGCATTATGGCTCTGGGGTACCCTGAGGCCTCTGGCATGGGCCTCTATTGGCTGCCATATTCTCCAGATCTGAACAATCTCGACTCCTGTTTGTGGGGCTATATTAAAGACAAGATGTACAGCAATATCCTCAAGACCATTGTTGAACTGAAAACAGCCAATCAGGAGGCATCGACAGCATCGACGTTCCAACACTTTAGTGGTCATGCAGAATTTCGCTATTCGTCTACGACACATTATCGGTAATGATGGCAGACATATCAAACATGTAACCTAAATCCGGTTATCTGCAGAGACGTTTCCATGTTAAATAAAGTGTAATTTTTGGAATTAATTTACGTTTTTTTACGTAGTTCAGTAATTTTCATCCTGTATGAACCTAATAGGACAGTTCATGATGGGAGGGGTCCTCCATGGTATACAGTCACTGTAAAGAAGCTTCTAAGCAAATAAGACTACTGTATAACAGGTGTGAAGCAGGGTATGGGGCTATAGACAGGGTGATGCTAAATGAAAGGAACTTGGCTCTTGACAGGACAAGGCGCGGAGTCTTCAATGATACCGTTGTAGGATGTTCTAGAACTATCTCCTGCAGAACCCACAGAAATTCTAGTGGTGTGTAAAGGCTGTCAGTGGTACCAAAGGTAGTGTCCAGTCACTCGTGGACGATACAGGGACTAATATCGACAGTAGCAAAGTAGAAGCAGAAACGCTGAACTCGGTTTTCAAATGTTCGTTTACAAATGAAAAGCTAAGGGCATTTTCCCAATTTAGTTCTCACACTGTTGGAAAGATGAGTGACATAAATGTTAATGTCAGCCGTGTTGGGAGGCAGCTGAAATGGCTAAAATAGAACAAAACTCCAGGGCTCGTTGGAATCCCTATCAGATTCTGTATCGAATTCGCGGCTGCGTTGGCCTCTCTTGTAACTCTAATTTATCGTAGATCCCATGAACAAGAAACCGTGCACAGTAGTTAGAAGAAAGCACATATCACACCCATTTAGAAGAAGGTAGTTGAAGTAATACACCAAACAACGGTTCAGTATTCTTGACAGATATTTGCTGTAGAATTTTAGAACATACTCTGAGCTCACAGTCAGACGTAATGAGGTATCTCTAACAGAACGGCCTCCTCCACTCCAACCAGCATGGATTCTTTTTTTAATATGACATACTGAAAGTCTTGGATCAACGCAATTAGGAAGACGCAGTATTTCACGATTTCCTAAAAGTATTTCACACAGTACCACATCTATGCTTATTATCAAAAATACGATCTTACGACGGTATCAAGCGAAATTTGTATTGGATTGAGGATATCTTGATAGAGAGGACTTTGCATGTTATCTTGGATGGAGACTTATCGGCAGATGAAGAAGCAACTTCTAGTGTGCCAAAGGAAAGTGTGGTAGGGTCTTTGTT
The DNA here is from genome assembly GCF_021461385.2 of Schistocerca piceifrons. Taxonomy (NCBI): domain Eukaryota; kingdom Metazoa; phylum Arthropoda; class Insecta; order Orthoptera; family Acrididae; genus Schistocerca; species Schistocerca piceifrons. The sequence continues at coordinate 844,115,046 of NC_060140.1, read as the reverse complement.
GTTCATGTTGTGTATTAATGACGCTGCAGACAACTTTATAGTAACCTCAGACTTTTTGCGAATGATATGGTCATCTATAACAAAGTACTGTCTGAAAAAAGCTGGAGTAATAGTCACTCGGATGTTCTTAAGGTTTCATAGTTGTGCAAACGTCGCCAGCTTCTTTCAAATGTTCAGAAGTGTAAAATTGTGCAGTTCACAAAACGAAAAAACGTTGTATACTACAACTACGTATCAAAGAATCTTTTCATTTGTTTATGACATACGGCGTTATATTCTAGGATAACTCTTCCCTTTCACAAAGGATATTTTTGGCTCAGAAACGGACAGTTTGAACAATAAGTGACATAATTTCTGAATCCTCTTGTCCACTGCTTAGGGCTCTGAGAATCCTGACACTGGCCTCCCAGTATATATTTGCTCTAATGTTGTTAACAGCGTGAACTTATTCCCAAGAATTAGCGGCTTTCAATCAGTTAGTACCTGGCAGAAATTAGATCTGCATTTGGACCGCACTTCCTTGATTCATAAGCAGAAAGGTGTCAGTATTCTGCTGCGGCAATTTTCAGTAAACCACGCCAAGAACTTAAAAAAAATCTTATCAGTAATTCTCGCACTTTCAAGCCTAAATTGAAGAATTTCCTCAAAGCTCACCCCTCCTATTCTGTGGAACAGTTCCCGGAAAAAATTAAGCTAAGTCCTGTGTTATATTGTTGATTGTGGCAATTATACTAGCAGCCTGTCGTCTACATAGGATTTAGGTAAATTTATTTTATTTATTACTAACTTTTCTGGTGTTAATTTCGTGTACTGCCTCGTTTCACGGCCATGGAGGTTTACTCCTCACTTTGGTCCTGTGAAACTTGTAACATTTTAATAAAAGAAAAAAAAAATACTAGGAAAATGCAGTCAGCTTCATTCGTGCAACCTGTTCTGGAATATTACTCAAGTGGATGGGTCCTGTACCAGATAGGAATAACAAGGGATATCAAACATAATCATATTGAGAAGAGTGGTACGAATGGTCACAGGTTTGTTTGACCTATGAGAGAATGTCAGAGATATGCTGGAAGAACTGTACTGGCAGACTCTTCAAGATAGACAAGCTATTCCGAGAAAGCCTACTTACAAAGTTCCATAAAACGCTATAAATTATGAATCTAGGAATATACTACAACCTCCTACGTATCACTCCCATATGGATCATGAGGACAATATTAGATTAATTACAGTGTGCATGGAAGTATTGATTCATTTATTTTATTTTAATCTGTTACCTGTACTTTAAACACATCCTGTACTCATTCTTAAACAAAAATTTTTGCTATCAACAGTAATTGTTTTTCCTATACATCAGCATATTGACCACAGACGTATTTAAACAGTCATTCTTTTCGTGCTCCATACATGAGAGGAATGGGAAAAAGCTCTAATAACTGGTACAGTGGGACGTGTCCTCCGCCATGGACTTCACAGTCATTTGCAGTGTATAGATGTAGATACAGACGCAATCTGCTACCAACTCCATAAATTTGTTTGTTGTTAGTCACTATCAACAATCTGGCCCCCATCAGTCATTAAAACGGCTGATAGGAGATGAGGTTTTTTTGGGTGTGTTTCCATTTCCATTCTCTGCTGTTTCCATTTCAGTCACATTCTGTTTTGTTTCTTGCTGTTTCTTTCATTTGTATTATTTTAAAAAAGTTATGTTTCAATATTGTTGTGAGCTGCTGATAAAGTAATTATTTATCTACTAACGGCTCAAATCATCTTCAGGTATTACAAAGTTATTTACATCAGCCTATATAGCAACATTCGTATTGTGGCTTCAAATATAAAAGCCATTTGCCCTCAGTACACTCAATAGTGAAATGTTCTGCTGGAGCTTTAGTACTAAGTATGTAGAGTGCACTCCACACAAAAGGATGGAACCTGATTATGATAATATATGAAGATCGGTTAACTCTGTGAGTTCATTTTGCTACTGACTGTATAGTATATTTTACTTTTGATAGTGGTGACCCAGGACTGCTTTCATTTCATTTGTAAGATCATTGCCATGTAGCCTACTGTAAATAATTTTATGATAGCTGAAGATGATCAGATGCTCGAAACTGGTAGTTAAGCTCGTGACAGTTTTGAAATTTTCAAATATGAGCTGTGTAGCGCCACTAGCACAAAATATATTGTATTGTTTCTATCGATTTTGAATCGTGCCCCAGGTACACACTCACACACACATTTTAGCGCAGAGCGATGTTAAGAAACCAAGCTGAGACCCATCTCTTTTCAGAAGGACTCGCCAGCCAGTGTGGGGTTCCTGATGACCTCGGACTCCCCAGGAGATGACCTTTGCCTGCTGTCCTCCTGCCAGCACCTCATCATGACCTACGGCACCTTTGGACTGTCAGCCGCCATCTTGTGTGGCGGGAGAACAATCGTATATGATGCGCCCAGTCACGGCGCCAAGGATGGGCCCTCAGCCCACAAGATGGCGACCATGGTGCCTGGATGGCGACTCGTCGCGTAACACTGCAGCAACCTACTGCTGAAAGTAGAGCACCCTACCTCCTATCTGCGACATTATGCCCAAGTTTTTCTAAAGTTTGAATCCTTGTGTTTCAGGGGCAACGTTCATACTGACCGAGCTGTTGAGGCATGGCTCATGGCCAGGCATTACAGCTTCACCACTGACAGTAACTGTTTCAGTGGTGCCCTATAGCAAAAAACGACGGACTATTTTATAGTAAATAAAACTAACAGTGCTTTATAATAACGTAAACAACTTCCTAAGACAATAACTAAATCAGTTTTTTGTGTTATTTACATCATCCTGTGTCCTCGTATTGCACTGTTGAGTGCCTTCGGTGAAGTATACACATTGCTCCAAATGTCAGGCAACTTTTCACAATATCTGAACTTTTAAAACACAGATGGTGTCGAGCACATACACACACACACACACACACACACTTTATATTTCTGTCAAGGGATATTTATAAACAAAGATTACTTTATTGTAAGAACCTGTATTTTCACACAGCCACAGTCAGAAGATGCAGGTTTCGACAAAACAGCACTAGGATAATAGTTGAACATCGAGACTAATGCCATGAAATTTAGAAGATCAGTAGCTATTATATGTAAACCAACATTTGCAAATAAACTGGAACAGAAATCGTCCAACTTCACAGAAACCACTTTACTTAAAAAGTCGTTTCTCCTCCACAATCGTTTCTATTGGCTTCAACAGTTTTTGAACAAATAATACATTCTGGAGTGTGTGTGCTTGTGTGTTTCGTTAATTCATGTCAATATTTAATTAATAATATGTAAATACGGCTTAAAACTTCATGTGAAGTGTGCAGAGTGCACGCAAATTTGCACCTAGAAAAAGTACCATTTTCGTAAATAGTAGACATGCTCCACAACAAGGAGACATAATTCACAGACCATGAAAATAGCTGACTACGAAAGTTTCATATTACTTGGCGCTTCTAACCCATCTCTCGATGTGCACACACATGGGTTTAACACATGTTACCATTTACATAAACTCTATTAAGTAGACTTTTTCGACGACCTTTACAATTCATTCTCAGAACTGTGTGAAGGAACTATATTGTACCTGTTACATGAAGTTGCTCGATATTGCTAAGCCAATCGGTATTCTTGTTAATCATAATGTCATTTATTCTTGTTATTATTATTATGTATATGTGTCTTTTATTCCTGGTCCGATCAAAGAGAGGGGCTGGAAGTCTTAATCTGGTCACGTTAAATTAATAAGAAATAGATTTTTGTGTATCGATTTCATAATTTATTTCCCCAAATGAAACTAAAACAAAAACATGGTGCAGTACTTTCACAACACATTGATGCCAGTTCCATATATGCACTTCAAATATTTGATGACTTTGACCGAGATGAACGAAACGTAACATCACGAGTGTGTTATGTGTGTTTAATGGCAAATCCTCTCCATTCCTGCGCGTGCTCCTGCAGTACAGACCAACCCAGTTTATTTTGCACTTGAATGCGAATGCAGTATTTCTCTTCTCAAGTAAACAGCCACAACAATAGACAGTTTTACGGAATAGTCGATTGTTGGCAGTCTTCTGTCAGCATTTCAGCTTATTTCATTGCAGAAGTTCCTCTTTGCTGTCTGCAAAATGACTTTCCCGATAGAAGGAAGAACTGAAATTGTGAAAGCAAGTGTGAAAACGTGTTCGAGTGAGGAAACTCGCGAAATTTTCGGTGTCAAGTATACGGACAAAGGACTACAAACAAAGAGAGCAATACAAAGTCCCTAAAAAATCAGCGCTCCTACGAATCAGTGCAAAATGTAAAACGACAAAAAATTCTTCCCGTTCGCACACCAGAAGTTATTGCAGACGTTCACCTAAAAATTATTCAGAGTCCAAAGAAGTCTCAAGTAAATTGACCCAACAGCCGCATGTACAGGTAAGTACGAAAAGTTGCCAGCGGATATTGAAAAATCGTAATCTGAAGCCATAGCGTGTGATGGGAGAATGACAGTGAGAAACGTGTAGATGACTGCACGTGGCTTTTAAATAACGTCAACGACGGTTTGTTAGACTCTTTCCATTACATCATGTGTGATAACACATGGTTTCAGCTTTCCGATCATGTGAATTCACAGAAGACGAGGTATAAGTAACGGAGAATCCTAACATTGTCTGGCAGCAACGACTCCATTATGAAAAAAGTCGGTGTTTGATGCGGTGTAAGACTAATACGCATCTGTGGACGGGTATTTTTTGCCACTACCCTCAACACGATTGCAAATATGGAAATTTTTGATAGTTTTTGTGCTCAACTCACTGAATATGACAGACAATGCAGCTTCTTCCAGCAAGATGGGGCAACGTGCCACATGTCTAAGCAACATGCCACACATCTGAGGTATCTCTGGAGCAAATCTATGATGTCTTCACTGAGGAACAAGCTATCAGCAAACATTTATGGCCACTACCTTCGTCGGATCTAACAACATGTGATTTTTTTCCTGTGGGGCACTTGAAGAACAAGGTCTATGAAACAAGTCCATACACAGTGTACGAACTGAAAGACAACATCAGTCGTGAAGTTGCCACCAGCTATATCCGAAATTTACGCTGGGTGTATCTGAATATGTTTAGATGTCCACAGCTTGATTTTGCAGAGGGTCTCTTTCAACATCTTCTACAAAAGTTTTTTTCGCTGTATTTCTCACTGCAGATAAATGGCAGTCCATTTCAGCTTTTCGTTTCTCTAATTTCACTTCATTTCGTTTATACTTACATGGGATAATTTTATCTACACCACTGTCTTGAACAGACAGACCATAACGAGCTTTCCTCAAACGGGAAATTTATTTCTCTCTTCTGAATCAGTGCGACTGGCCTGTAACGATTCCTGTACTTGCTTCCAAAACAATCATAAAAATGGTAGTACAGTGCTACTGTACTCAATACACTTTTAAATTTGTTCCCACAACTATTTGTTCTTACACACACTCTGACAAACAGACGTAACGAGAGAAGTTTCAATGGAAAGTTCACATTTGTGACCGGACTAGGTAGTCAACAACAACAAATTCGTAACCCTTACAGTGAACTGTAATCCACGGCTCGCTGGTAAAGGAACCACAATGGCATTTACTTCGTTCCTTTCTACCTGCGCACAAATGCTTGGGCGACTCGCTCCAAAATATTTTATTCCTTTGCAGATGACACATTCCGAACATGCAATGTTTGCGACGTTTTTCTTGTCAGTCCCAGAGACTCTCAGCTAGCAGCAGCTTGCAGTCATTGCAACAGAATTAACGAATAAACTCGACAATCATCGTTCCTTCATATACTTCGAAGAATGTGATAGAGCCAAGAACCGTGTTGAGAACTTCCGAGCAAAGAGTTATGTTTCAGTTGTAACCGTATTATAATCTGAATCGCCGAGAAACAATCCCAAACATATAAAAAAAAAATACGAACATGCCAAAAATCGAAACTGTGTAAGCATATATACCCAATCAAACCAGTATTTGTGTATCTCAGGATGAAGGTCTTTCCTGATTTACCTGTTATACTTTCCCCGAATACAATTGCAAAAACAACGGTCCCAGACTGCCTACATTTTTTTCCACAAATTAGCTAGAATTGCGACGCCGCTACTTTAGACTCTTTCGCTGGTCTGTCCTTACTCTACACACACAGGTGAGTTAGTTCAGACCATGCACAGAGATCTCTGACGGAGATTCTCCGTTTCCAATTCACAATTTTATGAGAGCCACCACCAAAAACAATACGTGGCACTTGTAATAATTGAAGTGTAAGGGAATGCACATGGTTCCTCGAACTATGTGACTTTCGGTAAGGTGGCCGAGCGGTTCTAGGCGCTACAGTCTGGAACCGCGCGACCGTTACGATCGCAGGTTCGAATCCTGCCTCGGGCATGGATGTGAGTGGTGTCCTTAGGCTAGTTAGGTTTAAGTAGTTCTAAGTCCTAGGGGACTGATGACCTCAGAAGTTAAGTCCCATAGTGCTCAGAGCCATTTGAACCATTTTGAACTTTCGGTAATAACTGAATCTTGTAGATTAGACAACCTTGCAGCTCAATTAACTTGTCACTGAGGCTTTTGTAAAGACGTAACTCAGGTGGGAGTTCATTCAGGCCATGCGCAGAGATACCTGAAAGAAATTCTCCGTTTTCAATTCGAAGTTTTCTGTAGAATCACAACAAAAAAACTACTCTACACTTGCCTCTGACTAATAACCGAAGTGGAAGGGAATGCACATCCTTCCTCCAACTACATGACCTTTTTCGAAAATCTGACTGAATATTGTCAGTAACGTAAACTTGTAGCTCAGCTAACATATCACTGGGGTTTGATACAGAACTCAAGTAAGTGCAAATATTGTTATTGGTGACTTAGTATGGTGTACTCAACAACATTACATCAGTGTTTGCCTCATTTACAGACTTATATTTATAGCTGTTTTTAGGTTGATTAATATCTCCAAGTAAAATGGAGCAATAGCAAGCCATTAATGTTTATTTTCCCCTGGGTAGCATGTCAGATGTTGAAGTGTGCTCGCATAGATGCAAAGTGGTTGGTCTACACTGCAGGCGTAGTTCAGTTATGAATGTGCAGAAAACATTAGTACAATTACGAGGGTCGTTCGGTAAGTAACACCCCACTTTTTTTTCTCAGAACATACGAGGGTTGGAACTTAAATAGTGGCAACTATTTATTCACAACCGATACAAAAGAGTTACATGTTTGCATCTGTTACTGATCTTCAAAGTAGTTACCAGCGTTGTGTAGAACCCGTTGCCAGCGATGTGAAAGGCGTAGTATACCGTTAGCAGAGTCTGTTCTGTTGATGGTGCGAATGGAGCGGTCTACTGCCTGCCGAATCTCTGGAACAGTTCTGAGGCGAATGCCACGAAGTGGTTCCTTCGTCTTGGGAATCAAATAAAAGTCACAAGGACTTCAGTCCGGGCAGTATGTGGGATGGTACAGTACTTCCCAGTCCCATCGACCGAACAAAGCAGTCACAGATTGCGCAGTATGCACCCGCGCATTGTCGTGCAAAATGATGGGTGGGTTGCGCGGAAAGTGTCGCCGCTTCCTACGCAAAGCTGGTCGCAGGTGATGCTCCAAAAACGAGCAGTAATACTGCCTTGGAGGAACGTAATGCGTTAGGATAACACCATCACAGTCGTACACGAGAATCACCATAATTTTAGATCGCTCCACTCGCACAATCAACAGAACAGGCTCTGCTGACAGTATACTACGCCTTCCACATCGCTGGTAACGGATTCTACACAACGTTGGTGATTACTCTGAAGGACAGTAACAGGTGAAAACATGTAATTATTTTGTATCGGTTGTGAATAAATACATCTACATCTACATTTATACTCCGCAAGCCACCCAACGGTGTGTGGCGGAGGGCACTTTACGTGCCACTGTCATTACCTCCCTTTCCTGTTCCAGTCGCGTATGGTTCGCGGGAAGAACGACTGTCTGAAAGCCTCCGTGCGCGCTGTAATCTCTTTAATTTTACATTCGTGATCTACTCGGGAGGTATAAGTAGGGGGAAGCAATATATTCGATACCTCATCCAGAAACGCACCCTCTTGAAACCTGGCGAGCAAGCTACACCGCGATGCAGAGCGCCTCTCTTGCAGAGTCTGCCACTTGAGTTTGTTAAACATCTCCGTAACGCTATCACGGTTACCAAATAACCCTGTGACGAAACGCGCCGCTCTTCTTTGGATCTTCTCTGCCTCCTCCGTCAACCCGATCTGGTACGGATCCCACACTGATGAGCAGTACTCAAGTATAGGTCGAACGAGTGTTTTGTAAGCCACCTGCTTTGTTGATGGACTACATTTTCTAAGGACTCTCCCAATGAATCTTAACCTGGTACCCGCCTTACCAACAATTGATTTTATATGATCATTCCACTTCAAATCGTTCCGCGCGCATACTCCCAGCTATTTTACAGACGTAACTACTACCAGTGTTTGTTCCGCTATCATAATCATACAATAAAGGATCCTTCTTTCTATGTATTCGTAATACATTACTTTTGTCTATGTTAAGGGTCAGTTGCCACTCCCTGCACCAAGTGCCTATCCGCTGCAGATCTTCCTGCATTTCGCTACAATTTTCTAATGCTGCAACTTCTCTGTATACTACAGCATCATCTGCGAAAAGCCGCATGGAACTTCCGACACTATCTACTAGGTCGTTTATATATATTGCGAAAAGCAATGGTCCCATAACACTCCCCTGTGGCACGCCAGAGGTTACTTTAACGTCTGTAGACGTCTCTCCATTGATAACAACATGCTGTGTTCTGTTTGCTAAAAACTCTTCAATCCAGCCACACAGCTGGTCTGATATTCCGTAGGCCCTGTTTATCAGGCGACAGTGCGGAGCTGTATCGAACGCCTTCCGGAAGTCAAGAAAAATAGCATCTACCTAGGAGCCTGTATCTAATATTTTCTGGGTCTCATGAACAAATAAAGCGAGTTGGGTCTCACACGATCGCTGTTTCCGGAATCCATGTTGATTCCTACATAGTAGATTCTGGGTTTCCAAAAACGACACGATACGCGAGCAAAAAACATGTTCTAGAATTCTACAACAGATCGACGTCAGAGATATAGGTCTATAATTTTGCGCATCTGCTCGACGACCCTTCTTGAAGACTGGGACTACCTGTGCTCTTTTCCAATCATTTGGAACCTTCCATTCCTCTAGAGACTTGCGGTACACGGCTGTTGGAAGGGGGGGCAAGTTCTTTCGCGTACTCTGTGTAGAATCGAATTGGTATCCCGTCAGGTCCAGCGGACTTTCCTCTGTTGAGTGATTCCAGTTGCTTTTCTATTCCACTATGCCACTATTTAAGTTCTAACCCTCGTATTTATTGTTATGTCTAAGAATTTGGTGACAATATACATCAGCATGTCCACGTCCTATTTCTCACTCCCTGACTAACACTCTCGTCATCTTCAAAGTGTTTCCCCATAGAGAATCTTTAAGCAGCCCAAAGAGATGAAAGTCCGAGAGTGCCAGGTGTGGACTGTAGGGTGGATGAGGCAATGATGTCCAACCCAATATGGTGATGTATTTCCGGGTTGTCAGACTTGTGTGTGGGCGTGCATTATCGTGTTTGAGCAAGATTTCTGCTGGATTCTTGTCCGATCGGTTCTCGAGTTTATTCAAAGTCTTCACGTATGCCTCTGAATTGATAGTTGGCCCTCTTGGCATCACATCCACGAGAATGACGCCATCACAATCCCAGAAGACTGTCACCATGACTTTTCCGGCAGAGGGTGTTCTTTTGAATTTCTTCTTTTGTGGTGATTGAGGATGATGCCACTCCATGGACTGCCTTTTTGTTTCTGGTGCAAAGTGGTGCACCCAGCTTTCGTCCCCCGTAACGATCCGTGACAGAAAGACCCCTCCGTCGGTTTCAAAACGCTCCAACAATTCAGACGAAATGGCCTTTCTTTGAATCTAGTGGTCAGCTGTGAGCGTTCGTGGAACCCAACGTGAGCACATCTTACAATATCCGAGAGTCTCGATCATTGCAGATGCACTTCCAATGCTGACCGACAACTGTAGAGCAAATTGTCGAGTTGTGATGCGCCAGTCGGCACGAATAATGGCAACCGCACGATTCAGCATGTCTGGAGCAGTGACTGTGCCAGTACATCCAGAGCGTGGCTGATCACAGAGCTCTGTTTCTGCATTTCCCGAGGTTGTAACTTTCTTTACCCATCGCCCAAATGTACTCCTATCAACTGCAACATCGCCATACACTACTCACAAACGTTTATGGATGTTCACCACGGTTTCTTTTTCTGCGCACGCACAAGTATTCAATAATAGCTCGCTGCTTGTAACGTGAGTCGTATGTAGGCACGATTTTGACACTGTACTACGGCTCTGCCGTCTGCCAGGCTGGTTCGAAACTTCACCGGCGCACAGAACAAATATCAAATGTGAAGCACCAACAAGGACCTTTGTCTATGTATATTTAAAAAAAAATTGGGCTTTACTTACTGAACGACCCTCGTATGTTATGTCTTTGCAGGAAGACTGTTTAATGCAGAGAAAAAACGACCAGCACACTGATGTTGTACACATTAAGCTATCTCTTACAAAAATATCTGCACTGACATCCATTACACGAAACACAAGTTACAGCAAACCATTCACAAATCCATCTAACCAATCGGATTTCCTACTGATGACACGTAATGACGTGAACTGAAGCGTATCTCAGTGTGTTGGAAACTTCGCAAAAGTATATGGTAATGCAAGAGTTCCTTAGTATTACTGACTTAATTTTTTTTTAAATAGCTGATGTAGACACTGGTGGTCTAGCGGTGCTAGGCGCTCAGTCCGGAACTGCGCGACGATGTCCTTAGGTTAGTTAGGTTTAAGTAGTTCTGAGCTCTAGGGAACTGATGACCTCAGATGTTAAGTCCCATAGTGCTCAGAGCCATTTGAACCATTTTTTTGATGTAGGCACTTTACTGGTGTCCTGTAAACTGTACCCAGAAAAGGTCGACGAAAGGTTTAGCAATGCACCTGTCTGAACTTGGCTGGCAGGTAGAAAAGCCGAGGGCTCTTATGTGGCGTACTGATGAAGAGGACTAGAGATGCTAGAACGACAGCAGTAATGCCAAAAAAAATTTCAGTCGGAAGTGATCACCATTTATTTTATTTCTATCTGCCGCAGTGGTAATATTTTTTATTTATTAATGAATGTACACAGGAAATATAAACCAAATTAGAAACACGAATTTAAAAATCATGTCTCTTTTACTTGGCAAAGCGTACCTTAAAATAAGTATAAAACAGGCCCACACCTGAGAATCATCATATGGTGCATATATTGTATGCTACGGTCGCAGGTTCGAATCCTGCCTTGGGCATGGATGTGTTGAAACGTCCCCTTTGAACAATTCTACACGAGACTGTGCTTAACCTGACACACAATATTTTGTTAGCGCAACGCAATCTGACTTTCAATAATTCGTACAAAAGAATGGGCCCTGACTAACATTAACCTATACCTTTCACAAATCACTTACCTCACAAAAATCTTCGCTGCTCAAGCTACTGCAATACAGCGAGCGCCACTACTGCCAGCTAAATAAAAGATTCAAACTACTGAAGGCACTAACTACTGATAGGGATAGTTAGCAAATGAAAGATATTAATAGAGAACAAACAATGTATTTACCTTAATATCATCACAAGTCATAATATATATATCAGTTCATGACAAATTACAAATCTCCGCCATCTCTCTCCCCACATCCACCACCGCTGGCGGCTCACCTCCAACTGCGCAACGCTACGCGCTGTTCACAGCCAGCTGCCTAACACTACAATGGCGAGTATTACAACAATGCAAAGCAGACACAGACTGCCCACAGCACAGCCAGTGATTTTCATACAGAGGTGGCGTTACCAATAAAAAACCTAAACAGCCTACTTACATAGAGAAAACATAAACAGCCTACTTACATAGAGAAAACATAAACAGCCTACTTACATAGAGAAAACATAAACAGCCTACTTACATAGCCCCCATGCTCCCCACAAAAATTTTTACAAATGGTGTTGGGCACTGGCCAATACAGATTTGACAAAAATTTTTCTATAATTACAATAACAAAGAAATCTAATGCACACACTTATTGATACAACGTTGGTCAAAAGCTAAAATTTTGTCACAGTCCATAAAGACAGTCCTGATTCATCACAGTAAAATAGCAGTGTTTTTCTCAAAGTCTAAGCAGTAAAAGAAAATGCACACAGAAGTAGTGGATTTCCATGCAGTCTTGAAGAAGTAGTGTTGTCCTTCCAACGGAAAGACAGTGCTGGCTCTTGACATGCTGACAGGTAATGGGCCACAATGGAGCAAACCCACAGCAGAGTCATTCGAAGTTTTGAAGAGTATTGGTAGGTAAGTCATCACAGAGCGGACCCACTGTAGTCCTGGTAGGGAGTATGGTATTGGTGGGCCACCAGAGGTGCAGACCCACTGCAGTCCTTGTAGAAATAATGGTATTGATGGATCATCAAAGATGTAGACCCACTGTAGTCCTTGAAGAGATGGCCAGCAGCCGTCTGTTGTGACTGTGCAGGTGCACAATTACCATTGAAGAGTCTTGCGGATAATATAGTAAGTCCATAAACCACCACTTGTGCACTCACAAAGTTTTTGAAATTGTCCTTAGAACCAGCAATGCTGTTATCCAGTCCCTTGCTGAGTTATTAACACACGTGCAAACACTAACAGTCCCTACTTCTCATATATTGTCCACATACTATGACCAACAGAAACGTGTGCAGTGAAATGTAACTAACAAGTTAATAATGTCATGAACTGGTGACAATTACAATTTTATAACATAAGAATACAATTACAAAGGTACAAAATACATCATTAAAAACATAATAATACAGATAACATTTGTAGTACAGGCTTTACAAAAGAATAGAAATAAACATATACATCAGTGTTACAAAAATAGTGACATAAGTACATACATAAAATAATAATAGTTTTCGAAACATTAATTTCACACATGAACATTGAAACAGAACAGAATTGTAAACAACTTTACAAAGAAAATAACATATTATTAATGCAACTTATATTTGAGGATAACAGTATTCCTCATCATAGTGAATGTAGCTTAATATTAAAAGAAGAAAAAATTCTATGAAACTACACAGAGACAGGAAGAAAACAACTACACAAGGGTATACAAACACATAGTGGGATAACACAAAAGGAAAGGACAGGGTTTGTTTTACTGCAGTATTTTGCATGGAGATCTCCCTTCGTTCATCATTATTCCCAAAAAGTCCTATCTAAGCCTGCTTTCTGTATTCTGTTCACATCCTCTGTCAAAAATAGTTTTTCTCCACTGTACAGTATCCTTTTTTTTTTTTTTTTTTTTTTTTGCCAGACCATTTTCTGATAGCTTCTCAATGCATTTCTTATAAATTCATCATAGTTAGTTTCTTATATAGTCTACCCCCTCTTAAGCTAACTTAAATCTACTGAGCTCAGATGCTAAACTAAGGGACGAGGCAATGCAGCATCACATAACAAATCAACACAAACAGCAATGCAAAAAATGCAAATTGGCAAAGCTAGCAGCATAAATGAGCAAAAGTCAAATTCAATAACACTATGCCTGGCAAACAGCAGCAACTTATACCTAAACATGACATAGCGCAAGCAAAAAAAATATTACACTAAACAACAATGCAGATAAGGGAAATGTATCATCTTAATGTCTATGTAATAAAAGTGGTGCACCACAAGAAGTTATTCTACCAAAAAGTTACCAATTACTTGAAAAGAAAATTATGAATGCAGTTACTAGTTCCTTCTTATTGTTCTTTCCTTTCCAAGTGCTCCTTTTTTAAAGAATGTGGATCATAAAATAATTATTTAATAGATCTGTTGACAGAAAGTGTTCACATTAGCAAATGCATTTCATTTTATAAAAGCAATGCTGCAACACAGCTGGAAACCAGATATCAAATGAAATAAGCAACTACGAAAAGCAAAGCATAAAAACATCATTCAATAGTCATGTGACATTTCGTAAGTCAGTAGCTCTCAACTCTCATAGAAAGACGCTTGTCATAATCAGGTGTGCAGATGTAAAAATATTTCTTGTTATTTTATTAGGCATTTCAGTAAATATCGTAAATTAAGAGCTAGTGTAATCATATGTTTTCAAGTTCGACCGTGTCGTTTTTGCGATGCTTTCTCTAAAGGAATGACAATGGCCAGGATAATGCCCTTCCCTTCCTTTTTTTTTCTTTCTTCCTGTGCTCTGAAAGGCATGCGCTAATGACATTTTCTCCAGGCGTCTGACACAGCTGGGTGCCCGCGACGCATTACGTGCAGGTGGTCACTTAACTTTCGTACGGAAATATTTACGACAGCAATTTTCGCTAAAGTGACAGTCTCACATAAAAATACTTCACAGGTCAAGAATTAGCGTTGCAAATCTGTAGAAACAAAATCCTATGAATATAACAGTGTCCAAAAAATATTCAGTGGCATTGTGATACATTCACACATGTCATAACTCTTAAAGTACGATTCTTGGTTTCCAACATCCTTTTTCACAAGTCAAGAGTCCCTACCCACTATTCATTACTCCTTACCTTATTACACATATACGTATCCATCGACACTCGTCAATATTTCGTCATTATAAATATGAAGCATAATCAAATAACTCATATAGTAGCCTCAGCCTATTAATCGTAAACATACCTCAGCAGCATAATACACATCGTCGTCGTAAAAATAACATCATAACACCTCAGTCAAATCTCAAAATCGTCATAGCTTCCTCCAATAATTAAAAAAATTCTCTGCTCATGTCAAAAGTGTCATCTGCCTCAAACGTACTTTAAAAATCATGAATCCATACCAAATACATCATTCAAAGCTCTCATAGTATCACAATGGTTCCGAAAAAATATGAACAGTTTCACAAAGTACAGACAAAATACAGTTTCATAAGTGTGAAGTTATCCAGCTGTGTAATTACGTAAACATCTGTCACTGACGTAGTAAAAAAATGTTTATCTCTCAGTTAAATGATCAGATAGCTGTGTAATTTGTGTGTTAGAGAAATATGGTACCGATGTGTAAAGTTGTATAAGCAAATACCATATTAGCTAGGGCTCCTTGTGCTTGCCAAACACATGGTACACAAAGTAAGCGTGTACCCCCCTGAGGATTAATGTAATTATACCCTCAGGTGCTACAGATTACACCAATGGAATGAAATATATCACGGAAAACTTTCTTTGTAATTCAAAAATCTTTAAAAATAAATGTTTTAAGTATAAAATTGATCACTGAAATGCGTGTCCTGTAGCGCTAAATGTGCATCTTGTTGTAAGATAATCTCTATGGAAGTGTCGTAGTTATTTTCCTCCAAAAGCTAAGTTCTGCAGAAGCCAATGTACTTACCTCATGATAAACAAAGTGAAATGCTTTGCGTATAGATATCATACTTATTACGCTTATTGCCGTGATGAAGAAAGTACTGTGCTGTAACGTATTGTTGTGCTACAGAAAAGGCTGTCTCCTTGTAGCTATACCATAAAAGTTACTACTAAAACATGTTTTACTTTCCAGAATAATACAGAAAACTGTGCAGATATAAAACAGATACACCGCAAAAGCGACATTATAAATTGTCACTCATTAGTAGCGTCGTGATAAAAATCGTGTAGCTGTCACATAAACTAACCTCTGTGTCATCTGGTATCTCTCAGAAAGCACTTTAAATTCAGAATGTATTTTCAAATAAACCAAAATGTTGCATTAAAATCTCATTAGCAGTACTGGTAAATGTTCTAAGTATGTGAGCCTTATAGTCGGTACGTAATCGTGCAACAAACAAGCAAGAATGTACACACACAATAACACTGTGACGTCTGTTTACTATAACAATGCATTCGTCATTTCTGTTTAAATAAGTTCTCTTGGTTCTTGATTGGATATTTAACTTCAAACATTGTTGCATGGTAACAGTTTCTAAAGCATACTAGTAACGTGAAGTGAAACGTTTTATGGCAAAGACAAAGTTAAAAAGCAGATTATCTGTCAATAAATGGTTTTACATGAGAAATGTGGTGTAAACCTTTACTCTTCCTAGTACGCAGAGTTTCAACTTCAACGCAATTATCATGTGGTATACGTCGGATTCTGTAAGGTCCATTGTAAACTAGAAAGAATTTGTGACTCAAGTGTTTCTTCTTATGTGACAATGAATGAGCTTTAATGAGAACTTTCTGACCAATATACAATTTCTTTGCATTTGCTTTACCGTGTAGTTTTCTCCTTTTGTCTGCTGCAGATTTTATATTTTTAAGAGCCAAATCAATTATGTCTTTGTGTCGAAGTTTACGTGTATTCGGGAAAGGTACAAGCTCTCTGATTCTGTTCGGTGTTTCTTCATTCTTCAGTACAAGAGTAGGTGGTAAAGCAGTGGAGTCGTGAGGCATTTCATTCAGCACGTTTTGAAATAAGTGTAAATATCTGTCCCAATGCTGATGCTTTCTGTGACAATAAAGTCTGCAAAGCTTATTGATTTCTTTCATAATCCGTTCAGACGGGTTGCAATGTGGTGAGTACAATGAAATAAAAACAGGTTTGATTTTATGGTTGCGAAGCATGCGTGACCAAACAGCAGATCTGAATTGCGGTCCGTTATCTGAAATTACTTTACTAACGTGTCCAACTTCACGTAAGAAATTTTTAACAAAGGCGTTGGATACAGACCGTCCAGTGGCTTTACGTAACGGAGTGAAAGAAACAAATTTTGAAGTAAGTTCAACAGCGACTAGAACGTACGAAAATCCATTGGATGTTCTGACAAGCGGTCCCAAGAGATCAACAGCAGCAAATTCTTTTAATTTAGCAGGAATAATAGGAAACAACGGAGCACGATGTGAGACAGTAGATGGTTTCGCCTTTTGACAAAGTTTACAAATAGACAAGACTCTTCGAATTCGCTTTTCCATATTGTTAAAATAACAAGTCGTTCGAAGAATATGATAACATTTTCGTGGGCCAAAATGTGCATAGCTGAAATGAATGTACCAAATGAGCTTATTAACAAAATCGTCTGGAATGCAAAGTACCCATAGCTTGTCATCAACAGTGTAGCGTTTGAAGAGTATGTTGTTTCTAACCAGGTAATAATGCCGAATCTGTGTGTGTGTCTTTTCATGCCATTTGCTCTTGATGTCTTTCCAAATCGGATCTTTATCTTGTTCATGAGCAATGTCCTTTAAAGATGTGGTGATGAAGTTTTCAAAGGCGACTTTCTGAATGTAAAGAATACTGAAATTTTTCTCGAGGTTGCCTTCTGTGGTACTTTTCTCAAGCCCATCCGGTGCGCGTGACAGTGCGTCCGCAACAATGTTCTCCTTGCCGGGAATGTAGACTATTGTGAAGCGGAATTCTTGCAGAAACAATGCCCAACGTTTTAACCTGTCATGATTTAATTTTGAAGACATAAGAAATTGTAATGCACGATGATCACTGTATACTTTTACGTGCTTACCAGAAAGAAAGAAACGGAATTTGTTAAATGCCCAAACGATAGCTAAAGCTTCTAATTCAGTAACGGAATAATTTTTTTCAGATTTTGTTAGCACTCGGCTAGCAAAAGCAATGGTTTTCTGAATGGTAGTGTCATTTTCTATGGCTTCTTGAAATAATGGGCACCAAGACCGACTTTAGAAGAATCCGTGCTAAGGCAGAAATCTTGTGACAGATCAGGATGAGCTAGTATTGGCGCGTGAAGTAACGCTTCTTTCAAAGAATTGAATTCCAACTGTGCTTGTTCGTCCCAGTTCCAAATAGTATTTTTTCCAGTGAGAGAACAAAGTTTTGGTGTAACTAGAATTTGCATATTCAGAAAACGACGGTAAAAATTTACGAGACCTAGAAAACTGCGGACTTGTCTTTTTGTGGATGGAACTGGAATGGCTCTGATTGCTTCTAACTTTTCAGGATCCGGCTGAATGCCTTCAGAAGAAATAATATGTCCCAAAAACCTCACCTTTGACCTACCGAATTCAGACTTTTCCAAGTTAACTGTAATTCCAGATTCTGCAAAAATACGTAACAGACTGTTGAGGATGCGATTATGTTGTTCCCATGAAGCTTCCGCTATTAGAATATCGTCCACATATAAGGTGATGTGACGTTTTAAGAACTCAGGTAATATGGAATTTAGCCCGCGAATAAATGCTGCTGAAGAAATGTTCAAACCAAAGGGAAGTTTCCGAAACTGATAACAAACGCCGAAACAAAGGAAAGCTGTGTATTTTCTGCATTCTGGATGAAGTTCGATCTGATAAAAGCTGGATCTGAGATCAATGGAAGACAACACTTTTACACCATTAAAATTTTGAAGAAGTTCTTCCATCGTCTGCGGCCTGTCTGTTTCAGGAATAATGATCGTATTGATTTGTCTCGAATCTAAGACAAGTCTGATCGATCCATTTTTCTTTTCAACAACATGTAATGGATTGTTGTATGAGCTTACTGCAGGCTCAATAATGCCCTCGTCAAGCATAGATTGTATTTCTGTTCTAACACGGTCCCTATAATGTGCTGGAATTACATATGGTCTAACACAAAATTTAGTATGCTCACGAACACGAAATTGGTATTGAAATCCCTTGATTGTTCCTGTTTTATGAGTAAAAACTGTGGAATGTGCTTGTAAAATCTCAAAAAGGTCCTGCCTATCAGTGTCATTACAATTCTCAATTGTTTGAATTTTATTCTGAATTAACTTATTAATGTCAAATGCGCCGTCGATATCATCCCTGTCAGTACTTGCAGAGTGATTGTTAGTGTCTAGTTCCGTAGAAAAGTCCGAACTGTTGTCTAACAGAAGGTAAAGCCGATTAATTTCCTCGTCATGGTTTGAGAGCCAGTCTTCAAATTTCAAAGCTATTGACTTACCTTCTTTCTCTAAACTTATTTCAGCATCGTGAAAGCTTAAGATTGCTTTGTATTCATTCAAAAAGTCTACTCCCAATATAATTTCCGTCGACAATAATGGAACAATAAGAAAGTTTATAGAGAAGCTGTGGCTTTGACAAAAGAATTCTAAATTGGTTTGCTGGCGTACATCTACACTTTTTCCAAAGATTGCACCTTGTAATTTAATCTTACGTAACGGAAGTGTAGGGCAATCGTTCGATTTGTTACATTTGCTAAAGGCTGTTTCACTAATTACTGAGATGGGACTGCCAGAGTCAAGTACTGCCGTAAATTTTACGTCATTTACTGTAATGTGAATCACAGGATATGCAATATTGTTATGTTTTATGTCGTGTTCCTGGAGTAAGATGTCCCTAATGTCTTCCATTTTTACGTAATTACTAGCTACGGCAGCTGCGTCGTTAGTGTCATAAGAACGTTTTGTGGCTGCCATCGGTGTGAGTCATTGCCTATTGTCTCTTTGTTGGCGCGCGTCGTTATTGGGATTTGGAGACCTAACTTCTACAAATTCACCGTGACGAGAGGGCCCTGCTCTGTTTGAATCCCGCCAGTTCTGATGCAATTGACGTCTGTCGTTATGTCGGTAGATGCCATAGTTTCTTTCTTGTCGGTCACGTGGTGGAGAATTTCTCCCTGAATCGAAACTGCGCGCTGGACCGTTGCGTCTAAAGTTATTCTGTCTCCCCTGATAATATCTATTTTGGTTCCCATATTGTCTGTTTCTCTGATTGTCTCTGTGATAGTCATTACCACGGAGAGGCGATCTTTCCCTGTAGTTATTACTACTCTGCCAACGGCTGTCATACGCGTGGCGTCCATCCTGGTCACGATTTGTGTTGTGAGAATAGCCTTGTCGTGTCCAGTTATTACTTCTTTCATCGCGGATTTGCGACAGATGTGACCTGTAATTGTTGTGTTCCTGGTTTCGCGTTCCGCGATTGTCAGTGTCAATTTCTAATTCTTGTAACAGTCCCTGAAAAGCTTCAATGTCGTCTTTGCAACGTCCTGCTAAAATAATATGTCGTAAATGTTTAGGCATTTTGATTAAGCAAATGCGGATGAGTTCTGAGGGGCTGTATGGGTTTGACAGGTACTGATTCTTGTGCAACATGTCTTCAAAATATTTCACAAGACTGGAGAATTCAGATTGTTCAAAGTGTTTCATCATTATGATACCATGTTTTACGCGGTCTTGTGTGGCTTGAGACCAATATGCTGAGAGGAAGGCATGGTAAAATTCTCCTTCACTGTGGCAATCGTGAATGACCGATCGCATTCTTACAGCTGGTTCATTCTCTAAGTAGTCACACATAAATTCTAATCTGTGTTCCAACGACCAGTTGGGAGGAAAACAATGAGAGAATTGATGGAGCCATGCTTGTGGATGAATGTCGTTGCCAGAATTCTTAAATGTTTTGAATTTACGTGTAGTAATGAACAGCTTATAGTCAAAATCGTCATGTCGGCGAGTCGCATATCGGTCATCGTTAGGTCGTGTCGGCCGTTCCATCTCAAAATTCGGTGCACATTGCCAATTTCTTTCATAACTTCCGAAATGCTCTGTGTTATTATTTTGCGGCTTTTCCGTATTTCTAAGTCCCTCTTCCCGTGTTGGAGTGCGAGTGTCCTCTGAAATACGTAATTCTTGTATTACCTGTGTCAGCTGATCTTGTACTTCCCGGATTTCTCTTTGGTGTTGTGTATTAATTTGATTCTGATTTTGTTTGAATTTTCTTATTTGTTCATACTCTTCTGTGTCAGTGAAGGCTACGGGTCTTGTGTCATTCAGATCATCATCTACCTTTGTAGATAAGTTAGTGACCTGATCCGAAAGTTCGGCTACTTTCTCCGATAGTGAACACATTTCCTCAGTGTGTTTTTCTGAACCAAGTTTCAGAGTGTCCATTTGTGCTGAAATCGAATCTACTGTGACCTTTAAGTTTTCCTGAGTTTTTGCAAGTTGCATAACCGAATCGGTAGATGCAACTGAGTCAATTTTAGCTTGCAAGGTCTCATGATTTTCATGAACAATAATTTGCAGTTCTTTTATGGCTGCTTCGTGATTCTGTAGTGCATTTTCATGACGCGAAAAAATAGGTTGGAAATGCTCACAAATTTGTGTTTTTACGTCATTACAGACTTTTTGACATTTCGATTCAATGTGATGTAACTCAGCAGTTAAATCCTCACGTGTTCGTTCAAGAGTTTGCTCCAATGAGTCTAACTTTTTAAGATTTTGTTCCATTGTGTCTAACTTTTGAAGCTTTTGCTGTGTTTGTCTCTGATTTTGTTCCATTGTGTCTAACTTTTGAAGCTTTTGCTGTGTTTGTCTCTGATTTTGTTCCAATGAGTCTAACTTTTTGAGATTTTGTTCCACTGTGTCTAACTGTTGCTGTGTTTGTCTCTGGTGTTGTTCCATTGTGTCTAACTTTTCAAGCTTTTGTCCCATTTGTTGCATTAATTGTAATAACAATGCACTGGTGTCTGAAACATGTTCCTCAGTGCTTTTCGGCAGTGAAGTTGCACCGGCAACATTCACATTTTGAAAAGCGGAAAATGTGTCTTGACTCATTTGAGAAAACGGTGAGAACCCAAAACCTGAGTCTGCAGTATTTGCAATATTGTGTTCTGTCATTTCGGCTTCCTGAGGCGAGCTATTGCCGACCGATCGATCGATAATGCTTCCCTCTTCACTAATTGTTTCACTGTCCACGCCATTGTTTGCCGCCCGCTCCATTTCCCTATGCACAATTACCAAATTACTACTTTGAACATCAGTTAATTCATTACTCGGTGGCGCTAACACACTACTTTCATTTTCACTGTCATTTCTCAGTTTACTTTGGAGCCTAGTATTACGTTTTTCACACGCCATTATTGTCACAGTATTTCACACGACAACACAGAAAAACACAATTTGAAGAGCAAAAATAAGAGAACACATTAACATAACACTGAAAATAATATCTAGTTAATTACAGCTGCGAAATACTTGGTGCAAATCTATATGCATGCCACAACTGTTTTACTGTACAACAATGAAAGGCTACAACTACAAAGGAGATTCTCTCTACAATTACGCGCTAGCAATAAACAAAAGCTACACTAAATACACAAACTACAAGAAAAAATCAGAAGATTCCAGTGAAGTATCCTAGGCTAAGGGTCGACATATGAGACGTCCCCTTTGAACAATTCTACACGAGACTGTGCTTAACCTGACACACAATATTTTGTTAGCGCAACGCAATCTGACTTTCAATAATTCGTACAAAAGAATGGGCCCTGACTAACATTAACCTATACCTTTCACAAATCACTTACCTCACAAAAATCTTCGCTGCTCAAGCTACTGCAATACAGCGAGCGCCACTACTGCCAGCTAAATAAAAGATTCAAACTACTGAAGGCACTAACTACTGATAGGGATAGTTAGCAAATGAAAGATATTAATAGAGAACAAACAATGTATTTACCTTAATGTCATCACAAGTCATAATATATATATCAGTTCATGACAAATTACAAATCTCCGCCATCTCTCTCCCCACATCCACCACCGCTGGCGGCTCACCTCCAACTGCGCAACGCTACGCGCTGTTCACAGCCAGCTGCCTAACACTACAATGGCGAGTATTACAACAATGCAAAGCAGACACAGACTGCCCACAGCACAGCCAGTGATTGTCATACAGAGGTGGCGTTACCAATAAAAAACCTAAACAGCCTACTTACATAGAGAAAACATAAACAGCCTACTTACATAGAGAAAACATAAACAGCCTACTTACATAGAGAAAACATAAACAGCCTACTTACATAGTGTGATGTCCTTAGGTTAGTTAGGTTTAAGTATTTCTAAGTTCTAGGGGACTGATGACCTCAGATGTTAAGTCCCATAGTGCTCAGAGCCATTTGAACCATATATTGTACATAACATATGCTGTCATATTAACTAGACCACATAAGCTATACTCAGCTTCTCCATGCACTTCTAGCTCAACATGGGCGCGTTCTCTATTTGTGAATTAAAAAAAAAAAAGAAAACTATTTTCCTTGTAATTCGAATTGTGCGTATCATTGCCAGTATTGGCAAGTGGAAGGCATATGATCATTATAAGGTTGTATATTAAGAAAGATGTACTTTGAAACTACAGATGGTTGTCATAAAATAACTTATATAATGACAAAATATATTTCTTTACGCTGATAATGCATACCAGGATTTTTTGGATTAGGACACAGTACACATCATAAAAGAAGGAACTGCATGCTTTAAACGTTAAAATAACTAGAATCAGCGTAATATTCATATGTAAGAGGGCATATCGTAGAACATCATGTCAACCAGTGCCCTGGCACCAGGATGTTTACTATAGGGTGCTGTATATAAAACCAGTACGTCTCACACCCGGGATTCAAGTAGCAATGAGCTAACTGGTAATGTTCTGTTTAAGATCGTCTATTGTTCGAAGAGTGACAGCATACACTTTGTTTTTTAGTGTGCTGCATAAATAAAAATTATACAATGCTAAGGCTGAGGACCTTGTGGGCCAGAAGCCTCTACTGACAAGGCTGTCTTCAAGGAACATGTTAGTGAATTGGAACACACTTTAGTTGTATGTGTGAACAGTTGCTCCATCTTGTTGGAAAACTGCGGACAGTTCCTCTGCCTCTGCTCATTGTGCGTGGAGAGAGTCAAAGATCTCTAGATATCCAGCACTGTTTACAGTGCAATTGAAAAATATGTGGCCAATAATGCTCATCCTGGATAGCGCACACCAAATATCTGTCTTCTGTGAAAGGATAGATTCCTTGTGCACAATATGTAGGTTGTTCTGCGACCAGTATTTGCAATCCTGGGAGTTTACATAACCTGACAAATTAAACCAGGCCTCATCTGACATGAAGTAAAGCAAGGGGTTAGCAACTGATGGTGGTGGTGGTGGTTAGTGTTTAACGTCCCGTCGACAACGAGGTCATTAGAGACGAAGCACAAGCTCGGGTTAGGGAAGGATTGGGAAGGAAATCGGCCGTGCCCTTTCAAAGGAACCATCCCGGCATTTGCCTGAAACGATTTAGGGAAATCACGGAAAACCTAAATCAGGATGGCTGGAGACGGGATTGAACCGTCGTCCTCCCGAATGCGAGTCTAGTGTGCTAACCACTGCGCCACCTCGCTCGGTGGTTAGCAACTGATATTAACAGCTAGTTACAATAATGTTCTCTTTCTTCGTGCCATCAAATTTCAACTCTTGCACCACACTCGTATGATAGGCTTGTAATTTCATACATTTCATTATACGATGACACTATGTACTACATACATCAACATGCTCCAGTAACCTCCTTACTGACTGCTCATAATGTCCATGTGAAATCTTTTTATAGTTTCAGGGGTCCCCACGGTCAGTCACGTATTCCTCTGCACTTTCTGAACGATTCCTTAAGTCCTCCATTTCTCAGACAGATCATGAATAGACCTGGTCGTGGGGAGTTTCCTACCAGCATACTGCGCTTGAAACATTTGTTTACATTTCTTGATGGAGCTTGTCTTTATGTAACACTCCACAACATCAATTTGCTGTTATAATGCAGACTACCCCATTTCTGTAACAAATCAACAAAACGAGCTTCGCACAACTGACGCACGAACACGCACCTGCAATTAACTTTCAAATAAAATGCAGTGTAGCCAACTTTCTAGACAGTGTTGCTACTTCACAAGCGGTTTTATTAGAGATGGTTAACCGGTAAGTGAGGCATATTGGTTTTATGTGGGACACACTGTATTTGGTCAATTGCAATGCGGCATTAACACGGTTTGGACGAGGCAGCACAGCAACTGAGAGCATACACCAAACCACCCATCTCCAATAGAAGTGATCCCCAGCACATGGATGAGCTGAGCAGTTATACTGGAGTGGATGCGGTCTTCCAAAGCACAAATAGGCTATGACTCACAGGGAGTGTTCACAGTTCATCAACCAGACTATTGGGGTGGGCGAAAATTTCACTGGGTGCAGTTTTCATATAGCCTCCTTTTTCCTATGTGGCTGCTGGCTGCACAAGTAAATAGGCACGGACGTCTAGTCGCATAGCATCTCTGTAAGGTGCGTGTACAGAAAATGAAACTTGGTGATTTTCTTTTCTACCAAATCGGACTTAACATGACACTGTATCAAGACTAAATTATAAGGTTCAAAAATTATATCTTTCCTTTGCTGATCTTTTTTTTTCATCTCGTTTTGTCTAAGTCTCTGCTATGATATCACAATTTTTTCTCGCCTGCTGTTCACAGGTGGAGAGGTTAAATCACTGCTGGTATCGGAATGTGTATAGTAATATTGGACATCAGCTCTTGCCAGGGCAACCAATAGATCAATGGACCAGTGTATTCAAAACCTCTCGTAACTTCTGAATTGTGGGATGAATTCAGTCCATGTCATATGTTTATGGGCACACTGCATCAGCTGTTCCGAGCTCAAGTACCTTTCGTGGGGTATGTGCTCGAACAGTGTCCTCTGCAGGTTCTGCTCCTCGTGGGTAATATCTGTTATGATTCTTGTCGTCAGTTGTTATGATGACAGGTGGCCAATGCTAAATATAAACATATATTGCAGGTTTGGCAGTGAAGTAGGTAAGGAGCTGGCTGCGTAAAATGTATCTGCAACTACTGGAATAACTAGTAGTCGTTGGTAAAAAAATAATATATATTGTACTTAACTTGTGTTACAGGCTTCTTCATATGCTGCGTACATATAATTACAAACAGATATCTAGAGAGGCATTACTTATGCCATACTTGACTAAGCGCCTTGTTAGAGGTTGATTTCACTCAGCTGAAGGTTATGGTACATTCCTAGTTGACGTCCCGAGCAAGAGTGGGCGAGAGCTCGCTAGAGACTTGTCAGAAGCCGCGGAGCACGCTAGCAGCGCTAGTCGCGACTCGCGGGTCCAGCGATATCTATTACGGACCGCGGTCGACATCTGCAACACCTAACAAGTGTGGTATCGAACGTTGATACCACAATTTCCCTAGGAACAAAACCGCTGGATAGGAGAGGAATACCTCTCACCTACCATTCCCCACCCATAAGAATGGAGCATTACACAAATTTGTGTCTCGCTGGACCGTCCCTTGTTGTCACATATGCAGGATTAGAGCAGTGGCACAAGGGTAGCCTCACTCCACCACTCATATTGAATATGCTAACTGCTCTGTATCGTGGAGTAGATTGTTGCTCATCGCTTCTTGCCACGTTATTTCTCCTAACAGGACAAACAGCTTCATTATTATGCCATGTGCTCCGCTGATCTCTATCAGTTTCGCATTCGTCCAAGGCAAACAGAAGGTCGAGTAACTCTTCTACACACTGTGTAACGTTTGTAGCAAATAGACACAGGACAAATCGAAATGTTGTGCAATATGTCTGAAGCCCTACTGTGGATAGCATATTACATCATTATTAATAACTTGCTAAGACGCCAATTTACTTGGAGACACCATTTTGACTTCTCACTGGCTGAGTGTATACACACATATTCCACATGAACAGACCTCGGAAGGCCCAACGGTACCGACCGACCACCTGGTCATCCTCAGGCGATAGGCGTTACTGTATGTGAAATGGAAGGGCATGTAGTCAGCACACTGCTCTCCAGCCACTGTCAGTTTTCGTGGCCAGAGCCGCTGCTTCTCAATCAGGTAGCTCCTCAATTGACCTCACAAAGTCTGAGTACACACCGCTTGCCAACAGTGCTCAGCAGACCCATCCAAGTGCTATCCAAGCCAACAGCTCTTAACTTCAGTGATCTGCTGGGAACTGGTGTTACCACTGCACAAAGTCCATTGGCAGCTGAGCTTAACATGATCTAATATGGTAGTGTTGATTTTCCAAGTCGCTTATTGGTCAAAACGTACGAGACAGCTACTTCACTATTGCATATGACAGGGTTAGGTGGTGTCCATCAATGTGAACTATTGTGTGTGCGAGGTCCCAGATGACAATTATTAATAGCATGAGCTGTAGTTGATTCACTACTCAAATATGCTAAAGGTGTTATTAAGAAGTAATTGTATTAAGAACTACTGTGGCTGAGATAGTAATTATCGATTTAAGTTTGTGACTTACTAAGCAGTTAGTCATGGGGAATATAGTGCAGCATATCATGATTGTATTTTTGACAGAGCTGTGGCAAGAATTGCAATGTTGAACAAATTAATGTCATCCTTAAAATGAATTTATGTGGTCTTTACTGGAAGGCAAACCAGCATCTTCCCAGATAATTTGAGCCACTATTTCATAAATGTAACCATGGCCATGCATGATCTTCTGCAAGGACATCAACTTCAGGAGACACAAGGTGAGCAGTTAGAATCCTGTGGTGTATGCCTGAAGATGCATGCATCCAACTGCTGGCCTCATTTTATTGACATGCTGTTACAACCAGCTACCCTAGCACAGCTTTTAGAATCGAGGTGCTGCGTCCAGATCAAGACTGTAATTATTTGTCTATGCACCCAGTCAGGTACTCTATGGCATATCACAGCTGTAAGTGCCTCTGGCTCAAACAGGGTATCTAGGAGACATGCTAATGAGACTACAAGCTCCATAATTACCATAATTAGCGTTGCAGTCAGGCCTTGTCCTCTGGCAGTTGGCACATTGTTGCTGGTTATACCTACAGTGCTGTGCCAAAAATATCTGCTCAAGCACTGGGTAAGACTCAGTATTTTCCTCTAATGTCCCACCACACCAGTTTTGTTTCTCCCATAAGGTGTTGTTCGCACCTGCAGGTTTTCTGTTGATTGGGTAGTGGCGTAGTTGTAAACCACTCTTTGAAGTTCTCAACAAACTCTATTGGGTATGGGGTATAACGACCCTGTATTACTCCTGTCCCGCTACATTAGTTCACAGTCCTTACTTTTCCAACAAACTTTCCATACAGCTAATCTCATTAAATAATTCCTCCAGGGATACTATGATGACTGTTTCAAGTGATAACATCAATTGTTAAGGGGTCAAGAATTATAATTAATTCTAACAGTCAGTAAAAATTATCACTTTTGATAACATTGAGCATTTCAATCCACATGCCACAATTTGCTACTGGTCGCATCCACACTGAAGCTTAAGCAATGACTGAACGAGTCAAAGATATGGTATAAAAGCCTTAAGACGACTACCGAGCAGTGCTGATGAATGCACAATCTAACAGCTGTCCATGATTGTCTGTGGACAGTGGTGCCTCATGGAGTATTGTTGGCATCACCCTACTAAGACTGTAGACTCTTTGCCATTCCATAAAATATCCAAGGTGTGTGGACCTCGATGTATTCCACAATGTGGACCAGTGTAAGGTGGCTGTAATGGTCGTTTCACTCCTTCAATGCATAGCATGATGTGCATGCACATCTCCATATCATGGGGTACATACAATAAGGCGTGTCATGTCGAGAAGCATGCGACGGATGGACTTGTGCAACGTGTTCATGAAGCTCGAGCAAGAATTTCAGTTGGTCCTCATTGATATTTAGCGTGTTTGTATCAACAGATTCGCTGGAGAGACGCAATGTTCCTCCATGTATCAGCTCTCTGGTTGAGGAATTAGTGTCCAGTTTGTATGTTGTCCTCAGGCCTTACAGAACTAATGGCAAGGCAGTTGTCCAAGACATGTTGTGATACATGATTGCTGCTTTCGATGAATGGTGCCAGGACTTCACCACCTCATTACTCAATGTGTGGTAGTTTGAGGTCTTGTGATACCTATAGCTGCAAAACTTGGCTAGTTGATTCAACAAAAAAATGGTTCAAATGGCTCTGAGCACTATGGTACTTAACATCTGAGGTCATCAGTCCCCTAGAACTTAAACCTAACTAACCTAAGGACATCACACACATCCATGCCCGAGGCAGGATTCGAACCTGCGAGTTGACTGAACAGTTCAGACTCGAATTGTAGTCCCCAGTCAGTGGGGACAACCAAATCTCTTTAACCATGTAGAGGCAAATGCAGAGGCTAAACTCTCATCCGTATTATTGTCTAGAAGAACTGCTTCTGACCATTGTGCATACCAATCAATCATTGTGAACAGATATCTGTTCCTGTTTGAGGGCGCAGTAGTCACACGATGTCCAGATATATGTGGGCGAAGCGTGTTGTCATGTCTGAGAACTTACTGAGAGTGGCATGGACATGACAGGGTATTTTGCTTCTCCGCTTGCCTGCGGAATGCCAGTGGAAGGAATGGACAATGTCTTCATTTGCAGACATCGCAGTATAGTTTCATCTCTGTCCCAGAGACGTCGGCCAACTACAACTGGAGTGATGAATTGGCGTCTTCTATGAGAGTGTGAAGTTCATCATCAGTCTGCTGCACCTGCACCAATGCCATAAAATCTATATGGCTTGTCACACTGCTGATACATGAAAGGCAGTTTGCTACAATATTATCTATACCAAATATGTGTCGAATATCTGTGCAGAACTGATGCATGAACTCGAGATGGTTGAAGTGGTGTGGTGAGCAACCTGTGCTGTTCTGTTTGAATACATGGATCGAGGAATTATCATCTAGAAATAGAGTAAACACGAATCTCGATCTTTGGGCAGAAGTACTTAATGGGTGCTAACAATCTCAGTCACAAGCACTCCATTTTGTTTGCGATAATGATAGCTTCCTTGAAAAGAACACTAGCGGCTGCTCAGTGCCTTCTATGTACTGTTGAAGTGCTGTGCCAATAGCTGTCTGATTCGCGTCGATGATCAAAGCTTAGGGCACGTCAAGTTTCGAGTGTGCGAGCAGTTTTGCGTCAGCCATATTCTGTTTGACATTGTCAAAAGCAGTATCATTTCCTCTTTCAATTTTATCGAACAGCTACCTTTCCTCTTTGGTCCTGCGAGTGCTGCCTTCAATGGTTCGTGAAATTTGGTAGGGTGCAGGAAGTGATGGTGGTAAAAATTTAACATACCTAAGAATCTGCATAATTCTTTGACTGAAGAGAGCTTAGGCATGTGCATTATTGTATTTACTTTTTCCGTCAGAAGCAGACAACGAGGTGAAGGTATCTTGTCCACAAAAAGCGACTTCTGGCAGTCTGAAAACACACTTTGCTGTGTTAAAAACAATGCCATAATGTTGAAGGCGACTAAATAGGTCTTGCAGGTGTTGGCGGTATGGCTATTTGTCAGCCAAGAACACTAGCACATCTTCTAGATACGCGTAGCAGAATGGAAGGCCTTGAAGGATCGAATCTACAAATCTCTGCCAAATCTGCCCCGCATTCCTCAGGCTGAATGTCATGAATATACTCTCAAAATGTCCAAAATCTGTCATTGTAATTGTTTTCGGAATGTCCACCTCGGCCAGTTGTACTTGCGCGTACGCTTTAGTACAATCCAGGACGCTAAAGATGATTTTGCGTTGCAGAACGTGGTTGTAATCTCACAGCAATGGTGTGGGCTATCTGTAAGGTACTGTTCTCGCATTTAGTGTATGGTAATCTCTGCAAATACGCAAAATCCCACTGTTTTTAGTCACAAGGTGCAAAATGGGGGACCATGGACTGCTGGACAGTCTGATAACGTCTTCGCGCAAAATGGTATTAAACTTTGCTTTCAGTATCGCGAGTCGATCAGGCACGAGATGACCTGGCCTGCAAGAAATGGGAAGGCATCTGTTGTCTCTACATCAGGCTGTTCCAGCCCTTCGGCTCCGTTGTGAGCCGAGGAGCGCTCCCTGCTCCAGGGAGCCGCGTAGCTCGCTGTGACCAGTCAAGTGGGCCGGCACGCCGGCACGTGGCACGGCAGGCTGAGGCAGGCGGCAAGGCAAGCGTTTTGATGTGCCGGCTGCGTCTTACAAGATCGACAACCTCATACTCTTAGCTGCTAAGACGTGGTGACATGCTACACCAGGAAATACGATGTTCAGGAAATAAATAAGAAACAACTGTTTTACAAGAAATTGCATACTAAATTTACTGGGCCTCTGTAGCTTGACATTTTCTTTTCATTACAAGATCGGAAATATCAGGCGTCAAAGTGTTCGCAGCGTTAATGCGGAGGATGGCCTTCATTGTTGCATCCTGAAGAAACAATCGTTCCTTACTTTTTACTCTTTTCATTGCTGAGAAAAGCTGCTCACAACAATATGTAGATCCAAACATGCACATGATCTGAGCGGCATTGTTGTGAAGCTTGGGAAATGTTTTCTTGCTGTAATGAACGATACCGTCGTGACAAATCCAACGTGTTGTAGTACCTCTCTTTCAACAAAGTTGAATTTTGCTAATCAATAATCTCCAATTGAACTGACGGTGACAAGTCATCGGGGGAAACTGAAAAAGGAGTGCTGAACAACTTAAGTTCCATTTACAAACTAGTGAGGTCTCGGAATCGTGTTTCAAACGACGTGATGAGCTGCTTTAACTTTGCTTGGTAATCGCCGAAAGTAGTACCTTCAGGTAGTTTTAAAGAAGCGACGATTGAAGAATGTCAAATGTCAGTTACTCATCTGCCTCTCAAAAAAACGTAACTTTTCCATGAACGCTTTGATTTGGTCGTGTATGTCAACGATTAGCTGCCCTTTGCCCTGCAATGACAAATTTAAATTATTCAGGTGCATAGTTATGTCAGCTAGGAACACCAGGTCTGATATCCATTTTATATCTTTCAGACAACGCATTTCTTCCCCTTTCATTTCGAGAAAAAGGGATATTTCCTCACGAATAGCAAAGAAAACATCAAGAACTTTTCCCTGACTCAGCCAACGAACTGCACTGTGGTAAGGTATATCTTCATACTGCGCTTCCATATCTTTCAGGAATCCTTTGAATTGGCGATGATTCATACCATGACGCCGCACAAAATTCACACACTTCACGACAGCTTTCATTACGCCACCTAGCTCTACTGCTTCAGCACCCACTGCCTCTTGGTGAATAAAACAATGAAGAGTCAAAATGTCTTTCCCGAATTCGTCCCTGAGTTTATTTTTCAAACGAGAAGCAAAACCTTCGTGACGCCCGATCATTTGCGGTACACCGTCCGTCGCTACAGAATGGAGCTTATCCCACGGCTAATTCATGTTGTCCACTGATTCACAAACAGCTTCAAAAATATCAAGTCCTGTTGCGGTGTAATCGAGTGGTACCACATCCAAGAGTTCTTCAGTTACTTGCAGCTCCATGTCGACAACACACACAAAGACTGCAAGCTGAGCGCAGTCCGATATGTCGGTGCTTTTGTCAAGCGCTAGCGAAAATGCAACAAGACTGTCCGCCTTTTTCCTGAGCTGTGTCTCTAAATCCGCTGCCATGTCCAGGATTAGACGAGACATTGTTTGCTTCGACAGGCAAACCCCTTTAACTGCCTGCATCTCCCTTGGAAAAAAAACATTCTGAAACTGCTGCCATGCACGATTTTACGAGTGGTCCCACAGAAAACGGCTTGCCACTCGTCGCAATGACATGAGCGACCCTGTAGCTTGATCGAATTGCAGATTCAGCAGTGTTTTCTCCGCTCTCATTCATCTGAAAATTATAAACACAT
Organism: Schistocerca piceifrons; assembly: GCF_021461385.2. NCBI lineage: Eukaryota > Metazoa > Arthropoda > Insecta > Orthoptera > Acrididae > Schistocerca > Schistocerca piceifrons. The sequence goes on along the minus strand of NC_060140.1, from coordinate 844,082,374 downwards.
TACAGAACAAGAACTATGTTGCATGTTTTGATACCCTCCGTATTACGAAACCGCTTTTGAACTTATGTCTCCTGGTATGTCGTTCTTAAGCCTGAATACCAGTTCTCTGCGTGCAACGCCTTCTACATGATCGTAGTGCACTGCGTGAAGACGTGTATAATATCGTTGTAAATTGTACCTCTTCGCAGAATTAAATACTTTATGACATACAAGACACTGCGGACGACCATCCCTCTCAATGAATAGAAAGGTATCCTCCAATAGAGGTACAGGGCTCCCGCGGCTAGTCATAGCTGTCATTGAACACGGATTATTGCGTCAGTTGCGGCTGCATGCGGCCAGGGGGCAGCGAGTTCGCTTTCCCCCTCCACGCGAGCTCCGAGCTGCCGCAGTGAGCGCTCCGGCTCCCTGGAGTCCGGTTGGAACAGCCTGCTCTACATGGTGTTCCATATCGTGCAACATCTGTTTTGAAGCGCTTATCAGCCTGGTTGGATTCGGGTAATTGCAGAGCAGTGTACACGCCATATTCTGTCTGGACTAGCTTCGTACTGTGACAAGTGCTTCTGCAGTAGAACCCAGCAGCTTTTCTGCAGTAGAACCCAGTGGCAGCAAGCCTGGTGACGCTGTCAACTAGCCGAGCGTTTGTCGCATCTGGCAAGAGGTTATGTGAGACAAAAGATCAGCGCCAATGATCGCCTCTGGGACGTCTGCGATGGTGAAGTTCCAGCTGACTTGGCGATGTAGTCCTAGATTCAGTTCCAAATTCTTCATACCTACATACACGACTGGCCATTAAAATTGCAACACCACGAAGATGACATGCTACGGACGCGAAATTTAACCGACAAGAAGAAGATGCTGTGATATGCGAATGATTAGCTTTTCAGAGCATTCACACAAGGTTGGCGCCAGTGGCGACACCTACAACGTGCTGACATGAGGAAACTTTCCAATCGATTTCTCATACACAAACAGCAGTTGACCGGCGTTGCCTGGTGAAACGTTGATGTGATGCCTCGTGTAAGGAGGAGAAATGAGTACCATCACGTTTCCGACTTTGATAAAGGTCGGATTGTAGCCTATCGCGATTGCGGTTTATTGTATCGCGACACTGCTGCTCGCGTTGGTCGAGATCCAATGACTGTTAGCAGAATATGGAATCGGTGGGTTCAGGAGGGTAGTACGGAACGCCGTGCTGGATACCAAAGGCCTTGTATCACTAGCAGTCGAGTTGACAGGCATCTTGTCCGCCTGGCTGTAACGGATTGTGCAGCCACGTCTCGATCTGTGAGTCAACAGACGGGGACGTCTGCAAGACAACAACCATCTGAACGAACAGTTCGACGACGTTTGCAGCAGCATGGACTACCAGCGTGAAGACCATAGCTGCGGTTACCCTTGACGCTGCATCACAGACAGGAGCGCCTGTGATGGTGTTCTCAACGGCGAACCTGGGTGCACGAATGGCAACACGTCATTTTTTCGGATGAATCCAGGTTCTTTTTACAGCATCATGATGGTCACATCCGTGTTTGGTGACATCGCGGTGAATGCACATTGGAAGTGTGTATTCGTCATCGCCATACTGGCGTATCACCCGGCGTGATGGTATGGGGTGCCACTGGTTACACGTTTCGGTCACCTCTTGTTCGCGTTGACGGCACTTTGAACAGTGGACGTTACATTTCAGATGTGTTACGACCCGTGCCTCTACCCTTCATTCGATCCCTGCGAAACCCTACATTTCAGCAGAATAATGCACGACCGCATGTTGCAGGTCCTGTACGGGACTTTCTGGATACAGAAAATGTTCGACTGCTGCCCTGGCCAGCACATTCTCCAGATCTCTCACCAATTGAAAACGTCTGGTCAATGGTGGCCGAGCAACTGGCTCGTCACAATACACCAGTCACTACTCTTGGTGAACTGTGGTATCGTGTTGAAGCTGCATGGGCAGCTGTACCTGTACACGCCATCCAAGCTCTGCTTGACTCAATGCCCAGGCATATCAAGGCCGTTGTTACGCCCAGAGGTGGTGGTTCTGGGCACTGATTTCTCAGGATCTATGCACCCAAATTGCGTGAAAATGTAATCACATGTTAGTTCTAGTATAATTTATTTGTCCAATGAATACCCATTTATCATTTGCATTTCTTCTTGGTGTAGCAATTTTAATGGCCAGTAGTGTAGCTATGCTGGAGTTGTTGTGTGTCGTTAGGCAGAGTACAGTGGATTGCCTGCAGCGATACCTCCAAAATCTTGTGAGAATGCTCAAGTCAGATCCAGTATCAACAAGAAACTTCAAACCAGAATCGTGGTCATTAATAAACAGTCACTTCGATGACAAGCTGCCAGGTACTTATGGAACTGCCAGTTTTGGGCATTTAGCATAACTGCAAGGGGTGGCGATACGTTTCCTTGCTTTCTCTCTGAAACGACGATGGTGCCAGCACACCAGCCGTTCTCTATGAGTTGACGTGGTACTACTGGCAGACCGACTCCTAGAAAGTCTGTGACAGCGCTTTAGGATCGTCCTCAGAACTGTTCTGTGACAATAATGTGCTGACAAGCGCGTGTAGTAGCTCCACCTCGGTCGTGAGGGCATCGTAATAGGTGGGGTATTGTTACACAATCGATATCACACGAGGTACCATCATCCTCGAAGACTCCGAAATTGGCAGCACAAGTGCAGCGGCTGTCCACAAACGCTACTGCTATGGGGCGCCACCAGATCTTGAAACTCAACCGCTTATAGAGGCGCCGTCTGCAGCGACAGTTCCAGCTACTAGCCAGTGTAGTCCACATCGACGCGAACGGATCCACTTAACAGTACAGTGACTTAGATCGCTATTCAGTGTTTACCCAACATCAGAGACGTTAACTCACAGTTAGAACAGTTAGCTTCATATAAGTCTAACTTCAGTCCGGCACAACAGAACTATTGTATCGAGACTTACGATAGTGCATGTGAACGCCATCTATAAGCAAAGAATAGGATACTAGTGCTAGCGAAAGAAAAAAAGCGAGATAAGCAGCAGTGGCATCCTGTACCTCAGTTGAACTATGAAAGTTGTATTCTATTCTTCAGTTGACCTGTAAATGTCAGCTGTAATACAGAATACAAATTTAAAAACGTTTGTCGCTTTTGCCAGCTTCACTAGAACTAGTATCCTATTCTTCAGCTGATCTATATATGTCAGCTGAAACATGTGGTACAAACTTTAGGTTTGTCGCTGTTTTCGCCTTCGCTAGTACTAGTATCCTACTCCTCATTTGACCTATACAGGTCAACTGAAGTACAGGATACAAATTTTACGTTTGTCGCTTTTTTCGCCTTCTCTACTACTAGAATCCTATTCCTCAGTTGATACTAGTACTAGCGAAAAGTCGACAAACATAAAATTTGTAAAGTGTCAACTCCGGTACTCCACGCCATTGTAAAGTACATCGCTTTATACTAGAGTTTTATACTGTGAAAAAAGCGATATACGTCACATTATGTTCGAAATGTGGATGTACATGGCATATGATGCATGTCCGCGATCTTCTTTCTCTATACTACAATCATTAGTTTCTCAACATCCGTCCATGCTTTTAAATATTTGCAATGCATCATCTGTGGTAACTTGTGATGTCATTGTTCAAAGCAGTTGTATCCCGTTCGTTCTTCAGTATCCCCTAGTTTACACATACCACTCCCTTTTTCGCTATCCTTTGGCAACATCAACACTTATCCGGCATTGTAACACAGATTACACACTTAAAATGAAATTAAAGTTCTTAACACTGTTTACATTACACGAATTTTCGTTATTTACGAGCATCAAAAATGAGGCCCACAGGTTACAGCTTAATGTGTATGATATGACGTAAAAAGTTGTTTACTTTCGCATCCAATAAGAACTTCGCACTCACTTTGCAGCAGTATCCATTAATTAATCACAACAGAATGACATTTTACCATACGCAAACTGTATGTAAACCAACGACTATTGCGAAAGTTTGTAAATCAAACAACTTAAGATTTACCCTACTTGCCGGAAATATGAACTTAATAGTGAATGGACAAGCTCAAATTAAATTGTTAGAAAGAAAAACAAACACTCAAACGGGATTCTCTAAGTTAACTGTGCCAGAACGCACGACTACAATCCGAACATACGATCTTTTGGCGGTTTCTGGACTAATACACAAAGGAAAGTGATACCTTTAATAGTAAACTTAAAAATGCACTAATACCTGAGTAATTTGTAGTCCACTAACTGTTATTGCAATCTAAATACCATATATTTACTAAAGCGCAAAAACTTGAACATCTCGCCTGGCGCAAGGTTTCTTTGACTTGTATCAACCATTTTAAAATTCAGCGTGCATACAAAGAGGATCAATATTTTTTTATTGGCTTCTAGCATACAAACTTTTTAGCCACCACAAATAAATGTACTCAACATGTAACAAGGTAAAGGATCAACTCTTGATCAAGCAACAGCTGACTCAGACATTACGCGCAGCAGATATGCGGCGATCTCCTCCCTACACAAAATGCCTGCGCAGATATGATTTGCATCTAGAGACTTGAGCAATTTTGCTCAAATCTCAACGTTTGCCCATGTATCATAGTGGCGCACAGCACTAAATTGTTAGAAAGAAAAACAAACACTCAAACGGGATTCTCTAAGTTAACTGTGCCAGAACGCACGACAACAATCCGAACAAGTTTCTGCGCAGATGTTATGTGACGAGATACTTGGGCAAATAAGTCGTTGCATGAGGACCGATCATTTAAATAAAGCACGTCTCATACGACTTTATTATCTTTGCGAGTGTATGTAATTTTGTTACATCATTGGTGTGAAGCAACCTGCGTTAAATGTTTGTTTTGTTTTTGAAAGCCACAGTGACGCGAATTTTAAATATGTTGCTAATACTAGTAATAGTAGCGTCTTGCAACATTGTGTCTGGCACAACAATAAAACCAATTGTAATGTGGCATGGAATGGGTGAGAATAAATTTTCAGCTATTATTATCGAGCAAAATTAAGATATTTGTATAAATTGAATTTTCTCTTCTTTTGTAATTTTTTCCAGGTGACAGCTGCTGTAACCCGATTAGCTTAGGGAGAATAAAATTAGTAATCGAAGACACGTTTCCAGGTGTCTATGTGAAGAGTATCAAAATTGGTGCCAATATAATTGAGGTATGTTACGGCTTGTATATTTGACCCCTTTTTGTAAACAGATGGTACTTCACGATATTATTAAAATGAACGCTTTATCTCTAGGACACGGAAAACGGATTCTTTTTAAATGCAAATGTGCAAATTGAAGAAGTGTGCAGTCAGCTAGCAAATGACAGTAAGCTAGCAGACGGATACAATGCGATAGGTTTTTCCCAAGGAGCGCAGTTTTTGTAAGTTATATCTCACCAAGAGCTAAGTTTTACAATTTTGATGGCAAAAAACTCGTTTAAATAATGTTCTAGTACGTAACACACTTTGAACGATTCGGAAATATTTCTGTATGAGTCACTTCCGCATTGCAATATGTAATGTAATTGTTCACATACTCTTAACTTTACAGCATAGACGAGAAAATTCAAATTGAATTGGATCATTATTAAAATGAAGAGAAGTAAAAGAATCCCACAAGTTATAACAGAATGACTCATCATAAGTGCATTGGTGCTAGGAATTCCTAATTCTTGCTCTTTAAATGTGCTGTGCATGAGTAAATAAGTTCAAAATAAAACCCAATTTACTACAGTCAAATAACCATGTTAACTAACTGGGATATAAAGTAGAATAGTTGACAACATTACTGGTGTTTAACAACTATGGCCTGTATGCTGTCATTTTTCTGGCCTGCCCCCAGGATATTTTTAATTGTTGTTCCAATATGCCAGTTGACAACCTTTCAGCCATTTCAAAGTGTAAAGTGATGTATAAATCTTGTAAGTGACTCACATTGAGAGTAGTTGAAAAATTGTCATTCGAAATATCAGAATAAGAATTAAGAATATCATGGATGAATGCCCAAAAAATGATGGACTATTTGATCCCGCAGGAAAACTTCAAAGTTATGACGTGAGCTAAATATTTACCCAATAACTCTTGTTTGTTAAATATATCTCGGAACTGCCTCAAAATGTAAGTGTAAATGCTTCTGGAGATGCTTTTCATGGTGAGCATTGGGGAGTACAAAGAGGTAAATTTTTTATGTGGTACATCACTGCAATATAATATATGATTATATGATGAACAACCAAGATACACAGGCACTTTCTGAGCATTACAGGTAAATTAAATAAAAATTTAGTTTTTACAGGGTATCATATAACTCTCTTGGCAAATGCCTTTCTGAGATTGATGTCAGAAATACTCCTCTGTGATAGAGACAAGGAGGAGATTGAGCCAATAGGCCTAATTAAATCACTGAAGACTAAGGACTGTCATGGATATGATTATGTGCCTAGCAGAATGTTAAAGTACTGTGCTGCGCATGTTAGCTCTGTATTTAGTCGTATTTGTAATTTTACCTTTAGGAATGGTCAGTTACCTGAACAATTAATGTACTCAGTAGTAAAGCCATTTTATAAAAAGGGAGAAACGGATAATGTAGACAATTTTAGACCTACTTCTAGCCATCAGTGTTTGCTAAAGGCATTGAAAAGGCTGTGTATGTAAGGATAATTGATCATTTTATATCACACGATTAGCTATCAAATGTACATTTCGGCTTTAGAAGTTGTATAAGAATTGAAAATGTTCGAACTCTATACATATTTTTTGATTTTACTAAGGTGTTTGATTGTGTTGATCCGAAAATATTGCTCCAGAAGTTGGACCATTACGAAATACGGGGTTCATCTCTTATTTTAGAAACAGGCAGTAAAAGGTCGATATTCACAATGTTGAGAATGGCTGTGATGTGGGGTCTGAGTGGGGTATCGTCAAGTGGAGGGTGCCTCAGGGTTCAGTGTTGGGGCCACTCCTGTTCCTTATTTATATAAATGATATGTCCTCTTAGTATTATGGGTAACTCTAAAATATTTGTGTTTGCTGATGGCACTAGCTTGGTAGTAAGGGATGTTGTGTGCAACATTTGCTCGGTTTCAAATAGTGCAGTTCACGACATAACGTCATGGCTTGTAGAAAATAAAGTAACACCAAACGACAGTAAGACTCAGTTTATACAGTTTGTAACAATTTCTAGGTGTTCAGATAGATTGTAAAGTGTCGTGGAAAGCCCACATTTAGGATCTTGTTCAAAGACTTAATTTTGGCATTTTTACTATTTGAACGGTATCTGAAGTGAGTGATTGTTTGACACGAAAATTAGTCTGCTTTGCTTATTTTCATTCGCTTATGTCGTATGGTATTATATTTTGGGATAACTCATCCCATTCTAAAAGGATATTTTTGGCTCAGAAACGGGCGGTTCAGACAATAAGTGGTGTAAGTTCACAAACCTCTTGTCGACCCCTGTTCATAAGGCTGGGTCTTTTGACATTGGCCTCTCTCTCTCTCTCTCTCTCTCTCTCTCTCTCTCTCTCTCTCTCTCTCAGTCAAACTTGCATTTGGATCGGACTTCCTTAACTCTTGTGCAGAAAGATGTGCAGTAAACCGCTGCATCCATTTTCAATAAACTACCACTGGAATTCAAAAATCTTAGCAGTAATCCATGCACTTTCAAATCGAAACTGATGAGTTTCCTGATGGGTGACTCCTGTTCTGTCAAGAAGTTACTTGAAAAATTTAGCAGATTCTTGTTGTATTGTGGTTGCGTTTACTTAAACTTATGGATTGACTTTATTCGGGTTCATAAACATTTTATTTTTATCAGTTATTACTTTTATGTTGTAATTTCATGTACTGACACATTCCATGAACTTGGAGAGTTGCTCCTCAATATGGTCCTATGGAACTTGACATGTAAATAAATAAATAAATTCTACATTGGTACATATCCATCCAGTGCATGGTCAACTATTCTTTTAAATTTCCTGTCCATGCTCCTGCCGTTTGTTGAAAGCTTCAAGTTCCTCACTCGAGATTTGACATTGCTGATGTTTTATCTAGTTTACTGAACATATATATCTTTCTGCTTAGTTTAGTTGTCTTTTGTACTTTGATAATCATTGTTACCACAACCATGTCTTGGTCACTGATACCAGTTTCAGTGTGGACATCCTCAAAAATATCAGGTCTATTTGTTGCCGTTAGATCCAATATATTTCCATTGTGAGTGGGGTTCCTAACTATCTGTTCTAGGTTGTTTTCAGAGATGGCATTTAGTAATGTTCCACAGGATGTCTCATCACGCCCACCACTAACAAAACTGTCATTCTCTCAATTAATTCTTGGATGGTTAAAGTCTCCACCGATGATTGTAGCATGAGTGGGGAACTTATGTACAAGTGAACTGAGGTTTTCTCTAAAGTTTTCGGTTACATCAGGGGATGAGTCTGGTGGGTGATAGAAGGATCCAATTATAATTTTGTGCCTACCCCTCATACTGAGTGTTGCCCAAACTATCTCACTTGCAGCTTCAATTTCTGTCTTGATGGATTTCAGTTTCTTGTCTACTGCAACAAATACATCATCTCCACCTCCCATTTACCTATCCTTTCGATACACACCCAATTTTTCCCAAAAATCTCACTGCTGTCAATTTCTGATTTCAACCAGCTTCCTAGGCTAGTAGAATGTGAGCTTCACTGTTTTTCATGAGCCCTTTGAACTCTGGCCATTTGTTGTCAATAGTTCAGCAGTTTACCCTTAGTATTATCATCATCTGGATTGTATGGAGAGTTGCCTAATCTAAAAAACTCTTGTGTGCACCCCATGCATAATCAGCTACCTGAGTAGCAGCCTCTTATGTATAGTGCACACCTCGCCTATTTAGGGGGACTCTACAGTTCTCAACCCTGTGTTGCAAGTCCAGAAAGTCGCAGCCGAGGTTATCCCAGAACCTTTGAAGTTTCTGGTTCAGTCGTTACACTCGGTGCAGAACCAAAGGGTACAGTCAATTCAGGGGACAGTGCTGCAAATTGTGAGATTTGTTGAAACTCCTCGCACTAGGTTGGCCTTCTCAATTGACTCTGCCACTCGCTAGAATGACCCAAGAATGACCTTGTAGCCGAGACGACAGGCATCATTTGTTCCATTGTGTGCCACAATATGCAGTTGGTTGCACCCTGTTCCCTCAGTGGCTGCCGGAATAGCCTCTTCCACATGTTGAATGAGGTCTCAGGCATACACAGAGTGCATCTGGTGTCATTTCCTGCCCCTTGCTGCCATTACCCCAAGGGGTACCAGCATTCACTGTACATTTGAACTGCTGATGTTTAATAGACCCCTATCCTGTTGTTTGCCTCCTGCTGACATCGTACAAAACAGGTTTCCCCAAAATAGGTGAAATGAGGCCTACTGGCTCAGTTTCAGTTTCAGTGAAAGACAGGCAGGTTCTTTCAAAGAAGATTAAAGTAGTGGCTTTTAAACATCTAAAAATTGTTATACTGCACCAGTGAAAATGTGAGAAACATACTAAAGCGGTTTAGATAATGAATATGTGTATTCAGATAATGGAAAGTTAAGGTTGGTATATCAGCAATGTAAGGATAAGATAGATTGCTTCTTACTTTAAAGATGACACATTAAGTTACAGACAGGCACAATGAAAAGACATTTACACATTAGCCATCTCTGTCAACTTGGACCCATGTCGGAGGTGCATGAGGTGTGCTTGATTGTGTGAATGAATGTGTGTGCATTTCTGATGAAGACTATGGCTGAAAGGTAATGTGTAAGTGTCTTTTCATTGTGTCCTTTTACAACTTAACATGTCATCTTTACAATCTTTTTATCAGTAAGTGACATACCCAACAACATTCTTGTTGTTGTTGTGGTCTTCAGTCCTGAGACTGGTTTGATGCAGCTCTCCATGCTACTCTATCCTGTGCAAGCTTCTTCATCTCCCAGTACCCACTGCAACCCACATCCTTCTGAATCTGCTTAGTGTATTGATCTCTTGGTCTCCCTCTACGATTTTTACCCTCCACGCTGCCCTCCAATGCTAAATTTGTGATCCCTTGATGCCTCAAAACATGTCCTACCAACCGATCCCTTCTTCTAGTCAAGTTGTGCCACAAACTTCTCTTCTCCCCAATCCTATTCAATACCTCCTCATTAGTTACGTGATCTACCCACCTTATCTTCAGCATTCTTCTGTAGCACCACATTTCGAAAGCTTCAATTCTCTTCTTGTCCAAACTGGTTATCGTCCATGTTTCACTTCCATACATGGCTACACTCCATACAAATACTTTCAGAAACGACTTCCTGACACTTAAATCTATACTCGATGTTAACAAATTTCTCTTCTTCAGAAACGATTTCCTTGCCATTGCCAGTCTACATTTTATATCCTCTCTACTTCGACCATCATCAGTTATTTTACTCCCTAAATAGCAAAACTCTTTTACTACTTTAAGTGTCTCATTTCCTAATCTAATCCCCTCAGCATCACCCGATTTAATTTGACTACATTCCATTATCCTCGTTTTGCTTTTGTTGATGTTCATCTTGTATCCTCCTTTCAAGACACTGTCCATTCCGTTCAACTGCTCTTCCAAGTCCTTTGCTGTCTCTGACAGAATTACAATGTCATCGGCGAACCTCAAAGTTTTTACTTCTTCTCCATGAATTTTAATACCTGCTCCGAATTTTTCTTTTGTTTCCTTTACTGCTTGCTCAATATACAGATTGAATAACATCGGGGAGAGGCTACAACCCTGTCTCACTCCTTTCCCAACCACTGCTTCCCTTTCATACCCCTCGACTCTTATAACTGCCATCTGGTTTCTGTACAAATTGTAAATAGCCTTTCGCTCCCTGTATTTTACCCCTGCCACCTTCAGAATTTGAAAGAGAGTATTCCAGTTAACGTTGTCCAAAAGCTTTCTCTAAGTCTACAAATGCTAGAAACGTAGGTTTGCCTTTTCTTAATCTTTCTTCTAAGATAAGTCGTAAGGTAAGTATTGCCTCACGTGTTCCAACATTTCTACGGAATCCAAACTGATCTTCCCCGAGGTCCGCTTCTACCAGTTTTTCCATTCGTCTATAAAGAATTCGCGTTAGTATTTTGCAGCTGTGACTTATTAAACTGATAGTTCGGTAATTTTCACATCTGTCAACACCTGCTTTCTTTGGTATTGGAATTATTATATTCTTCTTGAAGTCTGTGGGTATTTCGCCTGTCTCATACATCTTGCTCACCAGATGGTAGAGTTTTGTCATGACTGGCTCTCCCAAGACCATCAGTAGTTCTAATGGAATGTTGTCTACTCCCGGGGCCTTGTTTCGACTCAGGTCTTTCAGTGCTCTGTCAAACTCTTCACGCAGTATCTTATCTCCCATTTCATCTTCATCTACATCCTCTTCCATTTCCATAATATTGTCCTCAAGTACATCGCCCTCGTATAAACCCTCTATATACTCCTTCCACCTTTCTGCCTTCCCTTCTTTGCTTAGAACTGGGTTGCCATCTGAGCTCTTGATATTCATGCAAGTGGTTCTCTTCTCTCCAAAGGTCTCTTTAATTTTCCTGTAGGCAGTATCTATCTTACCCCTAGTGAGACAAGCCTCTACATCCTTACATTTGTCCTCTAGCCATCCCTGCTTAGCCATTTTACACTTTCTGTCGATCTCATTTTTGAGACGTTTGTACTCCCTTTTGCCTGCTTCATTTACTGCATTTTTATGTTTTCTCCTTTCATCAATTAAATTCAATATTTCTTCTGTTACCCAAGGATTTCTATTAGCCCTCGTCTTTTTACCTACTTGATCCTCTGCTGCCTTCACTACTTCATCCCTCAGAGCTACCCATTCTTCTTCTACTGTATTTCTTTCCCCCATTCCTGTCAATTGTTCCCTTATGCTCTCCCTGAAACTCTCTACAACCTCTGGTTCTTTCAGTTTATCCAGGCCCCATCTCCTTAGATTCCCACCTTTTTGCAGTTTCTTCAGTTTCAATCTGCAGTTCATAACCAATATATTGTGGTCAGAATCCACATCTGCCCCTGGAAATGTCTTACAATTTAAAACCTGGTTCCTAAATCTCTGTCTTACCATTATATAATCTATCTGATACCTACTAGTATCTCCAGGATTCTTCCAGGTATACAACCTTCTTTTATGATTCTTGAACCAAGTGTTAGCTATGATTAAGTTATGCTCTGTGCAAAATTCTACAAGGCGGCTTCCTCTTTCATTTCTTCCCCCCAATCCATATTCACCTACTATGTTTCCTTCTCTCCCTTTTCCTACTGACGAATTCCAGTCACCCATGACTATTAAATTTTCGTCTCCCTTCACTACCTGAATAATTTCTTTTATCTCGTCATACATTTCATCAATTTCTTCATCATCTGCAGAGCTAGTTGGCATATAAACTTGTACTACTGTAGTAGGCATGGGCTTTGTGTCTATCTTGGCCACAATAATGCGTTCACTATGCTGTTTGTAGTAGCTAACCCGCACTCCTATTTTTTTATTCATTATTAAACCTACTCCTGCATTACCCCTATTTGATTTTGTATTTATAACCCTGTAATCACCTGACCAAAAGTCTTGTTCCTCCTGCCACCGAACTTCACTAATTCCCACTATGTCTAACTTTAACCTATCCATTTCCCTTTTTAAATTTTCTAACCGACCTGCCCGATTAAGGGATCTGACATTCCACGCTCCGATCCGTAGAATGCCAGTTTTCTTTCTCCTGATAACGACGTCCTCTTACAATATATATATTGTGAATGTTTTTGTGCAGTAGCAAAATGACTTCTTTATTCCAACCTCATAGTACAGCTTAAATTCCAAATTCAAGGACAAATAAATACCACATAGTCACTGTCCCCACCATCACCAGATATGTGAAACCCAAGTTGTGCTATTCGTGGTTGAAATCCAGAAACCTTAGGTTGTGGAGCTCATGTTCGTACTGTGTTTCTTGACATCTAGAAAACCTTTGCCACAGTTGCACACTGTCGTGTAGTCTACAAAATACATACATGTGGAATATCTGCACAGAAATGCCATCGGATTGAGGACTTCTGGTGAACAGAACCCAGGCACTGTGAGAATCGAAGGTGATGTCTGGTGCACCTTTAGGTAGTTTAATAGTGTGACTACTGTTCATGGCATGTAATACATAAATACAGGGAGATGGCCTGGTGGATAACACCTGTATCCTTATGAGGTTATTGCAGATGATGCAATAGTGTGCAAGGAGGTTATTTCTAATACACATAAAATTAAATAAAAGATTTAATATTATTCACTATGCTGCTGGCGATCAGTCACTGTAATTAGGAAAAGTGCACTTATGGTGTTGGCAGCTGTTGTGCTGATGTTGGTAACAACGCACATGCTGAACGATGGGAACTGAATGCAACAAATAGTGAGTCGGTTGTCAATAGTGAATCAGGATGCTCAGCCATAATTTTCTATGGTCGATAAATAAAGGTAGCTACTATTTTGTACTGTTAGGTTAAAATTTAATGACATTGTCACAGTTTTCGCAAAAATCTACATCTACATCCATAGTCCGCAAGCCACCTGACGGTGTGTGATGGGGGGGTACCTTGAGTACCTCTATCGGTTCTCCCTTCTATTGCAGTCTCGTATTGTTCGTGGAAAGAAGGATTGTCGGTATGCCTCTGTGTGGGCTCTACTCTCTCTGATTTTATCCTCATGGTCTCTTCGCGAGATAAATGTAGGAGGGAGCAATATACTGCTTGACTCCTCAGAGAAAGTGTGTTCTCGAAACTTCAACAAAAGCCCGTACCAAGCTGCTGAGCGTCTCTCCTGCAGAGTCTTCCACTGGAGTTTTTCTATCATCTCCGTAATGCTTTCACGATTACTAAATGACCCTGTAACGAAGCGCGCTGCTCTTCGTTGGATCTTCTCTATCTCTTCTATCAACCCTATCTGGTACGGATCCCACACTGCTGAGCAGTATTCAAGCAGTGGGCGAACAAGCGTACTGTAATGTACTTCCTTTGTTTTCGGATTGCATTTCCTTAGGATTCTTCCAATGAATCTGTTTGGCATCTGCTTTACCAACGATCAGCTTTATATGATCATTCCATTTTAAATCACACCTAATGCGTACTCCCATTTAATTTATGGAATTAACTGCTTCCAGTTGCTGACCTGCTATATTGTAGCTAAATGATAAGGGATCTTTCTTTCTATGTATTCACAGCACAGTACACTTGTCTACATTGATTCAATTGCCATTCCCTGCACCATGCGTCAATTCGCTGCAGATCCTCCTGCATTTCGGTACAATTTTCCATTGTTACAACCTCTCAATATACCACAGCATCACCCGCAAAAAGCCTCAGTGAACTTCCTATGTCATCCACAAGGTCATTTATGTATCTTGTGAATAGCAACGGTCCCATGACACTCCCCTGTGGCACACCTGAAATCACTCTTACTTCGGAAGAATTCTCTCCATTGAGAATGACATGATGTGTTCTGTTATCTAGGAACCCTTCAATCCAATCACACAATTGGTCTGATATTCCATATGCTCTTACTTTGTTCATTAAACGACTATGGGGAACTGTATCGAACGCCTTGCGAAAGTCAAGAAACACGGCATCTACCTGGGAACCCGTGTCTATGGCCCTCTGAGTCTCGTGGACGAATAGCGCGAGCTGGGTTTCACACGATAGTCTTTTTCAAAACCCATGCTGATTCCTACAGAGTAGATTTCTAGTCTCCAGAAAAGTCATTATACTCAAACATAATACGTGTTCCAAAATTCTACAACTGATCGACGTTAGAGATATAGGTCTATAGTTCTGCACATCTGTTCAACGTCCCTTGAAAACGTGAAAACGGGGATGACATGTGCCCTTTTCCAATCCTTTGGAACGCTACGCTCTTCTAGAGACCTATGGTACACCGCTGCAAGAAGGGGGGCAAGTTCGTTCACATACTCAATGTAAAATCGAACTGGTGTCTCATCAGGTCCAGCAGCCTTTCCTCTTTTGAGCGATTTTAATTGTTTCTCTATCTCTCTGTCGTCTATTTCGATGTCTACCATTTTGTCATCTGTGCAACAATCTAGAGAAGGAACTACAGTGCAGTCTTCCTCTATGAAACAGCTTTGGAAAAAGGCATTTAGTATTTCAGCCTTTAGTCTGTCATCCTCTGTTTCAGTACCATTTTGGTCACAGAGTGTCTGGACATTTTGTTTTGATCCACCTACTGCTTTGACATAAGACCAAAATTTCTTAGGATTTTCTGCTAAGTCAGTACATATAACTTTACTTTCGAATTCATTGAATGCCTCTCGCATAGCCCTCCTCACACTACATTTCGCTTCGCGTAATTTTTGTTTGTCTGCAAGGCTTTGGCTATGTTTATGTTTGCTGTGAAGTTCCCTTTGCTTCCGCAGCAGTTTTCTAACCCGGTTGTTGTACCATGGTGGCTCTTTTCCATCTCTTACGATCTTGCTTGGCACATACTCATCTAACACATATTGTATGATGGTTTTGAACTTTGTCCATTGATCCTCAACACTATCTGTACTTGAGACAAAACTTTTGTGTTGAGCCATCGAGTACTCTGAAATCTGCTTTTTGTCACTTTTGCTAAACAGAAAAATCTTTCTACTCTTCTATTTACAGCTGAAATCATCGATGCAGTAACCGCTTTATGATCGCTGATTCCCTGTTCTGCGTTAACTGTTTCAAATAGTTCAGGTCTGTTTGTCACCAGAAGGTCTAATGTGTTTAACTGCTCAAGGTAGTTTTCAGATAAAGCACTTTTAAAAAATTTCACTGGATTCTTTGTCCCTGCCACCCGTTATGAACGTTTGATCCAGCAAATTAAAATCTCCACCCAGAGCTATAACATGGTGGGGAAATCTACTCGAAATGTTTTCCAAATTATACTTCAGGTGCTCAGCCACAACAGCTGCTGAGCCAGGGGGCCTATAGAGACATCCAATTACCATGTCTGAGCCTGCTTTAACCGTGACCTTCACCCAAATTATTTCACATTTCGGATCTCCGTCAATTTCCTTTGATATTATTGCTCTTCTTATCGCTATAAACACGCCTCCCCCTTCATTGTCCAGCCTGTCTCTGCGGTATACATTCCAATCTGAGTTTAGAATTTCATTACTGTTTACATCTGGTTTCAGCCAACTTTCTGTCCCTAGTACTATGTGGGCATTGTGACCATTTATTAATGAGAGCAGTTCTGGAACCTTTCTATAGATGCTCCTGATGTTTACTATTAGCAGATTAATATTGTTATTCCCTGTTGCATTTTGCCTACTCCTACCTTGCCGCGTCTCAGGAGGCGTCTTTTTGGGCCTAGGGAGGGAATTCTGTAACCTAAAAACCCACATGTGCACTCCACACGTACTCCGCTACCCTTGTAGCCATTTCCTGCGTGTAGTGCACACCTGACCTATTCAGGGGGGGACCCTACATTTCTCCACCCGATAGCGGAAGTCGAGAAATTTGCACCCCAGATCTCCGCAGAATCGTCTGAGCCTCTGATTTAAGCCTTCCTCTCAGCTCCAAACCAGAGGACCGCGATCGATTCTAGGAACGATACTAGAAATAGTTAGCTCAGATTTCACCCCGTGAGCGGGGCTCTCTGCCTTCATCAACTCCGCCAGCTGCCTGTATGAACTGAGGATGACCTCTGAACTCAGACGGCAGGAGTCATTGGTGCCGACATGAGCAACAATTTTCAGTCGGGTGCACCCAGTGCTCTCTATCGCCGCCGGCAGGGCCTCCTCTACATCTCGGATGAGACCCCCTGGCAAGCAGACAGAGTGAACGCTGGCCTTCTTCCCCGACCTTTCCGCTATTTCCCTAAGGGGCTCCATCACCCGCCTAACGTTGGAGCTCCCAATCACTAATAAACCCCTCCCCCTTTGTGCCTGCTCGGACCTTGCAGAAGGAGCAGCCACATGTCCACTCACAGGCAGAGCGGGCGATGCCACTCGGCCAGCCTCCACATTTACCCTCCGCCTCGTGTGCCGCGAACGCTGCTGAACCCGCCACTCCCCTTGGGGAGAGGGTGGCCCAACCGTGCCCGGTACCCGCAAAGATGTCTCGACAGCAGGGACAGTGGGTGAAGCATGTAACATCTGGGGTGTACCATGCAACACATCAGACTCCCCACTGCCGCTACACTCCGAGGCAGCAGCCTGAAGACGGCTGACCGCGGCTGTCAACACGTTCAGCTGTTCGCGAACAGTGGCCAGCTCCTCCTGCATCCGTACACAGCAGTCACACATCCTATCCATCCTAATAAATTAATTTACTGTAGAGAGTTAATCAACTTTTAACTAGACTGCTAATTCACTAAAGGCAGCTGATAGTTGACTAAACTGTGGTTACTAGACACTTCTTGTAGAAAACAATGAAAATAGCACTACCTGTCTCTGGACTCTATTCAAAACAAATACTAGCACTACTGGCCCTGTGGCTGACTAAAGGGACTCTGACTGTATTTAAAACACGAAATCTATGGAACACTATTACTAGCACTTGACAATTAAAGCTTCCTAAAAGCAAAAACACACAGAAGAAGAAGTGACAAGTAAGAAAAGTACAGTTAATACTTAAATTAACGTAGCTCGCTGCACAGCATACGTGACACAAATGGCAGTTACGACGACACTTGTATGCTACAGCAATGATGAATATTTATCTTGGGCTACATTACATAGCAATCTGTTACAATTGTATTGTCATGTTCAGATATGTTGGCTTTGCCAGCCCACAAGCAGATTGTCACATTCCTACATAACCTAGGTCTCACGCTAACTGTAGGCCAGTCTGTCTGTCTTCCATTCACATTTATTGGCTTCTCCAGCTCATGACCACACTGTTACATTCCCAAACTGACCTAGGCTTTGGGCTTCACTACAGATCAGTGTACAAGCACATCTAGTTGTTTCCATTCACCAAATAATACAAAAATCTGTAACTAGCTACAAAATTCATTATAACCAGATCAGCAAAAGTTATTGTGGTGCTCTCCATGTCAAAAACAATCAATTCGGATCTTATGCCAAAAGATTCAGCAATTTTTTATTGCCTATTATGTACTATCGCTCTTTTGACTATGACCATTGTCAATTAATTACCAACATCCACAAGTAATGTAAGAGGCACAAACACCATAAGTGCCCTTTAGCCACAAGGGGGAACTATCAAAAACTTCGTCTGGAAGTGTAATTGCAATTACGATAGATGTTGCTTACAAAATGCTCATTCAGCCAATTCTTGACTACTGTTCCTGAATCAGAGACCCTTAATGAGCTGGATTAATGGGAGAGATAGAAAAGATTCCAGAAAGATCTTCACAGTTCATTGCGGGTTTGTTTAATCAACTCCTATGTCACAGAAATGGTCAGCCTACGCAAGTGGGAGACATTACAAGAAAGACCCTGTGCATCACATCATGCCTTACTCACAAAATTCTGGAAGCTCTCATTCCAAAAATAGTCAAGTTCCTCTAACATAAGTCTTGCTTAGTGATCACAAATATGAAAATAGAGGAATTTGGTGTGATACGGAGGTGTACTGCGAATCTTTCTTCCCATGCACCACCCATTCAGTGGAATAGGAAGGGAGAAAGATTATACTGCAACACTTTGTACCCACTGCCCTATACCATAAAACAGCTTGTGGAGTACAGATGTAGACATAGACATAGAACAGTCCTTTGCTGCAGCAGACCCAAAGGATGGAAGTGCTCTTTCCTTATGTGGTATTACACTCTGCCTTGTTTAATACTTGTTGTGGAGGTTATAACTGCAAGAAAGAACCCATCCTCATTGTAATAAATGATAGGGATGATAGACATTACCCAGATCTCAAACTTCACTGCTGTTTGTGAAAATCATCACTCCATGGTGGAAGCTTGTAGTAGTAGTAGTAGTAGTAGTAGATTTGAGCTTTCAGTTTTAACCTGTGATGCGATCAACAAGGCGACTGTTGGTAATATGTAAACACTATGGTGACTGTCACAAGATACAATCACACATTGAAGCATTGGGACCCCTGCAAGAATGTGGGGGTTTGGACAGGGACATTCTTGTAATTAACATCTTCAGACATATTGAAAGACCGAGGAAGGTGGTGTAGTGGTTAGTACACTGGAGTCACATTTGGGAGGATGACAGTTCAAACCTGCGTCTGGCCATCCTGGTTTAGGTTTTCCGTGGTTTCCCTAAATCGCTTCAGGCAAATGCCGGGCTAATTCCTTTGAAAGGGCATGGCCAACTTCCTCCCCCATTCTTCCTTCATCTGATGGGGCCTATGACCTCACTGTTTCGTTCTCTTCCCCAAACCAGCCAACATATTGTTAACTTTGGAAAATACAGGTTTTAGCTGGTACATAAATCCAACTATCGAATGCACAGTGGATGAAAAAAAAAGTTATTGTCGTGACATATTCATTAGCCTTACCTTCTCACAAGCAAACTATCTATTGAATCCAACTGAGATGTTATGCTACACTACACATCGGTTGATTACAAAAACCTCCAATAAAAAATTGTACTGTCAATGGTCAAAGGACTACAGCAGTAGTGTAGACTTCACCATATGCCATGATAATATATGTATATTACATTCAGAGTTGAGTAAGGCTTGTGAATGGGCAGATGACTAACCTTTATCTATATAATCTGTTGTATTGTGAAATTGCAGTCCATCTGGGGCAAAATGCTGTTACAGTAATGGACATGTGGAAGATATGGAACAAAGAGAAGTTGCAAACCCAGCAGTGGACTATGGAACATGGCGCCCACATACCATTGGCAGGTCTAGGACATCATCCTGACTGTTGCCACAACTCCATAGCTCTGCTACAGGTATCATACCACTGAATGAACTTGTATTCTGTTAGTGTCTGCTGCACAAAAGATATCATCTAGAGATTTCTTTGGACAGGGTGCACCTGATAACAAATCAAAGATAACTTCAATTAAATGGACTCATGAGGGCAGCAGAAGGTGTGTTGATTATAGCAATTATCTTTTCTGGTGGGGCTGTCTAATTTTGTTAACAGTGATTGCCTAGTATATGCGAACCACTGTAAAAGTGAAAATCATCTCCAACTGTTCATTACATAGTGTAATTTGAAATCTATGCCTGCCATAAGTTTCTAGTGATCATGGGTGGTCATGTCTATTAATGTTGGAGTGCTACCAACAGCAAAGATTTGATGTCCAACATGATGCTAATTCTTCAAAACAGTCACATAGCTTGTTCTAGCAAGATAGTATTTGACATAACACTGTATTCTTCAAAAGAACTTATCCATTTGTTAATTCACCTGACATTATTTCAATAGAATTTTGCCACTAAGCACGGCGGCATTAGGAAGATTCTCATTAAACGCCAGTGGCAGTACTACAAGGGAAGTGCCATGCATCACAGAGAGATTTACTGCTGAAATTCTGAAAGTATACATTCCAAGATGATTGGGGTACCCTATTGCTTACATTGCACATGCATGCAGGTAATCCCCCCCCCCCCCCCCACACACACACACAAAACGAAAAAAAATCCTCACCAAATGACCATGATGGGAAAATGAGAGAAAATAAAACTCATACAGATGCTTGCCAACAGTCATTCTTGTAATGCACCATTCATGAGTAGAATAGGAACAGTAAAATATAGTTTTACAGAAGTTAGCTCTACTGCATGACATAAGACAGCATTTTGAGTACACATGTATGCATGGACTTTGGAGAGGAAGTTACATGTGTCATCCTGTGCTAAGACCATTGCGTAGCAAGAGTGGTGCATTATCAGAAGAGGGTACATGTTTTATGTTTCATGCAGAAACAGTTCTGTTGCGGTACAGATAACAGATGCATCACAGTGTGTGAATGGAATGACATGGCAACTGGAAATGTCCTTCAGAGTTGAAGTACATGAGCAAAACGTCTAACCAGCAAGCAGATTCACGGTGAAATTCTGGTGGTATATGGACCAAATGCAATGAAATGTCCAGCTGTAGTGAAATGCTGCCAACAGTTTGACCAAGCCCAAACAGATATTGGTGATGCTGATTGAGTAGGAAGACCATTGATGTTGACCACAGATAACAATGCCTAAACAATCAAGGAGCTGATCTGCAGCAATCCAAATGCGACTGTCACAGACATTGCTCAACAGATGACCATCTCGATAGGCATTGTTCATTGTACTGTTTTAGATAATCTGCAGTATCGGATTTCTTGCTGATACTGGGTTCCGTGATTACTGTCACCTGGACACAAAAATGCAAGCTTTACACTGTCTTGAAGGTTACTCCAAGGAAGGCAATGATTTCCTAAGCCACATCATTATGGGCAATGAGACACGTGTCCATCATTTTGTGCTTGCAACAAAGAGTGTAGCTGTGGATTGGAGCACCTCTTTGCTTCCACAGAAGAAATGCAAAGTTGTGCGACCTACTTGGAAGGTCATGGCCTCCATTTTCTTCAGCAATGAAGGAGTTATGTACACAGAGTTTATGCCGAAGAAAATAACCATTACTGCCAATTTGTGCAACGCAACATTGGCATTGCAGCGCAGCACCTGAAAGAACAACAGACTTGGAAAATTGAGCAAAGGCAATGTTCTCCTGCAGAACAATGCAACACCCTCTGTAATGTGTGCAGCATTGCCATAGAGTCCAATTCTTGTGCCATGTTGTCCTTTTCAGAAAGGTGAAAAAACATCTGGATAGGAAAAAGATTTTCCAACAGTGGCGATGTTCACACAGTGGTTCTGGAATGACTGCACAAGAAAGGAGCTGATTTCTAGCATTGAGGAATTGAATGATTTGTAGGACATTCTGAATGTTGTATAGAGAGACTGTTGGCTATGTTGAAAAATAATGTCACATATCTGTGTCACTTGGAGCTGTAGTGCAGAGTTCAATAAAATTTACTTTGCCCACTATAACAATGCATAACTTATTTTTTGAAACCCCTCTCAACAGATCTTATGCACAAAATGTCTGTTCAACTGCTTCTTACCTGTAAACAAATTTTCTATCTTGTGTACTTTATTTGAAATATTAGTTTATGACACACATGGTGCTGCAGAACAGCTGATTAGTTCAAATTTGGTTTGTCTCCTGATATAACAGTTTTTTTCATAAAGGATCTTTCACTCTGTGAAGTTTTGAAAGTTCATGGCAGTTTTGAACTGTATGCCTGACCAGAACTTGAAGTAAGGACCTTGCCTTTTGCATAGGACCACAGAGCTGTATCTATCTCTGTCAGTCTTGTAGGAGAGTAACTTTGGTGATGCTGATTGAGTAGGAAGACCATTGACATTGACCACAGGTAACAATACCTAAACAATCAAGGAACTGGTTTGAAGCAGTCCAGTACAATGAACAATGCCTATCAAGATGCACTTTGTAGTGCTCTAACTGATGAAGCTATCCAAGCAGACTCATGAATGCTCTCTCAGCTTCACTTGTGCCAGTATTTGCCACATACTCTCCAAACTTCACAGAAACTCTGCTGCTGTTTCAAAATGGTGCACACCTCTCTGTAGGATGAAAGATTCATTCTGGAAACTAGTTCCTATCCTGTGCCAAAGCCATCTCTCCATAATATGCTTTCTTGTTAGAGCACTAGAATTCTGTGAAGTTTGGAAGACAGGAGAAGATGTACTAGCAGAAGCGAAACAGTGAGGGTGGATCACAAGTCGTGGCTGGACAGCTTAGCTGGTAAGAGCATAGTCCACGAAATGTGAGGTTCCGGGTTCAAGTGTCAGTCCGGTGCACACTTTTTATCTGCCAGAAAGTAAGGCTGCATTTTAACAATTCATGTTTTTTGTGACAAGTTAAAAGTGAGTGCCAGAACATGCCTGTTGTGAGCAGTGCACTACCGATAATGCTATTTGACCATGCCTAGTGGAAGACTCGGAGTGTCAGCTTGCCTTTCATTCATTTCTACACCTTTCATACTCCACGGTTACTCTTCCACAAGACTGACAGAGATAGGTACAGCTCTGTGGTCGTATTGGAAGTGATAAGCCTGTACATCTGATTCACTCGCTTGTGATCATATAATCCGCATCATGTACAGGCTGAAGAAAAATTCGGACTTCGCAGCACGATTCCTCACGTACTAGCAGTACAAAAATGTCTGTCATAAAATTTTGTCCTGTGCATATTTCAGGCAGTAAATGAACGTTAAAAGATCAGCAATCAGGCAACAGTGTAATTACATATATGGCAACTTCCTTTGCCAGGATACAGCAGTATTGCCATGCAGTTGGTGCAGTGGATAGCATTTTGGGTTAGTATGCAGGAGGTCAAGGATTCAATTCTGGGTCATGGATTAGTTGTTTTTACTTGCTAAAATAATCTGCATTGTACAGTATCTGGCATCTTAATCGTCATACATCAATTACAGTAGATCTTTTACAAAATATTTGCAGTTGCATACTACGAACACAGAAATGGAAATACAATCATTTTCGTTGGTCAGATTTTAAAGAAAACTTTTGTACCTCATGGATGTGGATTCTTTCGCACCACTGCATCTACTAGATTCCAACTTATTTTGTGTGTACACTCCCCCAATAGTCCCATCGATTAATGATTAATACTAACTGTTATTATTGCCACGTTCAGGCCCATTACATTTAGTTAGGGTCTTATGTCACCAGTAGGGCTAGCAGCATGCTTTCCAAATAATTTTGTGGGATTATTGGGGTAGGGCACACAGATAACAGCTTTGGAATCTAGTAAATGCAGTGGCATGAAACAGTTCTCGTGCACAATGCACAAAAGGCTTCTTTAAAAGCTGACCAGTGAAAACGATTGTACTTCCATTCCTGTGACGTACTACATAACTGCAAATGTTTTGTTGAAGACCCACTGTAATCACTGTATGACGATTAAGACATCAGATACCATACCACGCAGACTACTTTTGGCAAATAAAAACAAATAAGCCTCAACCCACAACTGAACCCTCGACCTCCCGCATGCTAACCCAAAACACTATACTCTGCACCAAGCGCACAGCACTGCTCTGTTTGGTGACAGAGATGGTTACCGTACATTTGGTTACAGTGGTGCCAGATTGCTAATCTTTGACATCCATTTACTGCCTGAAATATGTGTCAGACGACATTTTGTGACAGACATTGTTGTATTGCTAGTACGTGTGGGATCGCTCTGTGAAACTCCAGTGCACGAATTTTTCTTCACCCTGTATAACAACATATGGTGCTTTTCTATTGGAAACCTTGATCTGTATGTTTAAGATAATTTCGCCGTGTTCACTAAATTCCATTTGTCTTCCATCTCTCTTATTCATGTTCCCTAATACAAGTTTACTGACCCATTTTGGATTTTGGTGGTTGTCTGCCCAGGCATTAAAGCATCATGCTGTAATGTTTCCTTTATCATTCTAAACAGTTCCTATTTTAGATCACTCCTATCTGTGTATTTTTAACTGTTGTTGTTGTTTGTTGGAAAGTAAGCTTGTGTTATGCATAGAGCAACCAGAGACACCGTCAATTTTATTATCAATAATCATTGACATGGCAGGTATAAATTTTTGTTTGTACTTCTATTTCATCTTAGAGAAATAGGTAATCCCTTGATTAGATTCTGATTTTTCTTTTACAGCAAAAATAATACTGATTTCATCAAATGTAAAGTCTTGAATGCCTTCCCACCTGGTTCCTGATGCACTAAGATATTCTATCTGATCTTGGAGCAGGATTTCTTTGGAGGACTATTTTAAAAATATGTATCTTTCTCTGTTGTTGTATGTCTGTTAGGACTGATTAAAAGTTTGTGCAAAATGTTTACCTCTTATGTATTCAGTTAAAAGGTCATTGACTTGTATGTAATGGAATGAGTAAATGTAATGACTTATCATATCGTCCAGCTGCAATACCAGTTCAGTGTTGTTGGCTGGGACGTGTAGGTGTGCAGGTGTATGATTATCCTGTTTGCTCTGAAGGAAGATTTATCCAAAAGCTCAGCAAAGGCCTTACTCTTTTGTATGTGCCTCTTGATAGCTCAATGATTTGGAGAGTTCTTACTCCTTCCATTATGTATATTCCAGCTGAATGTACTAAAGAAAGATGTCATTTAAAATATTCTGTCAGGTTATCTGATAATTCTTGTTCTTTTTTTATAACATGACTTGCATCAAATACCAGTCCCTGAGTAGTTATGAATAATCTTTCTTTTTATGTTCCCTGCCAACAGGAGAGCTGTTGCTCAACGCTGCCCGTCTCCTCCTATGATTAATCTTGTGTCACTGGGAGGGCAACATCAAGGAGTATATGGTCTTCCAAACTGTGGATACCCGGCACATAAATGGTGTGATTACATACGGAAAATATTGAACGTAGGGGCATACTGGAGGTAAATTCAGTTTTTGCAGTATTTATAAGAATTCATAAAGGTAAAGCTGGTGTTACCTTTGTTAAGTGATTTGATGCAGTTGAAATTTTCCCTTGTGGAGACAGATTGCAAAATAAGGGAAGTTTCAAATAAAAAGACGAAGACTCTGGAATCTCTTAAGTTCTACTCTTTGAGGGTTTAATACATAAAGGATTTGTGGAGCTATTTCACAGAGGTTTGGGCTTGGGTACTACTGCCATAAGAAGAACTGCCAACTTGGGGAACATAGAAACCAGTGTGATAACAATTTTACATATTTTCATTCACTGAAGTCCTACAGGGTAACATTAAGGGGCAGCAGCTCACTTAGACAAAACATTTCCATTGTACAAGAAAAGTAGTTACGATTATGTACGGTTTACACACACAAGTATCCTGCAGGGGTCTACATTCGTACTTTATGAACTGCTGTGAAGTGCATGGCAGAGGGCAATTCCCATTGTACCAATTATGAGGGCTTCTTCCCATTCCATTCACACATGGTATGCAGGAAGAATGGCTGGTTAAATGCCTCTGTGTATGCTGTAAGTAATCTAAACTTACCATCATGACCCCTATGGGAACGTTATGTAGGGGGTTGCATTGTATTCCTAGAGTGTCATTTACAGCTCTTTCTGAAACTTTGTAAGCAGGCTTACTCTGGATAGTTTTCATCTATCTTCAAGTGTCTGCCAGTTCAGTTTATTCAGCATCTGTGAGATTCTCTCCCAGGGGTCAAACAAACATGTAACCATTTATCCTGCCCATTTCTGTGTCTGTTCGATACACCATGCCAGTTCTATTTGGTACATGGACCACACACATGTTCTAGCATAGGTGACTTGAGTGATTTGTAAGCAATTTCCTTTTCAAACTGATTGCATTTCCCTCATATTCTACCAATGAACTGAAGTCTGCCACATGACTTAATCTTCTACTGAGCCTATGTAATAGTTCCATTTCATATCCCTACAAATCCTTACACCC
This sequence comes from Schistocerca piceifrons, assembly GCF_021461385.2. NCBI lineage: Eukaryota > Metazoa > Arthropoda > Insecta > Orthoptera > Acrididae > Schistocerca > Schistocerca piceifrons. The sequence continues at coordinate 844,055,912 of NC_060140.1, read as the reverse complement.
AGGTATTTATATGAGTTGACCTATTCCAGCTGCGACTCATTGATACTTTGGTCATAGGACACTACAGTTCTTCGTTTTGTGAAACTCACAATTTTACATTTTTGAATATTTAAAGCAAACTGCCAATCTTACACCACTGGGAAATCTTATCAAGATATGACTTCATATTTGTGCAGTGTAATTGGCTATATAAAAAAATCTACTTACCAAGCAATGGCAGGAGAACACACACATAAAGGTACAAAAATTTGAAAATTTCTGGATTTCCAGAAAGCATTTGACATGGTGCTCCACTGCAAGCTGTTAACAAAGGTTTCAACATATGGAATAAGTTCACAGATATGTGAGTGGCTCAAAGACTTCTTAAATAATAGGACCCAGCATGTTGTTTTTGACGGCGAGTGTTCCTCAGAGACATGGGTATCGTCAGGAGTGTCCCAAGGAAGTGTGACAGGACCGCTGTTGTTGTCTATATACATAAATGATTACAGTAATTGGAGTTGAGTGACTGTAGGGAGATACAAGGGTGACTTAGACAAAATTTCCAATTGCTGTGATGAGTGGCAGCTATCCCTAAATGTGGAAAAATGTATGGTAATGCAGATGAGTAGGAAGGAAAAACTCATAATGTTCCGATACAATATTACTAGTGTCCTCCTTGACACAGTCAAGTCATTTAAATATTTGGCCATAACATTGCAAGACAAAATGAAACAAGCATGTGAAAACTGTAATAAGGAAGGCAAATGATCATCTTTGGTTTACTGGGAGAATTTTAGGAAAGAGTGGCTCACTTGTAAAGGAGACTGCATATAGGAAATTGGTGTGACCTATTCTTGTGTACTGCTTGAGTGTTTGGGATCCGTACCAGATTGGATTGAAGAAAGGCATCGAAGTAATTCAGAGGCGGGCGACTAGGGTTGTTACCAGTATGTTTGTGCAACAAATAAGTGGTACAGAGATTCTTCAGAAACTCAAGTGGGAATCCCTGGAGGGAAGGAGGAGTTCTTTTCGAGAAACACTCTTGAGAAAATGTAGAGAACCAGCATTTGGATTTGTCTGCTGAATGATTCTACTTCCACCAACATAACATTGTGTGTAAGGACCATGAAGATAAGATACAAGAAATTAGGACTCATATGGAGGTGTATAGACAGTCGTTTTTCTCTCGCTCTATTTGCGAGTGGAACAGGAGGGGAAATGACAAGCAGTGGTACAGGTTACCCTTCGGTCCGCACTGTATGGGGCTTGTGGAGTATCTCTGTAGATGTAGGTGTAGATGTAGATCCCAATATTCTTCCATGGACACACTCAAATTTACTTCTACCTCTGTCAATGACTTTCTGTCCAAGGTAACATACTGCATCCTCCCTACCATAAAATTCTCAATCCAGTAACAAATTTCACTTGGTACTCCATAAGATTATGTTTTGAAAATAAGTGTAGATGTGGCACTGAGTCAAGTGCTTTTTTGGAAATCAAGATAAGCATTTAGGAATGTTCACCACAGACTTTCATTCATTCACTTTTGAACAATACACACAGCTGTAATTTGATAATCTGTCCAAGGTAATAATGTCAAAAATAATCAATTATTATACTGATGAGGTGAAATGAAATTAAATGTTGTGTGGCCAGGGCCTCCCATCACATAGACTGTTTGCCTGTTGCAAGTCTTTTGAGTTGATGCCACTTCGGCGACTTGCGTGTCGATGAGGTGGTGGTGGTGGTGGTGGTGGTGGTGGTGATTAGGACAACTTAACACCCAGTTCCTAAGTGGAGGAAATCTCCGACCCAGCCGGGAATCGAACCCGGAACATCAGGAAAGAAGACTGAGATCTAGAAAGTAAGACATCGTCAAATAGATTTCTGAATTTGAATTAACTGTCGAAGATAAATACAGTTCCATAACTGGAGATCAGTTAATGTTGCTGAATATGAACCCAACAAAAGGCTGTTGTCCTGGTAGTTCAGACTGTCCATTTGAGAAAGGAAAACTTGGACAGAATGGATTTAGTAGCAGTTATTGGCCAGATCCGTGGTTTGTGTGTAGGTCCCTGGCTCAGCTGTAGAGTGAGAAGCCATTACACAATGAAACTACAGTTAAATGATTGTAGACATTGAAAAGGAACAGTCACAGAAATTTAAAAATGTATTTGCATTTATAGCTTCGGTATTTTTGAAAAATGGACCAGTGTGCATGCGGAAGCAGAGAAAAGAAAGGTGCTCATAGGAAGTCATAGTTATTCCTGTATATGTATATGGAGACACATTAGGTGCATGAAATAATTAGAAAGCAGTAGCATGAGAACTGTAATAGGTTTGGATGTTCTTCTTCTTCTCCTCTTACTACTACTACTACTATTATTATTATTATTATTATTATTTAGCTAAGCTACAAATTCTTAAAAATAATAACAATGAACTTTTGAACTAAAGTACACTTATGGTGTCCATAGCTCTTGAGCTGCATGCTGAATCTAATGATTTCTTTCAGCAGATGTTACATTGATTACATTTGTTTTTTATACAGAGAGCAGAAAGGAAACTAGATGTTCTTGCAGACTGACCCGTAATGTAGCCCAAGGCCTTGGTTAGGTTGAAAAGTGACAGTTTGATTGTGAGCTGGAGAAGTCATTGGATGTGAATGGGAGAAAACTAGATGTGCTGGTAGACCGACCCATGGGAAAGCCTGAGGTCTAGGTTAAGTTGGAATGTGACTGTTTTGTTGTGAGATGGCAAAACCAACAAATTTCAACACAAAAGTAGATTGGTGTGTAACGTAGCCTGAGATATACATTTGTCATCCTACTTGTAAGTCTTACACTGATTTTCCAAAAATTTTGACAGCGTGGTTAAATTATTACCTAAATAATAGAACAAAATACCAGCTACCTTTATTTACAAATGATTGAAATTGTAAAAGAACATTCTGATTGGCTACCGATAACTGACTCACGATTCCTGATTTTCAGTTCCCGTTGTTCATCATGTGAGTTTTTACCAGTTTCCACCAGCACTGCAACAGTCGCTGACAACATAAGTGTACTTTTACCAGTTTTTGTGTTTTAATGAAATAAGGTAGATGGCGTACTGGCAATTTATAGCATGATTTTTTTGTGTGTTATTTCATTGTGTTTGTTTGAAGGTATTATAAAATGTGGTGTGAATGAGAAGTGCACAAACTGTTACAGGTTAGCGAGTTGTGGGGTATTTTGCGAATAGTGTATCAACTCATTTCAGTGGGGTGAATGTAGTGAAAAGCTAATGTGAAATCTAGCAATTACTCTCCTGTATCTGCAGGACATGTGGTAGGAATAGATCACTAGCAGTTCAGGAATTGAGAATATTATGCTATTCAGGTGTAGTTGGAGGATGCTAGACAATAATTGGACATGCTACAGAGGAGATGGCGGCGAAATGGGAACTGACATTCAGCAATGAGGCCTTAGGAAGAGAATGTACCCTGATAGTTTGCCTTTGAATGTTGATAGCAGATTTAGCCAGCTGTCAGTCATATGGAGAGGAGCTTTCAGTAACTGTAGGGGCAAGTAAGATGAAGGAGACAACTCAAGTTGTTAGGAAACCTAAGTTAAATAGGAACAGTAAAAAGAAGAGGATTCTGCTGGTAGGTAGCAGTCATAGATGTGGTGTAGGCCCACAGTTGCAGGAGACACTAGGTACGGAGTAACAAGTCAGCAATATTTAAAAGCAAGTGGTGGGCTCAGTAAGATGACAGAATACTTGCAGGCTTTGTGTAAGGATTTTACTAAAGAGAATCAGGTACTGACAGTGTGAGAGTTTGAGAATAGTCTTGATAGGGACTGGACTTGTGATGTAGGTGGTGAGTTGGACTGGATTGGTACTCAAACCTGGACTCAGTGGGGAGTATCTGTAGGTTAGTCTGTAGCAGACAAAGTCTACACCTGAATGGGACTGGGAAGGGATCATTGGTGAAGCTTACAAGTGACGGTATAGTAGGTGGATCTGGGGTCGCTGAGGGCCAAATTATGGTGATAACACACAAAAAGAATTATTATTTATTAGAATGTAGCCAGGTTGGAGATATCTTTGCTTGAGGGGGATTCCTTTAATGCTAGATGTTAGTTAAAAAAGTGAGGAATGCAGATCGGAAGAAGCGGTAAGCTTATTTAATAAAAATACTAGGGGGCTTAAAGGTAGAGTAGATGAATTGCTAATAATTATTGACACTGGTATTACTTTTATCTCAGAGCATAATTTACATAGTGAAGAAATGCTAAGGTTTCCTTTGTGTTCTATGTAAGGTACTTGCAGAAGAGAGGTGTGCCCATTTATACCAAGTGTAATGTTTCATTCAAAAGTGTTGACATACCAAAATACTGTAAAGACCAAATATTTGAATGTTGGGCAGGAGAGTCTGGATTTTCAGGAAGAAAATTAGTCTTAGTGGCCACTACAGCTCCCCTGTTCAGACTACAGATTTCCTCTTCAGACTTGATGCTGTGCTAGGCTATGTTCTTAACAAAGACATGAGGTGTTTTTTATGTGGGATTTCAATGTAACATTTGTGATTGATTCCCCAGGGAAAAAAGTGACTGGATTCGCTTATATCATACAGCCTAGCACGGACAATATACATTCCAATTGGAATTCAAGGAAACAGCTGCATGACCATAGACAATATCTTCATAGATTACTCTCTAGTTGATGGGCACAGTGTGAGACAAATTAGTAATGGCCTGTCATATGATGATGCACACCTAGTAACATTGAAAGGAATCAAGGCAGATCCATATCCCAAAGTCATAAACAAAATATTGAGAGATGAGAGTCCTCTTGCACTGCAGACATTTGAAGCCAGTCTTGAAGTAGTAGTCTACATACATACAAATTATGACAAATATAATACATTTCTTCAAACTCGTATCACTTTCTTTGATGTCTCATTCCCATTTTAAAAATGCAGGCAGGTATGTAGTGTTAACATTAGCAATTGATTTTGATAAATAATGGCACTAGACTACTGTGCAGGTCATTTGTGGAAGAGATATCAGGGCAGAATGTGGGTGCTCGACATGTGAAACCTCTTTTGTGTGAGAATTAAACTTTTACTGATCCACCAACATTGTGCGAAATATTTAATAATAATTTTATGTAAGTAGTCAGCAGTTTAAATCAAAATTTTCTTTGCACAGCTAAATATACAAAACTCTTGAAATCTGGTGTTTGAAGGCAAATACAGCACATACACGGGAAACAAGCAGAGATGAAAATTGAATCAATTATTAAATCTTTTAAGACAACATTCTCATGAGTATGATAAAATTTTCAAGTAGGTATATGAAGATCAGTGTGCCCTATGTTAGTTCTGTACTCAGTCATGTCTATGATGTGTCCTGGCGGATTGAAAGTCATTTATAAAACAGGTAGAAGAAATAATGTAGACTATTGGCCAATTTCTTTGTTGGCAGTGTTTTCAAAAGTTTTTGAGAAAGAATAGTATAACGTTGTTGTGGCAGATCTCATAATTTGCTGCTAGACTCAGAGTTTAGCTTCTGGGAGTATACACAGAGATTGCAATTTATTCTTTTGTATGTGAGGCACTGGGAGGGCTGAATGATGTGTTAGTACAGTAGGTATGTTCCCCAATTTAACAAAAGCATTTGATTGTGTGTGTATCAAGCAATACTTTTGCTGAGCTGTTTGGAGGGCCCAGCCCATAACTTTCCAAACGTTCTCAGTTGGGGAGAGACCCTGCGACCTTACTGGTCAAGGTAGGGTTTGACAACTGATAGAAATGTTCAGTATGCATGGGCAAGCATTATCTTGCTGAAAATGTTAAGCCCAGGATGGGTTGCCATGAAGGATAACAAAATGGGATGTAGAATATCATTGACATACTGCTGTGCTGTGAGGCTGCCACAGATGACAACCAAAGAGCTCCTGCTATCAAAAGAAATAGCACCCCAGACCATCACTCCTGGTTGTCGGACCACATGGTGACAACAATCAGGATGGTATCCCATTGCTGTCTGAGGCATCCCCAGACAAGTCTTCATTGCCATCAGAGCTCAGTTTGAAGTGGGACTCATCACTGAAGATAATTCTTTTCGAGTCAATGAGATTCCAGGCCGAAGACGTATTTGGAGACACTCTGGACAACAGTGGGATACCAACGTGACATTCGCCTGCCCCACTGCCTGATATCCAGAAATGGATGGTCTGAGGTAGCGTTTCTTTCTGTAGCAGGACCCCTTTGGTTGTCATCTGCAGCTTCCTTACACCACAGCGGTATGTCGACAACATTCTACAACCCATTTTATTGCCCTTTATGGCAAGCCATCCTGGGCTCACATTTCTGCAAGATAATGACTACTCGTACACAACGAGAGCTTCTACTGCTTGTCTTCTTGCTTGCATACCCTACCTCGGCCAGCAACGTCGTCAGATCTCTTCCCAGTTGAGGATGTATATGGAGCATTATGGCCCTCCAACCAGCTCAGGTTTTGATGATCTAACGTGTCAATTGGACAGAATTTGGCACGATATCCTTCAGAATGACATCTAAGTAAACTTATCGATCAATGCAAAGCAGAAAACTGCTTGCATAAAGGCGAAAGGTGGACCAACATGTTATTGACTTGCTCAGTATGAAGCTCTTTCTGTTGAATAAGTTGTCCAATTTTTCTGAAATTATAATCATTTGTTTGTCATTACGTGTACATCTACCAATTTCCATCCCATTCGCATAATTCCTTTGTTGTGGATGATTTTTTTGTGTCTTTAATATATAGTTTATAATTGATGTAGCTAATACAGTATTCAGTAACATTAGCACACGGTTTTCAGAGATCAGATTAATGTTTAGCTGCAACACAACTTAATGCTTTCAGTTTTTGACGTGGAACAGTCATAAAAGTGAAATTTTTTATTCCAAGGTGGTTAAACAGTCGAAGTCAAACATTTTCAATTCTTAGGACCGAGGTTAGGCAGAAGGCTTTCTTGGTAGTATGACATTGAAGATCTTGTGCAGAAAATGGATGCTGTTATCTTCACTGTTAGAATGATCTCCACGTGAAGGCTTGTTTACTTTGCTTACTTCCTTCCTGTTATTTTCTACAGTGTTACATTCTGAGGCAACTGTCTTTCGCTAAAAGTACACTCATGCCAAATTAGGGTGGCAAGACTGACCTGCAATATCATTTCGTGAACTTTGTGTAGGTCGTTGTTCAGGTAAGTCTCTCAAGATTCTAACTCTGCCCTCCCTGTACATATATTCCATGATGGGATTTGTTATTGACAATACTGACTCATACAAAAGAAACTGCAACATTCATTCAGTGAACATAGTATCAGTTAACATAAAAGTGAATCAAAATTAAGTGCAGTAACTGAAGAGTGGAAATGAAAAATGTTCTAAGTGCCAAACCAAGCATTTGACAGGAGAATGAAAACTGTATATAAACGATTTGCATCCAAAAATTGAGAAGGTATTCTGATACCATAGGATTATGCTGCTCACCACATCACTGCAAAAAATAATGAGACACATTAAAAAAAGTAAATACTTTATCAAGAACATTCCAAGTCCCATACCAGGAAACTGATGCCAATACAATAAGGAAGTTTTTACGAGTTGATTCTTGCAAAGAAGAAAGCAGTGACTAACCACTGTTAATAATTCTATATTCACACAGATAGCACTGTAATCACTTTCTAACCACCATGTTCATCTTCAGATGGCATGTCACATTTCTGTTACAGGATGTCAACAGGTCATCAAAGTCACGAAAAAGTAATGAAAATTAACGGGTGGTCAGACATTTCCTTATAAAACTTTTGTAAATAATCTCATTTTAAAAGGTGTTAGGTACGATCTGAGTAAAATTGATCTGCTAGCCAAACATTTCCCATCCCACATTAGTAGTACTTGCAAGGTGTAACTTAGCATCTGTTGAGTGGAGGAACTGGGAAGCGTACACAAGTTTGATGCAGGAAGAAATGGAGTGCTGGGGGGAAGGGGGGGATGACATGCATTGTGATGTAGAAATTGAGGTCACTGTTTGTTTGACATACACTCCTGGAAATTGAAATAAGAACACCGTGAATCCATTGTCCCAGGAAGGGGAAACTTTATTGACACATTCCTGGGGTCAGATACATCACATGATCACACTGACAGAACCACAGGCACATAGACACAGGCAACAGAGCATGCACAATGTCGGCACTAGTACAGTGTATATCCACCTTTCGCAGCAATGCAGGCTGCTATTCTCCCATGGAGACGATCGTAGAGATGCTGGATGTAGTCCTGTGGAACGGCTTGCCATGCCATTTCCACCTGGCGCCTCAGTTGGACCAGCGTTCGTGCTGGACGTGCAGACCGCGTGAGACGACGCTTCATCCAGTCCCAAACATGCTCAATGGGGGACAGATCCGGAGATCTTGCTGGCCAGGGTAGTTGACTTACACCTTCTAGAGCACGTTGGGTGGCACGGGATACGTGCGGACGTGCATTGTCCTGTTGGAACAGCAAGTTCCCTTGCCGGTCTAGGAATGGTAGAACGATGGGTTCGATGACGGTTTGGATGTACCGTGCACTATTCAGTGTCCCCTCGACGATCACCAGTGGTGTACGGCCAGTGTAGGAGATCGCTCCCCACACCATGATGCCGGGTGTTGGCCCTGTGTGCCTCGGTCGTATGCAGTCCTGATTGTGGCGCTCACCTGCACGGCGCCAAACATGCATACGACCATCATTGGCACCAAGGCAGAAGCGACTCTCATCGCTGAAGACGACACGTCTCCATTCGTCCCTCCATTCACGCCTGTCGCGACACCACTGGAGGCGGGCTGCACGATGTTGGGGAGTGAGCGGAAGACGGCCTAACGGTGTGCGGGACCGTAGCCCAGCTTCATGGAGACGGTTGCGAATGGTCCTCGCCGATACCCCAGGAGCAACAGTGTCCCTAATTTGCTGGGAAGTGGCGGTGCGGTCCCCTACGGCACTGCGTAGGATCCTACGGTCTTGGCGTGCATCCGTGCGTCGCTGCGGTCCGGTCCCAGGTCGACGGGCACGTACACCTTCCGCCGACCACTGGCGACAACATCGATGTACTGTGGAGACCTCACGCCCCACGTGTTGAGCAATTCGACGGTACGTCCACCCGGCCTCCCGCATGCCCACTATACGCCCTCGCTCAAAGTCCGTCAACTGCACATACGGTTCACGTCCACGCTGTCGCGGCATGCTACCAGTGTTAAAGACTGCGATGGAGCTCCGTATGCCACGGCAAACTGGCTGACACTGACGGCGGCGGTGCACAAATGCTGCGCAGCTAGCGCCATTCGACGGCCAACACCGCGGTTCCTGGTGTGTCCGCTGTGCCGTGCGTGTGATCATTGCTTGTACAGCCCTCTCGCAGTGTCCGGAGCAAGTATGGTGGGTCTGACACACCGGTGTCAATGTGTTCTTTTTTCCATTTCCAGGAGTGTATTTAATAACAAAAAACAATGGAAAAAGTGCAACAAAATATGGATAGTGACAGCACAGTCCAGTGACAAAGCAGACAGCAATGCAGCCAACACTGGTTAATAATACACTTTCTTCTTCTTCTTCATCATCTTTTTTATGCCACATCAGATTTCAGTTTGTTATACCATACAATTAGTATAATAATATTAAGTTATTTTTGGTGTTGTTTACATTAGTTGTTGGCTGTTTTTCTCCGCAACAACTAATGTAAACAACAGTAAATGTAATATAAATGTCAACAGCCATCTGAAGGTGAACCTGTCATTTGGAAACTGGTGCCGACACTGTTTGTGTAAATAAACAGTATTATTTACAATGGCTGTTTGCTGCATTCTTCTTCACATTAATTAACTTGTATTTTGTGCACAGTCACAGTCTCAAAAATGTCTGTTTTTGACATAATTTTTATAATACAAGTACACAAATACAGCATTAAGTTTTTTACTGGTACAACTCTATCTGACAAAAACCACTTCTCATATCTTTTAAATTTTGGAACTCCAGAGGAAAATATAGCTTGGCACAAAGACCATGCACCATCTATCGACAAGTGTTTGAAATACTTGCCCAATGGTTTGGCACCTGGATCAAGCCTAGGGACATGCAACAGAGTACCAAGAAACCAATAGTCTTGAAAAACCATTCACAAAACTGGTGCTTGGCTGATCCTTTGACAGTTGAATATAGCTCCTCCATGGGCATAGATGCTGTAGTGTCGGTAGCTGGACCGACACCGTGGAGTTGATTGCTGAAAAAGAAAGCTAGACTAACGCTGTGGCCGATAGTGCACGCACGGCATAAAGCAGACGGGCGTGAAGTCTGGAACATGAGAACTTATAAATGAATAAGAAGAAAAGTATGTAGATGCTTATTACTTATCTTTTTATTATTCCTTGGAATACATCTCTCTTGAATACTCGTAAGCTATAGGCAGTGATACAAATGGCGCCTTGCTAGTTCGTTGCCATTAACTTAGCTGATGGCTATTCTGTCTCTCGGCTAATGAGAGAGAAAGGCTTCGTACAACTGGGCGGTAGCTTGGTTCTCGTACAACTGGGCGGTAGCTTGGTTCTCGTACAACTGGGGTCGAGTCCACTCTCGTATCACGAGACCTGCCTTGGTGGTGGCGCTAGGTCTGCGATCACAGTGGCGACACGCGGGTCCGACATGTACTACATGGACCGCGGCCGATTTAAACTACCACCTAGCAAGTGTGGTGTCTGGCGGTGACACCACAGATGCAGTCACTGATTCTGTTAGGAAGTGTGTTGTATGCTCTGCTACCATGAGTTGGCCCAGAGCTGTTGTAACTGGCCTTCAGTACAATGGATATTGGCTCTGTAATGCGGTTGATCACCAGTTTTGTTCCACACGTTTTCTGTTGAATACATATTGTGGGATCTTGCTGGCCAATGGAATACCCCCACATTGTGTAACAGTTCATAAAGACATGTGATGCGTCAGTAAGTGTTATACTGTGGAAAGATAGCATCAAGATATGTCTCATGAGAATACAGTATGTGTCATGTACAGTTGTGCCACCATAGTTTCCCAAATTCACTACTGGCCATTAAAATTGCTACACCACGAAGATGATGTGCTACAGATGCAAAATTTAACCGACAGGAAGAAGATGCTGTGATATGCTAATGGTTAGCTTTTCAGAGCATTCACACAAGGTTGGCACCGGTGGCGACACCTACAACGTGCTGACATGAGGAAAGTTTCCAACCAATTTCTCATACACAAATAGCTGTTGACTGGCGTTGCCTGGTAAAACGTTGTTGTGATGCCTCATGTAAGGAGGAGAAACGAGTACCATCACGTTTCTGACTTTGATAAAGGTCGGATTGTAGCCTATCACAATTGCGGTTTATCGTATCGCCACATTGCTGCCTGTGATGGTCGAGATCCAATGACTGTTACCAGAATATGGAGTTGGTGGGTTCAGAAGGGTAATACGGAACGTCGTGCTGGATCCCAATGGCCTCGTATCACTAGCTGTCGAGGTGACGGGCATCTTATCTGCATGGCTGTAACGGATTGTGCAGCCACGTCTCGATCCCTGAGTCAACAGATGGGGACGTTTGCAAGACAATAACCACCTGCATGAACAGCTCGACGACGTTTGCAGCAGCATGGACCATCAGCTCGGAGACCATGGCTGCAGTTACCCTTGACACTCCATCACAGACAGGAGCGCCTACGATGGTGTACTCAACGACGAACCTGGGTGCACGAATGGCAAAACATCATTTTTTCGGATGAATCCAGGTTCTGTGTTCAGCATCATGATGGTCACATCCGTGTTTGTCGACATTACAGTGAACGCACATTGGAAGCATGTATTCATCATCGCCATACTGGCGTATCACCCGGCGTGATGGTATGGGGTGCCATTGGTTACACGTCTCGGTCACCTCTTGTTCGCATTGACAGCACTTTGAACAGTGGACGTTACATTTCAAATGTGTTACAACCCGTGGCTCTACCCTTCATTCGTTCCCTGTGAAATCCTGCATTTCAGCAGGATAATGCACGACCGCATGTTGCAGGTCCTGTACAGGACTTTCTGGATACAGAAAATGTTCAACTGCTGCCCTGGCCAGCACATGCTCCAGATCTCTCACCAATTGAAAATGTCTGGTCAATGGTGGCCTTGCAACTGGCTCATCACAATACGCCAGTCACTACTCTTGATGAACTGTGGTATCGTGTTGAAGCTGCATGGGCAGCTGTACCTGTACACCAAGCTCTGTTTGACTCAATGCCCAGGCGTATCAAGGCCGTTATTACGGCCAGAGGTGGTTGGTCTGGGTATTGATTGCTCAGGATCTATGCACGCAAATTGCGTGAAAATGTAATCACATGTCAGTTCTAACATAATATATTTGTCCAGTGAATACCCGTTTATCATCTGCTTTTCTTTTTGGTGTAGCAATTTTAATGGCCAGCTATGACGTGAACTTATACATGATGGATTCCCACACTATGACACTAGGGTTAACACTGGCGTGTGTCTCCAAAACATTGGCAGAATGTGTCCCCTCACATCAGGTCACCAATACTTGCAGATGACAGTCATCCAATGTAGTTCAGCACCAAACCAAATATCATCATGGGAAATGGTGTGACACCACCCTTCAGCCTTTCATGTTTCCCAGATACAGCACCACTTTAAATGACACTATTGTGGCCCCTGGCAAATGGTACAGGATGTCATGGAATTATTATATAAATTCGATTACACGTGCCTGAATGGCTGATGCAGATATGAAGGGGCTGTGAGGTACAAACAATACAGCAATCCTCCTTTGACGGGGTCAGGCTTGGATCAGCTAGAGTCGTGACAATGCCTGTGATATTCACCACAACTCCACTCTGTCCAATATGAGACCTCTGCACGTGCCACACTCCTGGATATTGTTTAATTTGATCGACTGACTGTATGCAGACACACTATGATGTCCTTTCCATTTCCTGTCCAGTTCTTGTAAGATTGACTCACAAGCCCATGTGGTATCCTCCATGATTCTTAGTATTACTTACTATCTGTCTGATGCAGTGCATGCCCATTATATACCCTGTTGGGGTGATGACATGGTAAAACAACAGTGCACTCTGGTGGCTGTTCTAGTTATCATAGATCAATCCATCTCTAATCATTCATATATCTGCTGATGGTATGTATGTGTCTACATTGGATCATTCCATTTGGTGCTCAATGCTTTTGTTAATTAGTTCAGGATGTTTGTAGTGTCTTTTCCCTTCTGGCACTGGTTAAACATATTTCCATCCAGACAATTGGTGGTTACAAAGTATTAACCATTATCATTAATGTTAGGGAATTGAACTATTGCTTGGGCTAATTAAAAATTTGGCATTGATGATGGAATAAAATGCCATGTAGAGCAGGATGTCAATACTGTGCAGATTTGGAGTGTCTTATGCACTATCAGTCTTTTCAGTAATCATTTGCATGCATTCAGAGCAAAAAATGTTGCTGACTTGTAATTTTCTGGTAAACAATAGATTACTGGGTATTTTAGTACTCAAATATATCCTAATTAGGCATTAATGTCTTTCATCATAGAGCACAAATATATTTTAATTATTTTTTCTAGACAGCAGAGTGCCTAATTAGATCCATTGATGTTGTGGACCATTGACATTTTCATTGTAAGAGATGGGCACCAAATATGTCACAATGGAGTGTTGCAAAGACCATCTTTTGAATATCTTTTTCTTCACACAGTACATTGGTATTACAAATGTTAATATTGCAAAACTTGTGTTTTCAGAGAATGTTTTGGCAATTATGCATTAGGTCTGCACTATTTCATAATGTCTTACATTTTTTGTGTTGTTAATAATTATCATTGTCAGAAATATTTACAATGTTGATGAGGTACTGAACAATTAAATGTTTTCACAGTTGGGTGCAGCATGAATTAGTACAGGCAGAATACTGGCATGATCCACTGAACGAAGAAGAGTATCGCCAGAGAAGTATCTTCCTGGCTGACATAAACAATGAACGACAACTGAACGAGACCTACAGAACTAATTTACTGAAGCTAAAGAACCTTATCCTGGTGCGCTTTAACAATGACACAATTGTGGAGCCCCGAGAGACAGAATGGTTTGGCTTCTATCGTCCAGGACAGGCCAAAGAAGTGTACTCGTTGAGGGAGAGCCCACTGTACATTGAGGTAAGCCTGATACATGCACTGTTGCAGGATATTACAAAGAGTAAGAATTTGATTTCACTTGTAACAGGTACACAGTTTCAACTAAATAGTTTCTGAATTTCATAATACTTTAGGTATTACATGCTGTAGTTCTTGTTAAGCCCTTCCCCTGAAGCATATGAGAGCGGTTCATAAAGCTCATGTGTTTAAAGACAGAAGTTATTGCTAAACCAACTTGGTGTTGTTACTGTGTGTCACCATCTGGCATATAACGCTAAAATAAAAATTACAAAATTCATAAGTGAGTTTGGATTTTGCAGCCATTTTAGTAAAATGCATTTCATGATTTTTCTGAGACAAAAGAAGTGCAGTATCATTCAGTGATTTATGTTTTGTTTTTGCATGGGAAAACGTGACAAGATGAAGGGAAAGTTGGAGGCTGTTTATAGTGACACTTTGTCATCTACATCTACATCTACATTTATACTCCACAAGCCACCCAACGGTGTGTGGCGGAGGGCACTTTACGTGCCACTGTCATTACCTCCCTTTCCTGTTCCAGTCGCGTATGGTTCGCGGGAAGAACGACTGTCTGAAAGCCTCCGTGCGCGCTCTAAGTGCACGTTCAGTGACAACAGTTACATAATGGTTCAACAAATTTAAACGGAATCAAACATCAGCTTTTGATGAGAATCACACAGAATGTTGAGCATATGAACTGAGAAATAATTGATGTAGTCCATTACATCATTTTTCCTAATTATTGACCAAGGGTACACAAAGTAGCGAAAGTCATAGATTTGTTGCCAGGAATGGCAGTTAATAATTTATATGGTAGTTGGCCATGAAAAAATTATGAGCACGATGTGTACTGCTGTTGTTGAGTGAACAACAGATATGGCTTTCAATACAAAGAACTTTTTGTGTCAAGTTGTCACTGTTTATGATACCTGAATTCATCATTATACCCCAGAAACCAACCAGCAATCAAGTCAATGGATTGTATATGGTGAATCTGCTCCAAAGACGGTGAAGACATTCCCACCAGCTGGACAGAATATGTTTGGCAAGGATTTCTTGTGATGTAAATCATGACAGTCCTAGAATAACAAGAAATTATTGGTGAGCAATACTACAACCATTTCAACATGGGTCGGTGAAGTATTCAGCGTAGATGACCACACACACACACACACACACACACACACAGAGAGAGAGAGAGAGAGAGAGAGAGAGAGAGAGAGAGCGAGAGAGAGCGCTACACACCTAGAGGTTGTAAACAGTAACTGTTTACAATGTACCACAGAGGTGTTAGGAGAAGTGAAGATGAACAATTTGATGTAAGGCACCTGTGGTCTGTCAGTCTGGGAATCAGCTTCAGACCTAGAAAACTACCTAATTTACAATGCACATATGCCACGCAAGGTTGTTAGTATCATCTCACCCTCTTTTCCGCAGCTCGAGGTCTAGTGGTTAGCATTGCAGCCTCTGGATCAGGGGTCTCAGGTTTCATTCCCGGCCAGGTCAGGGATTTTCTCTACCTGAGAACTGGGTGTTTGTGTTGTCTTCATCATTCAGGAAAATAGTGAGACTGGGCAGTGAAAAGATTGGAAATTTGTAAGGGCGCCGATAACCACACTGTTGAGTGACCCAAAAATCAAAATCAGCTTCTCACCCTGCCAGCTGCCAGCTTTTGTTAACATTAATTCGTTAATATTTCCTGTGAGGGTAATGAAAGTAGAATACTTTTGAACATATTATGGAAAAACTAATTAGGTTTCAAATTCCATCTAAACTTAACCATTACAAGCACGGTAGTCTCGTAGTAAGAAGGCAAGAGAAACAAAAGATGTAACTATTAATTTTATGTGCTTAAAATCCACAAAATTGCGAGATACAAAGTTACACGAACACCAGTTTCACAATTTTAAATGCACAACTAAGCCAGGGGCATAAAAGGGTGAGAAGACCTTGTAAAATTTCTCCCTTGGGTGGCTTTTTTTGTTCAATTTAAGGATGTTTCTCCAACTTATTAGACCACAAGTGTCTTATATTTATTTGTTCATCTCAGTATCCCCTACACCACTGTGATATGTTGTAAAGTTATTATTTACACCATATATAGGTTTATACAACCAACTAGCTTCACTAGAATCTCAGGAAGTCATGGGTCATTTTGAAAGAATGACACTGTTCTGGTCCATTGGTGTACTTGCATTAAAGAAACCTGGTGTTGCATTTCATTTTAATCTGTTGTTGCAAGTGTCACAAATGTCTGGCGATTAGAAGCAGTTATCTGTGTTTCCTTAGCAATGGAAAGGCAGCTGGACCTGATTGGACATCTGTGATATTCTGTACAAATTATGCATAAGAACTTTCTAATGTTATAGCAACAGTTTATTTTGGGTTGCTGGAGCAACAAACAATACTAAGAAATTAGAAAGGCGATTCATTCCCATTTTCAGGAATGGTTGTAGGACAGGTACACACAATTATAGCCCTATATTACTGACATCTGTCTGTTGTAGACTTTCACACCACATTTTTGTTTATGTGTTGTGCTCTTGTTGGAGAATGAAAGTCAGCTCTATAGTTATCAACATCGATTCTATAAAGAGAGATCTTGTGAAACCTGGCTTGCTGTGTTCATCCATGTGATACAGGGTACCTCATAATTGGCACCATGCCTTAGAAACAGTGGCCCTTAATACACACATTCCATCTGGATAACAACTTGATTTACTGTCTACCAATATCAATCTGTGCTGCTGATCATCTTCAGGCCTCGGTTGGAACAAAAAGAAAGTTACAATGATTTTACAGAAGTGCAATATTATGAACACTTGTCTCGTAGTGGAAATAACACCAAAATATTATGAACACTACACGCACAAATGGCACCACAAAGTGGAGTTTTGTCAACAGCTGTTTGAAACTAATGTAAAAAAAATGTGACAGTGAAAAATTTTTTTATAGTTACATGACATAAGTCATATAGGAGTATGTTAAAACAGTATAAAACTATATCTTCATGTATAATTAAATAAAAAAGAAAAATTAATAAAAAAATCAGACTTACAGGAGACACTAATTTAGTACATTTCAGCATAAGTGATGCATCATACTTTAATACATTTAAAAAAAAAGTTATAAACTTACTGACAGCACCCTGTGCATCATACATTTTTGTTGTTTACATATTTTAAAAAACCAGGGGAAAATATCTTAGACCAAGAATGTGCCTTCATTTTAATATACAGGGTGAGTCACTAACTATTGCCACAAAAAAAAACTCCAAACGTATGATAGGAGCTGAAAAGTTTGTGGGACAGAAGTTGCATGGGACAATGGGGGCCATAATATGACATTGGTTTTTTGTTGCTAGGTGGGGTCACTGCAGAGATATGAAGGTCAGCTTTGTTTTTTTAAATGGGATGCTACAGTTTGGTACTTATTTTCTGATAGTGGCTATTGAGACGAACCCAATTGTGTGTAACAGTAAGGTCTTTGAAGGTCAACGAAGGTCAAAAAGGTGGCATAACATCCATTTACAGAAGGTGTTTGAAGTGATGACCATTGGTATCAATGCAGTGCTACAGTTTTCCTATCATGGATTGAGTGGTATTCCTTATCACATTGAGAGATATTCCTTAGCACATTATGCTCTGACAATTCTCACTCGCATATCTTCAGATGTAGTAGGAACATCTTTATAAACAATCTCTTTTACGAAATCCCACAAGAAAAAGTCCAGAGGCATCAAGTCTGGTGAATGAGCCGGCCACAACACATCTCCTCTGCATTCAATCCAACGATTTGGGAATTGTCTCTGCAACACATTTGTAGCCATCAGCAAAAAATGTGCTGGACATCCATCGTGTTGATACCACATTCTGTTCCTTGATCCTAAATGTATTTCTTCCAATAACAAACCTAATGTTTCTTGCAGGAATGTGGTGTACTTCCTACCAATAAGATTTCCTTTGATGAAATAGGGGTCTATAATTCTGTCCTCCAGAATCCCACACAATACGTTCAGCGACCATGGTTTTTGGTCTGCAACTTGCCGCAGCCAGCATGGATTTTCAGTTGCCCAATAGTGCATGTTATGCAAATTAACATTTCTATAGTTTGTGAATGTAGTCTCATCAGTCTGTGAATGTAGTCTGTCTAAATAAAATCAAATTAATAAATCTGTCATCCCTCTGAATCTGAAGTTGAGCCCATCAGCAGAATTCAATGTGACGCATACACTCTGTACCAGTTAATTTTTGATGGAGACTGATATGGTAAGGATGATACTTATGGCAATGCAGAAAACAAACAACACTACTCTGGCTCATGGCAGATTCCTTTGCGATTTGACGCGAACTAACACAAGGATCTCAAACCACAGCGGCAAGAGTGCCAATTTCTGTTTCCTCGTTAGTAACTTTCTTTTGCTGAATATGTTTCCGATGCGATAAAGATCCAGTTGTTCCCAATTTATCATACTCATATTTAAATGTACGAAGTGAAAGGTGAGTGTATTGAGGATATCTTTCAGCGTATAAGTCTCTAGCTCTCACTGAATTTCGTTGGCATTCTCCTTAAATGAGAAACATATCGACTTGATCTTCGAAGGAATAGACGGAATGCATCATTCACATTCGCTTGATTTGACGATACTGATCTTACCATTCCTATTTGTGTTATATTGCAAAACTGTTGAATGGTGTTTACATGTCAATGGCACGTTAGATGGATACGCTGTATTGGCGAATATTTACTATTTGCACGATATACAAGAGAGAATTGTCAGAGCATGTGCTGTAATAAGTGTCGAAGTGATAAGCAATACCACTTAATCCATGATAAGAAGATTGCAGCACTGCGTTGATACCAATGGTCAACCACTTCAGACACCTTCTGTAAATGGATGTTCATGCCACCTTTTTGAACTTCAAAGACCTTACTGTTACACATCATTGGATTTGTCACGATGGCCGCTATCAGAAAATAAGTACCAAACTGTGGCATCCCATTTAAAAAAAAACAGAGTTGACTTTCATATCTCTGACATGACCCTACCTAGCAACAAAAAAACCAGCGTCATATTATGGCCCCCATTGTCCCATGCAACTTTTGTCTCACAAACCTTTCAGCTACTATCTATCATACCTTTGGAGTTATTCGTGGTGGCAATAGTTAGTGCCTCAAACTTTATAAGAATAGGAATACACTCAGAACTCTTACTGTGAGGTAAAAAGGGAAGAGGGAGGGGGGAGGAACAATAACTGCATTAATGCAGTACCTTTCAGCATGGATGACGCATTAGACAGCACACTGTGTATCATACATCTTTGTTTTTGTTTACTTATTTTAAAAGGCAGTGTAAAATTATGGAAGATATCTTAAACTTTTTGAATTTGCCTTCACTTAATTGAATAAGAATAGAAATGCACAGGACCCTTACTGTAAGTTATAAAAGGGGAAAAAAATGTGTTTATACATGTAACAGACTACAGTCTGTGCTGACCACCTTCTGTAAAGGTCAGCTAACATGATGAATACATTCCTGTTTGTGGAACAAGGCAGAACATCAGGCATTATGCATGTACTGGAGGATATCATCATAAATATTCAACTAAGTGTTTTGAGAAAATTCATTCTAGAGTTCCAGCATGCTGGATTAATTGCAGGACAGCAAATTGTGTTAACTAGTTTGATATAGAATCAGCCAAAGTTGCAATACTAACTTTTTACATAATTGGTGACTAGTTTTGGGTGACCTGAATCCATTGTCCACACATACAAAACAGTATTTTCCGAAATAGTGTGTAAACCATGTTAAGATTATACACCTACTTGTAACAGAGTCACGTTTAACTATGAACAGTGGTATATGTTTGTTCTGGCAGTGCTCATTGTTAAACTTGACTTTCTTATACGTTTATGTATAATCTTAACATGGTTGATATGCTATTTTGGAAAATACTGTTTTGTTTGTTTGGACGGTTTGAAAATCGGTTCGTGTAATCCGAAACTAGTTATCAATTAAATAATAAGTTAATGTTGCTAACTGTAACTGTGTCTATATCAAGCTGAAAAATTCGATCTGTTCGTTAATATTCTTGTCAGGTTCTTTTGAAATCTATACTGCCAAGAGAAAAGAACATTTACCAGAATGTTAATGGACAGAATGAATATTCCCATTGCACTTACTGTAATGTTTATGATGACATTGTCCAGTAGTTGTACAATGCCTGATGTTCTTCCTTGTTCCGTGAACATGAACGTATTTATTATGTTATGTGGCTGCAATGGAAGGTGGTCGGCATAGATTGCAGCCTATGACATGCATAAACACACTACTGCACGCCCCTCCCTCGGCCTGCTTTGGTAGGTGGTGCACTCTAGCGGCCACTCACTCCTCAGACTGATATTACTCAGGATTCATACGTATCTTAAAAGTGCTTAAAGATACTTAATTTTTATACTGTGCTATAAAAGTCCTTATATATGGCTTATTTTGTCCTTTTTTTAAATTACTGTCCTTCCAAGTTCTTGTTTTTGCCTTGGCAGTTATATTCAATTAAATGAAACAATAAGTTTACTGTTACCAGTCACCGTTTTATTTTTTATTTTTTCACGACGCGTTTCGAAGGTTTAAACCTCCATCATCGGGTGGATTTACATTAGTTAGTATTACATATGTGTGTGTGTTGTGTTACGACATTTGGAGGAACTTGTGGCACTGCCTAGTGGAGAAACAAGACATTATTTCAGAATATGGTTTTGGATAACTTTTGACAAAAAATTAAACTGATATTTAATGGTAAACTTTAATAAGTAAACTAGAGTACCTCCAGTGGTCACAGGTTCCTTTTTCTGTCGTAACACTTGACATGTATACTACCAC
Source organism: Schistocerca piceifrons (assembly GCF_021461385.2). Taxonomy (NCBI): domain Eukaryota; kingdom Metazoa; phylum Arthropoda; class Insecta; order Orthoptera; family Acrididae; genus Schistocerca; species Schistocerca piceifrons. Next base: position 844,034,800 of record NC_060140.1, on the reverse strand, counting down.
ATTTGTAAACAAATATGGCGTCTGGAATCAGCTGGGTGCAAGGTTCGTACAGCAGAAGAGAAGACATAATCGCAAAGTGCAAAGAATATACATTGTAACAACATTATTACAGAATAATCGTTTAAACCATTTGGAGGTGTTTGTTTCGTTTATGCAATCAGGTGAAAAGTTAAAATGGTTTAAACTTCATACTTGCTAATAACAATTAGGTAAAATGTTATAGGCTTCAATTACAATGATCATATTGGCTACAGCAGTAAAATCATACATAGATGACACTCTTTGAAGAGAGAGAGAGAGAGAGAAAGGAGTGATTATATGAGAGCAAACATTTACATGGCAAGGAGTCTTAAGATTACGTGTTGCATATATTAGCTGCCTAAAGGTTGGGGTAATACACTGGTTAATGTTATAAAATATGCAGATAGATATACATTTGTGTCAGTAGATGATGTACATACAGTTTTAAGCTGACAGGGGGTACAAGCTGTTGGTGTGATGAATTATCTGTGAATGAGGTCAATCTCTTGTACTCTTGGCGGCTGTCAATATTTATGGTAAATATTAGGATATGTGCACGTGTGTGTGTGTGTGTGTGTGTGTGTGTGTGTGTGTGTGTGTTTTTTTTAAGAGTGTAGGCAGTTGCTGAAAACAGAGATGATACTATTGTAAATATTGTCATTTTTGTCATTTAAGATGGATTCTGGTTGTTTCATTTGGTGTTTATATATTTGGAGTGTTTCAAGGATGTCTAGTTTTCTGCCTTTTGGTTGGATGTGTAGGATGCTAATACTTGTGTTGTTAACATGGTGTTTTGTTTCATGTAGGTGGGTAGCTATTGCTGATGTGTGGTATTTTTTGTTTTTTAGTGCTGCCATGTGTTCCTTGAACCTAATCTCAAATGATCTGCCTGCCTGGCCTATGTAGAAGCAGTCACAGTCCAAACATTCAATTTTGTACACACCTGTGTGATGAAGTGGGTTTCGTGTGCCGATGTTGTGGGGTAACTTCTGTCCAATCTTGTTGTCTGTTGTAAAGGATATACTTATGCCTTTCCGTTTGAAGACATTAGCAATCTGGTATGAAATGTTACCCAGAAAGGGGATTGTATGCAAGACATTATTTTCTTTTTGTTTTTTGTGTTGTGATTGCTTTGCCATTATTGAGTGTTTTAGAGTGTCTATTATGGAGTTGTTATAGCCATTTTCAATAGCTGTTTGTTTTATTATTTCAATTTCTTGATCACGTTTATCTTCTGAGAGTGGTAGTTGGATAGCTCTATTAATCATGTACCGGTATGCTGCCATTTTGTGTGCTGCGGGGTGGCAAGAGGAGTTGTGGATTGTAGTATGTGTTGTGGTAGGCTTCCCATAAATTTCAAACTGATATCTGTTATTCTTTATTGTAATGGTAAGGTCTAGGAAATTTATACTGTCATCTTTTTGGTGTTCGACTGTGAATTTTATGCTTTCATGGGAGTTATTGAAAAAATGATTCAACTCACTGATGTCATCTTTAGTGCCTTTGATTAAAATTATGATATCATCTACATATCTGTAGTAGTAGATGATATTTTTGAGGAGGTGGTGATTGGAATTCAAGATTTTGTCTTCTAGGTTACTAATAAATATTTCTGCTAACAATCCGGAAAGATTTGAGCCCATTGCCAGACCATCTGTTTGTTTGTAGATTTTATTGTTAAATTTAAAATAGTTGTGTGAAAGTGTGAATTCAAGCAGGTCCATTAGTTCTTTAATGTGAGTTGAAGGGATTTTTTTGTGTTTATGTAGGTTGGCATTAATTATTTGTAGTGTGGTATCTATTGGCACTGATGAATAAAGGTTTTGTATGTCGAATGAGGCAAGTGTGGCTCCATCAGGTACTTGTATGTTTTTGACATATTGTGTGAATTCTGTTGTATTTTTAAGTGTTCTCTCATTATTGAATGTGTATGCTTGTTTGAGAATTCTGAAGAGTATTTTATTGAGCTTGAATGTTGGGCTGTTCCTACAGTTCACTGTGGGTCTGATGGGGGTCCCATCTTTGTGTATCTTAGGTTGTGACCTAAGACAAGGTGCTTGTAGGCTCATTGTGACAATGTTTCTTGCTTCTTGGATGGTGAGTAGAAAGTTAATGTTGTTTGAAATGTGTTTAATCTCCTTTTGTATTCTGGCTGTTGGATCTTTATGTATTTCAGTTATGTTGCTGGTTTGGAAGAAGTCTAAAGTTTTTTCTATGTATGTAGTTCTGTCCATTACAACAGTTGTGTTGTCCTTGTCAGCTTTTACAATTATTGCATTATTTATGTTTAATTTAGTCTTAATGGTACGTGTAAGGGCTTCTTCTCTTTTCTTGTATGCTGGGAATGGTTTTGCAATTTCCTTTTCAATGATTTCGTTAATTTTGTGGCAGGCTGATATTCTGTCGGTTTGCTTCTTAAAGGCGGTGGTCGAGATCTGTGTTACACAGGTGATGAGCTTCTCTTGGTTCTTTTGGTCCAGTGGAGCTTGAACATTGTGTTTTAAGCCTTTGCAGAGTAGTGCCTCTTCTTCTGCAGTGAATATTATGTTGGTGTTGTTGAGGAAAGGTGTGTAGAATGAGTGCTTCTTTTGGCTGTTTTGGTTCGGTTTGGAAGGTGATTGTTGCTTTATGAGATTGGCCAGTTTTTTCTTCTGTGTAGCTTTCGTTTTCTGTACGATGAACTCTGTGTACTCTTTGACTTTTTTGGTTATGGAATCATATTCTAATCTATGAAGCAACTTTCCCAATTGTAATTCTGCATTATAAAGCTGTGTGTTGAACTTTTGTTTTTTAATATAAAGTTCTTTCAGTTCATTTTTCACCCAGAGTTTTCGTGCGATATCCAGTGTTTTCTTCGCAGTTGTTGTGTTTGTTTTGACGTCAATCTTAACATAATTTGGGATGACGTTATTCTTGAGACAATTCCTATTGAAGTGTATGTGTTGTGTCGTCATTGCGACCTTTTCTGCACTGTTCTTATATTCGAAAATAGCCTTGATTGCCTGACTGGGCAGATTAACTTTAAATGCGAACATTTTTAGGTTAAGCTTTACCGTGACTGTTACTGACATTAAATGAAACAACAAGTTTACTGTTACCAGTCACCGTTTTCTTTTTTCCACGGCGCGTTTCGAAGGTTTAAACCTCCATCGTCGGGTGGATTTACATTAGTTAGTATTACATATGTGTGTGTGTTGTGTTACGACATTTGGAGGAACTTGTGGCACTGCCTCCAGTGGTCACAGGTTCCTTTTTCTGTCGTAACACTTCACATGTATACTGCCACATTTGTAGACGCCATATTTGTTTACAAATGTGGCAGTATACATGTGAAGTGTTACGACAGAAAAAGGAACCTGTGACCACTGGAGGTACTCCAGTTTACTTATTAAAGTTTACCATTAAATATCAGTTTAATTTTTTGTCAAAAGTTATCCAAAACCATATTATGAAATAGTGTCTTGTTTCTCCACTAGGCAGTGCCACAAGTTCCTCCAAATGTCGTAACACAACACACACACATATGTAATACTAACTAATGTAAATCCACCCGATGATGGAGGTTTAAACCTTCGAAACGCGTCGTGGAAAAAATAAAACGGTGACTGGTAACAGTAAACTTGTTGTTTCATTTAATGTCAGTAACAGTCACGGTAAAGCCTAACCTAAAAATGTTCGCATTTAAAGTTATATTCAAACTTAAAAATCACTTAACGTATCAAACTTAAAAGGAGAAAAAGAAAGGCTGCATGTATAGGTCAAAGGCCAAAGCAGTTATGAGGCTTGCTCAAATGGTTGACATGTAGGGTGAGATGGGTAAGGCTCTCCCTGCCTCAGGCTTGTAGATTAAAGTGGGTGTGTGATTACATGCTCTGGAAGTTTTGGATGACATTTCTTTGTTCGTTGCTTGTAGAAAAGCGGAAAATTGCCAAGCCAGTTTCCAATTCCTATAGGGTTGTTTCATCAGCACTAAAGGATAAGTTATTAAAAAGAAAACTTCATTTTTTCACATCTTACAAAGTAAATCATTATCTTCTCAATTTTCGTTTACTGAAGAATGAGAATGTCAAGAAAATTGATTTCTCAGATAAGCTTGTTACTTATGAAGTGGGGTCATCTTCACTCAGTGAATTAAGTAAGGTAGATTTAGGCTCTGTTGGAGGCAAAATTTTGTCTAGCATGGTTAAGGAGGAAAAGATTACCAAGAAAAATGTTCTAGCCTTTATCATGAAGCACAGTCATTTATTTTGAAAATGATTGAAAGTTTTCCTGAAAAATCTCCATTACGATATTACTTTGTACATTGTTCAGTCTATCTTGATCCAGAAGTTATTCTTGAAAATAGAGATGCTTGAAAGAAAAAATGAAATTAATACTGAATAATCTGCTCGAAAGTGGTCATGTTTTGGCGGAAAATTGTGATTCCCTCATATTGAGTTTGGAGATTTTGTACAGAAAATTCTATATCAAGAATGTAGAGATTTTGACATTAAAATTTTGAGATTAGATGACTTCTTGTACAAGAAATGTATTCAAGATGTTTCAAAGAAATCTTGGAGGTTTGCAAGAATATTTTAATCTGGTCACATGGTCAAGCAACAGTATAGAGTGGATTCTCAATCAACAATGCCCTAGAAGTAAAGAATTGAAAGAAAGGGCCTATGTTGCTACACAGCAAGTTAAAGACCTTTTTAAATTTTGTGGGGGAGTGCAGAATGTACAAATTACTAAGGATTTGTTGGCATGTGCATCTTCTGTCAGAAAAAAAATGTGTGACTTATCTTGAGGAACAAAAACAAGTGCAGAAGATCAAGACACTATCAGAAAGAAAGCATGGATTACAAGAGAGTTGGGAGGTTTAGAGCAGAATGCACCTCAATTCTAACATTTCTTTATTGCGTAAATCAGCTGATGAACTTTCAGAGATTGCAGAAAGGACGAGGATCATTTCTCATTACTCACAATCTAATCACTATTTCGCAATATTATGCACTAAGGAAAAAGGCTTGTGAAAAGAAAGAAGTGGTTCAAGCATTAGACCGCCAGAGTAAGGAAAAAATAAATGACCTTAAAAACATGATATGAATTACTGTTTTTTGTCTATACTGTGGCTTTTTTAATTTATTTATTTTTTAGTTCTTATAAGTTTTTCTTATTGATAATTCGTTCTCAGTGTCATTAAAACTCACACACTTGGAATTACTTTTGTGTGTTGTTGCATGATAGAAACTGCAGAGAGGACTATAAAATGTGACATACTTACTTTAACTGCTTTAATAAGAAAAGCATTTATCAAAGATGAAGCAGATGTGCAGTGAAGAATATTGTTGGTAAGGTTTTAAAGAATTTCCCTTATTTCTGTTAAGTTGAGACTGTTCATAATAATGGCATGTGGCGAGGGCCTCCCGTCGGGTAGACTGCTCGCCTGGTGCAAGTCTTTTGATTTGACGCCAATTCGGCGACTTGCGCATCGATGGGAATGAAATGATGATGATTAGGACAATACAATACCCCGTCCCTGAGTGTAGAAAATCTCCGACCCAGGGAATCGAACCCGTGCCCTTAGGATTGACAGTCCATCGCACTGACCACTCAGCTACCTGGGGCAGACCTGAGGCTGTTCAGCTTTATTATAGTAATACTATATTGAAGTTATCACCTGCTTGTGCATTTGTGTTTTATTCTTGACCTCACTATAGTATGGAGTGCAATTGTTGTCAGTAAAGAAAAGGTGCTTAAAAAATTCCTTAATTTTTATTTCGTAAGTTCAGTAAGAACCATTTGACACGTAACACTTTCATTTAATTGTATTAATAGTAAGCTAAGAAATAGCTGTGGTTATCTCATAACTAAGTTCCATTTTCATCAGTTTTTCTGTGGCTATTTTATAACTAATTTCATTTATCGTTCCCTTTTCTAACTTGCAGTAAGAGTGCTCAGTGTATTTCTATTCTTATTCATTTGAATGAAGGCAAATTCATTAGTTCAGATCTGTTTGATTATTTTACATTCTTTTAAAATATGTAAACAAGAATGAAAATGTATCATACACAGTGTGCTTGTAACATTTATTTATTATCTATTACGTATCATTCATGCTGAAATCTACCACATTAATGCACTTTTATTTTGTAACTAGACTTCTTCTTTTCCCCCCTTTATTACCGTTTTATAGTAAGAGTCGTCAGCATATCCCTATTCTTATTCATTAAAATGAAAGTAAATTCTTAGTCTAGGATTTGTACAGTAATTTTGCACTGGCTTTTTAAAATATGTGAACAAAAATGGAAATGTATGACTCAAATTGTGCTGTCAGTTCTTTTAAATTTATTATTGTATAATGCATCCATCATTCATGCTAAAATGTACTACATTAAAATGTCCTGTGAGTTTGAATTTTTTTATTAAAATTTCCTTTTTTATTTTATTATATACCACATGGAGAAATAGTTTTACACTGTTTTAACTTACTCTACTATGACTGATGCAAATGTCATGTGATAGGAGAATTTTTCCCCACCACATCCTTATTTTTCACTTTAGTTTTACACAAATGTTGACAAACTGCGCTTTGCAGTGCCAGGTATGTGTGAGTTCATAATATTTTGTATTTATTTCTACTACCCCTGAGACAAATTTTCTTTATATTGCACTTCTGTAAAGTGTTAAATTAAATGTTGTGATTCTGGTAGTGTTTGTTTATTTAATACAGAGTATCATAGACAACATTATCCAGTTTGATACCATCTATCTTGCCTTCCAGAAGCCATTATATACAGTTCCACAGTGTTCTTTAGTGAACAAAATGTGAGCTTACTGAGTGCTGGACCAGTTATGTGATTGGATTCAGGGCTTCTTAGTTGGTAGACATTATCACATCATTCTTCACAATAAAAAATCATGAGACGTGAAAGTAGCTTCAGCTGTACCACAAGGAGGCGTTATATATGACTGTTACTGTTCATGATATAAATAAATGATGTAGTGGATAATGTTGGACTCTCTGTGAAGATGTTCATTAATGATGATGTCAACTACAGGAAGGTCACAATGGCAGGCTGTAGTGAACTACGGGAACAAAAGCAGAGGGTTAGCTATTGTTGCTTGGACTGGGAATTAATCCTGACTGTAAATAAACATAACATATTGCTGAGAACCTGGTGAAGAGACCCAGTGCTACAACACCACTGGCAATAAATCAGTGGAAACAGAAACAACCGTAAAATATCTAAGAGTAATGTCCAGAATGATCTAAATGATCCCACAGAACTACTTGTAGAAAATGCTGATGACAGTCTAGATCCAATGGAAAAACCTTAAGGAAATGAAATCATCTGTGAAAGAAGTGGTTTAAAGAACTCTTGTTTCACTGAATCTTCAAACGTTTATCAGTTTGGGTCCCTTACAGATAGGAATAATATTGGGGGGGGGGGGGGGGGGGGGGGGGTCACCATAGACTTGTTTAATTAATGCAAGAGTGTTAGGGAGATGCTCAACAAACTCCACGAGCAGGCACTACAAGAGAAGTGGTGTTCCTTCATGTAGAGGTTTGCTGTTGAAAATCTGAATGTGTACATTCCTACATACATAATGTAAAATGAGTATGACAGGAAAATCAGAGATATTAGAACTCATATGTAGATTTAACCACAGTCATCCTTCACATGCACCATTTGCAAATGGAACAAGAACATAGGGAAATGATAGTAGTACTCAAATTATCTTCACCACACACTGTATTGGTGGCTTACAGAATGTAGATGTAAATGTAGATGGCAGCCATACTGGCAATGAACTTGAAATGAAAGACTTTAATGGAATTACTTTTACCTTTTTTAGTTGTTATATCACTTTATGATAAGGGTAACTAGATGAATTGAGAGTGATAGCTACAAATTGTAATTTAATGTAAATTCGTAATGTGAAAATTGGCTATATTGGTTGACTGTGTGTGTAACAATAGGAAGAAATTTGAATATGGGAGATGTACATGTTGAGAAGACTGGGCAAAATGTTTTGTCACATTATACTAAATATATTTTGTGAAAATTTCCTTGCATTGTGGATTACATGACCCATACATGAAGAGAACATTCAGTGCACTGAATTGTGGAAACTGTGTAGAGTAGGGCGAAAGTGTGGAGTGAGTGAAGTGGGGAGCATAGGGACAGAGGTGGAAGTGGGTGTGGGAGAGGCTAGCAGGCATTGAGGCCAAGAGGATAGTGAGATTGAAGGATGTGTCATGAAGACAATTTCCATCTACATAGTGTGGAGCAGCTGGTATCAGTGTCAAAAATACAAATGACAAGGTTTGTGAAGCAGCCATTGAAGTAAGCATGTTGTGCTCAGCAGCATATTCTACCACTGAGTGACCAACTCTGGTCTTGGCCATAATTTGGAGCTCGTCATTAATTCAGATGAACATCTGATTGATAGTCATGTCCATATATGGAAGGCCGTGCAAAAGGCAAAAGTTACAGCAAATTTGCTGTATGATATGACTGGTTACACATGTCCGTGCCCCCCTCCCTCCCCCCCAATTGGGAAAGGACAGGCTCTGAGGTGGAGCCACCCTAAAACATATATTAAAATAAATTTCTCAGTAACGTGTTACAGAATTTAAATTATCAAAAGCCATTTTGCATATTTCCCATGTGGATTTAAATATCGCCAGTCAACATTTTAAGAACTGTTGGTATGCGATTTCACACGGTGTTTTTTGAACAGGTAGTAGCTAATCTTAAAGCTGCACCTAGAAACAGGGCTTAGCTCTGCGTGGCATAGGTTTGGGGGAAGGTGGCTTCCTCATAGTACAGCTCTTATGGGTGTGTCTAAGGCTCTGGTATTTCAGTCTAAGGGTGTCCTGCCAACCAGCACACAATTTTCACATTCCATTGCTTACGTCAAAGTTGCTGAAACTTTGCTATTGAATCCCTGTGTCTTTATATCTCTGTTAGCTGTGATGTGTCATTAATCAGTGTTTGGAAACAATGCAATATGAATCCATTGTGGAAGGTATCAAGTAAAATATTGAAACTTGTAATTAGGAAGAAAGTGAAGGAACTTGGTTTGCCCAGACCTAATGTAAACATGAATCAAGTACCAAACTAGTGTAAATTCAGGCTACGGTATACATGCAATTTTAACACAGCAGTGTACAATGCAGCTGGATGGTTGCATGTGCTATGCCACTTAAAATGAATGTTTTTGTAATACACAAGTATAAATACGGTGTGTAAATTACAATGGTGAATGCTCCGGTAGCTCATGTCAGCCAGTCACAGCACAGGATTTGCGACATCATGGAAACATCCCTGTTCCATCACACAAAGTGAGAATGCCACGATTTGACCACACAAAATATTGAAGTTTAGAAATGAAAATACAAGAAACATCAAGCATGCAGCAAAGTTAATATATACACTGCATTAATGATCTTTCCAAAACGCGTCTTGTAGTTCGATTTGTTGGGGGATAAGTTAGCTTCCTATATATTTTATCTTTCATTTAGTTTTTCATGTTATTTAGTAGTTCATTATGAAATGGAAAAAACATATGGCATGTAAATGCTTGGCTAGAGTATGATGATGTTGCTCCCACTCCTCCTGTAATTTTGGTTGTGGTGACAGACTAATTTGTAGGATAGCCCAACGTCTAGGTTAGCGCCAGTCGATAAACGTTGCAACCTTCCCCAGCATGGAAACAATGAGCCACGCCTGGAATAGGATATTCATGTGATAGAACTCTAATATGATGTGCTGCGGCCAAGAGTAGGGTTAACCACTCAGTGATAGAAAATACTGCTGTGTGCAGCATGCTTGACAATGCCTGCTTCAAACCTTTAACATTTGCATCCTCATCCCTCATACTAGTGTCTCTGAACTGTGTGTATGGAAATTGCCTTTACAACACATCCTTTGATCCCAGAATCCTCCTAGTGTCGATCCCTGTTAGCTCCTGTCCCACATCCAATTCCACTCATATCCCATGAACCATATCCCGCTCCACTCCACTCACTTCTTCCTCTAAAGAAACTACTGCTTTGTTTGCCATTTCACCCTCCTTGTCCATTCCTCCATCTGCCTACATATGAGCAAACTCTTCAGTGCTGGAGTCCAGTCCTGTGCACTTGCCTTCCCCTCCCAGACATTAGCCACTCTTTCCTCTGATCTTTTGTACCTCTCCCCACTTCCTTTATCCCCTGAGCCAGTTCGCCTGATAAAAGCACTCATCCTATTCAAGCTTCGTGGCTGGTACAACATAGTCATGTGGGACAATGTAGCCATTCTAACTATACAGTGAGCTGTTGCCTTTACTCATTTCATTATGTATATTCCACTAAGAACTTTCCCTGATCGATAACATTTACTTGGAGTAGTGTGTGGGATGTAATCGCTTGTTTTTGAATTGTTACAGGACCGTATAGGCCTAAAACAGATGGATAAAGAGGGCCGCCTAAAACTGATTGCAATTGATGGTAATCATCTGCAGTTTAGTGAAGAATGGTTTGTCAATACAATCCTTCATGGTTTTCTAGAATGATACTTTATCATTACAGGGAAATATTAATGAGTATAGGGGGATGTATTTCCTGCAAGTTTCTGAAAAAGTACAGTAGACTAAAAATATTTATTTTTAACTGCCAATGAATGCTAGAATGATGAATGTGAGAAATAGTAGACAAAAAAAACTCTACACATATGCGTATCATTTTCTAACAAACTAGTTAACTTCACTGTTTGGTATACTTTATTTTAAAAACAGTAATAATTGTGCAAACTTAGATTGTGTGTGTGTGTGTGTGTGTGTGTTGTTCTGATATGCATATTGAATGTTGTCTGTATTTATTATTTTATTAACTATGCCCAAACACTGTCTGTTTCAATCCAGAGAATCACCCTCAAAGCAAATATAGTTTTTACTTGTACTGTTTTTGGGAACACGTCAATCCTCATTATTTACAAGACTTGTTTTCTAAATCCTGAACAAATTTTGTGTGTTAATCTTGGCAGATGAATGCACACTTTGTATGCAGCTTAATTCAGTGTAGACATTACGTAGTCTAATCTCAAGATTTTTGTAATCCTCTGTAATTTTATTATTGGCCCTTCTGGATTCCTTAGTGGCTGTGGTATGTGATATTCTGATATCAGATTTTTTTGTGCTTCTGTGTAAATACTCTTTTTGTAATTTGGTGAAAATAAAAATAATGTAATGAAAACTATGAAAAAGCACTGCTTTATGCTTTTGTTTTGTACATTAAAGGCTTAGTGAAATGGAAGAAATGAAGACTAGTGACAGAGCAACCACAGACTGAACTGTTTCTGCTTTGTAATTTTGTAATATGGCAGCAGAAAAAAATTAACATCTTTAGATAAGTTTCATGTCACTGATGAGTATATACATGTTTGAATACAATTGAGTATTCTATGCATATGATGTAACAGGCTGGTGTAGAAATACTATTTATTGGTTTATTTATGTATTATTTATTTTATTCATTTATTAACAATTGCAGCCCACTATCTGAAAAGCTGTAACAGACTTTGCAACCTGTGTTTTTGCATGTAATAAAAGTGTAGATAATAATTATTACTCTTTAATAATTACAAATAACATATATAAAGTGATTAATTAAGGGTGTACAGCAGGTGATTTATTGCATTATTTTTTTATGTTGTAAAATAGGCCATACATACAATCTGCTGGTCCTAGGAGCACAACTGAACTTCCATTCTGAATTTTTTGTGTATGTTACAAAGTAATGCGAGATAACTGGACTTAAATGTCTTTCTAGACCCTCTTAATTTCACTAATCTGTGCCATTTGTGGCATCTATTCAGAGAGACATAGGAGGATTTGTGTATTCTCAATCATTGTGTAAAGATATGATTAAAGAGTGATCTTATTTCAGAAATAACTTTTGATACTTATTTTTCAAGTATTTTTTTTTCTCATTTTTGATACTGCCAGTCTATCTTACATCTGCATACAAACATTCAGGTGTAATGTCGTAGTTCACTGTTCCTGGATACACATTTTTTGTAGCAATTCTTACACTATTTCACTGTACATCTTCGTACTCCATTTTGTCAAAGACATGCATAATTTCCTGACATATATGAGAACACGTGGAAACAGAAATGTTGAATTCTGGTAGCTTCCTCAAATTATTCGCTTGTGTAGTTCCGAAACAATTTAGAAGCCTGGCGTTTATAACATACTTTTGAACAGTTGGGGCATAAATTAACCCATGTCTTAGACCAGTCCTTGTACATTTTACATTACTATTCACTGACTAAAGAGCTGTAGTTTGAAAATCACAACTTGGATCCATGGCTTCATGGTGCCTGCTCCACACTCTAATCCTATAGTCGGCTCTTATCAACTGTTTTCCTGTTGTCAAGGGTACAGAGGCACTCACACCGGTCATCTGCAGCCATATCCCAATAACGTCAAATTTCGCCACACTGTCCAAATGGACATATGTTCATCGTACATCTCGCATTGATTTATGCAGTTATTTCATGCAGTACTGCTTGTCTGTTAGCACTGACAACTACACTAACGCCTCTGCTCTCAGTCGTTAAATTTAGAACATCAGCCACTGCATTGTCTGTCGTGAGAGCTAATGCCTGAAATTTGGTATCCTCGGCACACTCTTGACACTGGACCTCGGAATATTGGATTCCGCGTTCAAAGTCTGCTAATTCCCATTGTTCGACCATAATCTTGTCAGACACCTTTTTCACATGAATCACCTGAGTACAAATGACAGCTCGACCAATGCACTGCCCTCTTATATCTTGTCTAGGAAATACTGCCACCATCCCTATATGTGCATATTGCTACCCCATCTCAGAGCTAAAATAGGCAATAAATAGAAAGCTGAAGGATAGAAGGAATATATAAATGGACTATGCAAGGGAATTGAACTTGAAGGCAAATGGAAGAGGAAGTAGATGAAGATGAGATAGGAAATAAGATACTGCAGGAAGAATTTGATAGGGCACAGAAAGACCTAAGCCGAATCACTGCCCCTGGAGTACTGTATTTACTCGAATCTAAGCCGCACTTTTTTTCCGGTTTTTGTAATCCAAAAAACCGCCTGCGGCTTAGAATCTACATCTACATTTATACTCCGCAAGCCACCCAACGGTGTGTGGCGGAGGGCACTTTACGTGCCACTGTCATTACCTCCCTTTCCTGTTCCAGTCGCGTATGGTTCGCGGGAAGAACGACTGTCTGAAAGCCTACGTGCGCACTCTAATCTCTCTAATTTTACATTCGCGATGTCCTCGGGAGGTGTAAGTAGGGGGAAGCAATATATTCGATACCTCATCCAGAAACGCACCCTCTCGAAACCTGGCGAGCAAGCTACATTGCGATGCAGAGCGCCTCTCTTGCAGAGTCTGCCACTTGAGTTTGCTAAACATTTCCGTAACGCTATCACGGTTACCAAATAACCCTGTAACGAAACGCGCCACTCTTCTTTGGATCTTCTCTATCTCCTCCGTCAACCCGATCTGGTACAGATCCCACACTGATGAGCAATACTCAAGTATAGGTCGAACGAGTGTTTTGTAAGCCACCTCCTTTGTTGATGGACTACATTTTCTAAGGACTCTCCCAATGAATCTCAACCTGGTACCCGCTTTACCAACAATTAATTTTATATGATCGTTCCACTTCAAATCGTTCCGCATGCATACTCCCAGATATTTTACAGAAGTAACTGCTACCAGTGTTTGTTCCTCTATCATATAATCATACAATAAAGGATCCTTCTTTCTATGTATTCGCAATATATTACATTTGTCTATGTTAAGGGTCAGTTGCCACTCCCTGCACCAAGTGCCTATCCGCTGCAGATCTTCCTGCATTTCGCTACAATTTTCTAATGCTGCAACTTCTCTGTATACTACAGCATCATCCGCGAAAAGCCGCATGGGACTTCCAACACTATCTACTAGGTCATTTATATATATTGTGAAAAGCAATGGTCCCATAACACTCCCCTGTGGCACGCCAGAGGTTACTTTAACGTCTGTAGACGTCTCTCCATTGATAACAACATGCTGTGTTCTGTTTGCTAAAAACTCTTCAATCCAGCCACACAGCTGGTCTGATATTCCGTAGGCTCTTACTTTGTTTATCAGGCGACAGTGCGGAACTGTATCGAACGCCTTCTGGAAGTCAAGAAAAGTAGCATCTACCTGGGAGCCTGTATCTAATATTTTCTGGGTCTCATGAACAAATAAAGCGAGTTGAGTCTCACACGATCGCTGTTTCCGGAATCCATGTTGATTCCTACATAGTAGATTCTGGGTTTCCAAAAACGACATGATACTCGAGCAAAAAACATGTTCTAAAATTCTACAACAGATCGACGTCAGAGATATAGGTCTATAGTTTTGCGCATCTGCTCGACGACCCTTCTTGAAGACTGGGACTACCTGTGCTCTTTTCCAATCATTTGGAACCTTCCGTTCCTCTAGAGACTTGCGGTACACGGCTGTTGGAAGGGGGGCAAGTTCTTTCGCGTACTCTGTGTAGAATCGAATTGGTATCCCGTCAGGTCCAGTGGACTTTCCTCTGTTGAGTGATTCCAGTTGCTTTTCTATTCCTTGGACACTTATTTTGATGTCAGTCATTTTTTCGTTTGTGCGAGGATTTAGCGAAGGAACTGCAGTGCGGTCTTCCTCTGTGAAACAGCTTTGGAAAAAGGTGTTTAGTATTTCAGCTTTACGCGTGTCATCCTCTGTTTCAATGCCATCATCATCCCGTAGTGTCTGGATATGCTGTTTCGAGCCACTTACTGATTTAACGTAAGACCAGAACTTCCTAGGATTTTCTGTCAAGTCGGTACATAGAATTTTACTTTCGAATTCACTGAATGCTTTACGCATAGCCCTCCTTACGCTAACTTTGACATCGTTTAGCTTCTGTTTGTCTGAGAGGTTTTGGCTGCGTTTAAACTTAGAGTGAAGCTCTCTTTGCTTTCACAGTAGTTTCCTAACTTTGCTGTTGTGCCACGGTGGGTTTTTCCCGTCCCTCACAGTTTTACTCGGCACGTACCTGTCTAAAACGCATTTTACGATTGCCTTGAACTTTTTCCATAAACACTCAACATTGTCAGTGTGGGAACAGAAATTTTCATTTTGATCTGTTAGGTAGTCTGAAATCTGCCTTCTATTACTCTTGCTGAACAGATAAACCTTCCTCCCTTTTTTTATATTCCTACTAACTTCCATATTCAGGGATGCTGCAACGGCCTTATGATCACTGATTCCCTGTTCTGTACATACAGAGTCGAAAAGTTCGGGTCTGTTTGTTATCAGTAGGTCCAAGATGTTATCTCCACGAGTCGGTTCTCTGTTTAATTTTTCGAGGTAATTTTCGGATAGTGCACTCAGTATGTCACTCGATGCTCTGTCCCTACCACCCGTCCTAAACATCTGGTAAATTGAAATCTCCACCTAAGACTATAACATGCTGAGAAAATTTATGTGAAATGTATTCCAATTTTTCTCGCAGTTGTTCTGCCAATAATGCTGCTGAGTCGGGAGGTCGGTAAAAGGAGCCAATTATTAACCTAGCTCGGTTGTTGAGTGTAACCTCCACCCATAATAATTAACAGGAACTATCCACTTCCATTTCACTACAGGATAAACTACTACTAACAGCGACGAACACTCCACCACCGGTTGCATGCAATCTATCCTTTCCAAACACCGTCTGTACCTTTGTAAAAATTTCGGCAGAATTTATCTCTGGCTTCAACCAGCTTTCTGTACCAATAACGATTTCGGCTTCGGTGCTTTCTATCAGCGCTTGAAGTTCCGGTACTTTACCAACGCAGCTTCGACAGTTTACAATTACAATACCGATTGCTGCTAGGTCCCCGCATGTCCTGACTTTGCCCTGCACCCGTTGAGGCTGTTGCCCTTTCTGTACTTGCCCAAGGCCATCTAACCTAAAAAACCGCCCAGCCCACGCCACACAACCCCTGCTACCCGTGTAGCCGCTTGTTGCGTGTAGCAGAATTTCAATGTACTACGAAAATCCGACTGGCAAGACTGTTGCTAATAGGAACCTGATGAAACGTGAATCACATGCAGTATTCACTTCACCATAAGAATAATACGAATATAAACATTTTGCCATGTATTCTTTCCTGTTTGTTGCTATCTCATTTAAATCCTGTCTGCCTAATAAACTACGAAACTAGAGTGAGACAACAGCAAACGCGGAAGAAAATACGTATCGTGTCCTGTTTATATTCGTATTATTTTTATGCCTAATAGTGATACAGTCAGAAATGAAGCACGGCAACTGACTAGATTTTTAAATCTAAAATGACTAATTTCTGTGCAGAATTTGATTTACTAAAGAAGCGGCCGCAAAGATTTTCAAACGGAGAAAAATTTTCGCCTAACTCTCGTTCAGAACATGTTCTATAATACGCAGTCTATTATTTGGTTCTTGTTGATCATTATCAAAGAAAGCAGCAGTGTAAGTAACAACAAGGAGCAGTCACTTGCCATTGTTTCGCTAATGAGACAATTCCTCTCTTTGTTTAATCGTAAGCGGCGGTAGCGCGCACAAAAGCAAGCCATGCCGCGGGCGGCGACAGGCCGTAAACACGCACTATAAGAATGCGACAAACAATGCATGACGCAGTACAGTAATGCATTTTCAGCTTAGAGTGACAAACACCTATAACAAAGGAAACGGCCAGATCAAAGCAAAATAAGCAATCGATTCAAACCAGACGAAGCACGTGAAAAAGGAAGGGTACCCGTATAAATACGGACGGAGCGCCTGACGCATAGCAATGGCTACCTGGTAAAACTTAACTGCTAAGCTTACGACTCGAACCAAACTATTGTAGCTGTATCGTCTTTCATTCGATCTAAATTGTGTCTCATATTACAATGGACCAACTTTGTTTCGATTTGAAGGTGCGGCCTAAAACTTTTCTCTCCCCTTGAATTTCGAGTTTCAAATTCTCAAATTTCAGGTGCGGCTTAGATTCGGGATTTTTTTTTTTCCCCTTGATTTCGAGTCTCATTTTTCAGGTGCGGCTTAGATTCGAGTAAATACGGTAGATTGACATTCCCTCAGAACTGCTGATATTCTTGTGAGTGCCAGCCATGACAAAACTCTTCCATCTGAGTCATGATTGCAAGATACAGATATGAATTATTTACAGAAAAATAAAAGAACTGGTGGATCAGTTTGGGTTCTGGAGAAATGTTAGAACACATGAAACAATACTGACTTCATGGCTTAGCTTTGAAGATTGCTCAAACAAAGGGAAATCTACATTTACAGCTTTTGTAGGTTTAGAGAAATCTTTCAACAATGTTGCAATTCCGAAGGTAGCAGGGGTAAAATACAGGGATTGAAAGGTTGTATATGACTTGTACATAACCCAGACAGCAATTATAAGACTCTATGAGCATGAAAAGGAAGCAATGGTTGAGAAGAGTGTTAGATATGGTCAAAGCCTATCCTCAGTGTTATTAAATCTATACACAGGGTAAGGAAACCAAAGAATAATTTGGGGAAGGAATTAAAAGTTCAGGAAGAAGCAATAAAAACTTCAAGGTTTGCAGATGACATTATAATACTGTCTGAGACAACGGAGGAATTGGAAGAGCAGTTGAATGGAATGGACAGTGTCTTGAAAGAAGGATATAAGATGAACCTCAACGAAAGCAAAACAGTACTAATGGAATGTAGTCCAATTACATCAGGCAATATTGAGGGAATTAGATTAGGACATGAGACACTGAAAGAAGTAAATGAGTTTTGCTATTTGGGCTGTAAAATAACTTCTGATGGCTGAAGTAGAGATGGTATAAAAAGTAGGCTGATAATGGCAAGGAAAATGTTTCTGCAAGAGAAATTTGTTACTGTTAAATATAAATTTAAGTGCAGAGAATTCTTTTCAGAAGGCATTTGTCTGGAGTGTAGCCTTGTACAGCAGTGAAATGTGGACAATAAACAGTTTGGACAAAAAGGAAACTGAATCTTTTGAAATATGGTGTTACAGAAAAATGCTGAAGATTAGATGGGTACTGAATAGCATTAGGGAGAAAGAAATGTGTGGCGTAACTTGACTAAAAGGAGAGATCAGTAGTTAGGACGCATTCTGAGACATCATGGAATCATCAGTTTAGTATTAGGGTGAGGAGTGCGGGAGTAAAAATTCCAGAAGGAGGCCAAGAGAAGAGTACAGTAAGCAGATTCAAATGGATGTGGGTTGTAGAACTTATTTGGAGATGAAAAGGCTTGCACAAGATAGAGCAGTATAGAGAGATGTATCAAACCAGTCTTCATACTGAAGGTCACAGCCACAACAACAGCAACAACAACCACTTCTACCACTACCACTACAACTACTGCATTATTCAGGCAATCACACAATCAGAATATTTATATTAAGATCATGTTTTATTTTTAAGGTGACTTTGAAATTTGAAACAAAATGCTAATTGTACTTGACCAAAAAATGAAAATGTTTCTTGAAAGCCTATGCATTACAGTGCCTTATTGACTTACTGGTTGCACATCTATATCTCCATCTATATGATTACTCTACAATTCACAATTACGTGCCTGAAGAGGGTTCATCAAACCACCTTCAAGCTATTTCTCTACCATTCCACTCTTGAATAGCGTGTGGGAAAAATGAGCACTTAAATTTTTCTGTGAGAGCTATGATCTCTTATTTGACCATGGTGATCATTTCTCCCTCTGTGTGCAGGCATCAACAGCAAATTTTCTCAATCAGAGGAGAAAGTTGGTGACTGAAATTTCACAAAAAGGTCCTACTACAATGAAAAAAACCTTTTAATTATTGCCACCCCAATTCACATATCATGTCTGTGGTACTCTCTCACCTATTTCACGACAATATAAAACGAGCTGTTCTTCTTCGAACTTTTTCGGCAATTTCCTTCAGTCCCATCTGATGCGGATCCTACACTGCACAGCAGTACTCAAGAAGAGGGCAGATGTGTGGTTTAAGCAGTCTCTTTAGTAGATCTGTTGCATTTTCTAAGTGTTCGGAGTTTTGGTTTGCTTTATCCACAGCATTATCTAGTTTAAGTTATTTGTTATTGTAATCACTAAGAACTTAGTTAAATTTACAGCCTTTAGACTTGTGTGATTTATCATGTAAACAGAATTTAGCAGGTTTCTTTTAGTACTCATGTGAATGACGTCACACATTTCATTATTTAGAATCAGTTGCTGCTTTCTGCATCATACAGATATCTTGTCTACTTCAGTTTGCGATTGGTTTTGATAATCTAATAACTTTAAGGAATGGTACATGACAGTGTCATCTGCATACAATCTAAGAGGGCTGCCCAGATTGTCTCCTATGTCGTGTATGTAGATCAGAAAGAGCGGTGGGTCTATAACACTTCCTTGGGGAATGCCAGGTATTACTTCTGTTTTACTCAGTGACTTTCCATCAGTTACTATGAAATGTGACCTTTGTGAAAGGAACTCACGTAACTGAGGCTATATTCCATATGCACACAATTTAATTAAAAGATGCTCGTGAGGAATGGTGGCAAAAGCCATCTGGAAATCTAATAATATGGAATGAATGCGACATCTCCAGTTGATAGCTCTCATTACTTCATGAGAATAAAGAGCTAGTTATGTGTCACAAGGAAAATATTTTCTGAATCTGTGCTGTCTGTTTGTCAATAAATCATTTTCTCCAAGGTAATTTGCAATGTTTGAACACAGTATATGTTCCAAACCCTACTGCAAATTGATGTTAGTGATATGGGTCTGCAATTCAACAGATTACTCCTATTTCATTTCTTGAGTATTGGTGTGACTTGAGCAACTTTACAATCTTTAGGTGTTGAACTTACAGTAAGTGAGCAGGTGTATATGATTGCAAAGTATGAAAATTTTTAAAATTTTCTGTAGTCATGTTGGGTGAGAGCACATTTTTTGTCTGAAAAAATGATCTCACTGCATCTAGAGAGGTAACTGGAGCAAATCTAACACCTTTAACATCTGTAGGATTCATTTCTGCTGCAATAGAACTGTCACACGGTATGACTTTTGAGAGTTTTTGAAGTTTGTTACGGAGATGCTAAACAAACTCCACTGGCAGACATTACAAGAGAGGCATTGTGCATCACGAAGAGATTTACTATTGAAATTTCGGGACAGCACTTTTCAGTATTAGTCAGCCAACATATTACTTCCCCCCACATACATCTCACGTAATGACCACGAGGAGCAAATTTGAGAAATTAGAGCCAATACAGAGGCTTACCTACAGTCATTCTTCCCACGCACTATTCGCAAGTGGAACAGGGTTGGAGGGATCAGATAATAGTATTGAAAGTACCCCCCACCACACACCATTAGGTGGCTTGCGAGTATGATGTAGATGTAAAGTATACACCATAATAAATACTGAAAAATTCTAATGAGATAGCTTTGCATATTGTTGGCAAGTTTATAATAACCTGAAGAGTAATTTGTCAGAGCCAACCTTATACAGTCTGAAAGATGAGGATCAATCAGTTTATTTATTTTTATTCTAAGTTCATCGCTGAAAACACATTCACACTGATAAGTTGATCCAAAAAAATGATTAAACATACGACACCACTTTTACACTTTTAGGGCTGGGAAATGTCATTTTTAAATCAATTTATTTCCTCGTCAAGTTCACTCTCACTACAAAAAAAGAAGAGTACTCATTTTACCTGAAATAGTTTCCACAGCCACTATTTGGAAAGACAGTGATATGAAATCTAGAACAGGTTCCATTGCCCTGAAATTTGAAAATCCATTTTAAACTGTCTTGATTGTTGTAAAGCTGGCCGTTTACTTCTTTTCAGCTTCTTGACCCATTGCTGTTTTTTGATCAGACTGTATTCACGGAAACTGTTTCACATTTAATTTCTGTAACTTTGCAATTCAAAGGTCAATTTTTGCGCGAAACACATTATAGAAGAAATAGGTGCTGTAACTACCAAATTAGTGTGCTTGCCGCTTCATACTTCGCGTGTGAATTTTGTGCTCGATTCGGCCACTAGATGCCAATTGGCCTGCTAGTACAACAACAGTTGCATGTGCAGCCTGCTGCCTGTGTCTCCTGTTAGAACTAATGACTATACGGGACAGAGCGCAAGGCTCTGCTGGCCACTTGTGTGTTGTCTGTTGTATGTACTTTCTTCCTCATCTATAAATGCTTTTTTCATGTAAAAGCTGAAAGCAAGGGGAAACTAAAGCCGTAATTTTTCCCGAGGGCATGCAGCTTTACCGTATGGTTAAATGATGATAGCGTCTTCTGGGGTAAAATATTCCCCCATTCTGATCTCCGAGCGGGGACTACTCAAGAGGATGTCGTTATCAGGAGAAAGAAAACTGGCGTTCTACAGATCGGAGTGTGGAATGTCAGATACCTTAATCGGGCAGGTAGGTTAGAAAATTTAAATAGGGAAATGGATAGGTTAAAGTTAGATATAGTGGGAATTAGTGAAGTTTGGTGGCAGGAGGAACAAGACTTCTGGTCAGGTTACTACAGGGCTATAAACACAAAATCAAATAGGGATAATACAGGAGAAGGTTTAATAATGAATAGGAAAATAGGAATGCGGGTAAGCTACTACCAACAGCATAGTGAACGCATTATTGTGGCCAAGATAGATACGAAGCCCACGCCTACCACAGTAGTAGAAGTTTATATGCCAACTAGCTCTGCAGATTATTAAGAAATCGAAGAAATGTATGATGAAATAAAAGAAATTATTATTTATATTACGTAGGGAGACGAAAATTTAATAGTCATGAGTGACTGGAATTCGGCAGTAGGAAAAGGAAGAGAAGGAAACATAGTAGGTGAATATGGATTGGGGGTAAGGAATGAAAGAGGAAGCCGCCTGGAAGAATTTTGCACAGAGCACAACTTAATCATAGCTAACACTTGGTTCAAGAAATATGGAAGAAGCCTGGAGATACTGACAGATTTCAGATAGATTATATAAAGGTAAGACAGAGATTTAGGAACCAGGTTTTAAATTGTAAGACATTTCCAGGGTCAGATGTGGACTCTGACCACACGCTATTGGTTATGAACTGTAGATTAAAACTGAAGAAACTGCAAAAAGGTGGGAATTTTAGGAGATGGGACCTGGATAAACTGAAAGAACCAGAGGTTGTACAGAGTTTCAGGACAGGAATGGGGGAAAGAAATACAGTAGAAGAAGAATGGGTAGCTTTGAGGGATGAAATAGTGAAGGCAGCAGAGGATAAAGTAGGTAAAAAGATGAGGGCTAGTAGAAATCCTTGGGTGGCAGAAGAAATATTGAATTTAATTGATGAAAGAAGAAAATA
The DNA here is from genome assembly GCF_021461385.2 of Schistocerca piceifrons. Lineage (NCBI taxonomy): Eukaryota > Metazoa > Arthropoda > Insecta > Orthoptera > Acrididae > Schistocerca > Schistocerca piceifrons. The sequence goes on along the minus strand of NC_060140.1, from coordinate 844,012,390 downwards.
TAAAAATGCAGTAAATGAAGCAGGCAAAAAGGTATACAAACGTCTCAAAAATGAGATTGACAGGAAGTGCAAAATGGCTAAGCAGGGATGGCTAGAGAACAAATGTAAGAATGTAGAGGCTTATCCCACTAGGGGTAAGATAGATACTGCCTACAGGAAAATTAAAGAGACCTTTGGAGAAAAGAGAACCACTTGTATGAATATCAAGAGCTCAGATGGAAACCCAGTTCTAAGCAAAGAAGGGAAAGCAGAAAGGTGGAAGGAGTATATAGAGGGTCTATACAAGGGCGATGTACTTGAGGACAATATTATGGAAATGGAAGAGGATTTAGATGAAGATGAAATGGGAGATACGATACTGCGTGAAGAGTTTGACAGAGCACTGAAAGATCTAAGTCGAAACAAGGCCCTGGGAGTAGACAATGTTCCATTAGAACTACTGACAGCCTTGGGAGAGCCAGTCCTGACACAACTCTACCATCTGGTGAGCAAAATGTACGAGACAAGCGAAATACCCTCCGTCTTCCAAGCCGGGCGGTTCTAAGCGCTTCAGTTTGGAACCGCGCGACCGCTACGGTCGCAGGTTCGAATCCTGCCTCGGGCATGGATGTGTGTGATGTCCTTAGGTTAGTTAGGTTTAAGTAGTTCTAAGTTCTAGGGGACTGATGACCTCCGATGTTAAGTCTCATAGTGCTCAGAGCCATTTTTTAATAATTCCAATCCCAAAGAAAGCAGGTGTTGACAGATGTGAAAATTACCGAACTATCAGTTTAATTCGGGGATGATCAGTTTGGATTCCATAGAAATGTTGGAACACATGAGGCAATACTGACCCTACGACTTATCTTAGAAAATAGATTAAGGAAAAGCAAACCTACATTTCTAGCATTTGTAGACTTAGAGAAAGCTTTTGACAATGTTGACTGGAATACTCTCTTTCAAATTCTGAAGGTGGCAGGGGTAAAATACAGGGAGCGAAAGGCTATTTACAATTTGTACAGAAGCCAGATGGCAGTTGTAAGAGTGGAGGGGCGTGAAAGGGAAGCAGTGATTGGGAAGGGAGTGAGGTAGGGTTATAGCCCCTCCCCGATGTTATTCAATCTGTATATTGAACAAGCAGTGAAGGAAACAAAAGAAATATTCATAGTAGGTGTTAAAATCCATGGAGAAGAAATAAAAACCTGAGGTTTGCCGATGACATAGTAATTCTGTCGGAGACAGCAAAGGACCTGGAAGAGCAGCTGAGCGGAATGGACAGTGTCTTGAAAGGAGGATATAAGATGAACATCAACAAAAGCAAAACGAGAATAATTGAATGTAGTCGAATTAAATCGGGAGATGCTGAGGGTATTAGATTAGGAAATGAGACGTTTAAAGTAGTAAATGAGTTTTGTTATTAGGGGAGCAAAATAACTGATGATGGTCAAAGTAGAGAGGATATAAAATGTAGACTGGCAATGGCAAGGAAAGCGTTTCTGAAGAAGAGAAATTTGTTAACATCGAGTATAGATTTAAGTGTCAGGAAGTGGTTTCCGAAAGTATTTGTATGGAGTGTAGCCATGTATGGAAGTGAAACATGGGCGATAAATAGTTTGGACAAGAGGAGAATAGAAGCTTTCGAAATATGGTGCTTAAGATTAGATGGATAGAGCACATAACTAATGGAGGAGGTATTGAATAGGATTGGGGAGGAGTTCGTGGCACAACTTGACTAGAAGAAGGGATCGGTTGGTAGGACATGTTCTGAGGCATCAAGTGATCACCAATTTAGTATTGGAGGGCAACGAGGAGGGTAAAAATCATAGAGGGAGACCAAGAGATGAATAGACTAAGCAGATTCAGAAGGATGTAGGTTGCGGTAGGTACTGCAAGATGAAGAAGCTTGCACAGGATAGAGTAGCATGGAGAGCTGCATCAAACCAGTCTCAGGACTGAAGACCACAACAACAATGTAAAAGTTACAATGTTCTTGGGGTAGAACACTTTGGCAATGAGTACAGTATTCGACTTCATGTGCTCCACTTCAGTCATCGATTCTTTGAGTTTAATTTCCATGGAGGCAGTGCTTAAATCTCTTCTTAAGCAACAGCAGGCACTGACTGTTACTATTTCCCTTTTAATGACCACATGCAGCCTCACAGACGACATACTTGCCGCCATTCCCTGTGTATGATGATGCAGTAGAAGACTGGGATGGCTGTGAAAAATGCATGCAACATCATTTCCAGGAATTTGGGGTAACAGTGGTAAACTTGTGTGAGGCTCTTTTTTGTCATGGATCTCACCTCATGTCTATCAGTTGTCAGCTCGCCCCTTACAAGAACCTTCAAGTCCTTCTTTTGGTCAGATGTGCAAGTTACTTTCTACCTATCTCAGTAAAATTATTTCATTATTGCTGCTCGTGTGGAGTTTTACCATTGCCAAAAGCTGCCAAAACAGTCATACAGGGCAGGGGCAGCAGTACTGCACGGACTTTGTCTTTGTCATAATTTTGTGACAAATGTTCATAAGGAACGCCAAGTAGACCAAATGGTTTGAGATGCAATCATACGTGTTACTTCTGACAGGGAAGCTCTACAAGTATGAAAATCCTATGGTTACAGAAGTATTAAACATAGCTCAGTCATTTGAAGTTTCACAGGCTGCAGGTAGTCCGATAGAATCCTGATCCAAAGTTTCATAAATTGTTCCTCTCACCCCTCCCAGCCTTCAGTCAGTTCACAAGGGAACAGAGAAGATGCAGCAGTCCAACAGGCATTTCAGCTTTTTAGAACAACTTATTGCATCAGTTCCAGGCTGCACCAACTATTTGGAGGACATAGTTCTTTCTGGTGCCTCTACAGAAAAATATTTGCAGAAACTCCATGCTCTGTTTTCTGTTTAATCAGTCTGCAAGGTTAAAGTGCAATTTGGACAAGACACAGTTTTTTCAACCATCTATTATTTATTTGGGCTTTAAGTGTTGTGCGCTGCCATTACACCAGCATATTCAATCTATGGCAGCATTGCCACACCCTCATATCCATCACGGAATTGTAGGCATTTTTAGGCAAAATCGGGTATTACCACAAATTCGTACCGGACGCTGCTGCTGTGGCACAACTGCTCCACAAAGACACTTTTTTTCCCAGGCATTGTTGGGGAAATAGTGGGAGTAGTTCCAGCGTGCCCACAGTGTGCATCCTTGTAGCCATGGCCAGCTCCCCGTCAGCTTGGGAAATAGTTCACGTAGATTTTACGGGACTTTTTTAAATATGACCTGGCTCCTTGCGATTGATGCGTACTCTAGGTTCCTGTATGCAGTGCATTTTCTGTCTAAAAGTGGTGTTCACCATGTCACAGCTCCTCCTTCCCACCCCCAATTAACTGGGGAAGCAGAATAACTAGTACAAACATTGAAGACTCAGATGAAAAAATGTGTTTCGTGTGTGTCACCGGAAGTGGCTCTTGGCCGGTTCCTCGGTTCTTACAGGTTTACTCCTGTTGGAGGTAAAGAATCCAGCAGGGTTGTTGCGTAGCCATTAGCTCCGTACTCTGCTACATCTGCTTCAACCAATGCCACAACATCCGCCTACACTGGTGTCGCAACACTTTTGTGGGCTCACACTTCTGACACCAGACTGGAAGACTGAAATGGGTGCCTGCGTTCATCGAGTCACCATTGTTGATGCCTCTGTCATTCGCATTGCTGAGGGGATTGCGTCAACACTTTAACCTTGCGTGGACATTTCTGCTGCCCTGGCATCCTCTGTCCATCTGGCAGTCTCCCTACATCATGACCAGCGCCCTCGCCTTTTGTGCTGCCGCTTTCACAATTGTCTCCTCTGCTATGGTTGCCCCCTTCAGCTGTCGGGGGCCAAGGCAGAACACTGCCTCCCTCGCTGTCACAGCCAACACCTCCACCACTGCCTCCTCCATTGCAGCCTGGGACACGAGGGAGGGGGCAGCACCACATCTGTCCACTCTCACGCCACTTCTGACCCTACATGCCGCTGGCAGCACGTTGCGTGACTCAGCAACCAATGTGAATGGCGGAAGAAATTTATTTGAGCGCAATGCTCACTTCTTTGCAAAGGAAGATGAGTAACTACTAAGAGAGTGTGTGTGTGTGTGTGTGTGTGTGTGTGTGTGTGTGTGTGCGCGCTTTGCTTCATAGTTCATGCTTAATTTGGCCACTAGGTCTGCTAGTATGACAGCAATTGCATGTGCAGCCGGCTGTGGCCCGTTAGAACTAATGGCTACCTATGTCAGACACAAGGGTCCCCTGGTATCTTCTATGTTGCCTGTTGTATGTACTTTGCCTCTCATGTGTTTATGCTTATTCATGAAATAAAGTTGCGGTGTTCCTGGGTTATAACAGCAAGAATTATGAAGCTTTCATTTTTCCTTTGAAGCTATTTGTTTAGCTCATTAAGTTTAACTACTAGTTCAGGTACAAATGCCATATCCAACAATCAGCACAAATCATGCAGTTGTGGGTAATCTTACTGTCTTTCAGACACGAGAGATTTTATTGCTGGTGAAGTCCTCTAAATCTGTTTAGAACCATACCTCTATAAAGCCATTGAACTGCGGTGTGCAACTGCAGGTCTCCAGACTGGGTATCCAGCTCTTCTAATAGCACTCTAAAATTTCTTCTCTGTAGTGATTGCAAGAATTTTGAATTCACAATTTTTGTAACACTATTCATAACATGTATTACAGAATATGTCTACAAAGCATCTGCTTATGCATGTTACAATGAAACTTAAAGGCGATAAATGTGACATCCTTTGTGTTTGTCATCAGTAGTAATAGATGCAAGTTTCTGAATAGACAAATCATATTCATAAATGAAGGATTTGAATGCATTGTAAACATTCCCTCCTCATGTAGCATCTTTGGAGGTCAAACTGTAAGCAGGTCTTTTACACTGAAATCCGAAAAATCAACCTTACAAAAATCATAACTTCAGGTGAATCAACTATCTACTGATTCGTCTAACTACAACCTGAAACACAAGCATGACGGCAAACCTGTTATCAGTTGACTTTTTATATTTTCTGTCATTAATTCTACTTTTATTGTCACAGTAGGTCTTGACAGACAAGTCTCTGTTTGCCAATACTATCTCCAAATTGTTTTTCAATGTGGAAAACTGACTCGCTAGCTGCCAGAAAGCACTCCTTAACAACTGTGCCATTGTCAAATTGTTTTGCACATTTTCATCAGTACTTCTGATACATGAAATGATCCTATGTTTGATGAGAGACTTTTTATACAGGCTTTACAAAAATACTGCTGCAATTGTAATTTACTTTTAAGGTTAGAAAGTGTCTACCTTCTCAGCTAACTACCAGCAGCTGCTTCCAATTTGAAGTCTTTGTGAACTGTTCAAAATTGACATTCATTATTTCCCTTTTCAGGTATTACATATCAAACACATACACCTGTCTTTATGCAGTGTATATAAAACTGTTCTTTCCACCCACCACAGAAGTGGCATGTTTTCCTGTGTTTAGCTACATTCACATTTCACAAACACTGAGAACTATAACTTGGCATGTGGACTCCTTAGTTTGTATGAGTGGGACTATTAGGTGAATGTGTTGTCAGATTTACCACCTACAAATACCAAGGGAATCACTCATTGTCAACAAACTGGTATGTCACGAAAACAGTTCATTTAAACAGATTTTGAACATAGGTTTTGAAAGATCGACTCAAAGCCTTGTCAATCGACCAGATGACCACGATCGATGGGTTGAGCACCCCTGGTGTATGGAGATACTAAAAAAAAAATTTCAATGGAGGAAGATACAAGCTGGAAATTGAGCGGTAACTCTGTTTTGAATGCTACAAGAAGAAGCAAAACCATCAAAAGTGCTTCATTCCCAAAGCACTTCCAAGAAGACAGTGGCTTGTTTCTTGGGTACTCCAGCCATGTGCTTTTGAGAACCAAAGCAATCTGTTTGCTCCAAGTCATCATTGAAGTCAGGAAAAGGTAACCAAAAATCATATTGTTCATTATTTTTACAATGCAAGTTGTCTAAACACATTGAACAAATGATTATGTGACAAAGAAAACAATGAATATATGTGTCTATCGCCGAATAACTTTTCTGTTCCCTTGAGTGATTTTCGTCACATCAAGAACCTGTCAAACCCTACCAAAACTATGTTTTTGAGATACTAACATTGAAGAGGAAAAAGTTTCCAGAATTGTCTTGAACACATGCAAATGTGCATAAATTTGACACAAATATTTTGAGAAACAGTAAAATGTTTGTACAAAAGAGAGATTATCTTTCACTGTTTTTGTCAAAAACCCTGGAGCATGAAAGTTTGGCTCAACTTTCCACTGCCACAGCTTCTATGGTTCCTTCTAATTTATGTAAATGAAGTTTAAGGTAAAAGACTGATCTGCACGAGGTCAACGCTAGGTCAGAAGATGAGAGATGTGAGTTGGGGAAGCCAATAGATGTGATGTCATATGAAAAAGTTCAGCTGTTAGTTATTCCACGGGAAAAATCTGCTATTGTTACTGAACAGTTCAAGTAGTGATTTTGGCTGATTATCATTATTTTTATTGCCTTGGCAAAATAGAGAGAGGAGTACACAAAATAGTCAATATTGATGGAACAAAGTGACATACCATACAATTCTTGCATGGGCAGAAGATTATTTTGTGTGTTCAAAGTGACCTCCCATCAGCAGCTAAACAATGTCAATGCAGCTGAACTGCTGACCAAGCTACAACTGTCAGTGTGGCTGGTGTGATAGCAGCACAAGGCGCCTTTGTGGTTTCTCGTAGCTTGTTCAGTGTAGCTGGCTTCTGTTGATAAACTTTTATTTTTCAAGGTCCTCCATAGGTAGAAGTCAAGAGGTGTAAGGTCTGGAGACTGTAGTAGGTACCCAACAGCTCCTCCTTGACCTGTCCATCATCCATCCAAGTAAGCTCTGACGTCTCTGTGGTAGTGATAAGTGCCATCATCTTGTAAGTAAAATCTTTTCTTTTAAACAAATGGCAGGTAAAATCTATGTTTGCAGCATATGACAGACCACTAAACACATTAACACCCGGTAGATTTACATGTTTGTCCATGTGAATGTGAGGATTTTCAGGAGCCCAGTATATGCAGGTGTGGCAGTTTACAGTACCGTTTAGTTTGAATTGCATATCGTCAGAGTGATAACCATCCCTGCACACCATACATCCTTGTGAAGAATGTCTTCAAACAACTCCCAGTACTCCATCCTTCGATCCGGGTCATCTTCATTCATAGCATGCAGCAATCTTTGAATGTAAACTTCCCAATTTGCAGCCTTTAGAATTTGTCATACCCTTGATCAGCTTACCATGCTTTCATGTGTACCCTGCTTCACAGATTTTTGAAGTGACCTAATAAAATGTTGCAACACGGCAGCATTGGAAGCTGAACTTATTAAGGTTTTCAGTTGGCCAGACCTCTCCTTATGCACCTCCTGAACAGTATGGCCAGCTTCATATTCATCCCAAATATGATTAATTGTTGTACATGTTGGTGGGTTAGTTCCATACAAATTACATCACTGCCGTAGTACCTCCATAATGTTTTCATACCTCCAGTATCACTCCAATATGGCCTTGTGTTACTCAAACAACACTTTTACTTAATTCATTGCTGCATTGTCACCCGCTGGAAAATGCGCCCCAAGATCTGTTGAGAAAACATTGGACTATGCTACTGTGCAAAATTGCAACAATGTCATTTTGCTCCAAAGATATTAACTATGAAAGAGTGTCTACATTTATTCTGGACCAATGGCACTGCCTCTGACCTGAACTCTTACCCTTGTCTGTGATATGAAGTAAATTCCCGTTATCTGTTAAAATTATTCTGGTGAATAACTGACGCTATAGCAGATCATCATGTGTATCCAGCCACAGCAATTAAACAATACTGTGCAGCAGGTGTGTAGCAGCCATTGCTGAATACTCTTCCATTTCACTTTGCCTTGTTTAGGCTCTTAGTGCTAGAATGAAACATAACAAAAAGCTTACAGGCAATACCATGCTATCAATTGTGCATTGTGTATACTACTGTGCTTCAGAAGAATGAAGGGTTCTGCCAAAACGTAACGACTGCTGTGGAAGAGAATTTTAGGCAACACATTTAAAGCAAAGCAATATGGATTAGGATAGATGGCTACTCACCAGACAGATGAGAGATTGAACAGGACTGAGCACTATGGGACTTAACATCTGAGGTCATCAGTCATTGAACAGCAGACAGGCATATTTAAAAGTAGGCTAAGTTTTCCTTCAGATTTAAAACACACACACAGAGAGCAAGCCTCTGTCTTCTTTGTGCACTGAGGCATGACTGCAGTGAGTAGTGATCTCAGTTCGGGATGGATAGTTGCACAGAACAGGCAAGGTGGGAGGGACAGCAGGATAAGTGTGGGGAATTTGTCATTACTTATTTTTGAATGACTCAAAAAAGGTACACAAACAACCACAAAATATGAAACAAAAGTCCAAATGGTAACAAGGAGGCCAGTGTACAAAGTTGTGTGTGCTAAGCTAAGGTTTGTAGCAACCAGAAACAAGGGAAAATCAGTGCAGAGTTCTACACTGTCCCGGTGCTCCTGCTATTTCCATTAGCCCCCACACCAAGTCTTTGTGGAGAGGACGTGCAGTAAGCCTTTTGTTCACTCGCAGATAATATCAAAATCCAATCTCGTAATTTCTCTGTACAATTTTAAGAAACAAACATAGGAAAAAGTCCCCTGAGGGTCATTTGATATACACAAAAATGGAAATCTTTGATGTTAAAAATTGTGCATAATATTTATCTCCATAAAAAATGATTGAGGTAAATAGATCTAAATATTTCGCTTGACTCATTCAGCATTACAACCTTCCAGGACCTCACCACTGCCATCTCTCCAATTTTTAATTTGTAAATGATAGGCAAATTTTCCAGTACAGATTTCATATTTTGGCTCCAACAATTTATTTCCTGAGAGAGAGAGAGAGAGAGAGAGAGAGAGAGAGAGAGAGAGAGAGAGAGCCATGTGAAAAGTAACATCAATTATGTATACTACACGGTACAAATGTTTACATAAAAAAGTATGTAACAATCTCATTGCTTGCACAATGCAAACAACACATTGTAGTTTTTGCATTTATTAATACAATCTTCCACAACAGACAAGAACACATAACAAATATAGAAAGAATAAATAGAGCGATGTGCGCATGCACTTTTTCATTCTTACCATTACAGATTCATTTATTCTACTGTGGATACATACTCGATTTCACTTTGGTAACTAATATTCAATCAATATGATGAAAAACGTTAGTAGATTGTATACAGAATACAATGAAATAAATTCAGCAATACTGTATTGAAAGCATTTCAATTCATCACTGTCAATTTTACACCTGTACTTAGGCAGCAGAGTACAGGCACTTGAGATACAAGACCCAAGGACCTTCATTCACTCTTCAGTCTTATACTAGTCTTCCTCTTCAACACCTGTCAGGATCCATCTTTAACCGGATTATACTTCTTCACCTGCAAACAATAATAATGCACAGTCATCAAGTGATGTGATATTTCTGTGTCAACATGACTAATGTTCTTAAGCTTGCTCATTCATTGCCCTGAAGTTGCTGTCTACAATGTCAAACAATTAGGGTGTCCCAATTTTGCTTTCCTTAACAATACTTTTTAACTGATTATTGCTTTGACTGGCTAATAGAAAATAAGGCCTCTTGATTTTTTTTCTTTTTTTCCCAAACAGTATGTTATTCTTGTAAGTCTACACATAGCAGTACAAGAAGAAATACAGAAAACTGTATTACAGAATGTAGCCTAAATGCATATAATGGCCCCTTATTAGTAGTTAGAAAACAGAATGGAGACACTCATTTGGTTTTAAACACTATGACTTTGAATCAACAATCCGAGATGGAAAGGGATAGGCTCGTCAGTGCATAAGAATTACTGTCCAAGTTTGAATAAGCAAAGTTTTTTAGTTCAGTGGATTTTACAGCTAGATACAAGGCAGGTGCCCCTCCACAAGGGTTCTAGAGCCTGCACGACATTCCTGTTGGATGGGAAGTCTTACCAGTACAGCTTACTTCCCTTTGGTTTAAATATATCTGTAGAAGTTTTCAAATGGGGCTCAGATAAAGCTTTGGGCAATGACTTATTTAATAATCATTTAAGTGGACAATATACTCTCATCAAAATATCCACGAATGTACTGCCGGTCTGATGATGGCGACATGTATGATCGCCGAAATATTGTGCCCGTTGGACACTGTAGACCGGGAGTACACCCATGGATATTTTGATTATCAAATACGCCGGGAGAAACTCAAGAATCACAATATACTCTCAGTTTCTAAAACACAGAAAGAACACTGCACTCTGCCTATTAAACATTAAAAAGGTTGCAGGAGAGTGGGCTAACAATAACACTAAGTAACTCGCATTTTTAGAAGAAAGGAATTAAAAGTTTTGTAGGATTAAAAGACGCACAACCTGAGCCAGAACAAATTCAGGCAATAAAAGGTTGTCCAGTTCAACGAAATATAAAACAGTTGAATTCATTTATAGGATTAGCTGGCTTCTATAACCAATTTACAAAAGATCAATCTACGAACAACCAATGACTTTTGAAGCAATCTCAATGGATCTGGGATGATGGGGCAATGGAAGTGTTAAACAAAATTGTTAGCTACTCTATCCTGTGCAAGCTTCTTCATCTCCCAGTACCGACTGCAACCTACATCCTTCTGAATCTGCTTAGTGTATTCATCTCTTGGTCTCCCTCTACGATTTTTACCCTCCACGCTGCCCTCCAATACTAAATTGGTGATCCCTTGATGCCTCAGAATATGCCCTACCAACCGATCCCTTCTTCTAGTCAAATTGTGCCACAAATTTCTCTCTCTCCAATTCTATTCAATACCTCCTCATTAGTTATGTGATCTACCCATCTAATCTTCAGCATTCTTCTGTAGCACCACATTTCGAAAGCCTGTATTCTCTTCTTGTCCAAACTATTTATTGACCATGTTTCACTTCCATACATGGCTACACTCAATACAAATACTTTCAGAAAAGATTTCCTGACACTTAAATCTATACTCAATGTTAACAAATTTCTCTTCTTCTGAAACACTTTCCTTGCCATTGTCAGTCTACATTTTATATCCTCTCTACTTTGACCATCATCAGTTATTTTGCTCCCCAAATAACAAAACTCATTTACTACTTTAAGCGTCTCATTTCCTAATCTAATACCCTCAGCATCTCCCGATTTAATTCGACTACATTCAATTATTCTCGTTTTGCTTTTGTTGATGTTCATCTTATATCCTCCTTTCAAGACACTGTCCATTCCGTTCAGCTGCTCTTCCAGGTCCTTTGCTGTCTCCGACAGAATTACAATGTCATCAACGAACCTCAAAGTTTTTATTTCTTCTCCATGGATTTTAATACCTACTACGAATTTTTCTTTTGTTTTCTTCACTGCTTGCTCAATATACAGATTGAATAACATCAGGGAGGGGCTATAACCCTGTCTCACTCCCTTCCCAACCACTGCTTCCCTTTCATGTCCCTCAACTCTTATAACTGCCATCTGGCTTCTCTACAAATTGTAAATAGCCTTTCGCTCCCTGTATTTTACCCCTGCCACCTTCAGAATTTGAAAGAGAGTAGTCCAGTCAACATTGTCAAAAGCTTTCTCTAAGTCTACAAATGCTAGAAATATAGGTTTGCCTATCCTTAATCCATTTTCTAAGATAAGTCGAAGGGTCAGTATTGCCTCACGTGTTCCAGCATTTCTATGGAATCCAAACCGATCTTCCCCGGAGTAGGCTTCTACCAGTTTTTCCATTCGTCTGTAAAGAATTCGCGTTAGTATTTTGCAGCCGTGACTTATTAAACTGATAGTTTGGTAATTTTCACATCTATAAACACCTGCTTTCTTTGGGCTTGGAATTATTATATTCTTCTTGAAGTCTGAGGGTATTTCACCTGTCTCATACATTTTGCTCACCAGATGGTAGGGTTTTGTCAGGACTGGCTCTCCCAAGGCTGTCAGTAGTTCCAATGGAATGTTGTCTACTCCCGGGACCTTGTTTCAACTTAGGTGTTTCAGTGCTCTGTCAAACTCTTCACGCAGATCACATCTCCTATTTCATCTTCATCTACATTCTGTTCCATTTCCATAATATTGTCCTCAAGTACAATGCCCTTGTATAGACCCTCTATATACTCCTAAGCAAGCTTTATTGCAAGCCAAAATTCTGACCCATCCTCTGATGCATCAAACCTTTAAATTGGCTCATATGTATCAGAATGTGGACATGGATGTGAATTTTCAGGGGGAATGGGCTACCAATAAGGGAGAATGTAATACAATATCTTGCACCAGTCAATGTCTCAATAAACACAAATTAAATTGTGCAGCTACAGAAACAGTATTATTATCCATAGTTCGTGGTTTCCAAAACCCTTAGCTGGGAATCATAGACTGAAATATATACATATCATCAAGCTTTATTATTTTAATGGAGAGTAAGACTATTACACAGTAAATTAATGTGATGGGTACTTTTTTTACAATCATTTAAAATTAAGTTAAATTATGTGAAGGGTTCGTAAACTTTAGTGGCCAATATGCTCTCATGACTACCTTTGGGGATGAATACGGGAGGCCCTGGGATTATATTTAGAGTAAATTGTTAGCTATAAGTTACATGAACAATCAAGTAAGGATATCAGCTAAGAAAATACAAAATGACCTGAAGATGGATATTTTAAGAAGGGCAGGGATTAGAACAAAATGTTTTTCAATGGGGATATGTTATTTTGAAGACAACATAAATACTCATAGCATTGGAAGTTGTGTATACCTAAACTACTAGTCTAGGATCTGATTTGGTTCATACACAAGGGATATGGACATCTTGGTCTACAAAAGTGTGTTCAACATATTTGGGTAGCAGAGAAATAAAAAGGATGGTATGTGGTTGTGATCTTAATCAGAATGTTAAAGAAAATAATGGACAAATAAGATATTCATGATGTGATTTTTTTCAGTTCTCTGCCAAAGGGCAGAGGTGATTTTTCTTATATTTTTGTTTTGATAGCTTGCTGGCCTAAATATATAAAGCTATATCCCATTAAACTATCCAATATAAATCCATGGAGAAGAAATAAAAACCTTGAGGTTTGCAGATGACGACGTAATTCTGTCAGAGACAGCAGAGGGCCTGGAAGAGCAGTTGAACAAAACGGACAGTGTATTGAAAGGAGGATACGAGAAGAAAATCAACAAAAGCAAAACGAGGATAGTGGAATGCAGTCAAATTAAATCAGGTGATGCTGAGGGAATTAGATTAGGAAATGAGACACTTATTGTAGTAGATGAGTTTTTCTACTTGGGGAGCAAAATTACTGATGACTGTCGAAGTAAAGAGGGTATAAAATGTAGACTGGCAATGGCAAGGAAAGCGTTTCTGAAGAAGAGAAATTTGCTAACACTTGAGTATAAATGTAAGTGTCAGGAAGTCTTTTCTGAATGTACACTATGTGATCAAAAGTTTCCGGACACCCCCAAAAACATACGTTTTTCATATTAGGTGTATTGTGCTGCCAGGTACTCAGTATCAGCAACCTCAGTGGTCATTAGACATCATGAGAGAGCAGAATGGGGTGCTCCGAAGAACTCACAGACTTCGAACATGGTCAGGTGATTGGGTGTCGCTTGTGTCTTATGTCTGTACACAAGATTTTCACGCTCCTAAACATCCCTAGGTCCACTGTTTTCAATGTGATAGTGAATGGAAACGTGAAGGGACATGTACAGCACAAAAGCGTACAGGCCGACCTCATCTGTTGACTGACAGAGACCACTGACAGCTGAAGAGGGTCGTATTGTGTAACAGGCAGACATCTATCTAGACCATCACACAGGAATTCTAAACTGCAACAGGATCCACTGCAAGTACTATGGCAGTTAGGCTGGAGGTGAGAAAACTTGGATTTCATGGTCAAGTGGCTGCTTATAAGCCACACATCACGCCGGTAAATACCAAACAACGTCTCGCTTGGTGTAAGAAGCATAAACATTACATGATTGAACAATGGAAAAATGTTGGGTGGAGTGACGAATCATGGTACACAATGTGGAGATCCGATAGCAGGGTGAATGCCCGGTGAACATCATCTGCCAGTGTATATAGTGACAACAGTATAATTCGGAGGCAGTGGTGTTATTGTGTGGTCATATTTCTCATGGAGGGGGCTTGCACCCCTTGTTGTTTTGCATGGCATTATCACAGCACAGGTCTACGTTTATATTTTAAGCACCTTCTTGTTTCCCACTGTTGAAGAGCAATTCGGGGGTGGGGATTGTATCTTTCAACACGATCAAGCGCCTGTTCATAATGCACAGCCTGTGGCAGAGTGGTTACAGGACAATAACATCCCTGTAATGGACTGCCTACAGAGAGTCCTGATCTGAATCCTAAAGAACATCAGAGCAGCACTCCATGAAGACTGGGCTGCCATTCCCCAAGAGACCTTCCAGCCTCTGACCTTTCGAAATGTGGCGCTACAGAAGAATGCTTAAGATTGGATAGGTAGATAATGTAACTAATGAGGAGGTACTTAACAAAACTGGAGAGAAGAGGAATTTGTGCCACAACTTGACTAGAAGAAGGGATTGGCTGGTAGGACATGTTCTGAGGCACCAAGGAATCACCAATTTAGTATTGGAGGGCAGCATGGAGGGTAAAAATCGTAGAGGGAGACCAAGAGATGAATACACTAAGCAGATTCTGCAAGATGTAGCTTGCAGAAGTTACTTGGAGATGAAGAAGCTTGCACAGGATAGAGTAGCATGGAGAGCTGCAACAAACCAGTCTCTGGACTGAAGACAACAACAGTAACCAGTTGCTTATGAGATTATTTTGTGGATGTAAGCAAACCAATCTCTTACTTATCGATAATGGAACTCAATTTATAAGTAGCAATTTTAAAGGGTTTTTGGCATGGGAAGGTGTAAAACAGGTACTCATTTCAAAATATCATCTGAAATCCAATCCCTCTAAAAGAATTATGCAAGATCTGAGTGTTCCAAGAAATACACAACTTGAGCATAGAGGATTTTGGAGTTTCATGTTATCCTTAATGAATTATGTTACATGTCAACTGGACTTTACCTGGTAGAAATTATGAATACAAAGTTGACAAGAGAACCATTGTTAAAAATTTTTCTTGGCCTCGAACAGAAGAATACCAACTAGCAAGGTACAAGAACAGATAAAAACGAGATTAAGTAGACAAATCCAATGTCAAGTACAATATAATTTAAAAGCAAGTGCCCCTAATTTTAAACTACGATATGAGGCTAGTAAAGGTAGTCATCACAGTTCAGAATTAAAGAAAAAAACAAGCAAGTTTTTCCATTGTTATGAGGGTCCATACAAAATTATAGGGATTCCACATCAGAAAGCTGCTTTCCTAGTAGACCCACTGAATGGTAAAGAAAAAGGCTTCCACAATATAGATATGATTAAAAAATGTGTCTTAAGAAACATCTAGTACAATAAAATTAACAAACTTTAAACAGCAAAGAGACTGCAGAGCCTAGAGAAGTTCTTTCTTTTTCTACATCGAGCTGGATGTTACATCCACCACTTTTGAATGGAGGAAATGAAGGAGGATATGCCCTTAAATATGAAGTGTAGAGACAACAGGCAAACATTGAGATGTTGATTGTTGTACCATCTAATAGGAGTACATTCATTCTAACACATGAGGACATTCAGAGTTACAGTAGTGAGTACATAAAGAGCTATAAGACAAATATAGCACCAAAAGACTATTAAAAAACTGGTGTGAATAAGGGTTAGGGCACGAGTGTGTTACCTGAACATATATGTATAAAAGGAGGAGGTAGAGTTGTAAATATTATTAACAGGATATTGTACCCTAATCTGTATTTATGGTGTGATCAAAAGATAGGTGGACCTAGGGAAACGATGACCTTTTCCTGAGAGAAAAGAAAGATACACAAAAGGGACAGTACCACTGTGGATATTTACATGAGAGTAGTATTTGTGGAAAGAGGTGTATCTTTACACTTACTGCACATGTTGGTAGCATCAGTTTCAAAACTTCTCCAAAGTAGCAAAGTAGGTGAATTTACCCTTGTTGGTCTGTTCCACAAGCGATTTTAAAGATGACATAGTAAAGAGACAAATGTCCCAGTTTTGTATGCCATTCTCCATGTTCGGATAAATAGGAAACCAACTACAGAATGTCTGCTGACAAATCTTTTTTAACTGTTCAAGACATGTAACTGTTCTGATTCGGTGGCATTTTATAAAGGGTGTAAATGGTTCTAGAGGGAGCTTTATTTTTTAAAATTTTTGTTGGAGGTAAGTAATATGGTTGGGTTTATAAGAATTTTCTGTGGGAGGAATTTGCACACATAAAGGTTATTATTGTGTCATGTTGTTAACTTCTCCACTTGGCGTCAACAGTGATGTCTTACGACCACTTTTCAGGGCCCATTAGGGTGAAACCGGGGAAGTCTGTTCTGTAGGATATGGTGATCATCGTCCTGCTCCCTGGCACAGAACCTGCCAGGAAGGGAATCCTTGGGTGGGTATCAATCTTTGGGGTTCTCCTCTTTACCATGTCCAATAGTCTCTGCTGTGGAACCCTTCTTATCTCTGTTTAGAGTACATACCCAATGATTTCCAATAGTTTTATGAGCTGGGCAAGAGAAGCCTGGATTCTGGAATAAACGTACTCAATTACATGAAAAATGAACAATTTGACTAAACGGCTGGACTGTATGTCCTAGTAATGAGTGGTGCAAGAGCAGAAACCACAACATGTTGTAGAAAAAACCTGTTATTGACCCTTATGGGTAATAAATGTTTGTTACCTGATATCTCACGTTCATAGTAAGGGCGAGTATCTGGTAGAAATATTACGGAACTTAATCAAAGTGAACCATGTACCTACGATTAGTAGTTCCACACTACTGTGGAGTTTTGCCCAGTTAATAAACATGAATAAATAAATTAATTGAAAATGAGATATAATTACAACTATAATATTTTTAACACTTGTAAATATTTTTAACACTTGTAGTGAAGTTGTACTTTAATTATTTGTTGTTTGGTTAACGGGTCAATGTAGTGATGACATCATCCATATAAGGGGAGGAATCTGTAGTGCAATATACCACTTTGATGACAAGATGTGTTGCACACGCATTTCTCGAACCAATGAATGATGACACCACTATAAAAAGTTGATTTTCATAATGTATTAGATAATATATTGTTTGGATGTATGTTTTATTTATGCACATGTATCATGAGATAGATGGACACAGCCTATCTGCATGCTGAGACAATGACAAACATTGTACAATGATCACAGTATCTGCTGGTCAGGCAGCTTATTCCGTGCCTTGGAAATATGGTGCATGCCACAGAGGAAGAGTGGTCGTGACAATGCCTGTGACTTCACAGGTTCAAGAAAATACCTATTGCACAGAAATATTTTTGGACTGTTCTTATCAATGTTTTTGTGATTTTCAGCATAATGCAACAACTTTGTAAAGCACAGTTATTGTAAACAAGAGTACCATATATGAGAGGCTGTTAATGAGAAACCTCTCATTTATTTTACGAGCTGCATGATGGATTTGTACTATTAACTTCCAGCAGTAACTGTAGTACTTCAAGAAAAGAAGTTCAAGCAGAAGAGGTTGGCGAGTGTGCTCAAATAATAAAGTGAACAAGATTAAATAACATGAAGTCTTGGCTCTCTAACATACTTTACTTCGCCACCCAACATCACAGTAAAGAACCACCAGAATGTCACACTAACAATATTTCCATTCATACACAAGGCTAGACTAGACTAGTTTCAGCAAGTTTAGTATGTCTTCTTGTAGCCTATAATAAAAACAGATTTTCTTTGTTTACTTTCAGTTTCTATCTACAAATTTATTTTATTTTCAGTTTTAACTACAAATTTTGCAAAATATGATTACTGGTGAACAGTGAATACCCAATCTGAATACTAGCTGTTAGCAGCCATTTCCTCCACCATTGTTTCATTCAGGATTTGCAGTGTCTTTTCCATCATTCTCATTTGATTTATTTACCTATTTATTTATTTTTATATGTTGTCTAAATGATTACTGATTTAACCAACTAAATTGTAGCTTAATATGTTCTAACACTGGATAGTTATTTTATTTGGTTACAACAAGTTTTCAATACAATGTTCTCTCATTTTTAAAAACACCACGATGAAAAATGAATGTTGTTCTGAAACTGTTGATAACTGACAATCATGTATGATTCATAAGTATTATTGGGTTCATCATTGGAAATAAATAAGATTAATTACTTTATTCAAAGTTGTAATTTTCAGCAACTGCAGCATATATTTCAGAGTAAAATTTGGTCCTAAGTACTTATACTTTACATAAATGTATAGCCAAGGTCTAAATATTTAAAAATATCCCTAATTTTTTTAGGCTTCTGAAGATGACAAATTAATTCATCAAAATTGGTAAACCAAAGAAAAAAAACATATTTGCAACTGACAACTGAATTTTATTCTGAAATGAAAGATTAACACTAACATAAATAAGCATCTAATGAGTAAGTTACTACAGATATTTTATTAGTTGCCTGATGAGCACTTATTTTTGAGTCATTCAAATAATTAATCATAATGCAACTGTTGTGGCTCAACACCTTCCTTTCTTGGAATTTATGGACTAATGTTAATTTCTTGAAAATATCTTGCTCTGTGGACATAGACTTTCAGTTGTCAAACTAATGTTTGTGACACTTTTGGGTAGACCAATGTGATGATGGTCTTATTGAGTTTGACTGGCTATCTGACATATCAGAAGGACCTGGCCACTAGGTAGTTTAGATCTGCCAACTCTGAAGGATGACTTCCACAATGTGGAAAGATTAAAACTTTGATTCTGTGGAAATGTATAAGTAATATACATGTCAATTTTACTTTCTTATTAATTATTGATGTTATATGATACCCACAAAGTTTAAACTCTTAACACCCTCTTTTAGGAATGAATTGTTGAATCTTTGCGAAATGTCATCCTGTCACACTACATTTTCCAGTATCGGCACTTTTCATCAAATACCCAATCTTATTCTTCCAGTTGGTGTCGTACTTTCATCCTGTCACGTGTTCTGCACAAAAAATGACATGTTCATCTCTGACAATATTATGAAAAGGATAATTGCTACTCACCATATAGCAGAAATACTGAGTTGAACATAGTCAGAACAAAGACCGTCAAACAAAGCTTTCAGCCAAAGAGGCCTTCATCAGGACACACACAAAGACCACCATCTCTAGCTGCCAAGATGGCGTCAAGCGCAATGTTCTCACTGCCAAGTTCATGTTAATAAATTAGTGTTCTTATTTGATCATATAACTGCTTCTCACAGATAAAATCATAAATGGCCTTCAAGTAGCATGACACTAGAAGAAGTTTTCTACCCATCAAGTACCACGAAAACAATGCATTGCAGGTGGTAATAAATAAAACAAAGTAACTCAACAAGCTGTATTTTACTCTTTGGAAAGTGGGAAAAAGTCACTGATAAACATTTGAGTCTCATTGTTACATAAGGTTGTGAGACAATTTTTCCTTCCAATATGAATGAGAACACCCAACTACATCAAGGCACGTGGCTACCAGCTTGCACGACACACAGTATCTGGCACTAACCTGCAGAGACACACAGCTGAGCCAGGAGCGAGAGGTTGGCATGTCACCCGTCAGCTGCCACGTGTCAGTCACAGCTGAGTAGCATTCTATCGTGTCATGGTAGCGGTCCCAGCCCTCTTCGCCACCCAGGACGTATATGTGCTCATCAATTACAGCAATACCTTTGACAAAATTGTGACATTAGATAAAACACAACACATGCAATTCTGTACTGCACAATGCCTGGTCGCACCATCAGAAATAAAGCACTAGGTAAATCAACAAATGACACAGCACTAGGTAAATGAACAAATGATACAAAGTTGTAAGTTCTTAGATGTTTATATTTATTAAAATCTGAACTTGAAGTCACGTGTTACAGATCATCTTATACGTTTAAAACTCTGCAGCTTGTGCACTGAAATTAATAGTAGACTTTGGAGGTAAGGCAAACTACACAGAAATGAGCTTTTTGATCAGCTTACATGCTGGAGCCTCCTCAATTTCTTATACAATTTACAGAAATGAGTAATAAGGATAATGTGTGTGTCCATACCCTAGATAGCGCTAAGAAGTTGGATATACTGACAAAAATCCTATAGCTCATTTATTTCCTTATGTAGTTTATAGTCAATAATCTGTCACATTTCGAAGTCATGATAAATTACTGGCAAACTAGCCCATCATATAAGGGTGCCTTTGAAACTGAGCTCTAATGTGATTCCTGGAAGAAAATATACAAATAGAACAGCATTGGTGTACTGTAAAGGCAATTATCTGGCTTCCCCCACTGACCATCTCTCAAGACCACTTTGTCAAAGAGAATTAAAACCATAATCCCTGTACCTTCTTCCACTGTTGACACTTATTGCTAAAGCTGCAGCAAGCATTTTCCATCATATTCTCAATTACTTTTGGTGGCTGTCTAGTTCTTTCTAATACACTGAAGAGCCAAAGAAACTGATACATCTGCCTAATATTGAGTATGCACGCAGAAGTGCCGCAACACGACGTGGGATGGACTCGACTAATGACTGAAGTAGGGCTGGAGGGAACTGGCACCATGAATCCTGCAGAGCTGTCCATAAATCCATAAGAGTACAAGGGGGTGGAGATCTCTTCTGAACAGCATGTTTCAAGGCATCCCATATATGCTCAATAATGTGCATGTCTGGGGAGTTTGGTGGCCAGTGGAAGTGTTTACACTCAGAAGTGTGTTCCTGCAGCCAATTTGTAGCAATTCTTGACATGTGAGATGTCACATTGTCCTGCTAGAATTGCCCAAGTCTGTGGGAATGCACATAGTCCATGGGAATGCACAATGGACATGAATGGATCCAGGTGATCAGACAGGATGCTTATGTACACGTCACCTGTCAGTGTCATATCTAGACGTATCATGGGTCCCATATCACTCCAACTGCACATGCCCTACACCATTACAGAGCCTCCACCAGCTTGAACCGTCCCCTGCCTACACACATGGTCCATGGATTCATGAGGTTGTCTCCATCCCCGTACACATCCATCAGCTAGATACAATTTGAAACGAGACTTATCCGACCAGACAACATGTTTCTAGTTATCAACAATCTAATGTCAGTATTGACAGGCCCAGACAAGGTGTAAACCTTGGTGTCATGCAGTCATCAAGGGTACATGAGTGGGCCTTCGGCTCCAAAAGATCGCATTGGTGAGGTCTCATTGAATGGTTCACACACTGCCACTTGCTGATGGCCCAGCTTTGAAATCTGCAGCAGTTTGCAGAAGTGTTGCACTTCTGTCATGTTGAATGATTCTCTTCAGTCATCTTTCATCCTGTTCTTGCAGGACCTTTTCCTGGCCATAGCAATGTCTGAAATTTGATGTTTTATCAGATTCCTGAGATTCACATCTGTGAAATGGTCGAAATGGTCATACGGGAAAATCCCCGCTTTATCACTACCTCAGAAATGCTGTGTCCCATCGCTCGTGCACCAACTGTAACACCACATTCAAACTCCCTAAAATCTTGATAACCTTACATTGTAGTAGTAGTAGTAGTAGTAGTAGTAGTAGTAGTAACTTATCTAACAACTGCACCAGACACTTCTTGTCTTATACGGGCAAAGACAACTGCAGTGCCGTATTCTGTCTGTTTACATATCTCTGTGTTTCAATATTCATGCCTGTACCAGTTCCTTTGACACTTCAGTGTATTTCCATAGCCTTTAACTGAAAATCATCTCGCTTTTCTAGCCGCATCATTTTTCACTAAATTTGAGCTTTCAACAGCTGTCCTGTCCATCATAGGAATAAAATTACTACAAGTGATTTTACACTTCGCTATAAGCCACTAATACAACAAACATTGCTGCAGTGCCACAAATCTCAAGAGGTTTTGATCTGCTGTCATTTGTGTTTCCAAAATCAGTCACTGTCTAACACATATGTATGACACACATGTATCCAATATTTTGATCCTGTTAATCTCTCAAGGCACTTGTTACCAATCACACCCAGCTCACAACTTAATGCAAACCGTTTATATTTCTTGCCACTGAGCAACAAAACTTATATAGTGTGTGCAATAAATGATACTTGCATTTTTGTGTTGTCACAATTCATCAATGTGTCCCATTTTTTGAATAACCTGTTGCCAAAAATCTGCTTTGAAACTTCAGAACTTTCAGCAAATGACCAACACTTCAAAACAGAGTTTTACAATTAAAATTCTGTGTTACACCCTGTGAAGTGGGCGAGACACTGTCCTGTAGGGTTAATTGGCAAACAACATTGGTTGCTCTGAATATAAATAGGAGTAGTAAGTTTTATATCAAGCTGAAGAATAAGTGCCTTTCTAGACTTAGTAATACTTTGGATATAAACTGTGTTCAAACATTACAAAACACCTCTAAGAAAATGATCTATACTCTGACAGTCGACAAGGATTCAGAAAATTTCACTCTTGTCAAACGTAAGTAGTTCTTTATTCACTAAAAGTAGTAAGTGCTACTGACAGGGGAGCTCAAATTGATTCCACATTTATATATTTCAAGAAGACATTTGACACCAACACTCACAAGCGGCTTCTACCTCTGGAGTATTGTCTCACCTCTGCACTTGGATTCGTGATTTCCTCTCAGAAAGGTCACAGTCTGTAGCAACTGACAAAGTCATCAAATAAAACAGAAGTAATATCTGGCATTCTACAAGGAAATGTTATAGGACCTCTGCTGATCCAAATTCATATAAAGTTTTCTGTAAAAAGTAACTGGATAGATAAAAAAATCTACTCACCAAGTGATGGCAGGAACACACACATATAAAAGGTATTACAGTTTGCTAACTTTTGGAGCCAATGGCTCCTCCTCCTGGCAGAAGGGTTGAAGGGGAAGGAAAAGAGGTGCAGGGAAAGGACTGGTGAGGTTTTGGAAAGAGAGTCTAGGTCAAAAAGGTTGTCCAGAATCCCAGGTCAGGGGAGACTTACTAGACACAACAAGAAGGAAGACTTATTGTTGGGGATTGTACAAGGCGAGATTTGAAAACATATGACGGTGCTTGCCTGATATATATATATATATATATATATATATATATATATATATATATATATATATATATATATATATATATATATATATATATATATATATATATATATATATATCGAAAGTTAAACAATAGTGCACTACTGTTTAACTTTCGATAAGCCTCATTCATAGGTTGCAGGCAAACATCTACATATGGCTACAATAGTTTCCTGTAGAACATGTACGAGCAGTAAAAACCTAACCACAAAGTTCATAGTTCTTGAAGAATAGAAAGGTACTTACGCAGCAGACACTGTCAATGTTTTAACACACAGTCTATTGGTGTAACACTTATTTCACTGTTAAGTTGATGCATTGTTGTCATTCTAACCAACACAGGTTCTTCGTCTGAAACTCTGCTGTGGACTGACTGTGTCAGGACCAAAATTCGGGCCCTTATATATCTCACAATAATAGATACTGAAACTTCACACTGTTCGATGCTAAATTTACAGAAATTACAATTAAAACTTAACTCATTAAATTAACTGAATACATCGAAAAATTTGTTCCTTTTAACAGTTTCTTCTACTACAAGGGTTAGGCCGAATTATTTGTTTAAATGATTAAATTAAGAGATATCATTACACTGAAAATTACTTGGGAATTAATTAAGAGCTGGATTTGCTAAAATGTTTTTGATTAGAGTTAAATAAATACTTTAATATTAGTATGGTTATAATAGAGGGAAACATTCCACGTAGGAAATATATATCTAAAAACAAAGATGATGTGACTTACCAAATGAAAGTGCTGGCAGGTCGACAGACACACAAACAAACACAAACATACACACAAAATTCAAGCTTTCGCAACAAACTGTTGCCTCATCAGGAAAGAGGGAAGGAGAGGGGAAGACGAAAGGAAGTGGGTTTTAAAGGAGAGGGTAAGGAGTCATTCCAATCCCGGGAGCGGAAAGACTTACCTTAGGGGGAAAAAAGGACAGGTATACACTCGCACACACGCACATATCCATCCACACATACAGACACAAGCAGACATATTTAAAGACAAAGAGTTTGGGCAGAGATGTCAGTCGAGGCAGAAGTGTAGAGGCAAAGAAGTTGTTGAAAGACAGGTGAGGTATGAGTGGCGGCAACTTGAAATTAGCGGAGATTGAGGCCTGGCGGATGACGAGAAGAGAGGATATACTGAAGGGCAAGTTCCCATCTCCGGAGTTCGGATAGGTTGGTGTTGGTGGGAAGTATCCAGATAACCCGGACGGTGTAACACTGTGCCAAGATGTGCTGGCCGTGCACCAAGGCATGTTTAGCCACAGGGTGATCCTCATTACCAACAAACACTGTCTGCCTGTGTCCATTCATGCGAATGGACAGTTTGTTGCTGGTCATTCCCACATAGAATGCGTCACAGTGTAGGCAGGTCAGTTGGTAGATCACGTGGGTGCTTTCACACGTGGCTCTGCCTTTGATCGTGTACACCTTCCGGGTTACAGGACTGGAGTAGGTGGTGGTGGGAGGGTGCATGGGACAGGTTTTACACCGGGGGCGGTTACAAGGGTAGGAGCCAGAGGGTAGGGAAGGTGGTTTGGGGATTTCATAGGGATGAACTAAGAGGTTACGAAGGTTAGGTGGACGGCGGAAAGACACTCTTGGTGGAGTGGGGAGGATTTCATGAAGGATGGATCTCATTTCTGGGCAGGATTTTAGGAAGTCGTATCCCTGCTGGAGAGCCACATTCAGAATCTGATCCAGTCCCGGAAAGTATCCTGTCACAAGTGGGGCACTTTTGTGGTTCTTCTGTGGGAGGTTCTGGGTTTGAGAGGATGAGGAAGTTGCTCTGGTTATTTGCTTCTGTACCAGGTCGGGAGGGTAGTTGCGGGATGCGAAAGCTGTTGTCAGGTTGTTGGTGTAATGCTTCAGGGATTCCGGACTGGAGCAGATTCGTTTGCCACGAAGACCTAGGCTGTAGGGAAGGGACCGTTTGATGTGGAATGGGTGGCAGCTGTCGTAATGGAGGTACTGTTGCTTGTTGGTGGGTTTGATGTGGACGGACGTGTGAAGCTGGCCATTGGACAGGTGGAGGTCAACATCAAGGAAAGTGGCATGGGATTTGGAGTAGGACCAGGTGAATCTGATGGAACCAAAGGAGTTGAGGTTGGAGAGGAAATTCTGGAGTTCTTCTTCACTGTGAGTCCAGATCATGAAGATGTCATCAATAAATCTGTACCAAACTTTGGGTTGGCAGGCCTGGGTAACCAAGAAGACTTCCTCTAAGCGACCCATGAATAGGTTGGCGTACGAAGGGGCCATCCTGGTACCCATGGCTGTTCCCTTTAATTGCTGGTATGTCTGGCCTTCAAAAGTGAAGAAGTTGTGGGTCAGGATGAAGCTGGCTAAGGTAATGAGGAAAGAGGTTTTGGGTAGGGTGGCAGGTGATCGGCGTGAAAGGAAGTGCTCCATTGCAGCGAGGCCCTGGACGTGCGGGATATTTGTGTATAAGGAAGTGGCATCAATGGTTACAAGGATGGTTTCTGGGGGTAACGAATTGGGTAAGGATTCCAGGCGTTCGAGAAAGTGGTTGGTGTCTTTGATGAAGGATGGGAGACTGCACATAATGGGTTGAAGGTGTTGATCTACGTAGGCAGAGATACGTTCTGTGGGGGCTTGGTAACCAGCTACAATGGGACGGCCAGGATGATTGGGTTTGTGAATTTTAGGAAGAAGGTAGAAGGTAGGGGTGCGGGGTGTCGGTGGGGTCAGGAGGTTGATGGAGTCAGGTGAAAGGTTTTGTAGGGGGCCTAAGGTTCTGAGGATTCCCTGAAGCTCCGCCTGGACATCAGGAATGGGATTACCTTGGCAAACTTTGTATGTGGTGTTGCCCGAAAGCTGACGCAGTCCCTCAGCCACATACTCCCGACGATCAAGTACCACGGTCGTGGAACCCTTGTCCGCCGGAAGAATGATGATGGACCGGTCAGCCTTCAGATCACGGATAGCCTGGGCTTCAGCAGTGGTGATGTTGGGAGTAGGATTAAGGTTTTTTAAGAAGGATTGGGAGGCAAGGCTGGAAGTCAGAAATTCCTGGAAGGTTTGGAGAGGGTGATTTTGAGGAAGAGGAGGTGGGTCCCGCTGTGACGGAGGACGGAACTGTTCCAGGCAGGGTTCAATTTGGATAGTGTCTTGGGGAGTTGGATCATTAGGGGTAGGATTAGGATCATTTTTCTTCGTGGCAAAGTGATACTTCCAGCAGAGAGTACGAGTGTAGGACAGTAAATCTTTGACGAGGGCTGTTTGGTTGAATCTGGGAGTGGGGCTGAAGGTGAGGCCTTTGGATAGGACAGAGGTTTCAGATTGGGAGAGAGGTTTGGAGGAAAGGTTAACTACTGAATTAGGGTGTTGTGGTGCCAGATTGTGTTGCTTGGAATTTTGAGGTTTTGGAGGGAGTGGAGCTGGAAGTGGGAGACTGAGTAGATGGGAGAGACTGGGTTTGTGTGCAATGAGAGGTGGTTGAGGTTTGCTGGAAAGGTTGTGAAGGGTGAGTGAGTTGCCTTTCCGGAGGTGGGAAACCAGGAGATTGGATAGTTTTTTGAGGTGAAGGGTGGCATGCTGCTCTAATTTGCGGTTGGCCTGTAGGAGGATGCTCTGAATAGCCGGTGTGGATGTGGGAGAGGAAAGATTGAGGACTTTTATTAAGGATAGGAGTTGACGGGTGTGTTCATTGGCTGAGTTGATGTGTAGGTGAAGGATTAGGTGGGTGAGGGCAGTGGATTGTTCAGTTTGGAACTGGTATAGGGACTGATGGAAAGAAGGGTTGCAGCCAGAGATGGGAACTTTAAGTGTGAGGCCTTTGGGGGTTATGCCAAATGTCAGACAAGCCTGAGAAAATAAAATATGCGAGCGTAATCTGGCTAGGGTGAAGGCATGTTTGCGGAGGGAATGTAAATAAAACTTAATGGGGTCGTTGTGGGGGTGTTGTGAGGGTGACATGGTATTAGAAGGTGGAAAGTGTAAGATGAGGTTGAAATGAAAATGAAGGATAAAAATATATGGGGAGAGATAAGGGTGAACTAGAAAATAACTGGAGATCTGGTATGAAAAAATGCGAAAAAGTGTTGGTTAAGTTGATCCTGTGGTGAACTTGGGTTGGTAGACAGCGATGTGCATGAAGGTTAGGTGGTTGTGTTGCCGCTAAAACACGTTAAAGGACGGAGAAATTCGGGAAAATTTCGAAAAAACGTGTAAATGTATTAAAAGGCGTGGTGTTGTGGTGAAAGATTACGAAAATGGGGCTAACAATTGTAAATAATGACGTTAAAACCTGTGGAGAGCGGCTAAAAATGATCAGTGATGTACGAAAAACGGAAGTGGAAATAAAGTAAAAGTTATTAGAACTAGCCGAAATGGTTATTTAATACGTGAAGGCAGCTGTTATTGAACTAGAAACGGTTAGCGGTATTGTTGAAAGCGCAAAATAAAAATTTTTTGGTTATGGTTTGGAAGTGGGTTACGTATTATAGAGTATATATAGGCGGGATAAATTTGTATTACGGTAAAAAGGGAAGGTGAATAGAAAGTGAGACTACTGGTAAACGCAGAAAGAGAAAATAAAGAGAAAATAAGACGACAGGAAAGATTTCGAGATGCAACAGCGACAATAACAAACGTAATTGTTGGGTTCAAATTAATGATATGGTTATAATAGAGGGAAACATTCCACGTAGGAAATATATATCTAAAAACAAAGATGATGTGACTTACCAAATGAAAGTGCTGGCAGGTCGACAGACACACAAACAAACACAAACATACACACAAAATTCAAGCTTTCACAACAAACTGTTGCCTCATCAGGAAAGAGGGAAGGAGAGGGGAAGACGAAAGGAAGTGGGTTTTAAAGGAGAGGGTAAGGAGTCATTCCAATCCCGGGAGCGGAAAGACTTACCTTAGGGGGAAAAAAGGACAGGTATACACTCGCACACACGCACATATCCATCCACACATACAGACACAAGCAGACATATTTAAAGACAAAGAGTTTGGGCAGAGATGTCAGTCGAGGCAGAAGTGTAGAGGCAAAGAAGTTGTTGAAAGACAGGTGAGGTATGAGTGGCGGCAACTTGAAATTAGCGGAGATTGAGGCCTGGCGGATGACGAGAAGAGAGGATATACTGAAGGGCAAGTTCCCATCTCCGGAGTTAGGATAGGTTGGTGTTGGTGGGAAGTATCCAGATAACCCGGACGGTGTAACACTGTGCCAAGATGTGCTGGCCGTGCACCAAGGCATGTTTAGCCACAGGGTGATCCTCATTACCAACAAACACTGTCTGCCTGTGTCCATTCATGCGAATGGACAGTTTGTTGCTGGTCATTCCCACATAGAATGCGTCACAGTGTAGGCAGGTCAGTTGGTAGATCACGTGGGTGCTTTCACACGTGGCTCTGCCTTTGATCGTGTACACCTTCCGGGTTACAGGACTGGAGTAGGTGGTGGTGGGAGGGTGCATGGGACAGGTTTTACACCGGGGGCGGTTACAAGGGTAGGAGCCAGAGGGTAGGGAAGGTGGTTTGGGGATTTCATAGGGATGAACTAAGAGGTTACGAAGGTTAGGTGGACGGCGGAAAGACACTCTTGGTGGAGTGGGGAGGATTTCATGAAGGATGGATCTCATTTCTGGGCAGGATTTTAGGAAGTCGTATCCCTGCTGGAGAGCCACATTCAGAATCTGATCCAGTCCCGGAAAGTATCCTGTCACAAGTGGGGCACTTTTGTGGTTCTTCTGTGGGAGGTTCTGGGTTTGAGAGGATGAGGAAGTTGCTCTGGTTATTTGCTTCTGTACCAGGTCGGGAGGGTAGTTGCGGGATGCGAAAGCTGTTGTCAGGTTGTTGGTGTAATGCTTCAGGGATTCCGGACTGGAGCAGATTCGTTTGCCACGAAGACCTAGGCTGTAGGGAAGGGACCGTTTGATGTGGAATGGGTGGCAGCTGTCGTAATGGAGGTACTGTTGCTTGTTGGTGGGTTTGATGTGGACGGACGTGTGAAGCTGGCCATTGGACAGGTGGAGGTCAACATCAAGGAAAGTGGCATGGGATTTGGAGTAGGACCAGGTGAATCTGATGGAACCAAAGGAGTTGAGGTTGGAGAGGAAATTCTGGAGTTCTTCTTCACTGTGAGTCCAGATCATGAAGATGTCATCAATAAATCTGTACCAAACTTTGGGTTGGCAGGCCTGGGTAACCAAGAAGACTTCCTCTAAGCGACCCATGAATAGGTTGGCGTACGAAGGGGCCATCCTGGTACCCATGGCTGTTCCCTTTAATTGCTGGTATGTCTGGCCTTCAAAAGTGAAGAAGTTGTGGGTCAGGATGAAGCTGGCTAAGGTAATGAGGAAAGAGGTTTTGGGTAGGGTGGCAGGTGATCGGCGTGAAAGGAAGTGCTCCATTGCAGCGAGGCCCTGGACGTGCGGGATATTTGTGTATAAGGAAGTGGCATCAATGGTTACAAGGATGGTTTCTGGGGGTAACGAATTGGGTAAGGATTCCAGGCGTTCGAGAAAGTGGTTGGTGTCTTTGATGAAGGATGGGAGACTGCACATAATGGGTTGAAGGTGTTGATCTACGTAGGCAGAGATACGTTCTGTGGGGGCTTGGTAACCAGCTACAATGGGACGGCCAGGATGATTGGGTTTGTGAATTTTAGGAAGAAGGTAGAAGGTAGGGGTGCGGGGTGTCGGTGGGGTCAGGAGGTTGATGGAGTCAGGTGAAAGGTTTTGTAGGGGGCCTAAGGTTCTGAGGATTCCCTGAAGCTCCGCCTGGACATCAGGAATGGGATTACCTTGGCAAACTTTGTATGTGGTGTTGTCCGAAAGCTGACGCAGTCCCTCAGCCACATACTCCCGACGATCAAGTACCACGGTCGTGGAACCCTTGTCCGCCGGAAGAATGATGATGGACCGGTCAGCCTTCAGATCACGGATAGCCTGGGATTCAGCAGTGGTGATGTTGGGAGTAGGATTAAGGTTTTTTAAGAAGGATTGGGAGGCAAGGCTGGAAGTCAGAAATTCCTGGAAGGTTTGGAGAGGGTGATTTTGAGGAAGAGGAGGTGGGTCCCGCTGTGACGGAGGACGGAACTGTTCCAGGCAGGGTTCAATTTGGATAGTGTCTTGGGGAGTTGGATCATTAGGGGTAGGATTAGGATCATTTTTCTTCGTGGCAAAGTGATACTTCCAGCAGAGAGTACGAGTGTAGGACAGTAAATCTTTGACGAGGGCTGTTTGGTTGAATCTGGGAGTGGGGCTGAAGGTGAGGCCTTTGGATAGGACAGAGGTTTCAGATTGGGAGAGAGGTTTGGAGGAAAGGTTAACTACTGAATTAGGGTGTTGTGGTGCCAGATTGTGTTGCTTGGAATTTTGAGGTTTTGGAGGGAGTGGAGCTGGAAGTGGGAGACTGAGTAGATGGGAGAGACTGGGTTTGTGTGCAATGAGAGGTGGTTGAGGTTTGCTGGAAAGGTTGTGAAGGGTGAGTGAGTTGCCTTTCCGGAGGTGGGAAACCAGGAGATTGGATAGTTTTTTGAGGTGATCTACCAACTGACCTGCCTACACTGTGACGCATTCTATGTGGGAATGACCAGCAACAAACTGTCCATTCGCATGAATGGACACAGGCAGACAGTGTTTGTTGGTAATGAGGATCACCCTGTGGCTAAACATGCCTTGGTGCACGGCCAGCACATCTTGGCACAGTGTTACACCGTCCGGGTTATCTGGATACTTCCCACCAACACCAACCTATCCTAACTCCGGAGATGGGAACTTGCCCTTCAGTATATCCTCTCTTCTCGTCATCCGCCAGGCCTCAATCTCCGCTAATTTCAAGTTGCCGCCACTCATACCTCACCTGTCTTTCAACAACTTCTTTGCCTCTACACTTCTGCCTCGACTGACATCTCTGCCCAAACTCTTTGTCTTTAAATATGTCTGCTTGTGTCTGTATGTGTGGATGGATATGTGCGTGTGTGCGAGTGTATACCTGTCCTTTTTTCCCCCTAAGGTAAGTCTTTCCGCTCCCGGGATTGGAATGACTCCTTACCCTCTCCTTTAAAACCCACTTCCTTTCGTCTTCCCCTCTCCTTCCCTCTTTCCTGATGAGGCAACAGTTTGTTGCGAAAGCTTGAATTTTGTGTGTATGTTTGTGTTTGTTTGTGTGTCTGTCGACCTGCCAGCACTTTCATTTGGTAAGTCACATCATCTTTGTTTTTAGATATATATTTCCTACGTGGAATGTTTCCCTCTATTATAACCATATCATTAATTTGAACCCAACAATTACGTTTGTTATTGTCGCTGTTGCATCTCGAAATCTTTCCTGTCGTCTTATTTTCTCTTTATTTTCTCTTTCTGCGTTTACCAGTAGTCTCACTTTCTATTCACCTTCCCTTTTTACCGTAATACAAATTTATCCCGCCTATATATACTCTATAATACGTAACCCACTTCCAAACCATAACCAAAAAATTTTTATTTTGCGCTTTCAACAATACCGCTAACCGTTTCTAGTTCAATAACAGCTGCCTTCACGTATTAAATAACCATTTCGGCTAGTTCTAATAACTTTTACTTTATTTCCACTTCCGTTTTTCGTACATCACTGATCATTTTTAGCCGCTCTCCACAGGTTTTAACGTCATTATTTACAATTGTTAGCCCCATTTTCGTAATCTTTCACCACAACACCACGCCTTTTAATACATTTACACGTTTTTTCGAAATTTTCCCGAATTTCTCCGTCCTTTAACGTGTTTTAGCGGCAACACAACCACCTAACCTTCATGCACATCGCTGTCTACCAACCCAAGTTCACCACAGGATCAACTTAACCAACACTTTTTCGCATTTTTTCATACCAGATCTCCAGTTATTTTCTAGTTCACCCTTATCTCTCCCCATATATTTTTATCCTTCATTTTCATTTCAACCTCATCTTACACTTTCCACCTTCTAATACCATGTCACCCTCACAACACCCCCACAACGACCCCATTAAGTTTTATTTACATTCCCTCCGCAAACATGCCTTCACCCTAGCCAGATTACGCTCGCATATTTTATTTTCTCAGGCTTGTCTGACATTTGGCATAACCCCCAAAGGCCTCACACTTAAAGTTCCCATCTCTGGCTGCAACCCTTCTTTCCATCAGTCCCTATACCAGTTCCAAACTGAACAATCCACTGCCCTCACCCACCTAATCCTTCACCTACACATCAACTCAGCCAATGAACACACCCGTCAACTCCTATCCTTAATAAAAGTCCTCAATCTTTCCTCTCCCACATCCACACCGTCTATTCAGAGCATCCTCCTACAGGCCAACCGCAAATTAGAGCAGCATGCCACCCTTCACCTCAAAAAACTATCCAATCTCCTGGTTTCCCACCTCCGGAAAGGCAACTCACTCACCCTTCACAACCTTTCCAGCAAACCTCAACCACCTCTCATTGCACACAAACCCAGTCTCTCCCATCTACTCAGTCTCCCACTTCCAGCTCCACTCCCTCCAAAACCTCAAAATTCCAAGCAACACAATCTGGCACCACAACACCCTAATTCAGTAGTTAACCTTTCCTCCAAACCTCTCTCCCAATCTGAAACCTCTGTCCTATCCAAAGGCCTCACCTTCAGCCCCACTCCCAGATTCAACCAAACAGCCCTCGTCAAAGATTTACTGTCCTACACTCGTACTCTCTGCTGGAAGTATCACTTTGCCACGAAGAAAAATGATCCTAATCCTACCCCTAATGATCCAACTCCCCAAGACACTATCCAAATTGAACCCTGCCTGGAACAGTTCCGTCCTCCGTCACAGCGGGACCCACCTCCTCTTCCTCAAAATCACCCTCTCCAAACCTTCCAGGAATTTCTGACTTCCAGCCTTGCCTCCCAATCCTTCTTAAAAAACCTTAATCCTACTCCCAACATCACCACTGCTGAAGCCCAGGCTATCCGTGATCTGAAGGCTGACCGGTCCATCATCATTCTTCCGGCGGACAAGGGTTCCACGACCGTGGTACTTGATCGTCGGGAGTATGTGGCTGAGGGACTGCGTCAGCTTTCGGACAACACCACATACAAAGTTTGCCAAGGTAATCCCATTCCTGATGTCCAGGCGGAGCTTCAGGGAATCCTCAGAACCTTAGGCCCCCTACAAAACCTTTCACCTGACTCCATCAACCTCCTGACCCCACCGACACCCCGCACCCCTACCTTCTACCTTCTTCCTAAAATTCACAAACCCAATCATCCTGGCCGTCCCATTGTAGCTGGTTACCAAGCCCCCACAGAACGTATCTCTGCCTACGTAGATCAACACCTTCAACCCATTATGTGCAGTCTCCCATCCTTCATCAAAGACACCAACCACTTTCTCGAACGCCTGGAATCCTTACCCAATTCGTTACCCCCAGAAACCATCCTTGTAACCATTGATGCCACTTCCTTATACACAAATATCCCGCACGTCCAGGGCCTCGCTGCAATGGAGCACTTCCTTTCACGCCGATCACCTGCCACCCTACCCAAAACCTCTTTCCTCATTACCTTAGCCAGCTTCATCCTGACCCACAACTTCTTCACTTTTGAAGGCCAGACATACCAGCAATTAAAGGGAACAGCCATGGGTACCAGGATGGCCCCTTCGTACGCCAACCTATTCATGGGTCGCTTAGAGGAAGTCTTCTTGGTTACCCAGGCCTGCCAACCCAAAGTTTGGTACAGATTTATTGATGACATCTTCATGATCTGGACTCACAGTGAAGAAGAACTCCAGAATTTCCTCTCCAACCTCAACTCCTTTGGTTCCATCAGATTCACCTGGTCCTACTCCAAATCCCATGCCACTTTCCTTGATGTTGACCTCCACCTGTCCAATGGCCAGCTTCACACGTCCGTCCACATCAAACCCACCAACAAGCAACAGTACCTCCATTACGACAGCTGCCACCCATTCCACATCAAACGGTCCCTTCCCTACAGCCTAGGTCTTCGTGGCAAACGAATCTGCTCCAGTCCGGAATCCCTGAAGCATTACACCAACAACCTGACAACAGCTTTCGCATCCCGCAACTACCCTCCCGACCTGGTACAGAAGCAAATAACCAGAGCAACTTCCTCATCCTCTCAAACCCAGAACCTCCCACAGAAGAACCACAAAAGTGCCCCACTTGTGACAGGATACTTTCCGGGACTGGATCAGATTCTGAATGTGGCTCTCCAGCAGGGATACGACTTCCTAAAATCCTGCCCAGAAATGAGATCCATCCTTCATGAAATCCTCCCCACTCCACCAAGAGTGTCTTTCCGCCGTCCACCTAACCTTCGTAACCTCTTAGTTCATCCCTATGAAATCCCCAAACCACCTTCCCTACCCTCTGGCTCCTACCCTTGTAACCGCCCCCGGTGTAAAACCTGTCCCATGCACCCTCCCACCACCACCTACTCCAGTCCTGTAACCCGGAAGGTGTACACGATCAAAGGCAGAGCCACGTGTGAAAGCACCCACGTGATCTACCAACTGACCTGCCTACACTGTGACGCATTCTATGTGGGAATGACCAGCAACAAACTGTCCATTCGCATGAATGGACACAGGCAGACAGTGTTTGTTGGTAATGAGGATCACCCTGTGGCTAAACATGCCTTGGTGCACGGCCAGCACATCTTGGCACAGTGTTACACCGTCCGGGTTATCTGGATACTTCCCACCAACACCAACCTATCCTAACTCCGGAGATGGGAACTTGCCCTTCAGTATATCCTCTCTTCTCGTCATCCGCCAGGCCTCAATCTCCGCTAATTTCAAGTTGCCGCCACTCATACCTCACCTGTCTTTCAACAACTTCTTTGCCTCTACACTTCTGCCTCGACTGACATCTCTGCCCAAACTCTTTGTCTTTAAATATGTCTGCTTGTGTCTGTATGTGTGGATGGATATGTGCGTGTGTGCGAGTGTATACCTGTCCTTTTTTCCCCCTAAGGTAAGTCTTTCCGCTCCCGGGATTGGAATGACTCCTTACCCTCTCCTTTAAAACCCACTTCCTTTCGTCTTCCCCTCTCCTTCCCTCTTTCCTGATGAGGCAACAGTTTGTTGCGAAAGCTTGAATTTTGTGTGTATGTTTGTGTTTGTTTGTGTGTCTGTCGACCTGCCAGCACTTTCATTTGGTAAGTCACATCATCTTTCTTTAATATTAGTAGTATTACGTCTTCCAAATGTTTGTAATTATTATAGAACTTATATTTGTTTATATGTCAACAGCAGAATTTAAGTTCTGAAACAATTACTGATTTCGCCCTATGATGAAAGTATTAACTAGGAATAGTCAAATTAGAAAATCAATTACATACATAAAACGAAGCGCAAAATTAGATCTTGTGTTATATTCTTTAAAACTGAGGGCCAACCTTTCTCTTATGAAAATGCAGATTATATTCACTTATATTAATGGTAATTAGAGAAGTGCAAAAATGAATTTTAAGGAGGCAGATGGCAAAACAAGAGAGGAAGTAAAAATATCACAGCTTGCTCCATCACACATGGAGAGCTTAAAGGAGGAAGACACAGTAATATGAAAGACAGATTACTGCTAAAACATCGTGCATGAATTAACAACAGCAAAAAGCTAAGTGTTTTGTGTGCGATAGAGGTGGGAGAGGGGGACAGCGAAAAATATAGATCAGGAAATGAAAGATATAGAAAACTAAAAGGGAGTGAAGAAAGAAACAGTTGGTCTGAAGAAATGCTGAGACTAAAGAAATTAAATTAAGGCCAGGTGGGTGGCGAGAACCAAGGACATGTTGTTGTGCCAGATCCCACCTGTACAGTCCTGAGGAATTTGTGTCCGGGGTTGAACATAGATGGCATGTGTAGTGAAACATGCACCGAGGTCACGACTGTCACACTGTAGAGCACACTCTGCAACATGATAGTGTGGCTGCTGGTATACATCCATTATCTATGCCATTCATCCTTACTAATAATTTGGTGGTACCCATGCCAATGTAAAAGGACAGTATTTACGTAACAGCTGATACATGACATGTCATGTCATTTCATTTCACAGGTGGCTCTCCCTTTGATAGAACATGTTTTGCCAGTTACAGGACTGGAATAGGAAGTGGTAGGAGGGTGCATAGTGCAAGTCTTGCAGCAGGGACGTTCACAGGAGTAGGAGCTGTAGGGTAGGGAGATGGGTGCAGAAGGAGCATATGGTCTGACAAGGATATTGTGGGGACTGGGAGGACAACAAAAAGCTATTCTCGGTATGGCGGGCAAAATTTCTGACAGAATGTACCTCACTCCAGGGTATGATTTCAGGAAGTTGTTGCCTTGTCAAAGTAGCTGATTAATACATTCAAGACCACGATAACACTGAATGACAAGAGGTGTACTCTTAAGTTGTGTTTGGAGGGATCAGCAGTGCCAGGATTGGATGTGATTGCCTGGGAAATCTGCTTTTGAACTAGGCTGTTGGGGTAATTACATTCAGTGAAGACTGAGGTGAGAATGGTGTTGTATTGCTGTAAAGACTCTGCATCTGAACAAATACGTTTGCCTCGAATGCCAAGGCTGTATGGGATGAAATATTTGACACGGAAAAGATGGCAACTGTCAAAATGTAAATACTGTTGTTTGTTGGTAGGTTTAATGTCAACAAATGTGTAGCTGACCTTTGGTGAGGATGAGAGCAGCGTGAAGGAACATGGTATTGAATTTGGAATTGGATCATGTGAAACTTAATTGGGAGAATGTATTTAGAGATTCCAGAAATTTTAACATGTCATCCTCACCATGAGTCCATATGGCGAAGATGTCATCAATGTATCTAAACCAGACCATGGATCCCAGGAAAGCCGTTTACAAGTGACCCATGAAAAAGTTGGCATAGGAAGTAGCTATCCCAGTTCCCATGGCTGCGACCCTGGTCTGTTCGTATGTCAGCTCCCAAAGATGAAGTAGTTGTAAGTATAAAGTTGATTAAAGTGAGCAGGAAGGATGTCATACGTTCAGAATCAGGTGGGCACTGAGTGATGAAATGTTCTGCAGCAGACAGACAATGTACTTGGAGGATGTTGGTATAGAGGGAGATGGTAAGCTGTGTGGTAGGAATCGGATGGGCACAGATTTCAGATGATCTACAAAATTATTGGCATCTTTAATATAGGAGGGAAGTTTTTGTACTAAGGGTTGCACTTTTGATCAACTAAGGCAGATACATGTTCGGTGAATTACTCCCAGAAGCCTCACATTGAAAGTCCCTGTTTCTGAATGTAATCCTACTCCACATCAGTCTCTTTTACAATTTCAAATACAGCAATCTCTTGCACTTACTTGGCTAATCCATGACCTATTGCCTCATCTGCCAATTTCCAGTTCACCAGACTTCTCCCCTTCTACAAAATCCTGTAGGTATCTACCCCTCACGTTTCCTTGGATCATACCATTCGTCAAGCCAACTTCAAATTGCAACAACATGCCAGACTTCACCTCAAATGGCCACCCAACCTTCTCCTGAACTACCTCAATGGTGGCATTTCCCTTCCTGCCCCTCTGCAACTCCCTGAACAGCCACACCACCAAGCACCACCCCTCTCTAGCAAACTGAATTTGGCTAACCACCTTAACATTCCCCAGTCTTCACCACTCCCTTTCAGACCAACAACAAGTCTGAATCATAAGAACTAGTCAAAACAGCACAGTGTTCTCAACCTCTCGTCTAAAGCACTCACCCTTTCTAAGTTACCTGTATTATCCAAGGCTATCAGTTTCAGCCATTAACCTGCTTTTCATCATGCTGCTTTGGTGGAGGCCCTACTTTCCTTCACACATAACATCAACTGGAAATATCATTTTGCAAACCCAATCCCAAAACCATTTCAACAGTGAACCTGACATTAAACCCTGCCTTGAACAGTTCCAATCACAAACCCAACTTGTCCACCACCACTATCTCTAAACCATCCCTTACAAGCCTTCCAAGAATTCCTCACATCCAGTATTGCTTCATAACTCCTCCTCAGGTCCCTACAACATGACCCTAACCTGATGACTCCCATCTTTATCCTCTCAGTGGACAAGAAATGTGACACTGTGGTACTTAACCAACAGGAGTATGTAAGTGAATGTCTACACCAGCTGTCTGACACCTCTACATACAGCATCTGACATCAAGATCCCATCCTTGTGATTCTAGCTGACCTGCAGTCTCTCCTTAAAACTTCAGGGCCCTCACAAGGACTAATACCCTAATCAATAGAACTTCTCACCCCACCCAAACCACACACCCCCACCTTTCACT
Organism: Schistocerca piceifrons; assembly: GCF_021461385.2. Classification (NCBI taxonomy): domain Eukaryota; kingdom Metazoa; phylum Arthropoda; class Insecta; order Orthoptera; family Acrididae; genus Schistocerca; species Schistocerca piceifrons. Next base: position 843,973,729 of record NC_060140.1, on the reverse strand, counting down.
TTCTTCCTAAGGACCACAAACCCAATCACCCTGGTCCTCCCATAGTTGCTGGCATCAAAGCACACACCAAACGCGTATCTGCCTTAGCTGATCAACACCTGCAATCCACAGTACAAAGACTTCCCTCCCACATTAAAGACACCAACCATTTCCTATGTTGACTGAAAACTGTGCCCAGCCCCCTCCCACCACAAACCTTGCTTGTCACCGTTGACACCACCTCCTCCTATACCAACGTCCCCTAATGTGCATTGTCTGTCTACTGCTGAACACTTCCTCAGTTGGTGCCCACCTGATTCCACATGTGACATCCTTCCTGCTCAACTTTATGCTTATCAACAACTACTTCACTTTAGAGGGGCAGACATACAAACAGACCAAGGGTAAAGCCACGGGAACCAGGATGGCTTCTTCCTGTGCCAACCTTTTCAGTGGTCACTTGGAGAGAGCTTTTCTGGGATCCATAAGCCTTCATGGTCTGAACTGAAGAGTTTCCTCATGGGTCATTCCTTCTATTCTGTCAAGGAGTTCCTTGAAAAATTAAGCTGATTCTCATTATATTGCTGATAGCATAGCAGTCATATGGACTGACTTTTTTTCAGGTTTATGAGCATTTATTTTTGTCTGTTATTACTTTTATGTTGTAAGTTCACGTACTGACACGTTCCATGACCTTGGAGATTTGCTCCTCAATTTGGTCCTACGGAACTTGACATGTAAATAAATAAATAAATAAATTTATATCTTTTGCCACATGACTTCTTGCTGAGGCTGACCTGTTGGATATTCCTAGAATAAAGTACATCCTCCCAACTATACTTCACATGGTCCTTTTCCAAATACGATGCCATTTTATTTGATGTTGATCTCATTCTTACTGAAGGTCAGTTACCCGCTTCTGCTCATATTAAACCTACTAACAAACAACAGTACTTAAATTATGACAGTTGCCATCCATTTGATGTCAAATATCCTTCGCATTCAAGGAAAATGTATTTGTTCAGGTGCAGTCCCTTTACAGCAATACACCACCATTCTCACATCATTCTCCACTGGACTTAATGACCCCACCAGCCTAGCTCAACAGCAGATTTCCCAGCTCATCACATTTAATCCTGGTAATGTTGATTCCTCCCAAAAAACAACTTATGAGTACACCTCTTGTCACACAATACTATCCTGGTCTTGAATGTATTAATTAGCTACTTCAACAAGGCTATAACTTCCTAAAATCATGCCCTGAAATGAGGTACATTCTGTCAGAGATTTTGCCCACCACATCTGGAATAACTTTTCTTCACCCTCCCAATCTCCACTATATCCTTGTCAAGCCCTAATGCTCCTTCTGCACCCACCTCCCTACCCTTTCATTCCTTGCCCGGTGACTGTCCCTGCTGCAAGTTTTGCCCTGTGCACCCTCCTACCACAATTTACATTAGCCCTGTAACTTGCAAAACATATTCTATCAAAGGAAGAGCCACCTGTGAAACAACATGTCATACAAGCTGTTACGTAAACACTGTTTGGCCTTCTGCACTGGCATGATTACCACCAAATTATCAGTTAGATGAATGAGCATAGGCAGAGCCCAATGTAACAGCCGTGACCTCGGTGCCTGTTTCACCACGTGTACCCTCTGTATTCTTCCCCCAGACACCAGTTTCTCAGGACTCTGCAGGTGAGAACTGGCACTACAAAATGTCCTCGGCTCTCGTCACCCACCTGGCCTTAATTTACGTTAATTCCTGTCATCTCAGCATTTCTAACAGTAGCTACTACTTTCTTTATTCCATTTCAGTTTTCTACATATTTCATTTTTTGTCATCACCCTCCCACCTCTGTCACAGACAATGCACTCAGCTTTCGCTCTTATTAGCTTCTGCTTGATGTTTTAGCAATTATCTCTATTTTGTATTACCATCTCTTTCATATTTAAGCTCTCATATTTCAAATCTCATCCAGTGCCATCCTCAACAATCTGTCTTTTCTCCTCATCCCATCTGGTAAGTCTCCCCTGACTCTGAGTTCTAATCGACTTTCCTGAATTCTACCCTTTTCCTATACCTCACCAGTCCTTTTCTTTCACCCCTCTTCCTTCCCCTTCAACCCTTCTGCCAGACAACAGAGCCACTGGCTCCAAAAGCTAGCAAGCATTAATACCTTTTACATTTATCAATCACAACATGAAGACCACCTACCTAATAGCCGGCAAACCCACCTTTGGCATGGGCAACAGTGGCGACGCATTGTTGCATGGAGGCAATGTGGCCTTTGTAGGCCGCTGGAGGGAACTGACACCACCTCTGCACACACAAATCACCTAATTCCCGCAAATCTGGGGAGGGGTGCAATGAGCTCTGATACCACATTCGGTAACACCTCAAGATTTGTTCGATTGGGTTCATATCTGCCAAGTTGGAGAGCCAGCACAGCAATTGGAACACGCGACTGTGTTTCTCGAAGCCCTCCATCAACACTCCTGGCCTTGTGAAATGGTGCATTACACTGTTCAAAAATGCCACTGCCATCTGGAAATTTGATCATCATGAAGGGCTGTACTTGGTCTGCAATTAATGTACGATACTCCTTGGCCATCATAGTGTCTTGCACAAGGTATATTGGACCGATGGAGGTCCACGTGAATGTTCCCCCAGGGCATAAATGAGCCATTGCCAGCTTGTTTCCATCCTGCATTACAGTTATCAAGGAGCTGTTCCACTGGAAGACAATGGATTTGTGCCCTCCAATCAGCATGATGGAGAAGGTTTTGGGAATCATTAGACTATGCAATGCTCTGCCACTGTGCCAATGTCCAGTACCGATGGTCACGTGCCCCTTTCCATCGTAGGTGCCAATATCGTGGTGTTAATGTTGGAACATGTATGGGTCGTCCGCTTGTTACAAGTTCGAGTGTTTGGTGCACTGTGTGCTCAGATACACTTTTATTCTGCCCAGCATTGAAGTCTGATGTTAGTTCTGCCACAGTTCACCACCTGTCCTGTTTTACCAGTCTGCCCAGCCTACGATATCCAACACCTGTAATGAGGGGTGGCTGCCCAACCCGACGATGTCTGGATGTGGTTTCACCACCTGTTGAAGACACTCCCCATAGCACTAACACCCAACAAGTCGTGCAGTTTCTGAAATGTTCATGCCGAGCTTCCAGGCCATCACAATCTGCCCTCTGTCAAACTCTGATAGATCATGCGTCTTCCCCTGTCTACACATGGACAGCATACTCACTGATATACATGCATTGTGTGTGTATCTGACCAGCAGCCATTCCTCGTCAGGTAATGCTGCTATCGCCTGGACAGGGTTATATTGACAGTAAGTTGTTGGTCCTAATGTTCTGACTGATCAGTGTCTATGTGTATCCTACCACCGCATGGTGAGTAGGTTTTTTTATCCATCCAATTTATATTTTCAAAAATTGATTATTATCATTGCTATAAATTATAGCAACGATTCAGGAGACACTCTGAGCAGCCCTCTTATAACATTTGCATATTATGTTGTTTACCTTTTAGTAAAATCATCAGATGATCTAAATCAACTGCAAAACAATTTAGGCAAGTTACCTGTATGTTGTGAAAAGTGGCAACTGACGAAATGTGTGAGGACATCCACACAAGTACTAAATCTTAATTTTGATTACATGAGAAATCACACCAATATAAAGCTGTCAATTCAACTAAATATGTATGGATTACAATTACAATTAACTTACACTGGAACAATCGCACAGAGACTTTTATGGGGAAGACAAACCTTAGATTGCATTTTATTGGCAGAACATTTAGAAGATGCAGACAATTAATTGTGAATTGCAGAGTAGTCATGCAGATGTAGAGCTATATATGCACTCTGCAAGCTACCATACAGTGCATGGAGGGAGGTACCTTCTACCACTGCCTGTCATTCACTTTCCTGTACCACTAGCAAAAGGAGAGGGGGGAAAAGCAACTGTCTACATGTCTCTATACAATCCCTAACCTCTCTTGTCTTCGTGGTCTTTACACGAGATGAACACTGTAGGCAGTAAAATCTTACTGAGGTCAATTACAAATACTGGTTCTCTAAACTTTGCAATAAAGTTATGCAAAAAAGTCATCTTCCCTCCAGGAATTTCCATTTGAGTCCATAGTTACCTTAATACTTGCATGTTGATCAAACATTTCACTGTTCTCCTTACAATGGCCAACTATACCTTACCAACTTTGGTGGGAGCACTACTCCCTCTCCTTATGTAAGTTCTGATATATTATGCTGCTACACCATTATTTGCTAACAGCAGTACGGAAATACTGGTTATTGTACATTACTGCATGCATAAATTAATGAGAAAGAAATACATATTTGATAGCATAATATGAATGCTTAATTTTAGCAGTTACCAACTTTTTCCATGTGAGCAGGTAAGAAGAAGCAGGCAGAGGCACCAAAAGACTAAAAGGTTATACCCAATCTGCTAATATGTTAACAATAAGATTAATTTCTAAGAAGCACTTTTTGCTCCATGTTCTGAATTTGGTCAACATTCTAGTTTATTGTTTTGTTTCTAAATATACCACAATTTTTATTAAAGTCCCACAGTTGACTTCTCCACATCACTGATAATGTTACTGGAGGAGGAGGAGGAGGAGATGGAGATGTAGATGATGATGATGAGAAAGAGGAGAAGGAAGAGGAGGAAATGCTGCTTGGTTTACAAATTAATTGAGGCAGAAACACCGTTTCAACAACTACAAAGGCCACAGCTGTAATTGGTAGGTATAAGGAGGCAAAAAATGGTTACTGCTACTGTCTCTTAAGTTTTCAGGAGAGATCAAATATTCCATCTTTTTTCAGGAATGCTCCAAGATGATGTTAATTAATATTTTGGCTAACAACCTTTTATCATTCTCACATTCTCAATGTGAGTCGCTAGCTAGACTTTTAAAGCACTTTACCTCTCATTTCATTTGCACTATCAAAGGAAATATTGGCTGGCATTCCCATGTATGTCGTCCATAATGATCAACCAAATACTTTGTAAGCACTGTGGCTTTGCTGAATCTGCACTTGCACTGTTGTGCTCTTAGAGGCATCAAGTTTTATCTATGACACTCTTGTTACCAACAGTGTTATTTCTGACGTGTGTTGGCTCCACAGGGTAAAGTGCTTTAAAAATCTTGCTAGCTGCTCACCTTGAGAATGACAAAGGCTGTCAGCTGAAATATTGGTACAAGAGTTAATTATATCCGAGCAACATTCCTCAAAATGATGGAATATAGTTATTGCTACTAATCATCCCAGCTCCAGCTTTCCTGAGTGTGCTGTACAAGTGCTTACCGTCTCCTCCTTCCTTCATAGATCTTCGGTTCCTGGACACCTTCCCACAGGAATCCTCTCTCTCCATGTACGATTTCACTGTATCTGTCCAGTGTTTTCTGGACCTCCCTCCCTGTCTTTCATCTGAGATTTATTTTGAAATATTTTCTGGCTGATCTTTTCTCATCCATTCCCTTAACTTGCCCAAACCACTCAGTGTGTGTTTTTTATTGCAATAGTAATAGGGACTCTAATGCTGGCTAAATTCCTAATCACCTCAGTTTTGATCTTTATCTTTCTTGTAATTTCGTTCATAGCTCTTGTGAATCTCATTTCTGTCATTTGAATTCTGCTGTAGTCTTTTTTTAGTAGGGTATACATGTATCTCCAAACCAGAAGTATGTGTGGCACATGGTTGGTTTTGCTTATTGTTGTATTTTGTAGGCCCATGAAAGGTTTCTGAACTGATTGTAAAAACTGAATGCTTTCTCTGTCCTGCTGAGTATTTCCTGATTAACAGTGCTATCTTTGGATGTTGTGCATCTGAGGCATTTGAAATGGGAAACTGATTCTAATTTTGTTTCTTTCAAATATAAGTTCTGACTTGTTCCTTTCCTGTTGATGGTCATTGCTATAGTCTTTCTCTACCTTAATGACTAAAAAGTGCTGCTGTGGTCATCCTGAAGGAATATGTGTGGCGTATAGATCTCCCCCTACTAAGCAATCATATACAACCGCTCGCTCACCGATAGATCTGTACCTACAGATAGGAAAATTGCGCAGGTCACACCAGCGTTTAAGAAGGGTAGTAGGAGTAATCCATCGAACTACAGACCTATATCATTGACGTCGGTTTGCAGTAGGGTTTTGGAGCATATATTGTATTCAAACATTATGAATCACCTCGAAGGGAACGATCTATTGATACGTAATCAGCATGGTTTCAGAAAATATCGTTCTTGTGCAACGCAGCTAGCTCTTTATTTGCACTAAGTAATGTCCGCTATCGAAAGGGGATCTCAAATTGATTCCGTATTTCTAGATTTCCGGAAAGCTTTTGATACCGTTCCTCACAAGTGACTTCTAATCAAGCTGCGGGCCTATGCGGTATCGTCTCAGTTGTGCGACTGGATTTGTGATTTCCTGTCAGGAAGGTCGCAGTTCGTAGTAATAGACAGCAAATCATCGAGTAAAACTGAAGTGATATCAGGTGTTCCACAGGGAAGCGTCCTGGGACCTCTACTGTTCCTGATCTATATAAATTACCTGGGTGACAATCTGAGCAGTTCTCTTAGGTTGTTCGCAGATGATGCTGTAATTTACCGTCTAGTAAGGTCATCCGAAGACCAGTACCAGTTGCAAAGCGATTTAGAAAAGATTGCTGTATGGTGTGGCAGGTGGCAGTTGACGCTAAATAACGAAAAGTGTGAGGTGATCCACATGAGTTCCAAAAGAAATCTGTTGGAATTTGATTACTCGATAAATAGTAATAGTACAATTCTCAAGGCTGTCAATTCAACTAAGTACCTGGGTGTTGAAATTACGAACAACTTCAGTTGAAAAGACCACATACATAATATTGTGGGGAAGGCGAGCCAAAGGTTGCGTTTCACTGGCAGGATACTTAGAAGATGCAACAAGTCCACTAAAGAGGCAGCTTACACTACACTCGTTCGTCCTCTGTTAGAATATTGCTGCGCCGTGTGGGGTCCTTACCAGGTGGGAATGACGGAGGACATCGAAAGGGTGCAAAAAAGGGCAGCTCGTTTTGTATTATCACATAATAGGAGAGAGAGTGTGGCAGATATGATACGCGAGTTGGGATGGAAGTCATTAAAGTAAAGACTTTTTTTGTTGCAGCGAGATCTATTTATGAAATTTCAGTCAACAACTTTCTCTTCTGAAAGCGAAAATATTTTGTTGAGCCCAACCTACATAGGTAGGAATGATCATCAAAATAAAATAAGAGAAATCAGAGCTCGAACAGAAAGGTTTAGGTGTTCGTTTTTCCCGCGCGCTGTTCGGGAGTGGAATGGTAGATAGATAGTATGATTGTGGTTCAATGAACCCTCTGCTAAGCACTTTAATGTGAATTGCAGACTAATCATGTAGATGTAGATGAACTCAGTAAGTAAGGCAATGTCTCTGAAAAGCGAGGTTCTGGGTTTGAGTCCTAGTCCAGTACACAGTTTCGATTCATCAGGAAGTTTCAAGACAGTACATACTCTGCTGCAGAGTGATTCATTGCATGGTTGAGTTGTTTCCTAACATTTTGATAAAACAATAACAAAAAGCATGCAAAAAGTGAAGAAAAATGAAACAAGCTGAGCACTTACCTGGTCTATATCTTCTTTCAATCATCGATGCCTTAAATTCCCAGCAGTTTGCTTGAACATCATACCGCTCGACCTTGTTGGTGTTCTCTGTAGATGCATGCCACCCTCCTGTATAGATCAATGTGACTATATATTGGCAATCACAATATAAACACTACAAAGTAAGTCACTCCTCTCTCTCTCTCTCTCTCTCTCACACACACACACACACACACACACACACACACACACACACACACTTCATGCTCTCATTATTGTGGACGAACTTTTCCTGTAACCATCACCACAGAAACAGGGTATGCTGAGTTACAGGAGACACAACGTTCTCCACATACTATAAATAAAAACCAATTCACTTTGTTAACAATGTACAGATGTGTAGTTTACACTCTACACTACAGTAATAGAATTTGTAATTTTGTGTACTCAGAGTTTTAGTCCAGTCTACAATAGGAATTTCTCCTTGAAAATTGTGTAGTATTTTATCAATGAAAATTTGTTACTGGAGCAGTTACTGTCTGAAGTACAAGCTTTGTCCATTTATTATAATAAATACCATCTGCTCATATTAAATAAAATATCTGAGCATATTAAGAGAGTTAAAATTTACGCAACTTTATCTGATTATGGTTCATTACCAACACAAAAAATCAAACATGGTTAGGTAGCTGTACTCCAACACATTTTGAAATCTAAGTTAATTACTGAAATACCAGAGCACCTCTCAAAAAGTATCCAAGTTACACTTCTCTACATTCCTACTGCAGAAGCAACCCACAATGTACGGCAAAGTGTATCTCCTTCCCATTCTATTTTTGGATGTCACACAGTGTTTAACTAGGGATGCTTTAATTATTGTCAAAGTACATCTCTCAATGGAAGTTCATATGATTTAGTCTCCAATCATGTAGTTTCAACTTCAACTGAAAATGGATTAAGATTTCTGATTAACACTCTGTGGATTGCTGAAATGTGAAGTTTAATAAATCTTCTTGAAATCTGGAACACACAAAAATTATAATGCAATGGGTATCACATACAGCTTTTATTCAGTGAGTAAGAGGGCAGGAATTCTGTAACTACATACATACTCCACAAGCCTGCTCAGTGGCAAAGGGTGTTCTCTGTAGCACTATAATTCCCAACACCATCCATTAATGGAACATGAAAGTGGGGAAGAACATGTAATTCCAATTTTCCTATTGTGGTCACTTCACAAAATCTGTGTGGCAAGAAGGAATATGTTTTCAGAACGAAATTTTAACTCTGCAGCAGAGTGAGCACTGATATGAAACTTCCTGGCAGATTAAAACTGTGTGCCAGACTGAGACTCGAACTTGGGACCTTTGCCTTTCGTGAGCAAGTGCTCTATCAACGAGCTACCCAAGCATGACTCACAACCCATCTTCACAGCTTTACTTCCACCAGTGTCTCGTCTCCTACCTTTCAAACTTCACAGGAGAACTTCTGTGGAGTTTGGAAGGTAGGAGATGAGGTACTGGCAGAAGTAATGCTGCGAGTCATGCTGGGGTAGCTCTGTGATAGAGCATTTGACCACAAAAGGAATAGGTCCCGAGTTCACGTCTTGTCCACCACACTGTTTTAATCTGCCGGAAGTTTCAAGGAATATATTATTTATTCGTTTGTTTGTTTCTTCTTGGAGCATCTGCTCTCTGAATTTAACAGTGAACCTTTCCATGATGTACAGTGCCTCTTTAAGCATCTGCCACTGGAATTTGACAAACATCTCTGTAATGCTCTACTGCTTATTAAATGAACCCATGATACAACATAGTGCTATTGTTTGGATTTCTCTCTCTCTCTCTCTCTCTCTCTCTCTCTCTCTCTCTCTCTCAATTGATCAATTGAGGGTTTTGCAAGTCACTTATTTTGTGGAAAAATCACATTTCCTTAGGATTCTTCCATAGAAGACTTGCCATTTGCTAGTTTTACGAGGTTATTCCACTTTGATCTCTCGGGGCAATTACTCCCAGATACTGCAGCTGGATGGAGCACTAGGCACATAATTTTGCCTTTATTGAAAAATTAAAGAGTGATGAAGTTATATAGCTGAAAGCTCCCATCTGACCCCAACAGGATCTCATTGAAGCCACAAGTTTTGTGTTTTTTATATAAACACTGCGATGCGCACTATAGTGGTGTGTAAGGAAGAATAAGGCAACATGGTACACTCTGCCGAGGGGGGGGGGGGGGGGGGGGGGGAGAGAGAGAGAGAGAGAGAGAGAGAGAGAGAGAGAGAGTGTACTTGGTAGCAGAGCACAAGTGTCCTCTGCGTCTTTCCCATGTCTAAAGCTCCAGCCTCTGCCTACCCTGCAAGTGGCCATGCCAGGGTAAGCACTACAATGGGCTACTGTTTCTGCTTCTCTCTCTCCCTAGTGGAATTTATAAGCCCGGAAAACTATTACTGTCACTTCTTAATGTTGTGTTTGTGTTACACCACATATAATTAACAATCTAAGGGCTATGTAACCTCAGCATGCTTAAACTACCATGAAAATCAATGCTAAACTCTCCATGGAGAACCAGCTACAATCAGACACAGCTAAGTGATGCTATTGGCTGAAATATTCCATGGTACACTGCTCCTTGCCACTGCATATTGTCCCCCATTACCCACCTTCTTTAAATTCAACTGAAGATGGCTGCCTGGTTATCAGCAAATATATCAAGACACACAGTCAACATTATCTGGTAACAATTCTTAAATTGATTATTTAAATGGAATTTCAATGATCTAGGAAACCTTAAAGATATACAGGAATCACACACTGCAAAATTATATGAAAACATGTTAATTATTATTAAGGAGAAAAGAAAAAGAATATATTTGACATACCAACAACATATATGTGACCATCGAGAACACAAGCAGCAGACCCACTGCGAGGAATTAACATAGGTGCAAGTTCTGTCCAGGTGTTTGTCCTTGGGTCGTATCTCTGGACTAACTCAATTCCATCACCATCTTCCAATACAGCTCCACCTAGCAAAGTAAAATATAAACAAGGTCTAGAGCAACAGGAATACACCTAAAAGTGTAACAACAATATAAACCTAATCTGTTTCTCACAATGCAACTAATTATTTTTCAGCACCCTCACTGACAAAATTGTCACAGAAGCACGAATGTTACCAGGTTTCACTATCTGTAAGCAACCTACGCAATCTTTTATCTCTACTGTTAAATCGGTGAATCACAAAGTAATTAAGGAAATACAAAAAGATCTGAAAAATAAAAAAGATCGAAGTATTGAGAAGTAGCAAAAATGAAATTAGCAACAAATTATTGGGGGCTACTAGTAAATAAAGTGAAAGATTTCTGCTGCCTTAGAAGGCAAATAGTAAATTACTGGCAAATGCGAGGAGGACATAAAAGAACATCAGCACGGGCGAAGAGCATACGCTTGCCACATGAAGTCTGCAACTATCAAACACAGCTTTTAACTCACTTTTAACTGACTTATTGGTTGCACATAGACACACAGAGTGGAACATGAGCCTACCACTCTGATCCAAGCCCTCATAACTCCCCGAGCATGTTTTTATGACAGTCCGTCTTCCAGGTTCCAAAAACCTACTTCACCCTCTGTGAAACACGCTGCTCATGAACACCCATCCTGTAACAGAGTTGCCAACCTTTCTGCCAAAGCTTTAAGCACTGTAGAAGTCTCAGTACCTTTTAAAGGCCTCACGTTTAGCCCAAAAATCAAGTCCAGCCGTGCTCGACTCGTAAAGGATTTTCTTTGTTCATTCTCTTCAGTGGAGACATTTCTTTATCACACACCCCACTGAAAACAGCCAACCAAAATCTCACATCGAACCTCGTTTAAAACACTTCCAAACTCCCCACAAACTGTGATCCTCCTCTCTTTCCACCAAATCATCCCCTGATAATCTTTCAAGAATTCGTCACTTCTAACCTGGCCTCACATTCCTTCCCTAAACCCTTCTCCAGAATGTCCAACATCAGGCCTATGGAACACACAGTTATCCGTACTCTGAAAACTAACCCAGAAATTTTTAACCTCCCTACACACAAAGGCTCCACTACTATAATCATGTTTTTGCTTTGAAGATCTTAGCAGAATTTTTAAAGAAAAAAAGATAACTTAAGATAATGTTTTGTTGAGAAAGTGTTACTACTGTAAACATGTTGACACATTCCCCATCACAGTGAGAGGTGATAACCAGCAACCCTCAACACGCAAACACATAAAAAGCTCAGCACTACCAGTCATACAATCCTGAACTAAGTAATGCCTTTTTTTTCGCATCTTTCTACTAACATTTTTTTTCCTTTAACAGCCACTGTCTGTCAACAAAGCAAATGTACGTTTTGAAAGCTCAAGATATGAGTTTGTTTTTCCAAATTGGTGATATTGTCGAGATCCCAGTATGTGCCAACACGTGACATGACTCAACCATTCAAGAGACTTTTCCCACACTTCAAGTACTGCACTGTGATGTCTACACCAATCCTAATATTTGCCTCATGATGCGTAATGCACAGAGGGATGATGCATGTGGGTGGTGGCCTTTGTATGCTTTAGCAGGGTGGTGGTACCGGATAGTACATCTATTCAGCAATTATTTTTGTTCAGCTTTGAATCAAAAAGTACTCTGCTGCACTTTGTGTGTCTGGTGAATTTGCTCTTAAATTCCACAATAATTAACAATGACCACTGTCAACACATCAACCACAGCAGGTGACTCTGGCAGTGGTGGTTTTCTTCCAGCTGAGGCACTCATATATCCTTGACATGGGTGCAGTGAAAAACATGATCAATGAAATGGAGTATCCCATGTGCCAGCTATTAATGATATTACCGTGATCAAATGCACTTTCATCAAGCAACTTCCCACTCTTTTGCTCTATCACATTGTACAATGGCCAGTACAAGATCTGACGGCATCCCAAGTCTCTCTCTCTCTCTCTCTCTCTCTCTCTCTCTCTCTCACACACACACACACACACACACACACACACACGTCCAATATCTGTGGCAACAAACCTCTCCTCTCTGTCTAACAAATCAGCTTTCTCCAATTCAAATGCTTACGATTATGCTTATAAACAGAACTGTCTATTTTTAACATGAAACTGGAATCTACTGCAATTTGAAACAATTACGTTTAGGGAGTTCCATCATGATGCTGGTTTAAGCACCAGCAACAACTACTGACTTCACTGTTTTTACTTTCTATCATGATTTCACTTAAATTCCTTGTTGACTAGATTTCAAACTGATGGTATCCCAAACTATTCAACGATAAATAATCAAATTTATTACATGGTTCTAATTCAACAGTTGATGAAGTATCATCATCATCATCATCATCATCATCATCACCACACACTCCAACTGTTTAATACCCTGTCACCACAGCACAGTATCTGTCACTAATGCAGCTATGTCCTTTTAGTGGGCTCATAAAAAAATGAGAATCCAATATAATACAATTCTAGTACTACTCACAATAGCTGTCAATCACATGGCACATGAGACAATGTCTGCACAGGATGCTCTGATCTAGCAGTTTTCTTCTTCTTCTTCTTCTTCTTCTTCTTCTTCGCCCCACCCCAATTCTGGCGGTATCATGAGAATCTGCCCGTAGCTTTTTATGGAAGTATGCCTTGCTGGCTTCCATCTGCACCAACTCTGACAATTCTTGCATCACCCTCTGACAACATTTTCTGCTAACCCATCCACAGGTTTTCTACTGCCAAGTAAAAAGCCATGCCACAACAGCCCACACTGCCTCAAAAAGTGAATGAAACAGAGCCCGTGACAAATAAAATAATAAATTTACCTGTAACATACAGCATGCCTTCGTGCGCTACAACAGCTGGACTTGTAACAGCCATCTTCATAGGCGCTATCATCTGCCAGGAATTGCTTTCTGGATCATACCGTTCTACGGAATCGAGGCGGAAGGAACCCTCCCATCCACCAACAGCATACACACATCCATCGAGCATAGCTAACCCTGTAATGCATTTAAAGCACCGATACATTCTCTTGTCAACACCTTGACCACATCAACAATATGGGATATATTAATTCAAACCAGTTCATCATAACTGACAAGTGATCACATTGATTACATTACATTTGCTGAATGGCGACAACTAATCTTTTGAGGACACAATTTACATACTGCTACCAGTTTACTGCTGTCCTCAACACAACAATAAGAATATAAATAAACAATGTCCTCCACATATGAAGAGGTCGACATGAAAAGTAAAGATCATTAACCTGTAGACATGATGATGATATTGACATTTTATGGGCACTTGCCATCTTTTTGTTTAGCACTTGTATTAAATCTTTATATCTAAGTTTGTTGAAAAATATAACAATTTTCAGTGCAATTACCATAATATATAGTGTGCATAATAAACATAGATTGGAGGGTGATGAATGTGTTAATCTGTGGTTTAAGGGTCGTGGATGCGAAAATTTTATTGTATCAGGTGAATCCAAAACCTTACGGCATCCCACAATTTAAATAATAATAATAATAATAATAATAATAATAATAAAATATGATCTTGCCAAAAGCCAAGAAGCAATGCTTCTTCATGGTATAGCTCCTTGGGGTGCCCTAGGATGCTCTGTGTGTGAGGAACCAATGTGTTACTCAGTAGCTCTGCACACGTTTAATTTTTACATTAATTTTTACACACACACACACACACACACACACACACACACAAACCGTATCTCACGTCATTCCACGTTCACGTCAACAATCATCAGCATGCTCACTGATCAGCAGTAAAAATGTGCCCATGTGTAACAACTTTGTTCTGCTAACTGTCATCATTATTTTAGTTTATGACATACCTAACTCTGAACGTGGCACGAGCATCGGTGCCATTTCTTGCCAGTGGTCAAGAATTGGGTCGTATCTCCACACAGAGCGAGAGGCATTGCCATCAGGGAATTCTCCACCAGCCAGGTAGAGAGTATTCTTGCCAGATGCTACCAAACCATGCTTACTGAAACACATTCAATAACACACACACATCATAGATAACAATATAAATTTGGTAATTAAGTCTCTTTACTTAGATGAACAGTTCTATTAAAATTAGAAGGAATCGTCAACTCACACTGGCATAAGATGAAGGGGGAAAATGTTATAACTCAGTAAATGCAAAACCATGCAGAACTTAGATGAGGAAACAACGAACTCAGAATCCTTTACAGTAATCTTCATAACAACTGAACATCCTCACTGACACTGAATCAGGTCTACAGTATAAATGTAGATTAATGTTGTTGCCACACAAACTTCCCTCCAGTACTAAATTGGTGATTCCTTCATGCCTCAGCATGTGTCCAACCAACCAATCCCTTCTTCTACTTAGGTTGTGCCACAAATTTCTCTTCTCTCCAATTCTAATCAGTGCCTCCTCGTTAGTTACGTATCTACACATCTTTAGCATTCGTCTGCACCACCACATTTCAAAAGCGTCTATTGTCTTCTTTTCTAAACTGTTTATTGTCAATGTTTCACGTCCATATATGACTACACTCCATACAGACACTTTCAGAAAGGACTTGCCGACACTTCACCAATACTCGATGTTAACAAATTTCTCTTCTTCAGGGAAAGTTTTTCTTACCATTGCCAGTCTACAATCTATATCCTCCCTACTTCAAGTGTCATCAGTTATTTTGCTTCCCAAATAGCAAAACTCATCTAATTCCCTCAGAATAACCTGATTTAATTTGACTATATTCCATTATCCTCATTTTGCTTTTGTTGGTGGTCATCTTATATCCTCTTTTCAAGACACTGTCCATTCCATTCACCTGCTCTTCCAAGTCCTTGTAAGTCTGACAGAATTACAAACCTCGAAGTTTTTATTGCTTTTCCCTGAATTTTAATCCCCACTCCACATTTTTCTTTCATTTCCTGTACTGCTTGCTCAATACACAGATTAAATAACTCCAGGGATAGGCTACAACTCTGTCTCACTCCCTTCTCAACCACGAACTCCCTGTGCCATCTTATTTCTGTACCAATTATATATAGCCTTTTGCTCGCTGTATTTTACCCCTGCCACCTTCAGAATTTGAAAGAGAGTATTCTCTTCAAAGACTTCAGTCAACATAGTCAAAAGCTTTCTCTTAAGTCTACAAATGCTAGAAACGTAGGTTTATCTTTCCTTAACCTATCTTCTATGAGAAGTCAGAGGGTTACTATTACCTCGCATGTCCCTATATTTCTCCTGAACCCAAACTCATCTACCCAAAGATCGGCTTCTACCAGTTTCTTCATTCTTCTGTAATGGATTTGTGGTTTTATTATGCAGCTGTAACTCATTAAACTGATAGTCTGGTAAGTTTCACACCTGTCAGAGCCTGCTTTCTTTGGAATTGGAATTATTATATTATTCTTTAAGTCTAAGGGTATTTCGCCTGTGCCTGTCTCATACATCTTGCTCACTAGATGGTAGAGTTTTGTCACGGCTGGCTCTCCCAAGGCTATCAGTAGCTCTAACGGCATGTTGTCTACTCCCGGAGCCATGTTTCGACTTAACTCTTCCAGTTCTTTGTCAAATTCTTCCTTTTCATCTTCATCTGTGTCCTCTTCCATTTCCATAATATTGCCCTCAAGTACAATGCCCTTGTATAGACCCTCTATATTCTCCTTCTAGCTTTCTGCTTTCCCTTCTTTGCTTAGGACTGGTTTTCCATCTGAGCTCTTAATAGTCATACAGAAGGTTCTCTTTTCTCCAAAGGTCTCTCTATTTTTTAAATTCATTCATTAGTATGCCTAGATTTTTAGGTGTAAAATGTCACTAAAATGGTGCAGCATTTTGGGCAAAAAAGGTGCCAATTTTAAATGGGAAAATTTACTATGGAAAGTGTATGTAAGTCATTAAACCACAAACCTGCCAAAAGAATATGGTATTGCAGAGCCTCTGCTGTTCAGGATTATGATGCAATGTACCTTTGGATATGCATGCAAGAATGTACAAGTGCAGGTTGTAGACACATGGTTGATGACATATGAAGGTTTGGCTCTGGCCATTAGGCGTGCTAAGATAGCCTAATGGTAAATCCGGGTTCGAGTCCCGGTGTGGTACAAATTTTCATTGTCATTATTCGATCATACAACTGATGGTTGTCCATATTCACAACTACATATACATTTAATGTCTTCCCAACACAACGCACTCAAACATTGAAAAATCTAATGAAACACATCACTGGACAAACTGATATCTCTCAGTCACTCATGAGTAAAGGGTTCAAACCAATAACAATAAACATTATGATGTGTGTGAGCATGTTTCTCTGCAAATAGAGACAAACATTCTAAATTAATATCCATGAGAGATGTGCACTTAATTTTCAAACAGTACTCAATATTCATGTTCACTGATATGAAGTGGATCTGTAACTAGACTAGGGCCATGTGTTACTTCACTATAGTAATGTTATTGCTCTTTACAAGACTTCATAAAGTGTAAAACTGATAAGAAACAGTGTTGTTTATCATTAGCAAAGTAAAAATTCTTATCAATGATAGAACACTTCCATCTGTTATAAACTGTATTTTTATGTCTATGAAGTTATACCACAATTTTTTTTTAGTCTCCTGTACCCTAATCAAATTACAGGAAAATGTATGCTATGTGATGAATATATTACTATTCACAAAATGTTTGGTGACAAATCATCTCCAGCCAACATACACAAAAATAAATATACAATGGCAGAAAATTTACACCCATTAAACTGCATTTACAAAAAATTAAGTTCATCTGAACCATTCTAATAAACTTCACCACCAGTACTGACATACTGGGAGTACGTGCATTTCAGTTTATATTCAAGAAATAGCTGACTGCTTGTCTACAGTAAGACGTAGGTTGCAGCAGTCACACAAAGATGATGAGACTTTTACAGGACAGACTAGCATGGTGAGTTGCATCAAAACAGTCTTTTGATCTCAGGACCACAAGAAAAACTTTATGCTATTGGGTTTCTTGTCAAATGCTCATATTCTGAAATGTAAGAGAATGACTTCTAAATCTGAACCTCTGTTGTTGATCAATTGATATTTCCAAATAGCTTGCTATGGTTCGTGTCTATTCCCATACAGGGCTGGAGAAGGCTTTTGCTATCCTTCAACAAATGTGCACACACCATTTCATTTTTGCACAGCTTCATTTTTATGCTCATGAAATAATTTTATAAAATTAGTGCAAACTAGAAATGAAATTGCATTTTTTATTTGTTGGCTTCAGAATGTCTCTACAAATCCTGTTTTAGAAACTGATAGTGGGTAGCCACCTTTTGTTACAATCAAATTTTTTTACAGAATTTATAATCAGAAGAGATCACAAACAGCACTGGGAAGAATGGCAGCAGTGGGATGAACATACCTGACAGCAAAAGGCAAGCACGCTAGTGTGCGCCACTCGTGCGATGCCGGGTTGTAGCATTCCACTGATCTCAAGACAACCTTGTCATCCTCACCACCAACTGCGACAATCACCTGAAGCAAATATCTGACAATGTAGGGCAACAGCATGCCACTTCTTGAATATTCTACAGCAAAATTAGGTATGACAAAGATAGGAAGCAGAGGAAAATGTGATGGTAACACACACACACACACACAACACACACAACACACACACAGATTTCTCAGCATATTCATTCATTTACACATCATATTCCACGAACGCTATTATGAGAAAAAAGCCTTTAGCTATGTGGACAGGGTCAAATTATTTACAAATATGCACAAGTAGCTACTTCTGGCAACTTCTGAAAAGTACACTAACAAAAAATTATGATTCGCCCCAACCCAGTTGCTATGACAATAAACTTCTTGATTAATTTGTTACCACATATATACAACAGATTCTTATAAAAGAAGGTCATTTGTCTTTTGTACAACATTCTTCTTGTAAATGTCACAAATATTTTATTTTATACATCTAGTTCTGTAGGATCAGTGATTCAGCTTCTCCATTAAGCAGATATTTCAAATCTGAGCAATACGAGAGCCTGAGTTGCATTCATTTACAATTGTAGTCCTTCCGGAGTACCAAAACTGCTTCTGCTGAACACATGTTACACCTCCATACCTGTACTGTGCCGGCACAAGAGCGGTGTCGTGTGCGAGGTGTCTGCAGCTCGGAGCGGCGGTCAGGTAAGAGATGGAACATTTTGGCTTCTTCGACCAGTGCTCTGCACTCTGGAGACTGCCGCACCACTGGCTGGCTTTCCACACAGTCATGTAGAAAGTAGGGGCTCAAGAGGGGTAGTCGAACGTGTTCCAGAACCTATAAGAGGAATAGCAAAAACCTACAGTCTTAGTGTCCACTGAACTTCAGTCTTGCAGCTTATTATATCTAGGAAATAATTATTAATCACGTCGCATAATTATAGTTTGATTTAAGCAGTTGGCCTCCAATACTTACGCAATCTACTTATCTAATCAACATTTTTCTGTAGCACCACATTTCAAAAGCTTTTATTCTCATCTTGTCTAAACTGTGTATCATCCACAATTCACTTCCGTATAAGGCTACACCCCAGAAAAATGCCACAAATTATTTTACTGTCAAAATAGCAGAACTCATTTACCGCTTTTAGTGTCTTGTTTCTTAATTTAATTCCCTCAGCATTGCCAGATTTAATTTAGCTACACTCCATTATCATTGTTTTGTTTTTGTTTACATTAATCTTATAACATCCTTTCAATACACTAACTACTCTGATCAACACCACTTACAAGTCCTTTGCTGTCTCTAACAGAATTACAGAGTAATCAGCAAGCTTCAAAGGTTTTATTTGTTCTTTCTGAGCTCTAATTCCCCTTCCAAATTTCTCCTTGATTCGCTGTATTGCTTTCTTAACATACAGATTGAACAGTATCAGGATAGGCTACAACCCTGTCTCACTCCCTTCTAAACTACCAGTTCACTTTCATGCCCCTTGACTCTTATCACAGCCATCTGATTTCTGCACAAGTTGTAAATTGCCTTTCACTCACAGTATTTTACTCCTGTTTCCTTCACAATTTCAAACAGCCTCCTAGTCAACACTGTCAAAAGCTATAATTTAACATCCATTCTAAGGTAATTCATAGGGTCATAATTGCCTCTCATGTTCCACCATTTCCCTGGAATTCTAGCTGATCTTCCTAAAGGTGGCTTCTTCCAGTTTTTCCCTTCTTATCTGCATAATTCATGCCAGTATTTTACAACCATTATCTGTTAAACTGATAGTTCAGTAATATTCACATCTGCTTTCTTTGGAATTAGAATTATTACATTCGTTTTTAAGTCTGCAGGGATTTCCAACTCATACATCTAATATATCAGGTGGAATAGTTTTGCCCACGGTTTTCCCTCACAAGGATACCAGCAGTTCTGAGGGAATGTTATCAACTCCAGGGGCCTTGTTTCAACTTAGGTCCTTCAGTGCTCTGCCAAATTCTTCTCTTAATATTATATTTCCCGTCTTATCTTCATTTACTTCATCTTCCATATCAATAAATCTGCCTTCAAGTTCATCTCCCCTATATAGTCCCTCTATACATTCCTTTCACCTTTCCCCTGCTTTGCTTAGTAGTGATTTTCCATGTAAACTCTTGACATTCATACAGCTTTTTGCTTAAACATTTTGCACTTCCCGTAAATCTTATTTTTTTGGAAGTTTGTATTTCCTTTCACCTGCCTCATTTTCCGCATTTTTATATTTTCTCCTTTCACCAATTAAATTCAATGTCTCCTGTGACATCCAAGGATTTCTACAGGCCTTGTCTTTTTACCTACTTTATCCTCTGCCACTTTCACTATTTCATCTCTCAAAGCTACCCATTCTTCTTGTACTGTATTCCTTTCCCCTCCTCTTGTCAATCGTTCCCTCATGCTCCCTCTCAAATGGTCAAAAACCTCTGGTTCTTTCAGTTTATCCAGGTCCCATCTCCTTAATTTGCTACCTCTCCACAATTTCTTCAGTTTTATTCTTGTTTTAATAACCAATAAATTGTCAGAGACCACATCTGCCTTTGGAAATGCCTTAAAATTTAAAATCTGGTTCCAAAATCTTTATCTTACCATTATATAATAAATCTGAAACCTTCTGGTCCCTCCAGGTTTCTTCCATGTATAAATTCTTCTTCAGGATGCTTAAACCAGTGATAAATTACGCTCTGTGCAAAATTCTACCAGCAGGCTTCCTTTTTCATCCCCCCCCCCCCTCCAGAATTCCATATTTTCCTACCGTTTTTCCTTCTCTTCCTCTTCCTACAACCAAATTCCAGTCCCCCATCACAATTACATTTTGCTCTCCCTTAACGATCTGAATAATTTCTTTTATCTCATCATACATTCTTTCAATCTCTTCATCATTAGTGAAGCTAATTGGCATATAAACTTGTACTACTATTGTGGGTGCTGGTTTCATGTCTACCTCGGCTATGATAATGCATTCACTACGCTTCCTATAGTATCTTACCCACTTCCTTATTTTCTTATTCATTGTTAGACCAACCCCTGCATTACCTCTATATGATTTTGTATTTGTAACCTTGTAGTCACCTGACCAGAAATCTTGTTCATCCTTTCACCAAACTTCACTAACCCTCACGATATGCAACTTATAGATTTTACTTTTTATTTTCTAACCTACCTAACCTATGGTTTGATGGGCAGAAGAGCCACACAAAAAGCTCAAATTCATGTATTATGAAGAGGACTGATTGCTACTTAGAACTGAGTTGCAGACAAGCATAATGAAAAGACTGGTGCACATTAATAGCTTCTGACCAAAGCCTTTTCCAGCAAAAAAAAAAAAAAAAAAAAAACCCTTCATGCACCCCATATTCAGACAAGCAAGCACATGTGGCATATCTCTCTCTCTCTCTCTCTCTCTCTCTCTCTCTCTCTCTCTCTCTCACACACACACACACACACACACACACACACACACACACACACACACACACTGCTACCACCAGCAGCTCTGACCAGAATGCGACTGTCACATAAATAACAGTCTGGAATGGGGCAGGGAAGGGGGAGAGATAGTAGGGTACAGATGGGAGGAGAGAAGAGTGCTGTCTAGTGAGGTGTGCAGGAACTAGAGACTACCAAGTGCAGTACTGGGAGGAGGTGGTGTGTGTGTGTGTGTGTGTGTGTGTGTGTGGGGGGGGGGGGGGGGGGAGGGGGGGAGGTGGAGCAGGGAAGGAGAAAGGACAGGTGGGTACACTGGCAGAGAGTGGCACACAAAGAGGGTGATGGAATGTGAAAAGGGAGGAGGTGATTGGACAAAGGGGTGGAAATTGCTGCGTGGAGGGTGTGGGAAGAGTAAGTTGCTGTAGGCCAAGGCCACGATAATTTCAGGAGTGGAGAATGCGTTTTAAGGATAGCTCCCATCTGCAGCGTTTGGAAAAGCTGGTGGTGGAGGGGAGAATCCAGATGTCCCGGGTTTTGAAATGACCATTGAAATCAAGCATGTTATATCCAGCTGCATATTGTGTCTTGCAATGGTTGCATCAGGGCTGGTACACAACATTGCTCCTTTCACAGGGGGCCCAGCCTTCAATGGGGGTAAGATAAGCCTGTGACAGAACTAGGATAGGAAATGCTGGGGGGGGGGGGGGGGGGGGGGAGGGGGGGATTGCGCAAGTTTTGCACCTGTGTCATCCACAGGGATATGATCCCTCTAGCAAGTGGTTGGGATTGGGGATAACATACAAATGGGCTAAGATGATGTGTAGGTTGGGTAGGTGACAGAACATCACTTTAGAAGGTATTGGAAGGATCCTGGTAGGGTGTCCCTTATTTCAGGGCATCATGATAGATAATCAAACCCCTGATGAAGGATGTGGTTCAGCTGTTCCAGTCTGAGGTGGGGTTGGGTGACATAATGGGCTCTCTTTTGTAGCCAGCTCTTGGGGATAGTGGGAGGATGGGGGGGGGGGGGCAAAATGGCATGGGAAGTCTGTTTGCAGACCAGGTCCAGGGCAGGGGACAGTGCCTGTCTGTGAAAGCTTCGGTGAGACCTCCAGCATATTGGCAAAGATACACACCCTCTCCGGGTCTGAGGAAGCCAACGTCTAGGTTGATGGCAAGCAGGGAACCTGGTGAAATGGATGGGGGAGAGGATGTTGAGTCTGTGAAGAGATAAGAATAGGGTGTCTTGCCCCTGAGTGCAGATCATGAATATACCATCTATGAACCTGAATTAGAGCAGGGTTTGGGGAGGTTAGGAAGATTTCCTCTAAATTGCCAACAAACAGGTAGAATAGGAGGGTGCCATGCGAACTCCCATGGCTGAGACTCTTTTGTGTATCTTCCATCCAAAGTAGAAGCATTTTTTTAAAGATATATGTAGTTAGATGAATGAGGAATGAAGTAGTGGGTCTGGAGTCTGAAGGACATTGGAAAAGGTAGAATTCAACTGTGGCAAGACCATGGACATTGAAGGGTGTTGGCGTATAGGGAAATGGTGTCAATAGTGACCAGTAGGAAACCAGGAGGTAAAGCGGTGGGGATGGTGGAGAGTCAGTTGGGATCTTAAGTTGGAGATTAGACTACATGTTGGAGGTGATGGTCAATGAGGACCGAAATTCTTTCAGTGAGGACACAACACCCAACAGGATTGTTGGGTGTGCGAGTTTTGGGGAGCATGTAGAAGGTGGGTTGGAAGGGTGTTGTAAAGGTGAGGAGGGAAACTGATTCAGGGGAGAGGTTCTAGGAAGGGCCTAAGGCTTTAAGCACGGATTGGAGGTTATATTGGATCTATGGGATGAGATAACTCTGTTACAATTTAGAGGTGGACAGGTCACACAACTGGCAGAGGGTTTCTGCCAGGTAGTCACTGTGATTCATCACAACAGTTGAGGAGCCTTTGTCTTCAGGGTGGATGATTATGTGAGGATCGGTTTTGAGACTTTATGGCTGTCCATTCCTCTGCTCAAGGTTAGCGTTCTTAGGAAAGAACCTGGGTAATGATGATGAGGCCAAGTTGGAGATAAGGAAATCATGGAAGTTGACACTGGGGTGGTTAGGTGGGAGGAGGGGGAGGACCTCAGACCACAGTTGGATGGTACTATGAACTGGATAGGCAGGATTCAATGTCAGAAATAGATTGGCTTGGGTTGGAGGGACTGGTGGCAAAGTAGTATTTCCATTTCAGGGTTCAGGAGGAGAGTAGGTCTTTGACAAGTCCAATATGGTTAAATTTGGAAGTAGGGCTAAAGGTGGGGCCTTTGGATAAGACAAACTTCTATGGGGTTGAGGATTTTGGTGGAAAGGTTCACAATAGTGTTAGGGGATTGTTTAGATTCCAGATTTGATGTGCTGGTAGAGAGTTTTGGGGGGATGTGGTAACTTGAAAAGATCCACTAAACAGAGTCTGGATGCTATGAGGGATTGACGAGGAGGAACACACTGGGTAGGACAGGGGGTGAATAGTTGTGCCCCAAGGCAGCAGCAGAATGTCAGCAGGTTCAATAACTTACAGAGATGGTGACTGACATACTCTTCCAGGTCCTGGAGAGTGAAGGATTCAATTTTGAAGATGTGACGTATGTAGTACAGATTGCAGAATAGAAGTATCTTGCAGAGGGAGAGATGGTTCAGAGATGCTTGTGCCACGAAAATGTGTTTTTGCAATGCCAGGTTTGAGAGGGACAGGGACTGGTGGAATCGAAAAAGGTGAAGGTCATTGTGAGAGGAGGGGTGGGATCTAGAGAAAGAAATTTTTATGGTTACGCCATTGGGAGAGATTGAATGGTTTAGGCACAGTATAACAACCAACCAGCTGTCCAACAGGATGGATGACCACAGCCAAACTGTGGCCAAGAGCGAAGTAGCCCACCTTGTGGCACAACATGCAGCTGAAGATAACATGCTTGATTTCAATGGCTGCTTCACAACTGTCTATTCTTTTCCGAATATTGTTGATCTTCCAACCAGGAGTTTCTATCATTTGAAATTCATGTGTGGCATAGATCTCTAGTTTTTCTAGGCACATCAAAAATCTCTTCTTAGTTTTAATTAAAAATGGAGGTACACACTTTCCTGATACATGTGAAATTTTCATTTCTGAGAATGCTACTTGTGAGCTGGCAGGCACCACCCTCTGCATGATGGAAGCGGCAGCACAGTGGGGGACAGTAACGGCAGTAGTCCAGCCTGAGAGATGTCAAATGCCAACTACTCTGATTCAAACTATTCCTTTTGTATATAAATCAAGTCAAGTTTTCTGTAACTCAAGACGACAAATGTTTACTGATACATGATGTAAAACAAATATTCATAGCCAAAGTTGCTTTCATATACTGGGGCATTGGCATCTGACTGAGGTAAGCCAGAACAAGTACTGAAACGGGAAGATGACCAGCAAGAGAAAGTTCCCAATCGCTACACTTTGAGCCACTTCTCTGATTAATTTCCAGTCCTCTAATGTGCCTCACAATATGATAGAAGCAGACACTGATCCATCTATTGTAGGGCGATGTTAGCGTGGCAGCACCTTGGTGCTATTCAAGAAGAGCAGGCAGTAAGGGCGCTGAAATTCACTCCCTCTGTTCACCTCATGCATGGCAAGCGAAGCATGCCACAGTCATCCACACTTCATAACAGATTAGAGGACGGCAATGTCAAACCAATTCTACTAGGACCTTGTCCAGGGCAGCAGTATTGGAGTCCCATATTTGTCTACAACAGCCATTCCCCATGAAGTATGACATATTTACTTAAAAGGTATGGCTGGTACATCCTGCACCTACTCTTGTGATGTTAAACAATGTTCCAAAATATTGATCGTATGAGTACATATGAATAACAATTAAGGGGAGCAGCAGCCATCTGTGTGGCCAACGTAATTACACACACACACACACACACACACACACACACACACACACACACACACACACACACACACACTCAACTCAACTCAACTCAACTCACTCTACCAGTTACCAGTGCTTATGATGAAAATGGTTGTTATGGGCAAAAAATGCCTACAACACCGTTTGCGACAAATTAACACCAATGTGGAAAGCAGTTACGTGTATTTTTTGGCTTACCATATTTACTCAAATCTAAGCCACACTCGAATCTAAGCCGCACCTGAAAAATTAGACTCGAAATCAAGGAAAAAAAAATTTTCCCGAATCTAAGCCGCACCTGAAATTTGAGACTTGAAATTCAAGGGGAGAGAAAAGTTTTAGGCCGCACCTCCAAATCGAAACAAAGTTGGTCCATTGTAATACGAGATACAATTTAGGTCAACTGAATGACAATACAACTACAATAGTTTGGTTCGAGTTGTAAGCTTTGCCAGGTAGCCATTGCTATGTATCAGGCACTATGTCCGTATTTATGCGGGTACCCTTCCTTTTTCACGTGCTTCGTCTGGTTTGAATTGATTGCTTATTTTTCTTTGATCTGATAAGTGCCGTTCTCTTTGTTACAGTTGTTTACGTCACTCTAAGCTGAAAATGCATTACTCTACTGTGTCATGCATTGTTTGTCATATTCTGATAATGAGTGTTTAAGGCCTTTCACCGCTCGCGGCGTGGCTTGCTTTTGTGCATGCTACCATTGCTAAAAAAAAAAAAAAAGAGGAATCGTCTCATTAGCGAAACAATGGCAAGAGACTGCTATTTGTTGTTACTTACACTGCTGCTTACTTTGATAATGATCATCAAGAACCAAATAATAGACTGTGTATGATAGAAGATGTTCTGAACGAGAGTTTAGTAAAAAATTTTCTCTGTTTGAAAATCTTTGCAGACGCCTCTTTAGTACATTACATTCTGCACAGAAATAAGAGTCATCCTAGATTTAAAAATCTAGTCAATTGCCGTGCTTCATTTCTAATTGTATCACTATTAGGCATAAGAATAATATGAATATAAACATGACATGATATGTATATTCTTCCGCGTTTGCTGTTGTCTCACTCTAGTTTCATAATTTATTAGGCAGACAGGATTTAAATGAGATAGCAGCAAATACGAAAGAATACATGGCAAAATGTTTATATTCATATTATTCTTATGGTGAAGAGAATACTGCATGTGATTCACAATTCATAAAAGTTCATATTAGCAACCATCTCTTCTCACAGGTAGGAAAAAATTCAGAATGTCGAGTTGGCCATATTGACAAACATCCCAAACAGTCTTGCCAGTCGGATTTTCGTAGTACACTGAAATGCTGCTAGCCTGCTACATTCGAAGATGAACAATACGGAATTTGTATTTACTTCGTTGGATTATGTATGAAAATGCAGTGGTCAAAACTCGGGGCAGAGAAAAAAAAAAAGCTCATCTTCAACATTTTTTTTTAAATTTATTTACTGATGCAGAGGTTTTGGCGCCAGTATTTATCTTTGTGCCTGCAAAGCATGCCTGTGTAGCGCTGCATATATTCGACGGCAGAAGTTAGTTGTGGCGGCACCTACCAACATTTTTCAGAACTTCCGCTTACTTTGCACTCGATTCTAAGCCGCAGGTGGTTTTTTAGATTACAAAAACCGGAAAAACAGTGCGGCTTAGATTCGAGTAAATACGGTATAATCTTTATACAACGTACATTTAGTTCTAGATTACATTTGCTACTGTTGTAGCAGTTCTCTTTTGTTTTCAAAGAGAGAGAAGTTCTGTTCATACAAGTTCAATTAAGGCACTCACACAGTCTTTGTATCAAGTTGTCATACTCTATCTCTGTTTTACTCAAAATCACTTGATTAGCACAGCAGAGAAGCTGTGAAATAGATGAAAACTGTCTTAACTTTCCATTCTGTGGAAGCATACCATATCCTGGGTAACATGGGTGAAGGGTGACAGGTAGATTCCATATTTCTAGATTTCTGGAAAGCATCTGACATGGTGCCCCACTGCTGACTTAATGAAAATCTGAGCATACAGAATGGGTTCCCAGGTACTCTAGTGGCTCAAAGACTTATTACGTAATAGAAGACAATACATTGTCCTAAATGGCAAGTGTCCATCAAAGACAAGGGTATTGTCACAAGTGCCCCAGCAAAGTGTGACAGGACTGCTCTTTTTTTTCTACGTATGTAATCACTTTGATGGATAGGGCGAGTAACAACCAGCAATTGATTGCTGATGATGCTGTAGTATACAGGAAAGTATCATCATTGAGTGATTATAGGATAATGGATGAAAGATTTATAATTGGTGTGATGAATGGCAGCTTGCTCTAGATGTAGAAAAATACCAGTTAATACAGATGAGTAGGGAAAATAACCCTGTAATGTTGGAATACAATATTAGTGGTATGCTGCTCGACAGTCTGATCAGTTAGATATCTACCCACGATGTTGCAAAGCACTATCAAATGGAATGGGCATGCAAGGACAGGAGTAGGGAAGGCAAATGGTTGGCTTCAGTTTATTGGGAGATTGTTAGGATTTCTAGCTCATCTGTAAAGAATACCACATAAAGAGTACACCTGAAACCCCTAGTTGAGTACTGCTTGAGTGTTTAGAATCCACACCATGTCAGATTAATGAAATATGTTGAAGCAATTAAGAGGCATGCCACTAGATTTGTTACTGGTGGGTTCAATCAACAAGCAAGTGTTACGAGTGTTACACAGATGCTTCATGACTTCAAATGAGAATCCCCAGAGGGAAGAAGATGATCTTATTGTGAAACACTACTGAGAATTTTTGGAGAACAGATATTTGCAGCTAACTGCAGAATAACTCTACTACCACCAACATAAGAGAAATTTGGGCTTGTATGATGTTTTTCTCTCACCCAGTTTGCAAGTGGAAAAGGAAAGGAGATGACTAGTGGTGGTACAGGGTACCCTCTGCCATGAACTATACGGAGGCTTGCGGAGTATGTATGTACATATGTAGATGTGAATGTGACTGAATATTTTAGTTTCTTCAACAACATTCATGTATTATTGGATGCATTTTCTTATGTAGGTACAAAATCACCTTCGGTTTCGTGCAACAGGCAGAGACAGAGTGGGGATACAAATTTTTGGCAATTCATGCAATTACACAGCCATGTTAAAAGGAACCTGTAAATGGGCATTTACCTTACTTTCTGCAGAGAATCTCAATGTAAATGCATGCGTTTATTTTCAACTACTTCAACACGAAACATTCAAAGAGAGGGACAGTAGCTGCTAACATGGCGTAAATTGTGAAATTCACAAAGAGACAGACGAACAGGTTATGATTTACCTTCAGGAGGCATGGCTCCTAGTATAGGGAATAGAAAAACACAAATCCATAACAATATTCAAACTTCAGAACCACAGGGTCTCCTTTGGGCAGCATACTGCCACCTAACCAGTGTGTGTCACCCCATGCAGTATCTCCAGTTCTGGAGGTATGCAGTGCCTGAGCCAGGCAATGTCCAACACAGTGTTCATGCAAGTACTATTTACTAATTAGTAGCAAGCTATTTACAACATGAAAGTGGAGTGTACCTTGCATGGCAGTCCAGGGCGACACGAGCTGGCTCTGCACACTGCAGGTTACTGGTGCAGATAACTCAACTGATGCTGTATATGGGAGGAAGACTAAAACAGAGGGGGGCTCAGATGGAGGAGTCCCGTAAATTGCTGACATTTGTATTATGAACATTAGTCTGTTGTCCAAGACGTAGCTCTCTACCAAAAATTTCATATTCCAGTCCTGGAGATATCACTGGATGCTTTAATGACATGGAAAGCCATTACAGATTCAAACAAGCTCAGCAAGCAGAACTGTTTGTATTAGATTTAGAAATTTAGAGTGTTTATTTTTCCTTCTTCCATGAGACCATTCTATATCTTCTGAACAATATTGATATTAAAATTAAGTTCACCAGAGGAAAAGAGAAAGAAGGCCAAATTTGGTGTTTTGATGTACAGGTACCTACAAAATGTGACGGAACTTCAGGACATAATGTTTAAGGAAAGACCACTCACACAGAGAGATACCTTCACAGAAATTCCAATTACCATCTCAAGCAGAGAACAGGAGTGACCAAAACAATGATGGACTGGACTAAATGAATCTGTGAACCACAGTACTTTGAAGATGAGCTCAATCACTTATGAACAGCATTCCGAAAAAATGAAAACTCTGGCAGAGATAAATAAGGCACTACATCCTAAAGGGTCTAGAGCTTCTAACAAAAAGGAACCAACTAAAAAGAAAGTTTTCTTCAATTTGTAAAAACTGTCACAGATAGCATCAGCAAAGCATCGAGAAAACACAGTACTGATACAATGCTGAAACCAGTAAGAAAGGTCCACAAACATTTGAACACTGCAAAGGACCTAAATCCATTGCTTGCCACATTAGTAGTATACAGAGTCCTTTGAACTTGCAGCCAAATGTACAGAGGGACTACACAAAGAAGTGTTAACACCTGCCTTTAGAAACACGAGAGCAATAGCTGCTTGGGCAAGATGGATAAATCAGCAGTAGCAGATCATGCACTAGCATGGAAAACTGTCAAATTCGTTTCTCTCACACATTGGTTTCAGCAAGATCTAATAATCAAAACACTAAGATGTACAGAGAGGCCACAGAAACATGACCCTTAAAAACAATTTCAACAGCAAAGGAGGAGGACTGAAATTAGACTAGTTGTGGGCCTTGGTGCTAAAGAAAACAAACAGCACCGACTCTACCCCACAACAAGCTCCAGAGTACATGTCAGGGCAACTCTGTGATCTTAGGCAGCAGTCGATATCACAAACTGACCGTTGTGTGTATATTTACAGCTTGGCCTGGTGAGCTTCGCTTTCTGAGTTGTTAAAGCCTCTGATGATGCCTCCGGCATTGGAGGGTGAAACATTAGGCATAGAGTTATGCCTTGGACCATGGCCAAATGCTCATAATACTGGGTGGTTATATTTAAACTGACAGTATTAAGAGTGCTGCAGTGTGGGGAACTGAAACATCGTTGTTATGTTCATTAATCGGTGCGCTCAAGGAGTATGCTGGGAGGGGAAAAAAACGGTTCTACTTCCTGCCACCAGGTGAGGATATAGCACTGTATGCAGACAGGCAGTGTGGGTGCAGTAAAAGGGGAGGAACACCACACACTTGATAATGGTGGTTCCGGCATTTTTTGGTCACAAGTTACAACATGTATTCAATACGTGTCTCCTGACTAAGCAACATGCTGTGCCCATAACACGGCACTGTCGACAGTTGCTCACAGCTTATCCACTGTCATCAGAGTGACATGTCATCGTACAGTAGCCTTCAGATCAAGAAGAGGTGGGTTACATCCCTGATAAGACACAATCTTTCAGGTACCCCCACAACCACAATTTAGGTCACAGGATCTGGAAGGTCACACATCTTGAAATTGCCTAGATATGACAATCATTACAAAAGCTTTCTAGAAGCAAATCTTTCACCTCGCAAGCGACGTGTGGTGTCACCCGATCTTGCATGAAAATAGTGGTGTGGACACAGTTGCATTCTTGCAAAGCTGGAATTGTATGCTGCACAAGACAGTCCTTATATTGTGCAAATATCACTGTACATCTAACAGGCCAATGATGTGTCATCTCCGAGAATGAGGGAGATTGTGAAAACACACCACACATTCACATAAGCTGAGTGCAGTGGATGTTCCTGCACAACATGTGGCAGAGTGGAACCCCTTTCACAGCCCCTACCAGAGTAAAATGTGACTCTCCTTCCCAAAGAATATTCCTCAGCCACATGTTCTCCATTTACATGCATGTCAAAAATTAAGGGCAAAGTCACAGCATGACAGTCTATTTGGGGCTTCATTTAGTGCACAGTTTGAATCTTGTGTAGAGATGACCGTGTAAAATGCGCCACAATATCTTTTGAACTGTTAACTGGGAAAGAGAGTATTCTCGTGACATCTCTAGCACTGACCGCAGGATTTCAAAAGTTTGCTGCTCAGTGGCTGTAGCTACAGCAGCTTCATCAATAAATGCCATGGAAAATGAGCTAAAGTTCCTCCCTGCTGCACCACCTAATTCACCTGTTTCTACAACTTTCTTCTTCATATCCTGTTGCTCATTTATTGACATGGGACTTGTCCACAGCTATTTCTGTTGGCAATATTCCTGCAATTCAGTGCTACTATTGCTCCTATTCTGACTGCTATTGCTGGCATTTTGATAAAAACTTTACCAGCAGTGCATTGCCTTCTCAATAGCTACTCCATTTCATACAAAAAACCTCAACCTTCTGAATCCTTTACACCAATAGTCACTTCACGAAAGAAGTCAAGTGACAAACAGCATATCGACATCAAAACAGGAAACATTTTACATTTTGACTGCTGACAGCATCATATTTTCACCTGGTGGCAGAAACTAAAGGCTACTCCGAGTGTACTGATTAATAAACACACCCATAATGTTTCAGCATCCTGAGATGCACACAGCGCGCACTGCACTACCCGGTACACGTATTGCAAATACCTGCCGTGAAAGGCTGCCTCCTACTGTAAATTGTCAGCACTGATATTTGAGGAAAGAATATTTAATTTCATTGTAGTTGTAAGTCATTTGACGACATGTAGTTTATTAGATGATGTGATAGTAAATGTATATAGCCTAACAATGACAACTGATGTCTGCAACATTAAACTATTTAAATACAATACTGTTGTAATGGGACAAAACTATAGAAGAATTTTGAACAGAAGTCGGAGCATAGAACTGCAAGGAGGCCACAGTCAGACAGCAGGTGAACTGCGTTATAAGCTCCCATATCATCATACCAACTGTGCTGAAACTAGGTCAAAAGTCACAGACATCAGCTGCAGCTGGCCATCACCTGTGCTTGATCAGCATCCTTCAGCAGCAGCACGACTTCCATGACACTGTTGTAGGTACCAGTGTCTCAGGACCAGCTTTTGAGAAGCCAGTCCGGCTCAACTGACTTACGCGTCCTCAATGGGCAGATCACAGGCTGTTCCAGATGGTTCACAGTGGCCCACAAATGCAGCCCTTCTGCAAATTCAGTGCCGAGCATCAGCATTTAAACGTCAGCCCAGGTGACTACGTCACATTCAGCACGGCAGGACCACGCATGACACTTGCCATACGTTGGCTGGGAGTCTCCATAGTGAACTCTGCCACCACCAGATTGTGAAAAAAGGATCTCTGCCTGTCTACTCAGCCCTGATACCAACACCGGACCAGTCACCAGCCTTGCTCTTCAGTTTCGATCCACACTTTGAATCCAGGCAATGCCATCTCCATGCCACTGGGAATGCTGCAGCCAGCCGTAGAAACAGAAGACTGCTGCCTGGCCTCGCTCCATGTCGCAACCACACTGTGGCTCAAGCAATGAATGACTGTACTAGATGGATGGGATAATTAAAGATTTTTTTCATTTTCATGGAGGAATTAAGTCGAATAATTGAATAAAGGACAGATTTCCACTTCTCCACGAACCTCCCGTCTCCCAAAACATCTACAGACGTTACCATATCCACAGGAAGACTAACACCTCCTAACAAGCAATAACTGCTTGTGTTTCACTCTGGTTTTTCAGCAGCTGTTCCTTGGTCCACTACACTGCCAAATGAAAAGTGATGATCAATTTCAAATATTCCAGTAAGCACCAAACAATGAAATCAAATACGATGGAATAAGGACAAATTATGAAAAGGATAGAATGCTACTCGCCACCAAGCGGAGAAGTTGAGTTCGCAGACAGGTGCAACAACAAGACTGCTGAGCCAGTAGCTTTAGGCCAAAAGGCTTTAGTAGTAGTAGTAGTAGAAGAAGAAGAAGAAGAATAAAAAAACCACAAAAACCACTGTATCTGGCTGCCAAGGCCAGATTGCAAACACCTGTGCAGGATGGAAGAAGCAATCCTGGTGGTGGAGGTAAGTCTTTTTTACTTATCTCCTTTTCCATTCCCCCCCCCCCCCCCCCCCCTCCCCTCTTCCCTCTGCCATCTAGCTGCTCCACCCTCTTACCACCTCGTACCTGTATGTTCCCACAACCAACACTTACTGTCCCCCACCCTTCTCTTGCTATCCCTCCCTATCCGCCTAACACCCAGATTGCTTCTTCCATTATGTACAGTTGCTCCCAGTCTGGCCTCAGCAGCCATCTCAGTGTGTGTGTGTGTGTGTGTGTGTGTGTGTGTGTGTGTGTGTGTGGTGTTTAATTCAGAAGAAGACCTTCTGGCCAAAAGTTTACTTGTGCAGCAGTCCTTTTGTTGTGTGTCTGCAAGTCAACATCTCCACCATATGGTGAATAGCCAGTAAGCATCAATGTCTATACAGATACCATTCCTTTACTTCAACATACATCGTAGAAGACACATGCAATGTAATATGCTCAGCTTAACACTGACATCTTTAGTGATTAAGCTCTGTGTGTGTGTGTGTGTGTGTGTGTGTGTGTGTCAAATGCTTATTAAAGAACAAGTGCCATTTAAAACAAATTACATGTCCATCTAATGTGTCCATATTAGAGTTTACCATTGTTTATATTTTGTGACTGCTTATCAAAGATAGGGTGTTACTGGGCACAGGGACTTTTAGACACACATTTAACGTGTTGTGCAGTGTATGCAGCGCACAGACATCTAATCAATCTTTAACAGAGAAATGTTTTGTAACAGGAGTTATCCAAAATGTAAGAAATTTATCATTGAAATTAGAAATGGAGCTGTTAATACAGTAAAATTTGAGGAGAAGTATAGTACTGTGTGGGGTAATATTCATCAATAAACAGCTGTCAACTTTTCCTTGAAATACACACTTCCTAGGGTGCAGTACAGAGAACGCTGGTGGAGCAGCAATTACAACATTCTCGTGAACAATATTTGCTAGCAATGAAACCAAATCGTTTTGAATCCAGTGTCCAGTCTCGCTGATGGATTATGTAGTAATACATACATTAAAACTGATGGTCATCACTGTCAACAGTTGGTATGAGCTTTAGTTGTTGCTATAAAGTGCAAACTGTTTATATCAATAAGAAACTAAATATTCATTTTTGATCATTAGTCTCTTATCTCAAAGCACTCTGTTTAGGATCCTCTAATCTAGATAATTTTGACTCTACAGGTTTGGGACATACTGTATATGGTAATAAGGGCCAATAATAATTTAGTGTTCAAGCAGACATGCTGAAACAGGACAGAACAATTTGTTTTATCCTTGGATCACTTGGCAAACAGAACAGCTTTGTAAGCACTAAGACTGCTGGCGGAGTATTTTGCTGTACCACCGCCACATACCATATGTATGTTCTGCAGCAGGCCAAGCTCCGCCCCAAACGGTGTTACAAACAGATGCATTACTTCCGCCACAACCACCGTATTCCATCCTGCATAAAGTATTGAGAAGAGGTGAACATACAATGCAGATAGAAAGCAATGGAAAACAGCAAATTGTCTCACTACTTAATATGTTTATGTACAGGACACTGGAAAAGAGAATCTAAGTGATAGAGATGTGGTGTTATGGAAGGGTATTCAAAATTAGGTGGGCTGATAAGAAATGAGGTGGTTCTCTGCAGATCGACAAGAGGAGGAACGTGTCAATAACATTGACAAGAAGGGATGGAGTAATGAGACATGCCTTGCATCAAGGTATAAGTTCCACAGTTATCAAGGGAGTTTCAAGGGAGTTGCAGATGGTAACAGTGACTGGAATATTTCCAACAAATAAATGAGGGCACTGGATGTAAGTGCTTCTCTGAAATGAGGAATTTGGCACAGGAGAGGAAAACTCACATATTACATTTAACAAAAGGTGGGTGTGGGTGTGAGTGGGTGGGTGGGCACGCATACTCGTGTCTAATAAATTATCATAGAACCAAACGGAGTTGCATTCCTAATACTGTACAGCACAAGTTGCAAGACAGACCTTTAACTGCAGTATCTACCAATTGCCAATAAAAGCCATTACAGCTTTGTGAAGACCCAAAGCATGTTACAAATGTTGTGTAAAAGTAAATAGTACAAGTTTCATGGATCACACGCAAGTACTATGTACCAGAGTTATTTGTTTTGCAAACAGAATTATATAATTTCTGGATAAATATTTCAGAGCATTACAGACCTTATGAAACTCCTGCCTCCTGAGCTCTGGACTATGGTTGAACCACCGCATGATCGCCTGGAACACAGTGTCTTCTCCCTCCACTTCAAGGTTGTCACTGCTCACAAATTCCACCAGTTTTGCTGCAGAGAGGTTTAGAAATTCTTCACTACGACTGACCTCACGAAAATTTCTGTCAGGAAGAACATATTAAATTATTACTACCGTATTCACATTTTCTTGACGCCTTAACACCAAACTCGATACAATGTTTTACCATGAAGCCCAGGAAAGTCACATATTCATTCTACAGAAGTAAAAACATTCAGACAACTTTCTCAAATACAGCTGTGGTGTTACACTCAGAATTAATCATACACTCTGTAGTGTGCAACAAACCTATCTAACATCCATGTTTACACTCAAACTGTGATTAACTTTATATCAAGTAATGCTGTCCTCGATCCAGAGGTTGGTTTGAACATTACGGTCCTTTGCTAGGCATGGTCCTTTTGGAGGAGATGGTATACTTTTGTCTTCAGCTGAACTTTGAATTGACTGACACAGCCCATTCTAAGTGCACATACTGTTCAGCACGGATTCTAAACCCTGATGCTATTTGGCCTTTACCACATTAACAAATTGCTGCCACAGGTGAATGACATAAGCAAGGAAAAAGTACTAGGATTGACTAAGGATCAAATCTCTCTATGTTTAGTCCAACACTTAAGTAGTTAACCTTTGAGTCATATACCTTAAAGACAAGTGATTAAAATATGAAGCTAACATGAAAGGTTAATTGAAATCATCACAAAGATAACCATGTTGATGGATAAAACCCACTGACAAACTTTCATTGTCCAATTTGGAAGGATGGGCTTAATGAATAAAGGGACAATGTGGCAATCTCCAGGACAGTTTAGCATATTGGACCTTTTTCTGCAGGCCCCTGGTGGAAAGATACAAGCTGGAGACAAAGATAACATGTAGTTGCTCTGCCTATACACCTGTAGGAAAGGATGAGTTCACCTTGTACCCAGTCAGTGCTACCTATTTCTCTTCTGTACCAGTACGATCATGATGTACAATGAAGTATTGCTGTAAACGATTTCCTCCACCAGGAAGAGATTTTGGACCTATGATTAAACACAGGAAAATATGATACAGAAAGGAACGTAAAATCAACAAAGGGCTGAAAAGTTTACTTAGTACTAGAGCCAAGCACTGGGAGGGAAGAACAGAGCCAATCATTAACAAATGAAGTCTCACACGCCAAAATACCGAACTCCACTGTCAACTCCCCACAGATCACCAATCAGGTGGGGCATGATCTGAACATGCTACTAACAGGTAAGAAATTGTTTTGCAGTCATGCCCCTTATAGGTCACAATTTCCACGCTCAATGATACGCTAAGATGGCATAAGGGATACCCTCCTAAAACAGTGGCACAAGTACTTTTTCAAACAATATTCGTACTGGTAAGTTATAGCCCGTACCCCATTTTAATGAGATCAAGTAATCTACCATTCTTAAAAGTCCAACTAAGTAGACAGTATCAAGCATTTTTCAGGAATGATTATTCATGTGAAATAAATGAATGTTTACGTAGAATACCAACGTTCACAATATTCCTCCCCTCCTCATACCACCTCTTTTGGCTTTCCTGAGTAATAGGGGACATGACTGTTGTTACAATCTTTTGCCAGTGCCTTGATAGTCAAGAAGAGTAAGCAGAGATCAGTATCAACATTGAGTAGAGGTAATACTGCCTCGCTTTCAGTTTTCTGTTATGCAGCATTCCCCGTACAGATACACAAAATTTTGCATAGATCTGTGAGCCGGTGAGAACATTGCAAGTGCAGTACATCGAGATAATATATGATATTTTTTGTTTTTTTTTTTTTGATGGGGTTTAAGTGCGCTCAACTG
Source organism: Schistocerca piceifrons (assembly GCF_021461385.2). NCBI lineage: Eukaryota > Metazoa > Arthropoda > Insecta > Orthoptera > Acrididae > Schistocerca > Schistocerca piceifrons. The sequence goes on along the minus strand of NC_060140.1, from coordinate 843,936,078 downwards.
CTGAGGTCATTAGCGCCCAGTCACTGTTGTTAGAGCACATGGAATCTAGTAAAACTCAAGGGGATGGGGGGGACACCAGAAGGACCTGACAAAGATGCAGACAAAATAAGTAAAAAGGTTAGATGTCTTTGGACAAACCAGTTAAAGTTATAAAACGCAGAAGACGAGCAGCTGCTCGAGCGTCATCAGCTAAAACATCTGGTAAAGTAGATGGCAGGGACAGGACAACACGAAATTGACTAAAACGGGGACACGACAATAAAACATGGCGCACTGTTAATGCCTGACCACAAGGGCACTGCGGGGCTGGGTCACCGGAGAGCAGGTAGCGGTGGCTAAACCGGCAATGCCCAATCTGCAACCTGGTCAGAAGGACCTCCTCTCGCCGAGATGGTCGGGAGGAGGTTGTCCAAGCAGTTGGGAGCGGTTTTACTGCCCGGAGCTTGTTTCCTTGGAGGGACGACCAAGCATCCCACCACCACGACACAAGCCTCTTACATACATCCCCACGAACGTCAGATGACGGGACACAATGGGAGGCTGGCCGAGGCAGGAGGACTGCAGCCTTGGCTGCAGCATCCACAGCCTCATTCCCAGGCACTCCTACATGTCCGGGAACCCACAGAAAGCTGACAGAACCACCACTATCAGCGAAAGAATGGACGGACTGCTGTATCCGTTGAATCAAGGGATGGACCGGATAGGGAGCTCCAAGGCTCTGAAGAGCACTGAGTGAGTCAGAGCAAAGTACATACGATGAATGGCGGTGGCGGCGGGCATACTGAACGGCCTGATGGAGAGCAAAAAGCTCAGCCGTAAAGCTCGAACATTGGTCGAGGAGCCGGTATTTAAAGGTGGCGGCCCCGACGACAAAGGCACAGCCGACACCATCGTCAGTTTTGGAGCCATCAGTGTAAATAAAGGTGTGACCGGCAAGTCGAGCATGAAGTTCGACAAACCGTGAGCAATACACTGCAGCCGGAGTACCCTCCTTCGGGAGTGAGCTGAGGTCGAGATAAATATGAACCGGAGCCTGGAGCCAAGGTGGTGTCGAGCTCTCACCCTCTCTGAAGGTGGTAGGGAGGGCAAAATCCAATTGTCGAAGCAGGCGACGGAAGCGGACTCCGGGGGGCAGCAGGGCAGACACATACAACCCGTACTGACGGTCGAGAGAATCGGCAAAGAAGGACTGGTAAGAGGGGTGGTCGGGCATAGACAACAGCCGGCAGGCATACCGACACAGCAGTACGTCGCGCCGGTAGGTCAATGGTAATTCGGCAGCTTCAGCATAAAGACTCTCGACAGGACTAGTGTAGAAGGCTCCGGTCGCAAGACGTATCCCCCGATGGTAGATGGAGTTGAGCCGGCATAAGAGGGATGGCCGAGTGGACGAGTAGACGAAGCTCCCATAATCCAGCTTCGATCGGACAATGGACCGATACAAGCGAAGCAGGACAGTGCGATCCGCTCCCCAAGATGAACCGCTAAGAACTCTGAGGACATTAAGGGAACGAGTACAACGGGCCGCCAAATAAGAGACATGTGGAGACCAACACAGTTTCCTGTCCAACGTGAGCCCTAGAAACTTAGTTGTTTCCACGAATGGGAGAACAACGGGGCCAAGATGTAAGGATGGCGGAAGGAACGCTTTATATCGCCAAAAGTTGATACAAACCGTCTTCTCTTCAGAGAACCGGAAGCCATTTGCCACGCTCCATGAGTAGAGGCTGTCTAGACAACGCTGAAGGCAGCGCTCCAGGAGGCATGTTCTCTGGGCACTGCAGTAGATCGCGAAATCATCGACAAAGAGAGAGCCTGAGACATTACGTGGAATACAATCCATAATTGGATTGATCGCGATGGCAAAAAGGGCTACGCCCAAGACGGAGCCCTGAGGCACTCCGTTCTCCTGGAAGAAGACGTCGGACAATACGGAACCCACACGTACCCTAAACTTTCGATCCGTTAAAAAGGAATCAATAAAAATGGGCAGGCGACCGCGTAGGCCCCACCTGTGCATAGTGCGGAGGATACCTCCTCTCCAACAGGTATCATAAGCCTTCTCCAAGTCGAAGAACACGGCTACCGTTTGGCGCCTTCGCAAAAAGTTGTTCATGATGAATGTCGACAAGGTCACAAGGTGGTCAACAGCGGAGCGGCGGCGACGAAAGCCGCATTGGACATTAGTAAGTAGTCGTCGAGATTCAAGAATCCAGACTAACCGAGCATTAACCATGCGCTCCATCACCTTACAGACACAGCTTGTAAGAGAAATGGGGCGGTAACTAGAAGGAAGGTGTCCATCCTTCCCGGGTTTGGGTATAGGAACAACGACGGCGTCACGCCAACGCATGGGGACCTGACCTTCGGTCCAGACGCGATTGTAGGTACGAAGAAGGAAGCTTTTGCCCGTTGGAGAAAGGTGTGCCAGCATCTGAACATGAATGGCATCTGGCCCCGGAGCAGAGGATCGGGACAGTGCAAGCGCACGTTCGAGTTCCCGCATAGTAAAGGGGGCATTATAAGTTACCAGATTCAGCGAGTGGAAGGAAGGTCGCTGAGCCTCTTCTGCCTCTTTCCTGGGAAGGAAGGCAGGGTGGTAATGGGCGGAGCTTGAAACCTCCGCGAAAAAGTGGCCAAAGGCGTTGGAGACAGCCACAGGATCAACGAGGACCTCATTACCTGAGGTCAGGCCAGGTACCGAGGAGTGGGCCTTAATGCCTGACAGCCGGCGCAGGCCACCCCAAACGACGGAAGAGGGAGTAAAACTGTTAAAGGAGCTGGTGAAAGAGGCCCAATAAGCTCTTTTGCTGTCTTTGATGACTCTATGGCATTGCGCTCGGAGTCGTTTGTATGCAATACAATTCGCCAACGTAGGATGGTGGCGAAAGGTGCGTAAAGCACGTCGTCGAGCACGGATAGCGTCCCAACAAGCCTCGTTCCACCAGGGGACAGAAACGCGACGTGAAGAAGAGGTAGTACGAGGAATGGAACGTTCGGCAGCATTGATGATAACAGCCGTGAGGTATTCGACCTGACTGTCACAACTGAGAAAATCGTGGTCCGGAAAGGTCGCCAGGGAGGAGTAAAGTCCCCAGTCAGCTTTCAGTATGTTCCAGCGCGAAGGACGTGGGGATGGGGTGTGGTGCAGGAGATGAATGACACAGGGGAAATGGTCGCTCGAATAGGTGTCAGAAAGGACATACCACTCGAACCGACGGGCAAGAGTGGTAGAACAGATCGAGAGGTCCAAGTGGGAGTAGGTATGAGTAGAGTCCGAGAGGAAAGTCGGGGCGCCGGTATTGAGGCAGACAAGATTGAGATGGTTGAAGACATCCGCCAAGAGTGAGCCTCTTTGACAGGATGCAGGAGAGCCCCAAAGGGGATGATGGGCATTGAAGTCGCCAAACAATAAAAATGGTGGGGGAAGCTGAACGATCAGGTGCATCATGTCAGCCCGACTAACAGCAGATGACGGTGGAGTGTAGATGGTACAAACTGAAAAAGTAAAAGCAGAAAGAGTAATACGGACAGCTATTGCTTGGAGTGGGGTGGTCAATGGGATGGGATGGTAATAGACATCGTCCCGAACGAGCAACATGACCCCACCATGAGCTGGGATACCGTCCACAGGGGTGAGGTCATACCGCTCCGAGGTATAGTGGGTAAAGGCAATACGGTCAGTCGGGCGCAACTTGGTTTCCTGGAGACCAAGGACGAGTGGACAGTGCAGGCGGAGGAGCAGTTGTAATTCCTCCCGATTAGATCGAATACCTCTTTATGTTCCAATGTAACAAGGCCATCGCTAGTCAAAAAGTTGGGGGAACGAGACGGGGGAAGAGCTGGTCACCTCGATGGCCGCGGAGGGCCAGGTTGCGAGGGAACAACGCTACAACCGGCGGGAGGCGGATCCGGTTCCATCGAGTCGTCGCCAGCTGCGGCCGCTGTCCCTGGTTGTGTAGGATGGGCAGCATCATTTGCCGACGAGAGGGCAGCTGAGCACCTGGCAGCAGAGCGTCCCGGCGAAGCTGAGGACGGCCGGGAGCAGCGACTCACGGATGGAGCGTCAGACAAAACGCGCCGGGGTGGAGAGGGGGATAGAGACTTCTTCTTGGAGGCCTTCTTGGAAGGCCGAGGAGGCACAGGGATGGTGGGCTGGACCCGAAGAAGGTCCTCACGCGCGGGGTCCGCTTTGGAACGCCGGACCTCGGAAGCTGGGGTCCGGAACGTTTCCCTGATGGATGCCTGAGAAGAGGATCGCTTCTCAGGTGGCGGGGGGAGAGGAGGAGGAGGAAGGGTGGCCCCTGGGGCAGAGAGGGCAGGGGCCACGGGGGAGGAGGATTTGGAAGGGAGGGATTTGGGAGGTGGAGGCAGAGCCCCCTGATGGGCGGAGGAGGCGGAGGGGGGACAGGATAGGGGTGAGGATACCGCGGAAGGAGTGGACACAACTGAGGCAAATGAAGTGGTCAACGGCACGGGATGGAGGTGGTCATACTTCTTCCTGGCCTCAGAATAAGAGAGCCGATCCAAAGTTTTGAGTTCTTGTATCTTCTTCTCCTTCTGATATGCGGGGCAGTCTGAGGATCTAGGCGAGTGGACGCCAGGACAATTAATGCACTGAGGTGGTGGGGTGCATGTATGTCCCTCACGAAGAGGACGTCCACAATCGCCACAAAGGGGCTCAGCCTCACACCGTGGCGACATGTGCCCAAAGCGCAAACACCGGAAACAGCGCATAGGAGGCGGGACGTAAGGTCGCACGTCGCACCGGTAGCACATCACCTTTACCTTCTCCGGGATAACATCCCCCTTGAAGGCGAGGATAAAGGCCCCGGTGTCGATGCGACGGTCTTTGGGGCCGCGCTGGACTCGCCGGACGAAATGCATGCCTCGGCGCTCCAGGTTGGCCCTGAGCTCCTCATCAGATTGTAGCAGGAGGTCACGATGAAAAATAACCCCCTGCGTCCTATTTAGTGCCAGATGTGGGACAATGGATACTGGGATGTCCCTTAGGCGGTCGCACGCCTGGAGCGCCGCCGACTGTGTGGCGGAGGTGGTCTTGATAAGAACGGACCCTGAACCCATCTTGCTGAGAGCCTCGATTTCCCCGAAGATGTCCTCAATGTGCTGAACAAAGGACATGGGCTTGGAGGTGGCGAACGTCCCCCCATCGGTTCGAGAACAGACCAAATAGCGGGGGAAGTACTTCGCCCCAAGCCGGCGGGCCTGTCCCTCCTCCCAAGGAGTGGCCAAGGGGGAAAGGGCAGGAGAACCAGAACTAGAAACGGTACCTTTTCTTTTGAAAGACTCGGCCGCAGAGCGACCTGATACGTGTTGACGTTTCATCTGCGAAACGTCCGCCCCGATACCACCCACTCCGACCAGGGGCTCTCCCCACGGGCGCCACCCAGCCGCAGCAAGGGCCACCTGGCAGGATGACCATTGCTGGGAGTCCTGATGCCCCCAAGGAGACGGGCATCTACTCCTTGGCCGACGTGGTGAGGACGCAGCTCAGGTATCGGCAGTACGATCCCTGTGTTGTCAGGGGGCTACAACCTAGAGGGTACATGACGACCCCACCACAACGGGCTGGCTACCGTGCTGGATTTCTGGTGCCATGGAAAGTCCATCATGATCGCTGGTGCAGATGGAGACGCACTATGGGCGTAACTTGGACAACCCATCAGGTGTTTAGGCCCAATTTGAGGAATAGTGGGTATGGTTACAACGCCGGTACAATGCTAAGTGCCAAGGTCTTAGTGCACTTAGGACCAGTGGTACACCACGTAAGGTGTCCTTCCCCAAAAGGCTCGTACTTCTATAGAATTTTGAAAAATGGAGGTCAAACCACAAGGGGGACCATCACATGGAAGGCCGAAACGGTTGAAACTCCTTTTAGTCGCCTCTTACGACAGGCAGGAATACCTCGGGCCTATTCTTACCCCGGACCCGCAGGGGGATATAATATATGATACTTGGCACAGAGATTAAAACTTACCACCTGATTATGACCTGACTTCACTGTGATTTGCAGAATATTTATGTAGAGGTAGACTTGCACACAGACTCTTACTTTTCCCATGAAACTAACTGAGGGTCATACCAGTTTCATTGTACAACTAAAAAGCTTCAGTCTGCTAGTAACTCTTTCCTACTTCCCAACTTCTATTTTTAAATGTTGAGTCTTTTACCAACACAGCACAATTATTTTTTCATTAGAAACAGACAAAAAGGAAGAGAACAACTGAGCCCTAGACGCTGAATCTATGACACTGACAATTACTTCTCTTCTTATTAAGAAACAAGACAAGGAATACCATCCCATGGAAGGTACGCCACAGGCAAAATTCAACTGATGGAAATTTTGTAAAACAAACATACACACACACGCGCACACACACACACACACACACACACACACAGTGTCTGTCTCTCTCTCTCTCTCTCTCTCTCTGAGGGTGTCTCTCCGCCGTCCACCTCTAACCTTCATAATCTCTTAGTTCATCCCTATGAGATCCCCAAACCACCTTCCCTACCCTCTGGCTCCTACCCTTGTAACCGCCCCCGGTGTAAAACCTGTCCCATGCACCCTCCCACCACCACCTACTCCAGTCCTGTAACCCGGAAGGTGTACACAATCAAAGACAGAGCCACGTGTGAAAGCACCCACGTGATTTACCAACTGACCTGCCTACACTGTGAAGCTTTCTATGTGGGAATGACCAGCAGCAAACTGTCCATTCACATGAATGGACACAGGCAGACAGTGTTTGTTGGTAATGAGGATCACCCTGTGGCTAAACATGCCTTGGTGCACGGCCAGCACATCTTGGCACAGTGTTACACCGTCCAGGTTATCTGGATACTTCCAACTAACACCAACCTGTCAGAACTCCAGAGACGGGAACTTGCCCTTCAGTATATCCTCTCTTCTCGTTATCCGCCAGGCCTCAACCTCCGCTAATTTCAAGTTGCCGCCGCTCATACCTCACCTGTCATTCAACAGCATCTTTGCCTCTGTACTTCTGCCTCGACTGACATCTCTGCCGAAACTCTTTGCCTTTACAAATGTCTGCTTGTGTCTGTGTATGTGCGGTTGGATATGGGTGTGTGTGCGCGAGTGTATACCTGTCCTTTTTCCCCCCTAAGGTAAATCTTTCCACTCCCGGGATTGGAATGACTCCTTACCCTTTCCCTTAAAACCCACATCCTTTCGTCTTTCCCTCTCCTTCCCTCTTTCCTGATGAAGCAACCGTTTGTTACGAAAGCTTGAATTTTGTGTGTATGTTTGTGTGTCTATCGACCTGCCAGCACTTTATATATATATAAAAAGAAGATGTGACTTACCAAACGAAAGCGCTGGCAGGTCGATAGACACACAAACATACACACAAAATTCAAGCTTTCGCAACCAACGGTTGCTTCATCAGGAAAGAGGGAAGGAGAGGGAAAGACGAAAGGATGTGGGTTTTAAGGGAGAGGGTAAGGAGTCATTCCAATCCCGGGAGCGGAAAGACTTACCTTAGGGGGAAAAAAGGACGGGTATACACTCGCACACACACATATCCATCCACACATATATACAGACACAAGCTCGTCTGTATATATGTGTGTGTGTGTGTGTGTGTGTGTGTGTGTGTGTGTGTGTGTGTGTGTGTGTGCGCGAGCGAGTGTATACCCGTCCTTTTTTCCCCCTGAGGTACGTCTTTCCGCTCCCGGGATTGGAATGACTCCTTATCCTCTCCCTTAAAACCCACATCCTTTTGTCTTTCCCTCTCCTTCCCTCTTTCCTGATGAAGCAACCGTTGGTTGCGAAAGCTTGAATTTTGTGTGTACGTTTGTGTGTCTTTCGACGTGCCAGTGCTTTTGTTTGGTAAGTCACATCATCTTTGTTGTTATATATAAAACCAAAGATGAGGCGACTTACCGAACAAAAGCGCTGGCAGGTCGATAGACACACAAACAAACACAAACATACACACAAAATTCAAGCTTTCGCAACAAACTGTTGCCTCATCAGGAAAGAGGGAAGGAGAGGGGAAGACGAAAGGTTCCTGATGAGGCAACAGTTTGTTGCGAAAGCTTGAATTTTGTGTGTATGTCTGTGTTTGTTTGTGTGTATCGACCTGCCAGCGCTTTTGTTCGGTAAGTCACCTCATCTTTGGTTTTATATATAATTTTTCCCACGTGGAATGTTTCCTTCCATTATATTGATATCATCTTTGTTGTTATATATATATATATATATATATATGTGTGCAGAATCTGTACAGAAATTTATTGAACTCTTTTGCTGCTATGTGTGAGACCATCTGTCAACCAAATTGTGCCACTGGTGCTAAAGTTGAGATAACTTGTCAGTGGATCATATCAATTACTTCCGCTAGAATAACTTGGTGCATTCTTGCACAGACAATGCAGCAGGAAAAGGAACAATGGTAATGGTGGGGGATGTCACTGAGAACAGCCACCACACAGTAGGGGAGGCCCAGGTTGCAGCTGAAGCCTATGCATAAACTCATCTCTCATAACTTAAGCTATAGCTAGAGAGTCTGTAAACGACTACATTAACAGGATATGTCTGTACAACCTATTATTCAATGAATATAGATGTTTCAACTACCTTGTTTCTCACCAGAGTAAAAAAGAATCACATACACAAAGGCTCAACCAAAGCAAAACTAGCCCAACTATGGGCACCCAGAAAGAAATCTCAAAAAGTAGCATAACAAACAGCATCCTTTATTATGACACTCACAATGTAAAATGAAGAACATGTCGCATAGAAACTGTGTGTCAGTCCCTTGAAAACCTGTTCATCAATATTAACTACATATAAAATTTTCTTTTCCTTTCTCAGTCTCCTTCCTAAAGTACCGAATCCATGAGAAGTACTTTTAGCTATGCCTCCCCCCCCCCCCCGCCTCCAAATTCTTAATTCTCTTTACTGTATGGTTATAATAGCTAACAGTTCCTGCAACTCTCTCAAGCACACTTGTTTCTTTGTTTGTCTCTGCCAACAAAAATTTAATGATAATACGTACAATCACTCATACCTGACTATGAAGAACTTATCCTTTTCATTCCATACGTTAAGTCTCCCCTGACCTGGACAACTTTCCCATTTTCCTAGACCTTTACAGTCCTTTTCCTTCACCCTTCTTCCTTCCCCTTCAACTCTTCTGCCCGAAGGAGCCACTAGCTCTGAAAGCTTGCCAATCACAACAGTATTGAGGGTGTGTTCTTCTGCCACTTCGTGAGTAGATTTTTTTACCCAATTAAATTATTTTCTTGCACCTATGATGCACAAAGACAGCAGCATCATGCTTCACAGTCAAGAGATGGCAATAAGAATGCTCTAAGTGCTCCGGTTGGCAGGCACATGAGCTCTACCATCTAATAAAGACTCTGAACTACGATGTAGTGAGAACAATACTGTGGCACAGTTTCAACAGTGTGCATGTGCATTCAGGTATGTACAAGAGAACTATTCTGATTTAGAAGATTTTTTTATTGTATTTGAAATCAAACTTGTCCACATAAAAACAAGTTATTACAGTACATTTTCATTTTGTGAAGCAAATCCTCCACTCTCGTGAGACTCATTATAATTACTGACCAACAGAGAAACAGATGAAAGTCTCATTTTAGATGCATACCAGATGGAGAGGCTTTAGTGACAACAAATTTACATGAAAGAAAACCTGATGTAAATCTATTGGACTTCAAATGACATACATTAATGAATTTATAGCTACAGACTTTTTTCAGTTGTTCTTTTTCCAAAAATTTTAATGGCATGTCTGAAGAAAGTACTGTAATCATACATGCACTAGTGAGAATACTAACATCCAAGCTTACTTGTATAGTGGATAAGATGACAAGGTTCAAGGAGTTATCTGTGTTTTTAGCTCAGTGTTCCTGGATTAAGGGAAAGAAGACAAAAAATGTCTATGAATACTGGTTTACATATCTACTTTATGTACCCCTGTCTCTCTTTAAATCGTTTCTTTGAGACATACTTTTACTGGTTCTAAAAATGATGCATTTTTCTAGAACATGGGAAAACCCAAATACAGACTGTATAAAATATGTCCAGTTGTTGGCTGTTTAAAATACCCATTCTGAAGTACATTTAAGCTTGTGAGTATTGATGTATTGGAAAGCCTTCATTATTGAAAGGATAAAGCATAGTTTAACGTTTAATTTGCTTCCCTTTGAGGAGACAGCATATGAAATAAGTGTTCCTTCCACAACGAAGACTTTTCAATAAGTTCACGTGCTGAAATGTACTGCAAAATGGATATTTTAAAAAGCCAACAACTGGGCATATTTTTAAAAGTTATTGCAAGTACATTACTACAACCACAGCCATATTAAGGCAACAGACTTGCCACATACAATTATTTTGCAACTACTTGTGGCAATATCAAGAACGCTGGAAATAGATGTCAAAAAATGAATCTAAAATCAAATATTGGCAGAATTTAAAAAATTCACAAACAGGTTGTGGGATCTCTAATAGTGTGAAAAAATGAGAAATTCTGATACCAATTACACGTCATACGTCAAACTACTGCTGCTCAGCAAACAGAATGGTATGTGAGCTGACTGTGAGGGTGCACACGAAGGTTTTTTAGATTATGTGACTCTCCATCCAGTCCAGATTATGACAGCTGTTGGAAACCCAGAAGTATAACTGTAAGAACCAAAGAAATGCCCCACACAGGAGAGAATATTAAAATCCTAGTGGTTAAGTGTCAAACTATTTGTAATAAAGCGTCCGGATTTTAAACACTCCTAAAAGGCAATGATGCTCACATAATACTAGGTGCAGAAGCTTTTTGAAATCCAGGGTTGACAGCAGTGAGTTTTAGGGAAAATTTAAGTGTGTTACAAAAGGATTGGCTACTGGGAATCTGAGATTGTGTATTTGTCACAGTAGATAAACATATGAAAATACAATTGAAGCTACATGCAAGATTGATTGAGCAAGACCCAATATGAAGGAGGGTGGGGGAGGGGGTAAAATTATAATTGGATTTTTCCATCTACCACCAGACTCAACTCCTGATGTAGCCAAAAACTTTATACCGAAAACCTCCATTTGCTTGTACATTAGTTCCCAAACCATGCTACAATCACTAGAGGGGACTTTAATCATCCAACAATCAATAGTGATAATTACAGTTTATTAGTGATGGGCATGAGAAGAAATCTGATGAAATGGTACTAAATATCTTCTCTGGAAACTACTTGGAACAGATAGCTCAAAACCCCACTCATGAAGGAAATATATTAAACCTAATGGCAGCTAATAGACATCCACATTGAAGCTAGTACCAGTGGCTATGGGGCGGTTGTAGCAACTATGATTACCAAAACACAAAGAATAGCTACAGAAAGTACAAAGATTTGTGTGTTTCATAAACTACATAAAGAAACTGTGGTGCCATACCTCAATGAGGAACTTGGAACTTTTAGCTCAAGACAGGAGCATGTAAAGGAAGTACGGCTCAAGTTTAAAAGAACAGATGACCACGCACTGGATATATATGTACCCAGTATGACAGTTCATGATGGGAGAGACCCTCCTTGGTACACAGTCACTGTAAAGAAATTCCTAAGCAAACAGAAACTATGAAAAGCAGAAGACTGTAGAAAGAGAGATGTTGAATGAAACAAGTTTAGCTATCAAGAGAGCAATGCATGAAGCTTTCAGTGACTACCAGCAAAATATTATCCAAGGATCTCTCACAAAACACAAAGACAGATAATTCAGTTACAGCATAAAGAAATTCCGGTCATTTGTAAAGGCTGTCATGGTATCAAAGTTTATGTGCAGTCACAGAGTAGATAGGAACTGAAATTGTGGGAGCAAAGCAAAAACAGAAATGCTTAACTCTGTTTTTAAATGTTCCTTTACAAAGGTAAACCCAAGAGAACTGTTCCAATTTAATTCTCATACCACAGAAGAAATGAGTGAAATAGATATTAGCATCAATGGCATTGGGGAACAGCTGAAATCGTTAAAATTGAATGAAGCTTCATGGTCTGATGGGATCCTTATCAGATTCTATACCAAATCTGCAGCTGAATTAGCCACTCTAATTATAACCTTTTCCACATCCTTCAAACAAAGGACTGTACCCAGTTGGAAAAAGCAAAGGTCACACCTGTCTACAAGAAGGGTAGCAGAAGTGATCCACAAAACTACAAGCCTATCTCACTGATTTTCATCTGTTGTATAATCTTGGACAACATTATCTACTCTACACCAATCTGCATGGATTCTGGGAACACAGATCATGCAAACCCAACTTGTACTTTTTTCACATGACATACTGAAAATCATGGACCAAGGCAGTCAGACAGATGCAGTGCTTGATTTCCATAGTACATTTGACTCAGTATCACATATGTTTATTACTGGTACGAGTTCATATGGGGTATCAACCCAGATTTGGGACTGGACTGATGATTTTTTGGTGCAGAGGATTCAGCATGTCATCTTGAATGGAGAAAAACTGACAGGTGTTGAAGCAATTTTGGGTGCACCCCAGGGAATTGTGTTGGGACCCTTCCTGTCAGTGTTGTATATTTATGACCTCACTTGCAATATTAACAGTAACCTCAGACTTTTCACATATAATTCAGTTATCTACAACTGAGTATTGTCTGTGAGAAGCCACAGAAATATTCAGTCAGATCCTGATAAGATTTCAAAGTGGTGCCAAGATAGACAACTTACTTCAAATGTTTGGAAACGTAAAACTGTACAGTTCACACAATGAAAAAAAAAATGTCGTATCCTATAGATATAATATCAAAGAATCACTGTTTGAATTGGTTAATTAATATAAATACCTGTGTGTAACAATTTGGGGGTTATGAAATGGGACAATCATATAGCCTCAGATGTAGGTAAGGAAGGTGGCAGACTGTGGTTTATTGGTAGAATACTAGGAAAATGCAATGAATCTACAAAGGAGACTGCACACGAAACACTGGTGCGACCCATCCTAGATCCAGGGACCTGTACCAAACAGGACTAACAGGGGATATTGAACATATACAAAGAGCAGTGGCACAGATGGTCATAGGTTTGTTTGACTTGTGAAAGAGTCTCATGAAGCTGCTAAAAGAACTGAACTGGCAGAATCTTGAAGATAGATGTAAACTATCCTGTGAAAACCTGGTAATTAGTTTTGAATGTAGCCATTTCTTTTTAAATCAGACCTGCACTGAAATTCTTATCTAAGTAAAACCTCACTGACATACATTGGTAACAACACAGTCTTACAACAGATATTGTGATAAACATATTACACCATGATACTTTCAAAAGATGAAACAGTGCACAAAGTATCAAGCCGCAGTGTGATTACCACACTATCTGTCATAAGATTGTGTTATGTTACCCAAGTATGTCAGCAAGGTTTTACTTTGACAAGCACTTCAGTGCAGATCTGGGTTGAAAATGAACAGCTACATTAGAAACTAGTCACCAGTATAAATCACATGTGACTTTGACAAAAATTTTAAATAAGATATTATGAAATCTAAGTTGACGGTGCTTTCCCATCAAAATGTTGGAACTACATACATATTTAAGTGATTAATCTACGAAGCAGCACGGACATGACAAAAATCATGGGATAGTGATATGCACATATGCAAATGGTGGTAGTACATGTACACAAGGTAAAAAATGGCAGTGCATTGGCAAAGCTGTCATTTGTACTCAGGAGATTCATGTGAAAGGTGTTCAACATGATCATGGACACGTGATGCGAATTAAGAGAGTTTGAACACAGAATGGTAGTTGAGACTAGTAAACTTGGGACATTCTGTTTCAAAAATCATTAGAGAGTTCAATATTTCGTGATTCACATAGTTAAGAGTGTGCTGCGAACAACAAATTTCAGGCATTACCACTCATTACGGACAACGCAGTGGCCGACTTAAAGACCAAAGCAGCAGCATTTGCACAGAGCTCTCAATGCTAACAGACAACCAACACCGTGTGAACCAACCACAGAAATCAATGTGGGACATATGAACATATCTGTTAGGACAGTGCTGTGAAATTTGGCATCACTCGGCTGGGGTAACAAGACAGCCGACACGACTGCCTTTGCTAACAGCACGAGATTGTCTGCAGTGCCTCTCCTGAGTTTGTGACCGTATCAGTTGGACATTAGATGATTGGAAAACTGTGGCCTGGTCAGATGAGTCCATTTTTCAGCTGGCAACAGCTGATGGGTCCTCTGCCACATTTGAACCCTACCAAGTTGTCAACAAGGCACTGTGCATGCTGGTGGTGACTCCATAATGATGGGGGCAATGTTTATATGGGATGGACTGGGTCTCCTGGTCCAACTGACTGGAAATCATTATGTTTGGCTACATGGAGACCATTTGCAGCCATTCATGGCCTTCATGTTTCGCACAATCATAGAATTTTTATGAGACCACAATTGTTTGTGATTGGTTAGAAGAATATTCTTGGCAATTTGAGCAAATGATCTGGCCACCCAGATCGCCCAACAAGAATCCTATCAACTATTTATGGAGCATCACTGAGGTCAGTTCATGCACAACATTCTGCACCGGCAACGTATTCTTAATTACAGATGGCAATAGAGGTAGCATGGCTCAATATTTCTGAATGGGACTTCCAACAACTTTCTGAGTCGACACCATGTCGAACTGCTGCTGCATTATGCCGCGCAAAAAGAGGTGTCCCATGACTTGTCACCTCCGTGCAAGCTCCTATATATTGCTCCCTTAGGGATCACAGAAACATTATTAATTACAGCACACACAGAGGCATTTAAGCAATCATTCTTTCCGCAATCCGTGCGTGAATAGAAAGAGAGAAAATCCTAATAATTGGGACAATGGAAAATACCCTCAGACATACACTTCACAGTGATTTGCAGAGTGTATACATAAATTTAGATGTAAAGTTATATAAGAAACCGAAGTGCAGCACCAAAGACAACAAATTCTTGGAATTACGTGACAAAACTCTTAAAATTTCAAGTTCAATAGCCGAAGAAAAACTTAAAAGGACTGCAAGGAAACAGGTGCAAATCACAGGCAAGTCTGGAAAAAATAGGCATTTTCCTAGGAGTGAGGAAGGATGTAGTGACAACAATAAGATGGACCAGAATGAAGTGGGTGAAGCAGGAAATGGACAAGATTGAAGGAAACTTTAAAAAAGTAACAGGATTTTTGGGAGGAATCTTATAAAACTGACAGGATACAGACAGAGAACTAACTGTATGTAAGAAACGTGAATCAGGATTTTTGGGAGGAATCTTATAAAACTGACAGGATACAGACAGAGAACTAACTGTATGTAAGAAACGTGAATAGGAGAACTGTAGACTTGCAGAGCACTTTCACATACTGTTTAACTGTGAACCACCTAGAGACTACTGGAACTGTAGCTGGATACAGCAGAGAGAGAGAGAGAGAGAGAGAGAGAGAGAGAGAGAGAGAGAGAGAGGGGGGGGGGGCACATCATCTAATCTGGGATGAAGTCGTATAGGCCATAATAGACCTAAAGAGAGGCCATAGAATAAGATGGAATGACATCTGAGATGAGGTTATCTGCCCAATTTGGGGGGACAAAGAAGATAGTAGCATGATCCAAAGAAGCAACGACAGTGCAAGTGCATTAAAGGTGGACAAGAGGGACGCAAACAACTACAGAAGAATTTCGCTACTAGAGACCAGCTATAAGGTGCTGTTACATCTCCTCTTGAGAAAGAGAAGAAGAGCAAACAAAGTACAGCTAGAGACTATCAAGCCAACTTTAGGATTAGCAGAAGATGCATAGAATGGATCTTTACCCCGAAACAACTCAAAACACACAGGCCTTAAAGACAAGAAAGACAACAAATAGTAAGCTTCACGCACTACATGAAGGCATACATCACTGTCAAGACACATTTGGGATGACCCCTGAAGAACATAGGGCTACACGTGAAAACTAATAACAAAAATCTTGACAGATATAAAGACAAGGGTAATTCATAAAAACTGCCTGAGAGTGGAGAGCAACAAACAAGGAAATGAGAATACCAAAAAGAGAGATGTGGGGAAAAAATATGGACAACAGGGCTCCAAAGTGGACTGCCTAACCCTAGTGGACAAAATAACAGTGAGACAGCACAAGACATAAACAAAGAACTTTACAACCTAAGAAAGATTTCCGAAATGGTGAGACCGAGGATTGCCTACAGAAGGCAAAGACAGAATACTACTGTGGATTGATAAACACCACAAGGCACACTGCAAAAGTAGATAAATTTGAATGCCTGTGAGAATATATAACAGGTAGAAAGACAATTAGTCATTAATACAAAGGACCAAAATGAAGTCAACAGTGATTTATAGAGTAAAATGAACATACAAGTATCTACTCACACAAATATTCAATATTGCAAGTCAATGGTGAGGAATACAGTGTTGTGTGTGACTGGGCCTACAACAATAGGATGACATGGTGCAGAACACCTACGAAAATTCTGAGGAAAATACTGTGCCCTGAAACAGGAGGTGACGGATGGATGCGAAGACCTAGGGAAGAACTGTACAGGAGCATGAGGACAACACTAGGAGCAAACAGACTGAAAAGGGAAAGATATGTGGGGCTTGTTATGGGGCTGAATATGGATGGAGTAACGGAAAGTGTGTGGTAAACAATGGGTAGATCAAGAGGAAACATACGAACTAAGAACGTTGAACTCAAGAAGGATTCATCAGAATTAGCTATCAGCATGCAAGGGATGTAAAACGAGAAGCAAGCAGACACCAAGAAATATGTTACTTAACAACAGAAAAGATATAGGTAAAGAGGGAGAGGTGGGGGAGGGGGGCGGGGGAGTAGAAAGAATAACAAGGTTTTGGTAGGAGAAGAAAATGCAATCCATGGCACTACATAGGACTTCATGGAAGAAGAACAAGAAGAGGTGGATCTATCTGCCCCTGAAGAAAGAATTATTTTATAAATTAACTGTTGGCAACAAAATTCCCAGAACCAATTTCCAACTGAAACTGAAGTAAGTTCAAGTTAATCTAGAGTGGTGGTGACCACACAAGCAAAGAAGATGATCTCTCTAAAGATTGCGGAAACCTCCAATGCCATTCCATAAACTTCGACAACAAAATTCTCTATGAGAATATAAAAGACTATGGTATTACTATTCAAGTTTCTTCTCGATTTCAAATATTTCACACAAAATCAATAACAAGGGCAAACTTTTTGCCAAGTAGTCTCTTTATGAAAAATAATCATCCCTTTAAACAATAAAGCCTGTGGGAATGCTGCCATGCATCTCATGCTGGCAAATGACAGCGATAAAAGAAAAAGAATCTGGTAATAACTGGCATGCAATACACGTAACAGCAAAAGAGTTAAGGTGAAAAATAGACTTTCATTATTCCACCAATACATATTTTGTTGGAAGTCAGTTTTTAGCTTATGAAATCACCAAACCTCAAAAGCCCAAAACAAACTGCACAGAGTCTAACAGTTGTCAAGTAGTGTCACACCGACAGCTCTTCAGTGTATCAATTAGCATTATGTTTCAAAGTACGTTGCAACTAAATTTTTACTTACTTATTAGCAGCTCATTCTTGAATTATAGTGGAATGGTGTAAATACACAAAAATACCAAATCAAAGAGTGGAGGAGGTAAGAATTACAGTGTCGACATATATCCCACAACCTCCTCCCTCTTTATTGAAAAGCTGGATAAAGAGAAATGAAAACAACAATGCTTACATACTAAGATATTTGCGAAAGTATATTAGATGTGCCTGACAGTTATTTCTTATGAGTAAAATCAGTTTATAACTAAATAAGTACTACAAAAACAATCCCTGTCTATGAACTTTTCACCATTAACAAAGAAATTTATTTTTATATCTTTTATTGTTGGCTTGTGTACAACAGTTAATTTGTAAGCAACTGATTTCTCACAAATAACATTACAGGATAAGTATATTGGCATACACAAAATTACAATGAATACTACATCACAACTATTCCTCTCAAAATAGCTGAAAAATAATGAGTCATAAGCATGGGCAATGGGAGTAGTTTTGTGAAGAGGCTCATACATGAAAGAATAGAAAGGTATTCGTTAGAAACTATGAAATATTAGTGAAGGTAATGAAGTCCAGTAAAAAGGATGAGCTGTCATTCCTCTGAAATACTAAATCAATAGCGAAAAATGAATACAAAATAGTGACAAATAAGCACAGTGAACATAGCTGTATCGCAATTAAAATGAAAAGATTACATAAAATAAGGGAAAGGCAAACACGTACCTAAAGCATATCAACACGTGCTGCATGGTAATATGTAACAGCAAACACAGCAAGGCCATTGTGTGTGTGTGGGTGGGTGGGGGGGGGGGGGGGGGGGGGGCGCACGCGCACTATTGATGGAAAAAGAGCTAGTGTGAATGCTGTTTTCTGTTACATGTTAACTTGCAACATCCATTGATCTGCTGTAGGTGAGTTGTTGCCTTTCCCTTATTTTATGTACTGTTCTGTCTGGGAACTTACTAAAAATTAAAATAAAGAGAAAGAAAAGGAATGGAGGGAGGGGAAGGAGGGGAGGAGCAGAGAGAGAGAGAGAGAGAGAGAGAGAGAGAGAGAGAGAGAGAGAGAGAGAGAGAGAGAATTTATTAACACCAGCAAAACAGGATATGAATTAATAATATGCAATTTAATTACAATAAACACTATCGAAAAGTTCTCTTACTGAATCTATGATATGCTAGCACATAATGTAGATATTAATAAAGGTAATAGGTAAACAGTCTATTTGCCATCAACTGCCATGGAAATCATTTTGGGACTGCATCGAAAGGGGGTGCTATATACCATCTGGATTGGACTTAATCCAGTTTGTAGAATCACAAAAGCAGTCAGTCTGCCTCCAACTCCATCCGTGAACAAAATGAGAAAAACAATTTAATACACGATACAATAAAAAAATCCACTGCACACTTCACAGCAATTCGTGGAAGAGAGCAGTAGAACAAACGGCAGCATATAATTTAATATCTCTGACATGCAATTTAACTTTCACATTTCCCACTGAAACACTAAACTGGCTTTGAGGGAATCCACAGCACTTACTTGAGCGTATAGTTGTAAGCTTTTTCCTGCAGCTCTGTGCATGCATGAGTTTCTGCAAAGCAGTGTATTCCTACACAGTTCGTTGTGTCCATGTGGCTTTCAAGATACTGACATGCAGCGTCACGGACTGGGAGGACCTGGAGCAAGTTGGCAGCGGCGAGCAGAGACTGGACGTTGTTGCGTGTGACTGTGACAGAGCTAGTGTATGCGTAGTCCAGCAGCAGTGCCATTGTGGATGGCTCCACACCATTCACCACCACAACAGACTGCTTTGACTCTGCCAGTGTTGTGGTAAACATAGCCTGCATAAATAAATCTCTCAATAGTACATCAACAATACAAGAAGGAAAAATCTACTCCACACATTTCATGTGGACTAAATGCAAAACTTAATTTGTTCACCAAACTAGTTCATCTTCCACTTATTAAAATGGAGTCAATACCATCTCTTGCACTGGGTCTACCTTTGCATTACACTACATGAATCATGTTCCATGGGTCCTGCAGAGAGTAGTTTCCGGGATGTGGAAAGAAAACTTAGGATCATTTAAGCACAATACAACGAAATGGCTTAAAATTATGAAATATTATTATGTCACAATACTAATATTAATTGTAAAATAATCCTAAACAATTTTAAGAGTTTTTGTGAAGATACTCTTAATGGAGTAAGAGTTGCTGGACGAAGTTTCTAATTTAGTCAAACTCCAATATATTAGCAACAAGACACACAATATTTTCTAGCACATTGTGTGTGTGTGTGGGTGTGTGGGGGGGGGGGGGGGTCCCACTTAACCAAATGCTGGTCACCTTCCAGGAATTCCAAACTGGTCTCACCATCCTTCCTCAGATCCCTTCCTAAGAACACCAACCTTTCACCAGAAGAAAGGACAGCCACACACAGCCTCAAAACGGATCGTGACCTAATGATCGAACCTGCAGACAAAGGTTTCCCAAATGTTGTGCTGAATCTCAGTGACTACCTGGAGAAAGGCCTCTGCCAATTGTTTGACTCCACCTACAAACTTTGCCAGAGTGATCCAATCCCAGATGTCCAACATAGCCTCCAATCCCAGCTGAAAGCCTTAGGCCCTTCCCATAACACCCCCTGAATCTGCTTCCTCCTCACCCCTATGACACTCTGCACACCAACCTTCTACATCCTCCCAACAATCCTGGATACCCAACTGCAGAGAGAGAGAGAAAGAAAGCTTTTGAAGTCTGGGTTGAGACATACCCTTCTGTGTAAACTACTAACATGAAACAAGAACACATCAATCAGATTACTGAAACAAAGCATCAAATATTTGATGTTACTTGCCTGTATTTACTCACACACAGCTTATAGACCACTCTTTAAAAATGTGGATATCCTCTCACTTCCATGTATCTATTTGCACTGTATGATAACTCATCATCATCATTTAAGACTGATTATGCCTTTCAGCGTTCAGTCTGGAGCATAGCCCCCCCCCCCCCCCCTTATACAGTTCCTCCATGATCCCATATTCAGTGCTAACATTGGTGCCTCTTCTGATGTTAAGCCTATTACTTCAAAATCATTCTTAACCGAATCCAGGCACCTTCTCCTTGGTCTACCCTGACTCCTCCTACCCTGTACTGCTGAACCCATGAGTCTCTTGGGTAACCTTGCTTCTCCCATGCGTGTAACATGACCCCACCATCTAAGCCTGTTCGCACTGACTGCTACATCTATAGCGTTCATTCCCAGTTTTTCTTTGATTTCCTCATTGTGGACACCCTCCTGCCATTGTTCCCATTTACTAGTACCTGCAATCATCCTAGCTACTTTCATATCCGTAACCTCAACCTTGTTGATAAGGTAACCTGAATCCACCCAGCTTTCACTCCCGTACAACAAAGTTGGTCGAAAGATTGAACGGTGCACAGATAACTTAGTCTTGCTACTGACTTCCTTCTTGCAGAAGAGAGTAGATCGTAGCTGAGTGCTCACTGCATTAGTTTTGCTGCACCTCGCTTCCAGTTCTTTCACTATGTTGCCATCCTGTGAGAATATGCATCCTAAGTACTTGAAACCGTCCACCTGTTCTAACTTTGTTCCTCCTATTTGGCACTCAATCTGTTTATATTTCTTTCCCACTGACATTACTTTCGTTTTGGAGATGCTAATCTTCATACCATAGTCCTTACATTTCTGATCTAGCTCTGAAATATTACTTTGCAAACTTTCAATCGAATCTGCCATCACAACTAAGTCATCCGCATATGCAAGACTGCTTATTTTGTGTTCACATATCTTAATCTCACCCAGCCAGTCTACTGTTTTCAACATATGATCCATAAACAATATGAACAACAGTGGAGACAGGTTGCAGCCTTGTCTTACCCCTGAAACTACTCTGAACCATGACCTCAATTTACCGTCAACTCTAACTGCTGCCTGACTATCCATGTAAAGACCTTTAATTGCTTGCAAAAGTTTGCCTCCTATTCCATAATCTTGTAGAACAGACAATAACTTCCTCCTAGGAACCCGGTCATATGCCTTTTCTAGATCTATAAAGCATAGATACAATTCCCTGTTCCACTCATAACACTTCTCCATTATTTGCCGTAAGCTAAAGATCTGGTCCTGACAACCTCTAAGAGGCCTAAACCCACACTGATTTTCATCCAATTGGTCCTCAACTAATACTCGCACTTTCCTTTCAACAATACCTGAGAAGATTTTACCCACAGCGCTGATTAAAGAGATACCTCTGTAGTTGTTACAATCTTTTCTGTTTCCATGTTTAAAGATTGGTGTGATTACTGCTTTTGTCCAGTCTAATGGAACCTGTCCCGACTCCCAGGCCATTTCAATTATCCTGTGTAGCCATTTAAGACCTGACATTTCACTGTATTTGATGAGTTCCGACTTAATTTCATCCACCCCAGCTGCTTTATTGCACTGCAATCTATTGACCATTTTTTCCACTTCCTCAAATGTGATCCTATTTCCATCATCATTCCTATCCCATTCTACCTCGAAATCTGAAACATTACTGATCGCATTTTCACCTACATTGAGCAACTCTTCAAAATATTCCCTCCATCTGCCCAAGGCATCCACAGGATTCACCAGCAGTTATCCTGACCTGTCCAAAATACTTGTCATTTCCTTCTTACCTCCCTTTCGAAGACTGCTAATTACACTCCAGAATGGTTTTCCAGCAGCTTGACCCATAGTCTCCAACCTGTTTCCAAAGTCTTCCCACGATTTCTTCTTGGATGCTGCAATTATCTGTTTGGCTTTGTTTCTTTCTTCAACATAACTTTCTCTGTCTACCTGGGTTCTGGTATGTAGCCATTTTTGATACGCCTTCTTTTTCCTTTTACAGGCTGCCTTGACTGTGTCATTCCACCAAGCTGTTTGCTTCATCCTACTTTTACACACTACTGTTCCAAGACATTCTTTAGCCACTTCTAGTACTGTGTCCCTGTACCTTGTCCATTCCTTTTCCAATGACTGTAATTGACTACAATCAACTAACTGGTACCTTTCTGAGATCGCTGTTATGTACTTGTGCCTGGTTTCCTTATCCTGAGGTTTCTCCACTCTTATCCTCCTACATATGGCCCTGACCTGCACTTTCGGCCTCACAATCCCAATTTCACTGCAGATTAAATAATGATCAGTGTCATCAAAGAATCCCCTGAATACACGTGTGTCCCTCACAGCCTTCCTGAGTTCCTGATCTGTTATTATATAGTCAATGACAGATCTGGTTCCCGTGCTTTCCCAAGTATACAGGTAAATGTTCTTATGTTTAAAAAAGGAGTTTGTGATTACTAAGCCCATACTGGCACAGAAATCCAAGAGTTGTTTCCCGTTCCTGTTGGCCTCCATATCCTCTCCAAATTTACCCATAACCTTTTCATACCCTTCTGTTAGATTTCCAATCCTGGCGTGAAAATCACCCATGAGCAGAACACTGTCCTTGTCCTTTACTCTAACAACTACATCACTGAGTGCCTCATAAAAACTATCCATCTTATCTTGATCTGCCCCTTCACAATGCGAATATACTGACACAATCCTAATTTTCTTGCTAGACACTGTCAAATCTATCCACATCAGTCGTTCGTTTACATACCTTATTGCAACTACGCTGGGTTCCATTTCTTTCCTGATGTAAAGCCCTACACCCCATTGTGCTATTCCTGCTTTGACTCCTGACAGGTAGACCTTGTATTCTCCCACTTCCTCTTCTTTCTCACCCCTTACCCGAATGTCACTAACAGCTAAAACATCCAGCCCCATTTTACTTGCAGCCTCTGCCAGCTCTACCTTCTTCCCAGAGTAGTCCCCATTGATATTAATAGCTCCCCATCTCATTACCATTTGTTTGCCAAGTCGTATCTTAGGAGTCCCTGGTTTGTCAGTTAGAGGTGGGACTCCGTCACCTCCAAAGGTCCGAGGCATTTTGCTCTGATTGTTGCCAGCATCATATTTAAAGTACCAGGGAAGCAGGTTGCTAGCCTTACTTGCCCCGAGTCCCATTAGGTTTTACCCCTAACAGCTGAGGGACTAACCGGTGGATTTGGTAGTCTTTGCCGTATGAGCACAAAGGTGACCACGACTCAGAATATGTCCGAGATGCCCAGCCTTATTCCAAAGTAACTGGTATCCCGACTGTCGGGACCACTTACTTGGCCACTCATACGTTGCCCGTGGTTCATGAACTAGGACATGACTACAGGAACCCACACCATGATGATAACTTTTTGTGAAAAAATATGGAGTGGAAAAATCTAATCCAATAAAATGAAAATATTCACCCCCCCCTCCCACACACACACACGCACAAACAACAACAAGCAAAAACAATATTTTCATACATAGGCACTGAACGCTTAACGTAAATTTTCTTTAAAAAAAGGGACCCTAGATTACAAGAACATTATTTATATTAAGCTCTCCAAGAAATTAAATCAATACATGACCTGCCAAGCCTCAAGCCATCTTCTGAGGGATATTTGACTTTCCACTTCTTTTATAGCATGCATAAGTTCCTTCAGAAAGTACACTAAATTCTTGTATCTGTGCCTTGGCGATATACTATATAAACATTACTGGCTCTTAGGTAGCTTAAATGATTTACCACGTAAATGTTACTGTAATATAAATATCAATCCACTTGAACAGATGCCTTTATGCTCTTTCTGCTTTTGCAATATATTCTCTTTCCTGATGTGCAATGTATTCTGTATGTACAACTACTTAGCGCAACGTTAAATTTTATTACACACTTACTTACCCTGTATCACAATGTACCATTTGCGTACTACGTGATTACCTTCACCATTAAAATTAATCTAATCTATGGAAAACGATTTTTACTTTCTTAACATCGAATCCATTGATAATAGTTATCAGTGGCTGCCAATTCTGCCCAATAAACAACTACGTAAGTTATAAAGGGAGGAAAAAAAAAGGAAAATGTTGTAATCTCAGGAACAAGAAGTTCGCAATACGACTGCAAACTAGTAACAAACAACGTGTACAAACACTACAGTAGGTTATTTTTATAAAATTTTCTAATCTTATTTATACAAACAAGTTACGCCGGCTTACCTTAAAATATGGACTGAACGACGCCAAAACATTTCTGTGCGCTGGGAACTTTACACCATCAACTGAAAGGCTAACGTCGCAGAAATATCCCTCATTCCTTAAATCATTTAAACCAAGAAGTACCTAGACACAATTACAAACGTCACTCCACCATAGAAACAAAATCGCTGCATGCTTTCAATAAATAAGTATAATCAAATGGTTATACCTCTTGAGAATGAGAGGTTTCCACGAACTTGTATTCGTCTGCTCCTGGTCCGTCAGAATTGTCAGCAGTTGACGTACTGTCACTGTCAGAACTGGGCTTCCTTTGTCTATTATTGTAAGGCAAACGATTTGTCGGAATAGTACCGTCGCCTCCTACGGCTGGTTGGCCTATTGGTACTAATAACATGCTGTGGAACGCCTACATTCGTTGTCTGAGTCCTACTGTTGTCACTGTAACCATTGTCTTTATATAAAAGTGGCATCAAATATAGATTGTTGATATCGATTAACAATGTGAGCTTAATTCATTACTTGTGTCTGGCAGAAGGCAGCCTGCAGAACTAAAAAAAAAAATTACATCAACACAACTCCTCTCATTTTATTCGATGCATGTCCCACCCTCCACTTACGCTCAAAGATATACGGTATGCGGATTACAACAAACCGGTGAAAACACGGACTTGTCAGAGACTTTACATTAACTATCTCTCTGGGTCTCTGCGTTCAATCATGGCCACCTCTATTACAGGCGACCGTGGTTCAATGGTAACGGAAAATCACATTCTGTGACTCACAGTACGTTATATCGAATAGCCAGATGTAAGGAATGAGCCGAATTTATTATAGTTAAACATTCATCTCTCGCACATCGTTACGATAGCGCAGAAACCACAATTAAGCGTCACACAAGAAGGTCCTAATTACAGCAAATCCAGTCTATACTTTGCAAGTACCGGTAAAATGAATTAAAAAAGATTATGTTCTATATTGTATCAATCATAAATAGCAAATTGTAGAAAAGCCTAGATATTCTACAGTGATTAAGTAAATAAAAATTATTGTGTGAAAAATTTTACACTGTAAGAGTAATCTTAGCAGTTCTTTAAGCAACAGCATACGCTGTTATATTGTTCCTGGGTTTCTTTTGTGAACAATAGGTTGTCTATAAGTCTGCTTTCGGTAACTAGGTCCAACAATTTAGTTTTAACATTGTATATATTCGTCCACGCAGTTTTTCTTCTCCTATTGTCCACATGGGAAAAATAATGTAACTATCTACTGAAGTACCTAACTCATTTATGTGAGACATTATCGTCAAGTCGATGATCATGCTATTATGGTAATGGGATAATTCGTTTTTATATTGGGTACGTATATTCCTTAGTTATATAAGTGCTACAAGTTACCAAGTTGAAATCAGTCAATAACAGAAGCAGTTGGGAGAAGCAAAATTTTCTCTGGAAAGTAATAATAAAGTAATTTCTACCAAGTACTTCACAAAATTGGGAAGCTGGAGAAACAGTTATACATGGTAATTATCGCTCTTAGACCAAAGAAAAATTGAAGCACAGTAATGGTTGTCCTTTTTTCGACTTACGTAATACCTGATGTTCCCCTGGTATGTATTTATTTCAATTTTATTAGTCCATCTCTTCGTTTCCCCTCTCTCTGTCCAACTTCTCCGCCCCCTCTCTGTCCACCCCCTTCTCTCCATTTTCCTCTATCTGCCTCCTCCATCCCTCCCACTCTCTGTCCATCTCGTCCCACCACTCTCTCTCTTTGCTCACTTCCTTCTACCTCTCTCTCTACCCATCTGCTCCTTCCCTCACAACTCGTGACCTAAGTGCCATACAATGATATAATTTTGTAGGTACATTAAGCTACATATGTGGTAACTGTCTGTTAAATGACTTGCAAATAGAATTAGTAACAAAGAAGTAAGAATTTCTAGCATCATGATGTTATGCATGATTTACTGCACTGACAGCAAAAATGCAGTAAGTGATAAAGTTTTCTCCTTGCATATACTGAGGGGGTTGCCAGTGAGAAAAAAATTCATCCAGGTTTGAAATTAATTGTGAAGTTCTTACAAGTCATTAAATGCATTTGTTCTGGATTCAAATCTGGATATTCACACATCATTCCCTACATTTTTTTTCAGCCCCACCATTACTCCTTTAGATTAGATTAGATTAATACTAGTTCCATAGATCATGAATACGATATTTCGTAATGATGTGGAACGAGTCGAATTTTCCAATACATGACATAATTAGGTTAATTTAACAACAAACTTAAGTTAATATAATAACTTTATTTTTTTGTGTTTTTTTGTTTTTCTTTATTTTTTTTATTTTTTAATATTTTTGTTTTTTTTTCTTTTTTTTTCTTAATTTATATCTAAAAATTCCTCTATGGAGTAGAAGGAGTTGTCATTCAGAAATTCTTTTAATTTCTTCTTAAGTACTTGTTGGTTATCTGTCAGACTTTTGATACTATTTGGTAAGTGACCAAAGACTTTAGTGCCAGTATAATTCACCCCTTTCTGTGCCAAAGTTAGATTTAATCTTGAATAGTGAAGATCGTCCTTTCTCCTAGTATTGTAGTTATGCACACTGCTATTACTTCTGAATTGGGTTTGGTTGTTAATAACAAATTTCATAAGAGAGTATATATACTGAGAAGCTACTGTGAATATCCCTAGATCCTTAAATAAATGTCTGCAGGATGATCTTGGGTGGACTCCAGCTATTATTCTGATTACACGCTTTTGTGCAATAAATACTTTATTCCTCAGTGATGAATTCCCCCAAAATATGATGCCATATGAAAGCAATGAGTGAAAATAGGCGTAGTAAGCTAATTTACTAAGATGTTTATCACCAAAATTTGCAATGGCCCTTATTGCATAAGTAGCTGAACTCAAACGTTTCAGCAGATCATCAATGTGTTTCTTCCAATTTAATCTCTCATCAATGGACATACCAAAAAATTTGGAATATTCTACCTTAGCTATATGCTTCTGATTAAGGTCTATATTTATTAATGGCGTCATACCATTCACTGTACGGAACTGTATGTACTGTGTCTTATCAAAATTCAGTGAGAGTCCGTTTACAAGGAACCATTTAGTAATTTTCTGAAAGACAGTATTGACAATTTCATCAGTTAATTCTTGTTTCTCAGGTGTGATTACTATACGTGTATCATCAGCAAAGAGAACTAACTTTGCCTCTTCATGAATATAGAATGGCAAGTCATTAATATATAATAAGAACAACAAAGGACCCAAGACTGACCCTTGTGGAACCCCATTCTTGATAGTTCCCCAGTTTGAGGAATGTGCTGATCTTTGCATGTTACGAGAACTACTTATTTCAACTTTCTGCACTCTTCCAGTTAGGTACGAATTAAACCATTTGTTCACTGTCCCACTCATGCCGCAATACTTGAGCTTGTCTAGCAGAATTTCATGATTTACACAATCAAAAGCCTTTGAGAGATCACAAAAAATCTCAATGGGTGGTGTTCGGTTATTCAGATCATTCAAAATTTGACTGGTGAAAGCATATATGGCATTTTCTGTTGAAAAACCTTTCTGGAAACCAAACTCACATTTTGTTAGTACTTCATTTTTACAGATGTGTGAAGCTACTCTTGAATACATTACTTTCTCAAAAATTTTGGATAAAGCTGTTAGGAGGGAGATTGGACGGTAATTGTTGACATCAGATCTATCCCCCTTTTTATGCAAAGGTATAACAATAGCATATTTCAGTCTATCAGGGAAAATGCCCTGTTCCAGAGAGCTATTACACAGGTGGCTGAGAATCTTACTTATCTGTTGAGAACAAGCTTTTAGTATTTTGCTGGAAATGCCATCAATTCCATGTGAGTTTTTGCTTTTAAGCAAGTTTATTATTTTCTTAATTTCAGAGGGAGAAGTGGGTGAGATTTCAATTGTATCAAATTGCATAGGTATGGCCTCTTCCATTAACAGCCTAGCATCTTCTAATGAACACCTGGATCCTACTATATCCACAACATTTAGAAAATGATTATTAAAAATATTTTCAACTTCTGTCTTTTTGTTCGTAAAGTTTTCATTCAATTTGATGGTAATACTGTCTTCCTCTGCTCTTGGTTGACCTGTTTCTCTTTTAATAATATTCCAAATTGTTTTAATTTTATTATCAGAGTTGCTGATTTCAGATATGATACACATACTCCTGGATTTTTTAATAACTTTTCTTAATATAACACAGTAGTTTTTATAATTTTTGATAGTTTCTGGGTCACTACTCTTTCTTGCTGTCAGATACATTTCCCTTTTCCGGTTACAAGATATTTTTATACCCTTAGTAAGCCATGGTTTGTTACAAGGTTTCTTACGAGTATATTTAACTATTTTCTTGGGGAAGCAGTTTTCAAATGCATTTACAAAAATGTCATGAAATAAATTATATTTTAAATTGGCATCAGGTTCACGGTACACCTCATCCCAGTCTAACTGCTGTAGGCTTTCCCTGAAATTTGCAATTGTTAAATCGTTGACTGAACGTACTACTTTGGAAGACTGTTTAGTATTGCTGAATGGAGCTATGTCATATATTGTAACTAGCTGTGCACCATGATCAGAAAGACCATTCTCAACAGGCTGAGCATTTATCTGGTTAAACTTATCTTGGTCTATAAAGAAGTTATCTATCAGTGTGCTGCTATCCTTTACCACCCGAGTAGGAAAATCAATAACGGGTGTCAAATTGAAAGAACCGAGTAATACTTCAAGGTCATTTTTCCTATTACCCTCTTTCAGAGAATCTACATTGAAGTCCCCACAAATAATAATTTGCTTCCCCCTGTCTGACAGATAGCACAACAAGGAGTCCAAATTTTTCAGAAATAGATGAAAATTTCCTGATGGGGACCTATATACAGTTACAATTATAAATGTGCCTTTATTTAATTTAAGCTCACAGGCACATGCTTCTATATGTTTCTCTACACAAAACTTTTTTGTTTCTATACTTTTTGCACAATGATAACTTTTGACATATATGGCAACTCCTCCTTTCTCCATATTTTCTCTCATTACATGTGCAGAGAGCTTATAACCACTTACATTTACCTTATCCATATCAGTAACAATGTGATGCTCAGACAGACATATATCTATTTCATTCTCAGCTTCTAAATCTTCTAAACAAACCAGAAGCTCATCTACTTTATTCTTTAAACTCCCAATATTTTGATGATAGGCAGGTGGTTGTTACCACCATTCCCATTCTTTCCAGACAGTAAGAGATATGTGTTAAGTTTCCATCAAATCAGCCCAGTAGTTTCAGAGGAGATGTTTAACATAACTACACTCATGCTCATAAATTAAGGATAATTGCAGAATATGGTGCCACACAACGTGGCACTACACAAAACTGGCGTTAATAGCATAGGCACATAGGGAACACACACAACACAGATCTGTAAGTCAACGGTATTGGTAATAAGTTGAGAAAACTGTCCCGAAATACATGTGCTACAAAACGCCATTGTTTCCTGCGCATGTATCCCGACATCAATATGGGATATGATCACCATGTACACATACACAAGCCACACAACGGGTTGGCATAGTCTGGAACAGCTGGTCGAGCAGCTGCTAGGGTATAGTCTCCAATTCTTGCACCAGCTTCTGAAGTGTCCTTGGGGTTTGAAGACGTGCAGTGATACATCGACCAAGAGCATCCCAGACATGCTCGATGGGGTTTAGGTCTGGAGGACAGGGCCACTTCATTCACCTGATATCTTCTGATTTAAGGTACTCCTTCACGATGGCAGCTCGGTGGGGCCATGCGTTATCATCCATCAGGAGGAAGGTGGGACCCACTGCAGCGTTGAAAAGATGGACATACTGATGCAAAATGATGTCCAGATACACCTGATCTGTTACAGTTCCTCTGTCAAAGACATGCAGGGGTACGAGAACCAATCATAATCCCATTCCACATCATCAAATCAGGACCTCCAGACAGGTCCGTTTCAAGGGCATTAAGGGGTTGGTATCTGGTTCTTGGTTCACGCCATATGATCTGTTACAGTTCCTCTGTCAAAGACATGCAGGGGTACGTGCACAAATCATAATCCCATTCCACATCAGCAAATCACGACCTCCACACAGGTCCCTTTCAAGGACATTAAGGGGTTGGTATCTGGTTCTTGGTTCACGCCATATGAAAACCCGACAAGAATCACTGTTCAGGCTATACCTGGACTCGTTCATGAACATAACCTGGGACCACTGTTCCAATGACCATGTACTGTGTTCTTGACATCAGGCTTTATGGGCTCTCTTGTGACCAGGGGTCAGTGGAATGCACCTTGCAGGCCTCCGAGCGTATATACCATGTCTGTTCAGTCATCTGTAGGCTGTGTGTCTGGTGACAAATGTTCCAGTGGCTGCGGGCACTGATGGTGAGATATCGGTCTTCTTGTGGTGTTGTACACTGTGGACGTCCCGTATTTTAGCGCCTGGACACGTTTCCTGCCTGCTGGAATCGATGCCATGATCTTGAGATCACACTTTGTGCACACGGAGGGCCCGTGTTATGACCTGCTGCGTTTGACCAGCCTCCAGTCGCCCTAGTATTCTACCCCTCATAACGTCATCAATATGTGTTCTCTGAGCCATTTTCAACGCACAGTCACCATTAGCATGTCTAGCAGTGTCTGAACACTTACTCGTTGCACTGTACTCTGACATGCACCAACACACCTCTGCATATGTGGGCTGCTGCCAGCGCCACTGCGCGATGACCGCAGGTCAAATGCACCGCATTGTTATACCCCGAGGTGATTTAAACCTGCAAACCACCCACCAGAGTGTTGTTTCACCATGTATCAGCATTATCCTCAATTTATGAGCATGAGAGTAAATACATATATACATTTATGTAATATCTCTGAATATCTTTTTTTCATGATCTGATCTTGATGAAATGTAGCCTATATGTCACTAACTACACTGACATAACAAGTGAAAACGCCACAAAAATCCGTCTAGTATTTTTTGAGATTATCATGTTAAGATAAACAGATAAGGAAGTATTAGTGAAACTTTATATTACAATGTCTTTTTCTTCCCTCGTCCAATTTTGATTAATTACAGTCTGTAGAATGCCCTTAACTATGTTCAAGTTACTTGCAAAAACCCTGTAAAAACTACTCTAATAATTTTGGGGATTAGTACATTCAGTGAAAAGTACATCAACATAATGGTTTTACAGATTTATTGTACATATAGCCAGATGAAGATTTATGAACATAATTATAGCTTTTGAACTGTAATGGTATATGTCCAATAAGGTTGGTATAAATAAATAAATAAATAAATATATATATATATATATATATATATATATATATATATATATGTGTGTGTGTGTGTGTGTGTGTGTGTATGTATGTATATATATATAATGGTGATGTAATTAAAACCTCTATCTCTCTAAAATGTTGTCTAACTTAAGTTGGAATGATCACATAGCTAGTTCTGTGGGTAGGGCAAACCAAAGACTATGATTCATTGGCAGAACACTAAGAAAATGCAAGAGATCTATTGAAAAGAGTGCCCACAGTACGTGTGTATGGTGTACTGCTGTGTGGCACAGGATCTGCATCATATAGGATTGAGGGAGACATCGAAAACAATTCAAAGAAGGGCAGCACGTTTTGTACTGTTGCAAAATAGGGGAGAGAGTGCCACATGTATAATATATGAATTGGGGTGGCAATCATTAAAACAAAGGCATTTTTCGTTATGCCAGGATTTTCTCATGAAATTTCAATCACCAGCTTCTCCTCAGAGTATTAATATATTTTGTTGGCGCCTACCCACGTAGAGAGGAATGATCATCACAATAAAATAAGAGAGATCAGGAGCTCACACAGAAATATTTAAGTATTCCTTTCTCCTGTGCACTGTTTGAGAGTTGGGTGGCAGAGAAATGGCTTCAAGGTGGTTCGATGATCCCTCTGCCATGCATGTAATTGTGAACTGCAGAGTGTTGATGTAGATGTAGATGCAGATGTATGTTTATTCAGTAAAAATTTTCTTTCTAAAACAATAGCAGATAACAAAGTTAATGTGTTGTTTTGTTTGTGTCTGTGACAACCAGTAATGTCTCTGTCAACATTACTGAAACTAATTGTTTACTTAGTCCCAGAAAGAGTTTCTTCTAATTCGTATTGTCATCATGCAAAGCAGCTTAAAATTTGATAGATTCTGCCCTACTTGCTAACCTCTGTCAACAAGGCACAAAAAAATAATAAAAATTAGAACCATTATAACTTCAATACTGCACCTTGGAAACTGGAGGAGATTAAATGTTTCTAATAACATTTTCTAAATCTTGGATCTGTATATTGGCACATTACTTGAATGTCTGCTTTGTGACATGTAATGAAAGCAATGTAGAGTTTTTTAATGAAGAAAATTTACTAGAAATTTGTATTCTTAACTGTATATCACACATAATGCTATTGTCAGTAATTACAGATTGAAATGAGGAGAAATTGATGTTTTGGATTGAAAACAATATTTTCATTTATTATGTAGATCCAAAATAAAAAATCTGGGTAAGTGTACATAGGATTTGCACACTGAGAGTTCTGTACAAACTTAATTGTTTATATAGGCAGCCCAGCCACACTGAGAATCGAGAAGCTGAACGATTTTTTACTTTTATCAATATCAATACTGGCATGATATCAGTCTCAGGAAATCCCAGACTTTCAAGAATGTGTTTGATTTTAAGTTTACAATTTTTTGTATAATTTCACACTTTCTTTTGTAGCTTTTTATTTATTTTATTTAATTTGGAGTCATTAATATGACGTATTAATGTGGTATGCTAACTGGCAATTGCAAACTGAATTCGCCTGTTCTTGTCCCTGTTGCAATTACTGGTTAAGATTTGATGGAAATCTCCAGAGAAGAATATGGTACAGCAAGTCATAGGGCCACTGCTGTTATGGCGATGGAATGCCTCGATGAATATTTTATGGGATATCAGAACCTCCTCCCAAAGATAGAAGTGTAGTCCTGCATGAATTATGAGTTTTACTTTGCTGTGAAACATTGCAGATGCTGTATATGTCACAGTCAATATGAAGTTGGTAACATGCAATGTGTTCATTTCTCTATAAAATGAGAAACCGTGCATTAACGTACAGAACAGAGAAAATTACTCAGTTGAGTACACTATAAATTGATAGATCAAATGAAAAGCCCAAAATAGATAACAGAGAAGAACTATGTGATGTAATTACTATATAGGAAAATTTTCATTGTAATGCAAATGTAAGACATTGAACTTCAATGTACCTTTATATGTAAAGTCTGTACAGAAGGCAAACTTAATTATGACTTTTATTCCAACACTGAAGGAGAGATAAATAGGACTTACATAAAGTAAAAAGAAAAAAAATGTTACAATTTTATAATGTATATCTGTAAATGGTTTCAAATAAAGTTAGAAAGTGATTTTGGCAGTGAAGTGTAGGCTTTGAAGCAGAGTTTCAAATATGAGTGCAGTTAAGTGTGTGGTGTACACCAATGGAACAGCAACCAGAACTAATGAAAATTTATGAATTTTCTCCCTAATAAATAATCAAAAGACATTTAATACAGGAATTGCTCCCCTATAAAAAACAAAAAACCCTTCAAAAAACAATAACCTTTGTGTAGTCTCAAGTATTTTATAATTGTTCTTTGTATATTTTGTGTCTAGAATTCAGGTTTCAACTTTCACTATGGGTAGCACATGACAATGATGAAGAAAAAGTAGAAAACAATCCCTGATAACCCACTATCTATCATAGATCCAATAACAAAAGATTTATATCCTTGGACCGTGATTCTAACACAGTGGTACTGAAGGACATATAAAGGAAAAATCATACCTTGCAAATATAAAAACTAACTTGAAACCTATGTCTGTATATTATGGCTTTGTGACTCTACATGCAAAAATTTGTAATTTTGTCCATTCAGAGAGGTATCTAACTACTATCTGCTGTCATCAACAGGTACTCAGGTTTTTGCTTCCAGCAGACAGTGGGAGCGTATGTGATGTAATGTATGTATTGGAAAAACGAGATGAAAATTTTAGTGACATATGATATGACAACTAATAATAAAAAGAAATTTTTAGTGACAATCTGTAATTACACTGTATAAAGATGCACAGGAAAGTTAAAAGTTAAGATATAATATCACAGACAAGGTCAAAGGATTCTCAATTAAAATTGAACAATTTCGAGCTCTTTTATGTTCTGCCATCTGTTTTGTTTTCTTGTATGAGCTGTAACGTAAAGAGTGCTTATCTGAGTAATTCATGGCAAAAATTTGTAATTTTTCATGAAATATACCTTCAGGAGGTTGAGAGTTATTTATAACCAGTATGCAAATATTAACCAGCAACAGAGGAGAAAAAAGCACAACAAAAATGCCTGATTGCCTTCCATTAGGACAGCACATAAAATCATTATTGGAAGAATGCTGAGAACCACAACCTACAGGGAAAATGAAAACATCAAATGAGTAATCTTTCTTGCAATCCAGATATACTGCTGCCTATGTCAGGTGTTAAAGTATGGCAAGGAGTGTGAAATCTAACAATAAAGAGATTTGTCAAATATACATATTTTATTTAATATTGATCTCCCTGTGAGGAAAGCCATTTCTTTCTTTCTACACAAAATATTAAAAATACTGCAGATGCCACTACAGTAAAGGGACATTATTTTGGAAAAATTCTCTCTATGGTCAAAACTCTGTTATTATTAGTCTTTTCTAAAATTTAAACTGCATATGAATGTCACTTTCTATAAAGACAGAAATATTTTTTTCCCTAGAAATTATTTGGAAGTATTGGTATACAGTCAACTGAAGGTGTACATTCTGAGAGCACAACTACAAATCAGTGTCCAAGGGAGTTATGATTTAATTAAGGTGATAGTTATGAAGTTATGTAACAGTCAGTAACCTAAGACACAATTTATGTTATTTGATGCAAGTGTCAAGGGAATGACACGAAAATGGAAGACTGAGTGACATATTAGACTAGGAGGGCAGAGAGAATATATCAAAATATTCCCACAAAACAGAACAAGGCAACTTTCAAGATTATAAAAATAAAAGGAGAAACATATAATATGATTATAATAAGACAAGGAATTTGCACTACAGTGCAATGATAGTTTCAGTGTTGTAGTTTAGAGAGCCAAAAAGGATGGTCTTCACTGCCATCACATAAATAATTATGTGGTTGTAGGACATAAATTACACATTAAATTAAATAGAATTTTAAAAAATAGAAAAATAACATCAGTTATGTAAACACTATCAGTAATAAAGTAAAACAAGTTTGTAAATATAAAGTACATAAAAACCTGCCGAAAATACTAAAATTAGCTACAGAATGGGAAATATGGAATGACTGGTTGCCAGAATCAACTGGAGTGCTAAACCAACATTGCAAGTGGGAGTCATGCTGTCAAATGTAATTTCATAATGCACTTAAGCGTTTTAGTGACATCACTCAAAAGAGAATCAGCCTGACCACCAATTAGAAAAAAATCACTTAGTCTTCCAATAAGTAACCTGCAGACAGTTTTTCACCCCATGGTTCACAAATCGGCTCGTTTATTCCTTCGAGAATGAATCCACATCTCATCCAGAGGCGTGTCAAAATGTTTTCGTCCCACCTAGATGGTTTGAAGGAGCTGTGCAATGACTGGTTGGTAGATTCTACCGATTAAAGATAGCTGTTCTTCATTTCCAACCATTTTTCTTCCCAATTATATGTGATCCTGCACCTCAACAGTGATGTCACTATGTATAAAATGACTTCATACTGTGCTGCAGTGGGTATTTTTGTTTTGTTACTAACACAGAATTATAAATATGCTGCATGGTTGCTTAAGAAGAGTCATAACAATTGAATATAACACAATGTCTTGAACTGTAAGATTCTCATGGGGTAGGTCACTAGCTGATGTAAGGAAATTTAAGTTCCTTGAAAAATTCTAGCAGCCAACAAAACACAAACTAGCTGAAGACATTAATTTCTGTAGGTGCAGTTTATGCTGGAGAAATAAGCGGGAATGTTACCACATACAGCCAACAAAGCACTGACGAGATGGACAAATATTGTATATGTTAAACGTGTCATCAGTATTGGCCATTACAGATGCTGAGTGAGCTACTTGTCACAAAACTTGGAGTTATACATTCATTGCAATGTTGATTATTTTTGTAAACACTCGTCGCCAGTTTTGTACAGGCCTTGTCACTACTGCTATGGAGGCCTAGTTGCCACTGTAGTTGCGGTAGGCCGAATTTGTGAGTTCATGAAACGGCTTTTTGTGAAGTACACCACTAAGACAATTTCTCCCTACCACTATTACACAGCTATGACCGAGGGTCAGGTAACGGGATAGGAGAATAAAGGTTCTAAAACACTCCAACAAAAAGATAACGAAGTCACACAAATGAGTTAAAAGGGTTTACTTATCTTTGTGACTTGTTGAATTGGCCGAGGCGAAGGCGATATCTTCATCCTCAGCGCCGACCGTTACGGTGGTAGAACTGGCGCAAGTGGCGAGTCTGTATGGCGCTGGCTCCAGCTCGTATCTTTGGGCCTGTGGTGCTTTTGCCTGGCTTTGTCTCGTTCGGACGACAAAGTAGTTATTGCTATTATTCCATGTCGTTGTGTGATCGATATACTAATCCCTCCTGTAGCGGCAGTTAAGTTCAGAATGAAACGTGTGCTTAAGAGGGTTGGGACAAGAGAATGGGGGCTGCTCAAATCTCCGGCAGTAGGTCACGTATGGTAGGACTCGAATATTTGTCAGTCGATGTCGACTCTGATTTGTAAGGTTGAGTGTTGACACTGTGTGAATGGTTCTACTGCCAGAAGCAGTTGGGGTGCTAGAGACATTGGCAAAGGTTTGCACCGAAGTGAAGGATCTGTGGTTACTGTGGACAACAACAACAATTGTGTCACGATTTCGCGTCAACGTCACATGATGTCTTGTCGATGTCATGATGCTCTCAACCAGTCACAGTGCTGCATGGAACCGATTTATTTATCATTGCTAAGCCACCACTTCATTACTAGCGTGTGTGGCATCGTAGTGTATGTGTACACCTAGATAGAAATAATGAAGTCACATCATATAATGACATTACAGTAAATTCTACAACCAAAGTTAGTTTATGCATAAGAAATACGACATCGCTACAGATAAACCCAGCACTAGATTGTGTGATATCATAGCAAAAATTCTGAGGGTTATTGATTTCTAACAAAAAATGCTGTGTATATAAGAAACACACAGCACAATAGATAAACTGCCTACTAAGTTACCAGCAAATTACTATATTACGTGACATCTTAGCAAAATTCTGATGCTTCGAACAAAGATGCTATGTGTGTAGCATAGCGCTACATTGAGCCGCTATTAACTACTAAAGGATCCATGCAGACTTCTCCCCAAGAAAGTAATGCGTCTATGAACTACGTATGGATCTTCTCCTGGGAGTCAAGTATCTCTTTTCCGATACACCACTGACCAGTATCTGAAACCGCTCCAGCCAAAGCACATCACCTGTAGGGTAGCCCACGCTTAGGTGCGGAGTATAGCCGCGACAGCGAACACTGATGCTTGGCATATGGTCGTGAACACACTGACACAAAGGCAGTAATGACCGAGGAATTTGAATCATCTCCGCCCTGGTGGCTGACGCAAAAGACATTTCTACCGAAATCAAGCTTTCAGGGAAGAAGCATAAAACCTAAGTAAACCAGTCATAACTTGCAGACACCTAAAGTCATAAATTGCAGGAACATACTCGCTCACCAGAGGAAATCTGTGGACTCATTTTTGGTTAGACGTTACTAATAGTTTCGACGACAAGCACTCCTCACCCCTCCACTCTTTCTCTCTGGACTAATCATAAACAAGATTCCCCTACCACCATTTTTTTAAAACTATTGCTTATGCGTGGGCGACGCTGTTTTCACCTAGACAGCATTACCAGGTGGAATGAAGACACCTAATTATAATTACGATATCAAAACAAGACAAAAAAACTGAAACTTTCTGACAGATTAAAACTGTGCGCTGGACCGAGACTCGAACTCGGGAACTTTGCCTTTTTGTGGGTAAATGCTCTTCCAGGAGGTTTCATATCAGCTCACAGTCCGCTACAGAGTGAAAGTTTCAGTCTGAAAATAAACCCTGCAATTTCGAAAATAAACCCTGCAATTTCGTTACAGCACGGAAGCGCTACAACAGATATGTCTGCGAAGGCCATGTGCAAAATCGCGATTTGGGGGCGGGTAATGGTGCTTCGTTCCTAGTTTATCTAGGAAGACGGGATGAAAATTTTCTGGTTTAGCCCGGACTAGCGGCCATTTGCATACCATTCGAACATGTCTTACAGTACCTATGTTACAGTATATTAAGCAAGGTTTGAAAGACAAACCGCAGCTGGTGCCCAGGCAAACAACGAATCAAATGGCTCTGAGCACTGTGGGACTTAACTTCTGAGGTCATCAGTCCCCTAGAACTTAGAACCACTTAAACCTAACTAACCTAAGGACATCACACACACCCATGTCCGAGGCAGGATTCGAACCTGCGACCGTATCGGTCGCGCGGTTTCAGACTGTAGCTCATAGAACCGCTCGGCCACCCCGGCCGGCAAACAACGAATCGATGAATTCCTCTTGCAAAAGGTGTTAATTGGGCTCAAATTATTATTCAACTAATGGGATCATTTGCGTGTGCACTGATCGGAATTTACATGCAAATATGTGCAAAAAACACGTTTTTCTGGGAGTTTTTTGAAGTACACCACTTCTATACTTTAAACTTGTATGAATCGGGTCAAACTTTGCACTAGGGTAGATAAATGGATAAAGTCAAAACAAAATTTTAGTCATCCCATAATCTTAATCCGTTGTCGAGATACGATAGATTATATTTGAGCTAAATGTAACACGTAAATTCATTCCTGTGTGAATTGAATGCGCTAAATCGGTTTAAAGTTGTTCAAATGAATAATAACGCATCCTTACGATAAAACTGAAAATTCGCGATAAAAATCTAGCTTCACTCAGATTTTACGTGCAAAAAACACGTTTTTTGTTTTTCTAAGAAGGACACTTCTATGCCACAAATTACGGGCAAAAAAAAAGTTTTTCTGGGAGATTTTTGAAGTGTGCCACTTACGTCCTTTAAATGTGTACTGCTCGCTACAAACTCTGCACTAATGTAGATCAATGGATACAGTCAAAACGAAGTTTTAGTTATCGACTAATCTTTATGCGTTGCCGAGATACGATTTAAAGTCGAGGTAAACATAGCACGTAAAATTCATTCTAATGTGAACTGATTCAAATAAACAAAAAAACGCACTTTTATGATAATACTGAACACTGGCTTATCAAAAATCTAGATCCATTCGGTGTTTACGTGCAAAAACCACAATTTTTTATGAATTTTTTCTACGCCTGTGTTTCAGATTTCTGTAAATCGCCTCAAATTTTGTGTGAAGGTAGACAAATACACAGAATTAATGGCCGTCTTGTTGTTTTTGTGAAAGATTTGTCCGTTGCCACGATATAAACAACACGGTTCGAATGACAATACAGAAACCTACCTACATCTACATCATACTCCGCAAGCCACCTAATGGTGTATGGCGGAGGGTACTTTTTGTACCACTAACTGAGCCCTCCAACCCTGTTCCACTCGCGAATACCGCGTGAGAAGAATGATTGTCGGTAAGCCCCTGTATTCGCTCTAATTTCTCGAATTTTCTCCTCATAGTCATTAAGCGAAATGTATGTGGACCGGAAGTAAAATGTTGTCCAACTCTCCCCGGAAAAGTATTCTCTCGAAATTTCAATAGAAAATCTCTCCGTGATGCACAACGCCTTTGTTGTAACGTCTGCCAATTGAGTTTGTTGAGGATCTCCATGACGCTCTCGCGCCGACTAAACGATCGCGTGACGAAGCGTGCTGCTCTTCGTTGGATCTTCTCTATCTCTTCTATCAGTCCTATCTGGTAGGGATCCCAGACAGATGAACAGTACACAAGAATCAGCCCAGCAAGCGCCTTATAAGCCACTTCTTTCGTGGATGAGTTACATTTCCTTAAGATTCTTCCTATGAATGTAAGTCTGGCATCTGCTTTTCCCACTATTTGTTTTATGTGGTCATTCCACTTAAGGTCGCTCTGGATATGTTTTACGGTAGCTACTATTTCCAGCGGTTATTCATCAGTAGTATAACTGTTCAGTAGTGGATTTCTTTTCCTATGTTTGAGCAATATATGACATTTATTTACGTTCAAAGTCAACTGACAGGGTCTGTACCACTTATCAAATCTCTGGAAGTCATTCCGCAAATCGCTACTATCCTCTGGCGTTGCTACTTTGTTATAGGCAACTGCATCATCTTCGAATAGCCTTAAAGAGCATCCGACGCTTTCGACTAGACAATTTATTTATACTGTAAACAGTAACGGTCCTATCAGACTTCCTTGGGGTACTCCGGAAATTACTTTTACATATTCGTATGTTGATTTTGTTCCATTAAGAGCAACGTGTTGAGTTCTACCTGCAAGGAAGTCTTGAATCCAGTCACAAATCTGCTCCTATGCTCAATAAGCTCGTATTTTTTTCATTAAATGGTAACGCGGGACGGCGTCAAATGCCTTCCTGAAGTGAAGGAGCACTGCGTCAACAGGAGATCCGTTGTCTGCAGCACTGTGGATCTCATGGAGGAACAGAGCGAACTGAGTTTCGCAGGATTCTGTTTGCGGCTTCAATGCTGATTTTTATAGAGACATTTTCATTCTCCAACACAGAACATGTTCCACGAGTCTACAACAGATTGACGTCAACGATATAGGTCTATAATTGTTTGCATCTGTCCTACGGCCCTTCTGAAAACGGGCATGGCCTGCGCTTTCTTCCTGTCACTAGGTACCCTTCGTTGCTTAAGCAATCTACGATAAATTATTGCTAGAAGGGGAGCAAGTTGTTGCACACAATCTTTGTAGAATCTTATTGGTATCTCATCTGGTCCTGACGCTTTTCCAAAACTAAGATGATTTTTTTTTCTTTTTTTTAGGCCGGCCGCGGTGGTCTAGCGGTTCTAGGCTCGCAGTCCGGAACTGCGCGGCTGCTACGGTCGCAGGTTCGAATCCTGCCTCGGGCATCGATCTGTGTGATGTCCTTAGGTTAGTTAGGTTTAAGTAGTTCTAAGTTCTAGGGGACTGATGACCACAGATGTTAAGTCCCATAGTGCTCAGAGCCATTTTTTTTCTATTCCGCGATTGGTTTTCTCAATATTTGCCATATCGACGTTCGTACGACGATTGTAAGGAGGGACCGTGTTACGATCTTCTGCGGTGAAACGTTTTCGGAAGACCGAATTCAATATTTCGGTCTCCTCTCTGTTATCTTCCGTTTCGGTGCCAGTATAATCACTCAAAAAAAAAAAAAAAAGTGTGTGAAATCTTATGGGACTTAACTGGTAAGGTCATCAGTCCCGAAGCTTACACACTACTTAACCTAAATTATCCTAAGGACAAACACACACACCCATGCCCGAGGGAGGACTCGAACCTCCGCCAGGATCAGCCGCACAATCCATGACTGCAGCGCCTTAGACCGCTCGATGGTCACTCAGTGAATGAATAGATGAATTTGGCTCACTGAGTTTACATACGACCAAAACCTCTTAGCGTTTTTACTCAGATCTGCTGGCAAAGTTTTGCTTTCAAAGCCACTGAACGCTTCTCTCATTGCTCTCCTTTCGCTCATTTTCGCTTCGTTCAGCTTCCGTTTGTCAGCTAGGGTTTTACTTCTCTTGAATCTGAGATGAAGTTCTCTTTGTTCACGTAGCGGTTTTCTAACACGGCTATTAAACCAGGTTGGGTCTTTCCCATCCTTTAAGACCTTACTCGGAACATAAGTTGTCTAAGGCATATAACACAATGCCTTTGAATTTTTTTTCCATTTGTTCTCCACATCTTGGTTCTCATCACCGAATACTTGATGCTGACTGCTCACTCTTGCTAAGCAAAAATATCTTCCTACAGTTCTTACCGTTCTTTGCAAGACCCGTTTTCACAGATACTATAACAGCCTTATGATCACTGATACCTTCCTCTACGTTGACTGATTCAGGTCTGTTGTTGCCAGGAGGCCTAAGACGTTACCCTCATGTGTTGGTTCTCTAACTATCTGCTTAACTTAATTTTCGGACAAGACATCCAGAACAATGTCACGGGAATCCCTGTCTTTGGTACCAGTTTTGATAGCATGACACTCCCAGTCAATATCTGGCAAGTTGAAGTCACCTCCTATTGCAACGGCACGTCAGGAAAACTACTAACGATATTCTGCAAGTTCTGTCCGAAGCACTCTACCACTAAAGCTACTGACCCATGCGGTCTATAAAAGCATCCGATTACCATTTTTGACCGATCTTTGATACTTAACTTCACCCAGATTAATGCACGATCGGAATCCGTGATAACCTCGCTAGATTTTATCGAATTCTTTACTGCAATAAACACCCCGCCACAATTGGCGACTAACCTCTCCTTACGATGAATATTCCAATCTGGACTTTGTCATTTAAGTCCGGTTTCAACCAACTTTCTGTTCCTAATACTATATGTCCATTATAACATTCAGTAAACGATACTAATTCTGGGATCTGTTCTTGGATGCCCCTGCAGTTTATGTGAATCATATTAACCTTTTCTATCTCT
Source organism: Schistocerca piceifrons (assembly GCF_021461385.2). Lineage (NCBI taxonomy): Eukaryota > Metazoa > Arthropoda > Insecta > Orthoptera > Acrididae > Schistocerca > Schistocerca piceifrons. The sequence continues at coordinate 843,892,468 of NC_060140.1, read as the reverse complement.
GATATGCAACGACGAACATTCTCTGACGACATTGTGGCTAATTTATCAGGCAAATCTTGATCCCAAGGGAGCGTTTCTCTAACCTATACTGGATCAGTCATCGTCGAAGTCAACAAAATTTTACATCGGTTGCCAAGCTATGGTAGCCTAATGTCAAAGCCGGCCGGGGTGACCGAGCGGTTCTAGGCGCTCCAGTCTGGAACCGCGCGACCAGTACGGTCGCAGGTTCGAATCCTGCCTCGGGCATGGGTGTGTGTAATGTCCTTAGGTTAGTTAGGTTTAAGTAGTTCTAAGTCTAGGGGACTGACGACCTCAGATGTTAAGTCCCATAGTGCTCAGAGCCATTTTTTGAACCTAATGTCAAAATTATGTTAGAGTAAAAGTAGGGAACCAAAATGGAAAAAGCTCCTGTCATAGCACAAAAAGACGAATATGTCTTGGGCAGAGCTAGGGATGCAAAAGAAGGGAACTAGCTTTTCGACTTACATGGCAGCTTCGAGGACATTTAAATCGATACATCTTGACATATTCACGAATTTTTACGAGTTAATCCTACTTCCCCAGCGCAGTGAGCTCTCTTAGCTGCAAGATGTTGGCACAATTGCTTCTTTATAGTCTAAAGCTCTGCTACTGTTCCCAAAATCCGGAAGACTCGCCAGTCATGGTGAACAATGTATAATATCATACGGCTGAAGACCATACCCGTAATGGCTAAAAAAGTGTTTCTGTGGGGATACCATTTCAGGGTACGAATATGTTCCTGGGCGAGGGGGGATTGACATGATGTTTCATGCTGCTTTACTTGAAATGATGCATTGTATTACATGAGGTGGTTATTAATACTAACGAGTAAAAAAGCGGGAACATGCTAAGATGTTTTCATTCAAATGTCGTTGAAGCTGCCAGATGAGTCGAAAAGCTTGTTCCTTTCTTTTACATCATCAACTCTGCCCAGGACCTACTCGCCTATTTTTAACTGTGATAGGAGCATTTTTCATTCTGGTTATTAGAATACGCAACATTACTATAAATTTCGTATATACTAACTACAGCACAATTCGAGTACCGGTATGGCCGTCACTATTAAAGTAATTTTGATTGATCCATAGAATGCCAATGACACATGCTGCATATATGGTACCCTGAAGTATTTAAAAGAATTATTGCTGCGTAAACTTGTCTATGCATGACTAACGAGTGACACTCCATATCACACAAAAAAACAAGACTGAGCAATGGCCACTGTGCAGAAAAAAAAGAAACCAAAGCTTTTCTGCGTGCAAAGTCATAGACTCACAGAGGTCACCATTCCTATCTCGCTATACTGTAAAATGCGAACTTAGAAAGCTGTAGATTTTGTGTATCGTCTGTAGATAAACATAGTCCCCTAACACCAGTTATTACAGTTAACCTACCACCAACGTGATGCAAACAGCGAACAACACGCGCACAATGACTGCTGGAAAAAAAGATTGCAGTACCTGAGAACAGTACAATCGCCACCATATTTGTGACGAGATGTTGCGCGTGTCTATCGAACCTATCGACTCAGTGGACGTGGTAGCCGATGTCAATCCAGAACGCAGGGTACCAACTGCACAGTCATTCGGCCGTCTTTTCCAGCGAATAGCAGACTCTAGGGAGTGACTGGTAATATACACTGAAGAGCCAAAGAAACTGATACACCTGCCTGATATCGTGTAGGGCCCCCGCGAGAACGAAGAAGTGCCACAACACGACGTGGCGTGAACTCGATTAATGTCTGAAATGGTGCTGAAGGGAATTGACACCATGAAACTCATAAGTGTGTTCCTGGAGCCATTCTGTAATAATTCTGGACGTGTGGGCTGTCGCATTGTCCTGTTGGAATAGCCCAAGTCTGTCGGAATGCACAATGGACGTGAGTGGATGCAGGCGATCAGACTGGATGCTTACGTACGTATCACCTGTCAGAGTCGTAACAGGGGTCCCTTACCACTTCAACTGCACACGCGCCACACCATTACAGAGCCTCCACCAGCTTGAACAGTCCCCTGCTGCGATGCAGGCTCCATGGATTCATGAGGTTGTCTCCATACTCGTACGCGTCCATCCGCTCGATACCATTTGAAACGAAACTCGTCCGATCAGGCAACATGTTTCCAGTCATCAACAGTCCAAAGTCGGTGTTTGACGGGCCCAGGAGAGGCGTAAAGCTTTGTGTCGTGCAGTCATCAAGGGTACACGAGTGGACATTCGGCTCCGAAAGCTGATGTCGATGATGTTTCGTTGAATGGTTCGCACCTGACGCTTGCGGGTGGCTCAGCATTGGAATCTGCAGCAATTTGCGGAAGGGTTGCACTTCTGTCGCGTTGAACGAGTCCCTTCAGTCGTCGTTGGTCCCATTCTTGCAGGATTATTTTCTGGTCGCATCGATGTCGGAGATTTGATGTTTTACCGGATTCCTGATATTCACGGCACACTTTTTAAAAGGTTGTACGGGAAAATCCTCGGAGATGCTGTGTCCCATCGCTCGTGCGCCGACTATAACACCATATTCAAACTTACTTAAATCTTGATAACCTGCCATTGGAGCAACAATAACCGATCTAACAACTGCGCCAGACACTTGTCTTACATATGCGTTGCCGACCGCAGCGCCGTCTTCTGCCTGTTTACATATCCCTGTATTTTAATACGTATGCCTATACCACTTTGTTTGCCTTTTCAGAGTAATTATTCTTTGAGTTTTACTGTCCCTGTTAATACACATGGATAAAACGAATATCGCAATGGACTAATTTTGGACCGTTGTATCGAATGGGAGCGTAAAGTTACGATTTCAAAATCATTTTGTTCGCATTGCGAAACAAACCGACACTTTCCGCTGATGCTGGGTGTCGTATTTGAGACATGATGAACAGGAATTTTTTGGCTGACTCGAGCTTGCGGTGTAACCGCCTTGCTGCGAATAATAATTGTCAAATAAAAGTAAATCAAAGTAAAAGTCTTTACGAATGTTTATTTTGAAAATCGTAGAGGAAATAAAAGTTCGTGAAGGTGAACGGGTATAACTCAGATTGTTGAGACAAAAATTGTTGGCGAGGACTTAGCTCCTTTCTGTTGTTCTGCTGCAGTTGATCCCTCCTGTAAATTTCTTCAGCGATGGCGGGCCTGAGAACACCACGATTCTCTAATAATGGGAAAACTCGAAGAAAATTTCAGGTGTATACAAATTTATTTGCCATTACGTTACGCAGTTCAGCTCGAGCACTCACATTCTACTGGCTCCCTGCACGATTTCTCGCGTGTCTTATATATTCTCACTAACATTTCAAATAATTTTGCACCTAGTAATTCCGTTAATTACAACCACAGAAGTTGTTCCTATCTACCACAGAACATTTTATTATTCGAAGATTACAACTGAACTGTGTGAAATACACTATGTGGTCAAAAGTATCCGGACACTCCCAAAAGCACGCGTTTTGCATATTAGGTGCATTGTGCTGCCACCTGCTGCCAGGTACTTCATATCATCGACCTCAGTAGAAATTAAACAACGTGAGAGAGTAGAAGGGGCGCTCCGCGGAACTCAGGGACTTCGAAAGTGGTCAGGTGATTGGGTGTCATTTGTGTCATACGTCTGTATGCGAAATTTCCACACTCTTAAACATCCCTAGGTCCACTGTTTCCGATGAGATAGTGAAGTGGAAACGTGAAGGGACACGTACGTCACAAAAGCGTACAGGCCAACCTCGTCTGTTGACTGACAGAGGCCGCCGACAGTTGAAGAGGGTCGCAATGTGTAATAGGCAGACAGCTATCCAGACCATCACTCAGGTATTCCTAACTGCATCAGGACCCACTACAAGTACTATGGCAGTTAGGCAGGAGTTGAGAAACTTGGATTTCATGGTCGAGCGGCTGCTCATAAGCCACACATCACGCCGGTAAATGCCAAATGGCGCCTTGTTTGGTGTAAGCAGAGTAAACATTGGACGATTGAACACTGGGAAAGCGTTGTGTGGGGTGTGAATCACGGTACACAATACGGCGATCCGATGGCAGGGTGTGGGTATGGCTGATGCCCGCTGAACGTCATCTGCCATCATGTGTAGTGCCAACAGTAAAGTTCGGAGGCGGTGGTGTTATGGTGTGGTCGTGTTTTCCATGGAAGGGGCTTGCACCCCTTGTTGTTTTGCGTGGCACTATCCCAGCACAGGCCTACATTGATGTTTTAAGCACCTTCTTGCTTCCCTCTGCTGAAGAGCAATCCGGGGATAGTGATTGCATCTTTCAATACGATCGATCACCTGTTCATAATACACGGCCTGTGGCGGAGTGGTTACACGACAATAACATCCTTGTACTGACTGGACTGGCCTGCACAGAGTCCTGACCTGAATCCTATAGAACACCTTTGGGATGTTTTGGATCGCCGACTTCGTGTCAGGCCTCACCGACGGACATCGATACCTCTCCTTAGTGCAGCACTCCGTGAAGAATGGGCTGCCATTCCTCAAGAAACCTTCTAGCACCTGATTGAACGTATGCCTGCGAGAGTGGAAGCTGTCAGCAAGGCTAAGGGTGGGCCAACACCATACTGAATTCCAGCATTACCGATGGAGGGTGCTACGAAGTTGTAAGTCATTTTCAGCCAGGTGTCCGGATACTTTTGATCACATAGTGTAGAATACAGAGTCAAATACATATTTGTCGTTTTCATGGAAAAATAAGTGAAATGATTCAGATAAACAATATTGATTGCATTTTTGTTAACAGCACTGAAACAACATTATCCCAAGTATTCCTATTATGTTTATTGCTTCAAATATGAGTGTTCTATATTTTAGTGTAGGCGGAAATTTCACTATTGAAACACGTATGTAACATAGCAGCGATGGCGAGGCATTGTAGCATCTGTGACCAGAGAGTATGCGCTTGACCGCGCGAGTGTTGCGAGCGGTTCTCAGTCTGTAGCAGTCAGTCTGTCGTTGCGAGTCTGTCAGTTCAGTCGTTGCGAGTCTGTAGCTCGGTCTAGTCGTCATGCAGAGCGGTCGGTCAGTAGTAGCAGCCCAGTGCGGTTGTGTGATGTAGGCGGTCGGCAACACTGGTCAAGATGAGGAATAAGGTATACTGTTAATTAATATAATCATTAGATAATGAAAAATTTTATTTATTGTAATTATTCTCCAACAAGTCTCCCAATAATAATTTTTTATTTCAAAAGCATTTTTTTTCAAAAATTTAATTTTTTATTGAAGTAAAGATCTCGTTGCACTTCCCATTTCATTCCACTTCTTTTGAAGAAAAATTTCACTAGAATCAAAAAAAAAAGAGAATATTATTATTTGCAATGCAGTTCCTCCAAGCGGTGCGCAACAACAAGAGCAGATATGTGACATCCATTTATTCTGAGGTAAGACTTTAATTCTGATTGTTTTACACAGGGCCAAAGACCGATATTTCGGTTTAATTGAATTTTCTTATCACTGAATGGACTTTAATTTTTTTTGAAGGATTTACATTCGAGTCAGATTGCGTATTTCACATTTTTGTTGCCATTGTCAGTACACTTCATTGTGGGCAGGTTACGCATAGAGCAATGTCCATTAGCATTCTTAAATAATATTGTCCATACTTTTTCAAAATTATTGTGGGGAGGTTACACTCGGCTCCCATTTCTATTGAGTATTGTCATTTCTTTTTCTTTTAAAATTGCGGTGGGGAGGTTACACTTGGCGACACCCAGTCCAGGATCGTATTTCGTTGAGAGTCTTTTGAGCAACAGTCAGATATCTGCTCTTATTTGCTTAGATATAATTAGGATTTAGCGCAACGCTTTTAATAATATTGTGACTTTCTTTCTACAGGTCAACGGCAATTTGTTGCTCTGTTGTATTTGTGTGTTGCTTTTGCATTGTGGTGATTTATTTTGTGAAAGATTTTGACTTTTGTAAAAATGCCGCGAAAGACTGTGAATAGTGTATCGCGAGGTATTATGAATGAAATTACCGACTCAAACAACTTTATCGATAGGACATGTGACACGCAGTGTAATGATGACGATCCTGCGTCCACTAACAATCAGTGCATTACAACCACTAATGATGACTTTCACCTTAATGATGAACAAACGAACTCAATTGTCTCGTCTATTAACTTGACGACAATTGATGACGCAGAGCGGTCTATAGTAATGAGCGCTGTCGAGCTTAACACACCCGATTTAGAAAATCCAAGTAATGTACAGACAAATTTGTCTAATGAAAATGAACAGGATACACAAAGTACGACGGATTTATTTAATTCCGAAATAGTGAGTGACAGTGTAGGTCCGACTGATAATCCTTTTTGTAAATTGCAGAATGACCAAATGGTCACACAAAGCGCGACAATTCCAGGTACACAATCAAACAGCACAGATAATGGAGTAGGTAATGTCACTTTGGATCAATTTATAGCAATAATGCTACAGTTTAAGAACGAACAGAACGAAAAACAAGACAACCTTAGTGAGCAGAATAAACAGTTAAATGAAAAACTTGACAATAATAACGAAAATTTCAAACAACTTAGGGAACAGAACAGACAGCTTAGTGAACAAATTAGAGACGTTGCCGCGCAGTGCCATGACACTAAGGAACAGTTGCGCGTGGAAACTGAGGCTTGTTCACGAAAAAATAGCGAAGAAATAAAGTCTGTTGCACAAGAATTAAGGGAAATGCAAACAGCCGCAACAGATACACTCAGAGACGAAATTAGCGGAGTCGCCAAACAGTGCTCTGAAAAAGCTACACAATTACGGGACGAGTTTAGAGCAATGACGGTAGAACTTTCGCGCACTATGGACGCAAAGATAGACGCGAAATTCGAACAGCAGAACACTCAGATTAACGAGCGCTTTAATCAGCACATACAGAACAGTGATACGCGTTTCCGCAGATTTATTCAAGATCAAAACAAAGTAAAACGACAAGTCATGGAAACAATCACTGCACAAAGACAAGAGGACAAACGTAAAATGTTCGCGAAAGCGAAGACGTATGTAGACAATAATATTACTACAGTGTCCGACAAAATTAATACCATAGAACAATTGAACGCGGAATTACGGGATGAAATTTCTGACCTTAAATCAAAAACAGATACACACACAGTAAATATTCAAACAGTGACAGATAGATTCGAACAATTAGATCTAACACAGGATTGTGATGTTATCAAAGGTGATGTTAAAAAACTGAGCGAAATTACGCGCAAGTTGCAAAAACAGATTAATGCGTCTGATTCTAAAACCGATGATCAGGTTAAAATACTGACTGAAAAATGTGATGAATTGGCCAGTCGTATTGATGTTATCGAAAATACTAATGACAATAAATCAGACGATACTGCACCGGTTTCATTTATCCAAACACCTGAATTTCAAAATTTACAGCAGACAATTAATAAGATCGATTCATCTAACAACACGTTACGTAGGAAGTTATCAAATTTACAACAAGAAGTAACAGAGATGAAAAACATTTCAGTTAATAACATGCCACAACAGACGCCACTTTTTGAACATGAGTCTGACACACGCAGCGTGTATAATGTGAATAATTTACAGAGACTACGCGAAGTAAAATCCGAAAAGCCACGCGACTTAAAATATGAAAAGCTACGCAACTTGAAATCCGAAATGACACAGACGAACAGATTCACACACAAACCTGAACGTGTTATCAAACCGAGTGACGAGAACGTAGATTTCGAGCAATTTGCATTTGTAAGAAAATGTAAAGAACTTAATAATGACAGCGTACAGGTACACGCTTTGCACTGTATACGACAATTTATCTTTGTACATTCACCGCTATTACCTGTAATGCAAAAGCTAGCTTTGAACCAGAGGCGACAATGTGCTATTGTATTTTCATCAGCATTACGTATTATGCAGAAACTGGAATTAGCAAGAATACAGCGATTTACTTTTGAAATTTTACCGCCATTGGCTAAAACACAAAAGCTAAAAATTATTTGCAGTGCGTAAAAGACCTCAGGGGATTCATTACGCTTTAATGAATATGTGCCGTAGCGAGCATAGGGCCCCGAGCTGTAGTAGTGCTGTTTCATCTTTAGTTTTCTGCACTGCTGCCTTCTCTTCTACTATCCTTTATATCTGTCAAAACTGCTCTTTAACTATTGCTCTTTGTAGAATTAAGAAACGTATGTAATGAAAACCGGATACGACAAATCTTTTACCGAATGTGACAATTTTCAGTAGGCACTCCAGAACCAGCGTAATTTTAATAACGGATAAAATCGCAATCATCAGTATGTGTAAAATTATCAGCAATAGCAAACCAGATTTTAGTAACAATAGATGTTTTTCACTACAATAGCATGAAAGTCAGCCGCTTAGCATACCTAACCAACAATGCAGTCTACAAGGTCAACCAAACTTTAATGTTTCGCCGCGTGCACGTATAGTCCCAGCTCCAACAAATAGTAACGCATGGCAGCAAAGAAATAACTACGTACAGATAACACACTATTTCAACTCGTATCGCAATGCGCCGTATAGAAATTACTATCATGACAGACGTAAAAAAAATGATGAGCACAATTTTCAGCGTACATTTAATAACAGTCGATCTTATGAGCAGCAACAACATCAGCAACAACAAATAATCATGAATGAAACAGACAATAGGTGTCATCCATAGCGTAACACGTCAGTAAGAAATAACAGAACAGTTCATATAGTGGATATGCCACAGCATCCTCCCGTAAATAACAGCACGTACGATAGATTTTAACCAAATACAGCACAGATTGCATAATACAGTAACGCAAACATTACTTTTGACACGCAGAATTTTGCTCACGAGAATGTTATTTGAAACATGCTTTGTTGAATGCACCACTATTATCGCACCCAGATCTTACTAGAAATTTTTCCATTGCTACCGACAGTTCCAACACCGCTTTAGGCGTACATATTTTCCAGGAAATAGAAGAAGATGGTTCAACAGTTATTAAAAACATCGCATTTGCAAGCCGCATTTTGTCACCTGCTGAGCGAAATTATTCTGTTACAGAACTTGAAACATTATGTGTTGTATGGGCTTTCACGAGATTTCGGCATTTTCTTTATGGCAGACATACCACCGTCTACACAGACCACAGAGCAATACAATTTTTGCTTTCAGCTAAATTCACACACGATAGATTAAGTAGATGGAAACTGTATTTACAGGAATTTAATTTTACAATAGTTCACATTCCCGGCACGCAAAATGTTGTAGCAGACGCACTATCGCGTTCTCTCGGCAACAATCAGCAAGACGTAGCAACCAACTTCTGCAAAACAAATTTCAGTGTCATGTACATTCAGCAAGTTGCATTTGAAAACTTTATTTCATCATCATTACAGGACATAGCACGAGAACAAAATAAAGACAATGTGTGGAAAGAAATTAAACACCTTTGGCTAGATAAGAATAATGTTACGATTAGAAACCACTACACTGTACGCAATGACATTCTGTTTCGCCGCTCTCATCCTGACAGCAACAGCTGGTTATTATGCATACCTGACGAACTGGTTAACAAATTAATTTGGTACACTCATTTAAGCTACGCACATTACGGAGCACGAAAATGTTTTCTTATACTGAGACAGAACTCTTATTTTACTAACATGGAAAAACGTATACGACGAGTTTTAGCGTCTTGTAAAATTTGCCAGAAAGCTAAATCAGACACCACTTCACATATTCCTCCTTTATATCCCATTATACCTGTTAAATTAAGACACATGGCTGCAGTAGACATTTTTGGTCCGATTCCGAGAACTAACAGAGGTTTTTGCTACATCTTTGTCGCTGTTGAGCTCACTTCAAAATTTGTTACTTTCACTCCGTTACGCAAAGCTACTGCTAAAACTGTTTCGAAAGCATTTGTAAAACATTTTCTATCTCATGTAGGGCATGTAATGAAAGTAATTTCTGATAATGGATCTCAATTTCGTAGTAGTGTATGGACACGCATGTTACGAGCCAGAAACATTTCTCCGATTTATATATCCAAGTACCACGCTTCTTCGAACCCTTGTGAAAGATTAATGAAGGAAATTGGTAAGCTGTGCCGAATATACTGCCACAAAAGACATATTGATTGGGATACACACATACTCTCATTCCAAGACGTAATTAATTCCATTCCAAATGAATCCACTATGCTATCTCCGTCTGTTATACTGAAAAATGCTGAACCACCTAACAAAATTAAAGAATTAGTAAAATTACCCAAATGTAGGCGTCTACGACACCACGAAATAATTGACATTGCGCTGAACAACATCAAACGTGCCGCAGAGCGCCGGAGAAGACAGCAAAAACAGGTTTGTACACGCCGCGACTTTCACGTTGGACAGAAGATACTAGTACGTACACACTATTTATCCAGCAAATTAAAAGGTAAGTGCAGTAAATTTGAACTTCTATACGCAGGTCCATATCGGATTCGCAGCATCCCTCACCCCAATGTTGTACACGTCGAAACTTTGAGAACTAGAAAATCCAAAGGGAATCACCACATCTCAAACATTAAACCGTTTATGGAGTGAAACCACTGTATGATTCAACACACTATGATGCCATTTACTAATGCAATTATATTCACCTGACTAATTACTGATGATTATCGTATTTTTTTCTTGGCAAGTGCCCGGCAAGGTAAGGTTAGCAGGTCGCCCTTCTTGTCGTTACACATCAGACCGTGCATATTTTTTCAGACACACTTACGTATTTTATGACTAATTATGCAATGTTAGCTAATGACATGTTAATTTCATTACATTTTTTTTATTAAAGTCTTTAATTCTCGCCTTGATTAATTACACTACATACAAGCTGAACACAACGAACGTCACATTTGTCTTTTTATGTACGATTGTATTCCAGTTTTGTTAGTATGCACTGTGAAATAGTTAGGATATAACACACACCAGTTGACTTTGACATTTTGCTTTATGACATCTCAACATCGTGACTGTTCTACATTTTTTGCTGCTGCATTGTATTATTCTGTGTACATTTTTGCATCTGAACACTGTCAATGTCTTTGACATATTACGTTTTCTGTCATGATATGCTGTATGCTTAAGTATGTTACCATAAACCAGTCATTATTTAGTGGGTATATGATTTAAATGCAGGACATTAATCTTTGTTCATGAATTTCAGAAAGAAATAATGCATGTAAGAAATAAAGTCAACAGAAATGGGAATTTCACCTACGGAATAAACGAAAGGAGATGCAATAACCTTATGAGGAAGAGTAAATGGATCAGGATTGGCAGGCATTAACAAGAATATACTATACTCATCATAGAATAGCAGTCTTAACTAATTTTTTCTTTCAGAATACAAGGTGATTGATGCAGGCTGTCAGACAGAACTACACATCTTAGTTTTAGTGATGAAATATGCTAGAGATAAGGAATAGTTGTATAATGAGTAATGAAGTGATTTTTTGCAGATGATAATGAATACTGATGAATAATGATGAAGGATATGATGTTATGAATAATGAAGTTTTTCTTTACAGGTGATGATAATGGTGAAGTTATGATGATATGGATAATGAAGTTTTTTTCTTTACAGATGAGGATAATGTTGAAGTAATGTATTTATGCTACGTAGTTATTTAAGTATTTGTTGCAGTTTGCTTTGACAGCAGGTGTTACATTGCATAGTAGGATGACGGAAAGTTTTGGAAAGGACAGCTATGGAATACATTTTTATACACATTTCACTACCTGTTAATTCGAGGTTCACTACTTTTCAGCATAGTGTGCGTTTTTTCTTTCAGGTCAATAATCCGTTTTTGTAATTTTTCCAGGAGAAGTTTTTTTCATGATACTTACTAAACCTGTTACTTATTATACCTGTTCTAGTACTTGCATTTTTATATTTTTACCCATTTGTGTCTATCGTTTATAAATGTGATCACATGTACTGCCTTGTTACATAATCTTCCTACAGCTGACTCATGACGAATGACGTTACCTATCCTCATTTGCAGCAATAGGTCAAAAGCAAAAAGTATTATGCCTCAGCAATTAATTATCGATCCCAACGCAATGCATTGCTACCAAAAAAATGTATTACCAGTCCCACATAATGTCACTAGTTTATGATAATTCTGAATAATACTGATCAACTCTGAATAGCATGTCACTTGAGTAATGACCTCTTAATGAGACTATATTCAAAATAATGCTTTGTCACTAGCTAATAACTGCCACTGTTTATTGTAATGTTACCACTTATAATGCTTGTGATTATTAATGCTTTGATTGTAATTAGCTGATTTTTAATAATGACTTTGTAATGATCTGAATACTACTGAATGAGGAACACTGTTTATTGTAATGAGACTACTTATAATGCCCTTGATTATTAATGCTATGACTGTAATTAACTGATTTTTAATAATGACTTCGTAATAATCTGAATAATACTGAAAGATGATTTTATTCAATACTTGCTGGCCACTGAGTGCCAATAATTAATGTCACTCCACGAATTGTTATTAATTATGCCATTGATTAGCTCTTGTTTCCAATGTTGATACTTTGTAATTTGAAGTGAATGTGACTGTTTAATAATGCTTTGTAATTAGGAGAAGGCTAATAATTCTTAATATATTGGAATTTCAAATGATTAATTAACGATGCCATACTTTGTTGTTGGAAATGAATGTGACTGTTTCATAATGCTTTGTAATTAGGAAAAGACTAATGATTCTTAATAGATTGGAATGACACACAATTAATTAACTATGGTACTGTTTAATAATGCTTTGTAATTAATTAAGGCTAATAATTCTTACTATATTGAAATGACAAATGATCAATTAATTAACTGTAATTAGACAAATGATTAATTAACGACAAATGATTAATTAACTGTAATTAGACAAATGATTAATTAACTGTAATTAGACAAATGATTAATTAACGACAAATGATTAATTAACTGTAATTAGGAGAAGGTTAATGATTCTTGATTATACTCTGTAACTGAAAAGAATGCGATTATTTCATAATGCTTTGTAACCAGGAAAAGAAGGCTACTGATTCTATGTACAACAATTAATGAACATTTTTCTGTAATACTACATACTTGGTACAGAAATGTTCAATAACTGGGCTATGAATGCCACAAACTACTAATTAAGTCTGTAATTGTCAATATTATGTGACATAATGTCCTTCTCCTCATAAGCTAACTACCCTGAATTACTGCAATGTCCATTTGTCCTGTTTATCCTAGTGATCATGGAGCACTATCTTTGGTTTTGCACTAATTCTACGTTGGTGTGCCTTGTAAGAGTGTGGTGTTGACACGACATGCTGTCCACCACCGTGAGCAATGAAGACGTTATTATGGTCCCACTGTTTGGTGTACCTAATGTACTGCCAAAATGAAAACATGGAACATTACTACGACAGTTCAGTGTCTTGGCTACACTGATAAATTCTGATGGGAAAAGAACTTCAAGTTGTGTCACTTGGTGTTGTACTTCTGTGGAAAGATATGGACTTTCAGAGCAGCTGTGTGCAATCTAAAGTGCTACAACCATGATGCAATCCTTCCCTTTCCTATCCTGATTCTTGTCACATAAAGAAAAATTTTGGTAACATCATTTATGTTCATAGGTTATACATTTTTCGATTCGCTGAACTCCAATGCGAGTACACTTATGTCACTTGTCAACATAATATTTTTTGCCAGTCTGTTTATTTGTTCTGAATATGCTAAAGAATTTTTTCAGTGCCTGTGCACTTTATCTGTCAAATAATTTGTATATACTTTTCTGATTTGCTACTATGTTTTGTACTCACATTTTGTCTTTGTCTGATATATTTTGTACTTAGTGCGTGTGCACAACATATAGTTTATGTACTACATCTAATTATTCTTGCCAGTCTGTTTATTTGTTCTGCATATGCTAAAGAATTTTTTTTCAGTGCCTGTGCACTTTATTATCTGTCAAATAATTTGTATATACATTTTTCTGATTTGCTACTATGTTTTGTACTCACATTTTGTCTTTGTCTGATATATTTTGTACTTAGTGCGTGTGCACAACATTTAAATACTCTGTAAGTTGTAGAATTTTGTTAATTAAAGAAAAATTTTGCCGCGCTTGGCAAGTCCAAATGACTCACCATCGCTGCCAAATTTTTGCCCCCCCAGTGGAGGGTTATGAAACACGTATGTAACATAGCAGCGATGGCGAGGCATTGTAGCATCTGTGACCAGAGAGTATGCGCTTGACCGCGCGAGTGTTGCGAGCGGTTCTCAGTCTGTAGCAGTCAGTCTGTCGTTGCGAGTCTGTCAGTTCAGTCGTTGCGAGTCTGTAGCTCGGTCTAGTCGTCATGCAGAGCGGTCGGTCAGTAGTAGCAGCCCAGTGCGGTTGTGTGATGTAGGCGGTCGGCAACACTGGTCAAGATGAGGAATAAGGTATACTGTTAATTAATATAATCATTAGATAATGAAAAATTTTATTTATTGTAATTATTCTCCAACAAGTCTCCCAATAATAATTTTTTATTTCAAAAGCATTTTTTTTCAAAAATTTAATTTTTTATTGAAGTAAAGATCTCGTTGCACTTCCCATTTCATTCCACTTCTTTTGAAGAAAAATTTCACTAGAATCAAAAAAAAAAGAGAATATTATTATTTGCAATGCAGTTCCTCCAAGCGGTGCGCAACAACAAGAGCAGATATGTGACATCCATTTATTCTGAGGTAAGACTTTAATTCTGATTGTTTTACACAGGGCCAAAGACCGATATTTCGGTTTAATTGAATTTTCTTATCACTGAATGGACTTTAATTTTTTTTGAAGGATTTACATTCGAGTCAGATTGCGTATTTCACATTTTTGTTGCCATTGTCAGTACACTTCATTGTGGGCAGGTTACGCATAGAGCAATGTCCATTAGCATTCTTAAATAATATTGTCCATACTTTTTCAAAATTATTGTGGGGAGGTTACACTCGGCTCCCATTTCTATTGAGTATTGTCATTTCTTTTTCTTTTAAAATTGCGGTGGGGAGGTTACACTATATAACACAGCAGCATAAGTAAACCCTTTGTTTACATTGTTAATTAGCTTCATATTGTGAATTACAGTAATTACGAATCAATTAGAAGCCAGTACGTTAAGTAGTAGTATGACAAGTTGACAGTGTACCAAATATAGTTGTCGTAGATTTCTAACATCATAATATACAGTATATTTGGTGAGTCTTTTGTTACACAATTGTTTGTAAATGAAAAGTCCTGTTGTTCTATGATCTTCTGACCGAAGACCGGTCCGATGCAGCTCTCCATGCTATTCTATCCTGTGTAAGGCTCTTCATCTCCGAACAATTACTGCAACCTACATCTTTCTGTATCTGCTTACGGTATTCATCACTTGGTCGTCCTCTACCATTTTTACCCCCCCTTCCCCCCCTCCAGCCTTCGCGCACTTCACTCAATACTAAATTCGTGTGATGTCCCAAAATGTGTCCTATGGACTGAAAACGTGTTTAGTCATCTGGTGCCACAAATTTCTTGTTCCCCTAATTCTACAATTCTATTCAGTATCTCCTCATTAGTTACGTGATCTACCCATCTAAACTTCAGCATTCATCTGTAGCACCACATTTTGAAAGCTTCATTCTCTGCTTCTATAAGATGTTCATCGTCCATATTTCAGTTCCATACATGGCTACACTCCAGGCAAATACATTCCCAAAAACCTTCCAAGCACTTAAGCCTATGTGGATGCGAACAAATTTCTCTTCTTCAGTAGTGCTTTTCTTCCCATTGCCGGTCTACATTTTCCTATTTCGGCCATCATCACTTATTTTGCTTCCCAAATAGCAGAACTCATCTGCGACTTTAAGTGTCTCATTTTCTGATCTAATTCCCTCGGCAACCCCTGATTTAACTCGACTACATTCCATTATTCTCGTTTTGCTTTTGTTGGTGTTCATCTTATATCCTCCTTTCAAGACACTGTCCATTCCGCTCAGCTGCTCTTCCAAGTCCGTTGCTGCCTCTGACAGAATTACTATGTCATCGGCAAATCTCAAAATTTTTATATCTTGTCCCTGAACTTTAATTCCTACTCCAAATGTTTCTTTTGTTTCCTTTACTGCTTGCTCAATTTACAAATTGAACAACGTCGGGGGTAGGCTACAACCCTGTCCCACTTCCCTCTCAAACACTGCTTCCCCTTCATGCCCTTCGACCCTTATAATTACCGTCTGGTTTCTGTACAAGTTGTAAATAGCCTTTTCAAATGGTTCAAATGGCTCTGAGCACTATGGGACTTAACATCTATGGTCATCAGTCCCCTAGAACTTAGAACTACTTAAACCTAACTAACTTAAGGACATCACACAACACCCAGTCATCATGAGGCAAAGAAAATCCCTGACTCCGCCGGGAATCGAACCCGCACGACCAAATAGCCTTTTCACTCCCTGACCTTTACCCCTGCTATCTTCAGAATTTGAAAGAGAATATTCCAGTCAACATTGTCAAAAACTTTCTCTAAGTCTACAATCGCTTTTAACGTAAGTTTGCCATTCCTTAGTCTGTCTCTTAAAGTGCTAATTTCAGTTGAATGAATCGACTATAAATGTTCTTACCAACGAATGGACGTAATCTTAGTCAATACTTTGGAAAGGCAGAGCTCAAAAGGCGAAATTACATGTATGGTTCCTACCGAATGACTTAACTGTTAATCAAGCGATCCAAATTAGTTTCGAAATCTTATGAGAAATGGGCTGTTACGTTTCCGGCTACATGTTGCAAATTCCAAACAGCAAACGTCTGGCAAAACAATATGAAAACGCACCTGGCATCCGATAGGAGAGACGTCCGGTATATATTACTGCAAAGTACATTGGTTAAGTCAAGAGGAATGCGTGGAACGATGTTTCGAATTAGATCTCGCTATTGTTGCATTTATGAAGGAAAAAGGACTACAGGAACGAAAATTAACCGAAATGGATTGCAGACCTTGCATTTTAAATTGACCTGACTGTACACTGCCCACAGTAAGGCATTGCAAGGTGAGACACAGCTTCTTCTTGATTCGATGGCAACGCACTGAAAAAAGAAAATCGCGTTGTGGGAGGAACAGATTCTGAAAAACAGGGTACAGTTCCCTAAACGCAGTGGTGCTCAAGAAAACTCGAGGTCTGAAGAATTCATTGTGATCTTGAAAGAATTAAAAGCATAATTTCCTAAACGACTGGAGGACACTGCCAGTCTTACATCTGTTTTCGTGACCGTTTTCCGATCCTGTTGGAAGCGTCCTTGTCCATGTGTAGACGTAACTGAATGATCTGAGAGGCAATTCCGATTTCAGACACAAATCCCTTTAACGTTAAGACTGCCCAGGACATCATCATTGCTTTCCTCAGGCAGAGTTTCCACATCTCCATGCCGAGGTTGCAGAAGGGTCCATGGTCAATGGGGGATGGGCCCTGAATTTAGAAAAATAAAAATTACAATAGTACAATAAGAAAATAATGCACACAGCTTATACTCGTACATGGTAAATACAAGAATATTTAGAGGTTACAATAAAGTAGGTTTTCAGTTATGTGTGCTAGTAGCAACGGACATGGAGAAAGGAATGGACGAGGAAGGGAAAGATGAATGTGATAACACACAGTTAAAGAATATGAGGGAGGAGAAGTTGGCGTGATTCGTAGAGAAAGGAAAAGAAAAAGAAGCGTTAACTGGGAGAAGAGGGGAGCGCTGGCTTTGGTTTGTGGCACAGAGGAAGTTGGCCATATACATCAACCTGCACTGCCCTGTGGCCTCAGTTCCTGACCGAATCCAGGCGGTTATCAGGTCCAGGCGCGGAATTGCTTGTAATGATGCTTATAATGATTTCCCTAGGGGTGACTAATTTTTTGTGCAGTGAGCTTACATCATTAATGGCGCTTGCACACATTACAAAGGTTTCAAGAGTCCACACAGCCAAAAAATCCGAGGGTATGAAGATCGTGGGACCGAACTGACCAATCAATTGAGCATTAAACGTCTGTGTGAGACGTTCTCGGTCATTCAGGAAAAAAATGGGCCGGTGGTTCATCATGGATGAACCACGTCTTCAGCCGTTGTTAGAATCGTACCTCCTCTAGCGGGACAGGTGAGGATCTTTCAATGCCATGCACCAGCGAACCTGTTTGCTAAAATGTAAAATCCAGTAATCTATGCCCATACAGTAACTGAATATCAGCGCTGATGTCTTGCTTCTTCAACTGCGTGTGATTTTGCTTCAGCCCACACATGTTCGTTATGAAATTTGTCAGTCCCATCTCAGGTGAAATGACCATCGTCTGTGAACAGTATATTTGTTGTGAAAACTGAACCTTCAACACATCTTTGCAACAGCCGTTGGCAGAACTGCATTCTGGCAGGCTGATCTTGTGGCCGAATAGTTTGGACACACTGCAGATCAGGGGTGCCCAAGAATTAGGCTCGCGAGCCACGCCCCAGCACGAGTGCCACAACACTCACAAGGGGAATGTACGTACTCTCCCTCACCGATTAATTCTCGTTGACAGTGTGTGTAGAGCATGGCTAGGACTTCAGCTAAGTAAAGAGGAAGCGGCAACTCTCAACCGTTTTCGAGAAAATCGAGTATGAAAGTTTTAGCTATGCTTATGTGTACTATTGTGTGATCAGTAATACGCAAGGGGTCCGTAGCCAAGTCATTAAGTACTTAGTTTCATTAGAGCAAGGTCTCTGAAAAGAATCTCACTGCTGTCCCTTTTTTTTTTTTTTGTTACTACGCAGCACTAGCAACAGGCTTGATATGGCTGTCCAAATTATCAGTATTTAATGATTCATTTATTATTTAAATAATATTTATCCTGAAAAAAGGAAAACAAAGTATTTTTGTAAGGACATTGGAAATAAAAAGGACACACGACCATTTTGAATCAAATCAGTATAGTCTTTGTATTGACATTGCTGCACCTGCATTTGTGACACGTATGGAGCACTAAACGATGATAATGATCGTAGAAACATGTAAAACAATAATTATTTTGTCATACAGAACACGTAATCAACGCCAAGTTTTTGCATGAGCATGGTTTTTTTTCAAAGTTTCTGCTGCACAACAAACTTGGTTTACTTTCATAAACGGTTCTCGGTGGAGTATCACGCATATATGAATTTATCACCGAATATTGGTGCAGATAACTGATGGTGTACGATTGATTGAATTTTTATGCAGTTTTCTCTTGAAGAAGCGACCTCTCTAATGTGTTCGATGACGTACTAGGAATTTTTTTAGTTACTCTCTAAGGTTTTTCATCTGTTTGTAAAAATAAACGTCGCAGGATAGCACCAACGTAGTACAATTTGGAGGAATTACTTTAATACTGCTCGCTAGCAGACCCGCTCTATCTTGAATAATTTTGTCGTACAAAACCGGCTTCCTTTGCACTCACCATGAATCGAGGAGCAAAAGTTGTTCATCTCTCACGTATGCCTTCATGACGTCAGTTAGAAATTTTCTGTATAGTACTGTTGTGAGTTTACCGAACTTTGAAGATGTTATCAATATGTTTTCGTATTTGTGTGCGTACTCATCAGTTGCTTCTTGCACCGTTGGCCCAAATGAGCCAGTGGTCTCTTGCAAACAGACCAAGACCATTGGTAGTAATTTTCCAGATAAGGCGACAGCATATTGCCCAGTGTGCGAATGTGTCACCCTGTGCATATCCTTTCCTTCCACAAGAATCAACTTTCTCCTGCGTTCGGTGAGAGTTTGGTCACAAGTTGATTGATACTGGCACCCTAGAACAAACATTCACAAGTTAGCGTTTTATAGTCTGTAAAAATAGTAATGCCATTGATGTAAATGAATCAGGTACTTTTATGCTGTTCCTTATCTATCTGAGCAGCCGTCTTAGGTTGTTTGCAGATGATGCTGTCGTTTATCGTCTAGTAAGCTCATCAGAAGATCAAAACAAATTGCAAAACGATTTAGAAAAAAAATTTGTATGGTGCGAAAATTGGAAATTGACCCTAAATAACGAAAAGTGTGAGGTCATCCACATGAGTGTTAAAAGGAATCCGTTAAACTTCTGTTACACAATAAATCAGTCAGATCTAAAGGACGTAAATTCAACTAAATACTTAGCAATTACAATTATAGACAACTTAAATTGGAAAGAACACATAGAAAATGTAGTGGGGAAGGCAATCCAAAGGCAGCGTTTTATTGGCGGAACACTCAGAAAAATGTAACAGATCTACTAAAGAGACTGCCTACACCACGCTTGTCCGTCCCCTTTTGCAGTAACTTACTGCTGCGCTGTCTGGGATTCTTACCAGGCACGATTAACGGAGTACATCGAGGAAGTTCAAAGTAGAGCAGCACGTTTTGTATTTTCGCGAAACAGGGGAGTGTCACGGACATGATACAGGATTTGGGATGGACCATTAAAACAAAGGCGTTTTGTCATTGCGACGGAATCTTCTCACGAAATTTCATCCACCAACTTTCTCCTCCGAGTGTGAAAATATTTTGTTGACGGCGACCTACACAGGGAGAAACGACCATAATAAAATAAGGGAAATCAGAGCTCACACGAAAAGCTATAGGCTTTCGTTCTTTCCGAGCGCTATTCGAGAGTGGAATAATAGAGAATTATTGTGAAGGTGATTCGATGAACCCTTGCCAAGAACTTAGATGTGATTTTCAGAGTATCCATGTAGAGGTACATGTAGTGTTTGATCAGAGTTAATAAAAGAATCTTTGTCGTATTTTGGCACGAAGGCTCGAGTCTGCATTCGAAAATTTGCTTCTGCATTAAGGATTTCCTGCAGTGGAGCGCTTTCCTTCGCGGATATAAATCTTTTTCACTCTCTCTTTTTGTTCTCTGACGAATCCGCTGTCTTCGTTTGAGAGCACAATTCACGAATCAGAAGGTTGAAAACTTAAATCAGGAAACTGACTGGCAGCAGCAAGAGCGCACTGTTGCCGGTTTCTCGTCGTCACCTGTTGATTACATTCTCAGCTCCTGTGAAATGATTATAGGTCTACGAATCAATTGTTTTAAGTTGTATACGCCTTGTTGCATCTTGTTTTATGTGTCCTTCCAATCTATTCAAGCCTTTCATGATTCTGAGGCGTGAAGCTCCCGTTATACGAAGAGCGGCCGAGCACCACCCTGGATGCTCTCGCTAGGTTGACTATCGTAATCTTGTAAATACATAATCACGGTCCATTTTCGACTGCTTCTCTTCGGCCTCGTAATAGTCTGATGAATATGTCTTGGTGGACGGTTAGTTCGCCTTGTACCACGAGTTGTTTCTCCGCTAGCATTTCGAAAATTCCTCGAAATATTTCTTCTCAAATTTCCATGTGTTCTTGTGCAGAAGATTTCGAAGCGATGAGATTGTTTTGGAGAGGGACCTGATGTTTGCACACAAGTGGCGTTTTTAATTGTACTTTTGAACTTCGCTGTCAAGCGACTCGGCTCCACAACCAAGTCGAGGTACCAGGCACATCAGTACACTTACTCGTAAAATCAGACGTCTTGGGACATTAACATGTAACTACCTCGGAGGCTAACGTACGAATGTTCTACGTGTTTGTAAATGCTGTTTCTTTTCCTTCCTCCACCAACCGATAGTTGTTTGTGCCCATGCAACTGTTTCTGTTGCGACAAAACTTAACTGCAAGATTACCGGGAAAATGGGTTCAAACGGTGAGTCGTGCCGTACTTGTTCCTATACCGGGAAAATGGGCTCATGGTGGGCTGAAACGTACGTGCAGGAATACGGTTATGATGGTAAACTACTTCCACAATGCTAGAGAAAAACCCGAGTTTTCAAGGTGAAGATTATGTTAACAACAAATGATTCCTTAGATATGCTGCACTATTATAACCTGAAGAGCAAAGAAACTGGTACACCTACCTAATATCGTGTAGGGTTCCCGTGAGTACGAGAAGTGCCGCAACACTACGTGGCATGTGTGAAGTACAGCTGGAGGGAACTGACGCCATGAATACTGCAGGGCTGTCCATAAGTCCACGATCCGCTGGAGATCTCTTCTGAACAGCATGTTGCAAAGTGTCCAGGACATGCTCAATAATGTTCATGTCTGGGGAGTTTGGTGGCCAGCGGATGTGTTTAAACTCGGAAGAGTGTTCCTGAAGCAACTCTGTAACAATTCTGGACGTGTGGCATGTTGCATTGACCTGCTGGAATTGCCCAAGTCCGCTGGAATGCACAATGGACACCAGTGGATGCAGGCGATCAGACAGGATGCCTACGTCACCTGTCAGAGTCGCATCTAGGCGTATCACGGGTCCCATATCACTCCAATTGCACACGCCCCACACCATTACAGAGCCTCCACCAGCTTGAACAGTACCCTAATGACATGCAGGTTCCATGGATTAATGAGCTTGTCTCCATACCCGTACACGCCCTTCCGCAACATGTTTCCAGTCGTCAATAGTCCAATGTCGGAGTCGACGGGCCCAGGCGAGGCGTAGAGTTTTGTGTTGTGCAGTCGTCAAGGGTACACGAGTGTGCCTCCGGCTCCGAAAGCCCATATCAATGTTATTTCGTTGAATGGTTCGCACGTTGACATTGTTGACGGCCCAGCACTGAAATCTGCAGCAATTTGCGGAAGGGTTGCACTTCTGTCGCGTTGAACGATTCCCTTCAGTCGTCGTTGGTCCCGTTCTTGAAGGATCTTTTTCCGGCCACGTCTATGTCGGAGATTTGGTGTTATACCGGATTCCTGATATTCACGGTGTACTCGTGAAATGGTCGTAGTGGAAAATCCCCACTTCATCGCTGCCTAGGAGATGCTGTGTTCGATCGCTCGTGCGCCGAGTATAACACCACGTTCAACCTCACTTAAATCTTGATAACCTGCCATTGCAGCAGCAGTAACCGATCTCACAACTGCGCCAGACACTTACTGTCTTGTGTTGCCGACCGCAGCGTCGTGTTCTGCCTGTTTACATATCTTTGTATTCGAATACGTATGCCTATACCAGTTTCTTTGGCGTTTCAGTGTATTTCACGCTTCTCAGCAACATAGATCAAAAATAAAACAAATTTTCGCTATTCTTTAATTATTGCAGACACGTTGAAGACGTAATATAATTTCTATCTCGTAGAAATTGTCGGTATACAGATAGTTTCACGGATTTTCGCAGCCACGTTGCCACATAATCGTGACTTACTTAGTGCCATAATTGAAAAAACGTCTTTAACACTCATGTGTTGGTCGCAATATTGTAGCACGTCTGCAACCTCGGCATGGAGATGTGGAAACTCTGCCTGAGGAAAGCAATGATGATGTCCTGGGCAGTCTTAACGTTAAAGGGATTTGTGTCTGAAATCGGAATTGCCTCTCAGATCATTCAGTTACATCTACACATGGACAAGGACGCTTCCAACAGGATCGGAAAACGGTCACGAAAACAGATGTAAGACTGGCAGTGTCCTCCAGTCGTTTAGGAAATTATGCTTTTAATTCTTTCAAGACCACAATGAATTCTTCAGACCTCGAGTTTTCTTGAGCACCACTGCGTTTAGGGAACTGTACCCTGTTTTTCAGAATCTGTTCCTCCCACAACGCGATTTTCTTTTTTCAGTGCGTTGCCATCGAATCAAGAAGAAGCTGTGTCTCACCTTGCAATGCCTTACTGTGGGCAGTGTACAGTCAGGTCAATTTAAAATGCAAGGTCTGCAATCCATTTCGGTTAATTTTCGTTCCTGTAGTCCTTTTTCCTTCATAAATGCAACAATAGCGAGATCTAATTCGAAACATCGTTCCACGCATTCCCCTTGACTTAACCAATGTACTTTGCAGTAATATATACCGGACGTCTCTCCTATCGGATGCCAGGTGCGTTTTCATGTTGTTTTGGCAGACATTTGCTGTTTGGAATTTGCAACATGTAGCCGGAAACGTAACAGCCCATTTCTCATAAGATTTCGAAACTAATTTGGATCGCTTGATTAACAGTTAAGTCATTCGGTAGGACCCATACATGTAATTTCGCCTTTTGAGCTCTGCCTTTCCAAAGTATTGACTAAGATTACGTCCATTCGTTGGTAAGAACATTTATAGTCGATTCATTCAACTGAAATTAGCACTTTAAGAGACAGACTAAGGAATGGCAAACTTACGTTAAAAGCGATTGTAGACTTAGAGAAAGTTTTTGACAATGTTGACTGGAATATTCTCTTTCAAATTCTGAAGATAGCAGGGGTAAAGGTCAGGGAGTGAAAAGGCTATTTGGTCGTGCGGGTTCGATTCCCGGCGGAGTCAGGGATTTTCTTTGCCTCGTGATGACTGGGTGTTGTGTGATGTCCTTAAGTTAGTTAGGTTTAAGTAGTTCTAAGTTCTAGGGGACTGATGATCATAGATGTTAAGTCCCATAGTGCTCAGAGCCATTTGAACCATTTGAAAAGGCTATTTACAACTTGTACAGAAACTAGACGGTAATTATAAGGGTCGAAGGGCATGAAGGGGAAGCAGTGTTTGAGAGGGAAGTGGGACAGGGTTGTAGCCTACCCCCGACGTTGTTCAATTTGTAAATTGAGCAAGCAGTAAAGGAAACAAAAGAAACATTTGGAGTAGGAATTAAAGTTCAGGGACAAGATATAAAAATTTTGAGATTTGCCGATGACATAGTAATTCTGTCAGAGGCAGCAACGGACTTGGAAGAGCAGCTGAGCGGAATGGACAGTGTCTTGAAAGGAGGATATAAGATGAACACCAACAAAAGCAAAACGAGAATAATGGAATGTAGTCGAGTTAAATCAGGGGTTGCCGAGGGAATTAGATCAGAAAATGAGACACTTAAAGTCGCAGATGAGTTCTGCTATTTGGGAAGCAAAATAAGTGATGATGGTCGAAATAGGAAAATGTAGACCGGTAATGGGAAGAAAAGCACTACTGAAGAAGAGAAATTTGTTCGCATCCACATAGGCTTAAGTGCTTGGAAGGTTTTTGGGAATGTATTTGCCTGGAGTGTAGCCATGTATGGAACTGAAATATGGACGATGAACATCTTAGAGAAGCAGAGAATGAAGCTTTCAAAATGTGGTGCTACAGAAGAATGCTGAAGATTAGATGGGTAGATCACGTAACTAATGAGGAGATACTGAATAGAATTGTAGAATTAGGGGAACAAGAAATTTGTGGCACCAGATGACTAAACACGTTTTCAGTCCATAGGACACATTTTGGGACATCACACGAATTTAGTATTGAGTGAAGTGCGCGAAGGCTGGAGGGGGGGAAGGGGGGGTAAAAATGGTAGAGGACGACCAAGTGATGAATACCGTAAGCAGATACAGAAAGATGTAGGTTGCAGTAATTGTTCGGAGATGAAGAGCCTTACACAGGATAGAATAGCATGGAGAGCTGCATCAGACCGGTCTTCGGTCAGAAGATCATAGAACAACAGGACTTTTCATTTACAAACAATTGTGTAACAAAAGACTCACCAAATATACTGTATATTATGATGTTAGAAACCTACGACAACTATATTTGTTACACTGTCAAGTTGTCATACTACTACTTAACGTACTGGCTTCTAATTGATTCGTAATTACTGTAATTCACAATATGAAGCTAATTAACAATGTAAACAAAGGGTTTACTTATGCTGCTGTGTTATATAGTGAAATTTCCGCCTACACTAAAATATAGAACACTCACATTTGAAGCAATAAACATAATAGGAATACTTGGGATAATGTTGTTTCAGTGCTGTTAACAAAAATGCAATCAATATTGTTTATCTGAATCATTTCACTTATTTTTCCATGAAAACGACAAATATGTATTTGACTCTGTATTCTACACTATGTGATCAAAAGTATCCGGACACCTGGCTGAAAATGACTTACAACTTCGTGGCACCCTCCATCGGTAATGCTGGAATTCAGTATGGTGTTGGCCCACCCTTAGCCTTGCTGACAGCTTCCACTCTCGCAGGCATACGTTCAATCAGGTGCTAGAAGGTTTCTTGAGGAATGGCAGCCCATTCTTCACGGAGTGCTGCACTAAGGAGAGGTATCGATGTCCGTCGGTGAGGCCTGACACGAAGTCGGCGATCCAAAACATCCCAAAGGTGTTCTATAGGATTCAGGTCAGGACTCTGTGCAGGCCAGTCCAGTCAGTACAAGGATGTTATTGTCGTGTAACCACTCCGCCACAGGCCGTGTATTATGAACAGGTGATCGATCGTGTTGAAAGATGCAATCACTATCCCCGGATTGCTCTTCAGCAGAGGGAAGCAAGAAGGTGCTTAAAACATCAATGTAGGCCTGTGCTGGGATAGTGCCACGCAAAACAACAAGGGGTGCAAGCCCCTTCCATGGAAAACACGACCACACCATAATACCACCGCCTCCGAACTTTACTGTTGGCACTACATATGCTGGCAGATGACGTTCAGCGGGCATCAGCCATACCCACATCCTGCCATCGGATAGCCGTATTGTGTACCGTGATTAACACCCCACACAACGCTTTCCCAGTGTTCAATCGTCCAATGTTTACTCTACTTACACCAAACAAGACGTCATTTGGCATTTACCGGCGTGTTGTGTGGCTTATGAGCAGCCGCTCGACCATGAAATCCAAGTTTCTCAACTCCTGCCTAACTGCCATAGTACTTGTAGTGGGTCCTGATGCAGTTAGGAATACCTGAGTGATGGTCTGGATAGCTGTCTGCCTATTACACATTGCGACCCTCTTCAACTGTCGGCGGTCTTTGTCAGTCAACAGACGAGGTTGGCCTGTACGCTTTTGTGATGTACGTGTCCCTTCACGTTTCCACTTCACTATCTCATCGGAAACAGTGGACCTAGGGATGTTTAAGAGTGTGGAAATTTCGCATACAGACGTATGACACAAATGACACCCAATCACCTGACCACTTTCGAAGTCCCTGAGTTCCGCGGAGCGCCCCTTCTACTCTCTCACGTTGTTTAATTTCTACTGAGGTCGATGATATGAAGTACCTGGCAGCAGGTGGCAGCACAATGCACCTAATATGCAAAACGCGTGTTTTTGGGAGTGTCCGGATACTTTTGACCACATAGTGTATTTCACACAGTTCAGTTGTAATCTTCGAATAATAAAATGTTCTGTGGTAGATAGGAACAACTTCTGTGGTTGTAATTAACGGAATTACTAGGTGCAAAATTATTTGAAATGTTAGTGAGAGTATATAAGACACGCGAGAAATCGTGCAGGAGAGCCAGTAGAATGTGAGTGCTCGAGCTGAACTGCGTAACGTAAGGGCAAATAAATTTGTATACACCTGAAATTTTCTTCGAGTTTTCCCATTATTAGAGAATCGTGGTGTTCTCAGGCCCGCCATCGCTGAAGAAATTTACAGGAGGGATCAACTGCAGCAGAACAACAGAAAGGAGCTAAGTCCTCGCCAACAATTTTTGCCTCAACAATCTGAGTTATACCCGTTCACCTTCACAAACATTCATTTCCTCTACGATTTTCAAAATAAACATTCGTAAAGACTTTTACTTTGATTTACTTTTATTTGACAATTATTATTCGCAGCAAGGCGGTTACACCGCAAGCTCGAGTCAGCCAAAAAATTCCTGTTCATCATGTCTCAAATACGACGCCCAGCATCAGCGGAAAGTGTCGGTTTGTTTCGCAATGCGAACAAAATGATTTTGAAATCGTAACTTTACGCTCCCATTCGATACAACGGTCCAAAATTAGTCCATTGCGATATTCGTTTTATCGATGTGTATTAACAGGGACAGTAAAACTCAAAGAATAATAACTCTGAAAAGGCAAATAAAGTGGTATAGGCATACGTATTAAAATACAGGGATATGTAAACACGCAGAGGACGGCGCTGCGGTCGGCAACGCCTATGTAAGACAAGTGTCTGGCGCAGTTGTTAGATCGGTTATTGTTGCTCCAATGGCAGGTTATCAAGATTTAAGTAAGTTTGAATATGGTGTTACAGACGGCGCACGAGCGATGGGACACAGCATCTCCGAGGATTTTCCCGTACAACCTTTTAAAAAGTGTGCCGTGAATATCAGGAATCCGGTAAAACATCAAATCTCCGACATCGATGCGACCAGAAAATAATCCTGCAAGAATGGGACCAGCGACGACTGAAGGGACTCGTTCAACGCGACAGAAGTGCAACCCTTCCGCCGCAATTGCTGCAGATTCCAATGCTGAGCCACCAGCAAGCGTCAGGTGCGAACCATTCAACGAAACATCATCGACATCAGCTTTCGGAGCCGAGTGTCCACTCGTGTACCTTTGATGACTGCACGACACAAAGCTTTACGCCTCTCCTGGGCCCGTCAAACACCGACTTTGGACTGTTGATGACTGGAAACATGTTGCTTGATCGGACGAGTTTCGTTTCAAATGGTATCGAGCGGATGGACGCGTACGAGTATGGAGACAACCTCATGAATCCATGGAGCCTGCATCGCAGCAGGGGACTGTTCAAGCTGGTGGAGGCTCTGTAATGGTGTGGCGCGTATGCAGTTGAAGTGGTACGGGACCCCTGTTACGACTCTGACAGGTGATACGTACGTAAGCTTCCAGTCTGATCGCCTGCATCCACTCACATCCATTGTGCATTCCGACAGACTTGGGCTATTCCAACAGGACAATGCGACAGCCCACACGTCCAGAATTATTACAGAATGGCTCCAGGAACACACTTATGAGTTTAAATACTTCGCTGGCCAGCAAACTCTCCAGACGAACATTGTTAAGCATATCTGGGATGTTTTGCAACGTGCTGTTCAGAAGAGGTCTCCACCCCCGCGTACTCTTACGGATTTACGGACAGCCCTTCAGGATTCATGGTGTCAATTCCCTTCAGCGCCATTTCAGACATTAATCGAGTCCACGCCACGTCGTGTTGTGGCACTTCTTCGTTCTCGCGGGGGCCCTACACGATATCAGGCAGGTGTATCAGTTTCTTTGGCTCTTCAGTGTATATTACCAGTCACTCCCTATAGTCTGCTATTCGCTGGAAAAGACGGCCGAATGATTGTGCAGTTGGTACCCTGCGTTCTGGATTGACATCGTGGCGATTGTACTGTTCTCAGGTACTGCAATCTTTTTTTCCAGCAGTCATTGTGCGCGTGTTGTTCGCTGTTTGCATCACGTTGGTGGAAGGTTAACTGTAATAACTGGTGTTTGGGGACTATGTTTATCTACAGACGATACACAAAATCTGCAGCTTTCTAAGTTCGCATTTTACAGTATAGCGAGATAGGAATGGTGACCTCTGTGAGTCTATGACTTTGCACGCAGAAAAGCTTTGGTTTCTTTTTTTTCTGCACAGTGGCCATTGCTCAGTCTTGTTGCATTGGTTATTTCCACCACCCAGAACAGGACACCAGCTAATCCTCCTACAGTAATAAGTGAACAAAAAATTGAAAAAAAAAACAGAGAGTACAAAATTTCTCGGTATATGGATTCAACAAAACGTGAAATGGGATACACACGTGGACTATGTGAACAAAAAATTGAGAAAAACATGGTTTGTAATGAGAGTAATAAGAAATTGTATGTCACATGATAAACTCAGGACCACATATGTTGGTAATGTTCATTCAATTTTGAAATATAGTGTAGTGTTATGGGGAAATTTTTGAGCTAGTCAGAAATCATTTACATTGCAGGAAAAGATTATTAGATTAATGGAAGGGTTAGATCAAAGATCATCATGCAAGCCACTATTTAGGAGAAATAAAATGCTACCACTTTCAGGTATTTATATACTTGAAAATTTAATTGTTATTAAAGAAAATCTAAACAGCGGCAGTCCAAGTATCACCCGTCATGAATCTGTACATGGCTATCACACAAAACAAATAAATGATGTACATGTACAACAGACAAACACAGTGCTATTACAGAAAGGCTTCCTCCACCCTGGTAACAAAACTGTACTATGCACTACCCAAATCCACAAAAATAATAATGGACTTAAACAAGTTCAGAACAATTGTGAAGGTTTGCTTGGTCGAACACTGCTTCTGTACGGTAAGGGAATACCTAAAAAAACAAAACTGCCTCACCGAGTAAGACTGTTTTTATGAAATGTGTAGAGTAAGAAAATATTGTATGATTTTATCTTTTGTTCAAATGATGACTGAAAAAAATCAAGGAATGTGTATTCTAATTAATGAATGGTGCAATATCTTTTGTACACTGTACAGTCCTTGACTCACAGGATCAATAAATAAATCCATAAATACAATACTGGCCATCAAAATTGCTACACCAAGAAGAAATGCAGATGATAAACGGGAATTCATTGGACAAATGTATTATACTAGAACTGACATGTGATTACATTTTCACGCAATCCTGAGAAATCAGCACCCACAACAACCACCTCTGGCCGTAATAATGGCCTTAATGCGCCTGGGCATTGAGTCAAACAGAGCTTGGATGGCGTGTACAGGTACAGCTGCCCAAGCAGCTTCAACACGATACCACAGTTCATCAAGAGTAGTGACTGGTGTATTGTGACGAGCCAGTTGCTCGGCTACCATTGACCAGACGTTTTCAATTGGTGAGAGATCTGGAGAATGTGCTGGCCAGGGCAGCAGTCGAACATGTCTGTATCCAGAAAGGCCCGTACAGGACCTTCAACATGCGGTTGTTCATTATCCTGTTGAAATGTAGGGTTTCGCAGGGATCGAATGAGGAGTAAAGTCACAGATCGTAACACATCTCAAATGTAACGTCCACTGTTCAAAGTGCCGTCAATGCGAACATGTGGTGACCGAGACGTGTAACCAATGGCACCCCATACCATCACGCCGGGTGATACGCCAGTATGCAGATGACGAATACACGCTTCCAATGTGCGTTCACCGCGACGGCGCCAAACACGGATGCGACCATCATGATGCTGTAAACAGAACCTGGATTCATCCGAAAAATTGACGTTTTGCCATTCGTGCACGCAGGTTTGTTGCTGATTACACCATCGTAGGTGCTCCTGTCTGTGATGCAGCGTCAAGGGTAACCGCAGCCATGGTCTCCGAGCTGATAGTTCATGCTGTTGCAAACGTCGTCGAACTGTTCGTGCAGATGGTTGTTGTCTTGCAAACGTCCTCATCTGTTGACTCAGGGATCGAGACGTGGCTGCACGATCCGTTACAGCCATGCGGATAAGATGCCTGTCATCTCGACTGCTAGTGATACGAGGCCGTTGGGATCCAGCACGGCGTTCCGTATTACCCTCCTGAACCCACCGATTCCATATTCTGCTAACTGTCATTGGATCTCGATCAACGCGAGCAGCAATGTCGCGATACGATAAACCGCAATCGCGATAGGCTGCAATCCGACCTTTATCAAAGTCAGAAACGTGATGGTACGCATTTCTCCTCCTTACACGATGCATCATAACAACATTTCACCAGGCAACGCCGGCCAACTGCTGTTTGTGTATGAGAAATCGGTTGGAAACTTTCCTCATGTCAGCATGTTGTAGGTGTCGCCGCCGGTGCCAACCTTGTGTGAATGCTCTGAAAAGCTAATCATTTGCATATAACAGCATCTTCTTCCTGTCGGTTAAATTTCGCGTCTGTAGCACGTCATGTTCGTGGTGTAGCAATTGTAATGGCCAGTAGTGTAAAGAAATACATATGGAAACATTTGTATACGCATCTCTTGCATTCACTCTGCCAGATTTGCACCTGGTGGCCAAAACTGGAACTAATTTCTTTTGCAGCGTAAATCGGTTCCCCATCAACGTATTAGAATATTTATCAAGTTTCGCTGTCTTTCGATAATTACAGCCCACACTGGACCTCAGTGACTAGTTGCAATTGAATTATAGCCACCTGGTATCTTTTTGAATTGACCGGTTACAAACGTAAGTCGACAATACTGCAGTCCTGAAAGCACATTTTTTTTCGTTTCGTAAGTTGCACAGTTTTACGTTGATCGATTTTTATCATTGCTCGTCAGTCGGAGGCCAGACTTGATTGATAAAAGCTCCAAACAAGACCCACGTGCGTCGTAGCTGTTTTTTTTTGTTTTTATTTTTTTTATAGTCAGCCTGAGAGCTCAACAGAGGTGCTCAGCAAATTCCAGTGGCATACACTACGAGAGAGCCGCGGTGGATTAAGGGCAAGTTCACTGCTAAGATTCCGAGAGTGTATGCTCCAACAAGAGTCGGACAGCATATTATTGACTCCTAAATTCATCTCTCGAAATGATCACGACGGGAAGATGGCAATTAAGAGCCCGTACTAGGGTTTTCTTTTGCCGACAATCATTCGCATCATTCGTAGTTGAAACCAGATAGAGGGTAAATGATACTGATATCAAAAATACCGTCGCCACACACTGTCATGTGGCTCGTCTGAATATGTGTGCAGATGTGGCATTGTTGAGAAGTTACTGGTCTTCGCGACGTCTGTTAAACATGCGACCATTTGACGTATAAGAGGACAACGTGCGAGCAGCCCCGGATCTACGATATTTCCGAAGATAATGTGTAAGCTTTCTTACATGTTGCCGGCCGTGGTGGTCGAGCGGTTCTAGGCGCTACAGTCTGGAGCCGCGCGACCGCTACGGTCGCAGGTTCGAATCCTGCCTCGGGCATGGATGTGTGTGATGTCCTTAGGTTAGTTAGGTTTAAGTAGTTCTAAGTTCTAGGGGACTGAAGACCTCAGAAGTTAAGTCCCATAGTGCTCAGAGCCATTGGAACCATCTTACATGTTATTCCTGTTGTCGTTTATTTCCACTCTAGTAGTATGAATCTATGGATTTCGCCAGTAATTATTACAACGCTTATCATTCGAACACCCAATCAAGCACAGAAACCAACAGCGGTTGGCATTCACCTATTCGGGTTTATTTGGCTCAGCTCATAGCCCCAACCCTTTTTCTCTGCGTAAAAGTTTTTTTTTATTTGTAGATGCGACGGGGATTCCCCTGGAAGAGACATCACGTACACTATGCCCGCATCCAAAAATAAACTTGTGATTCGTTCAGAAATCAACTTCGAATGTGTTCAAAAATTTGAAAACCAACTGGGATGCGTGTCAAAATCATATGAATAATCGATAGAGCAACGTGCGCAGGTTACTAGGCGCTTTGTGAAACAAGGTTTTTCTCTTCAAGAATATGAATTTGATGCCCCTAGAAATTGCAGCGCGGGGCAGATACCCCGGTTTGCCCCCCCCCCCCCCCCCCCTCGCCACCAGAGAGCCGCCCGGTTTGTTGCGTGCGAGACCAGTTCAGACAACTGTGGACATACGATATCACGCAAACATTTTAGCAGTACGACTTCGCAGCCAATGTGTTGGCGCAGTCTGAACACGGCTGCTGATCTGCACGCTGTGGCGAGGTTGCGCGCTCATGTTGCGAGGTTGGCAAGCCTGAGTCGCGACCTGCTGTCGTTCTGCTCTTCAGTTGCGCAGAAGCATCTCAAGAGGAAGGTGTGTGATTGCGTGTGGACAACTGCTGCATCCCAACGGCCACTCGTTGTAAGTTTACATCACACGCCTTGTAATCAGTGTTTGAGGATGGTATACCATTTTGATAAAAAAGAGTTTGTTGCCATTATCTGTGTTGGTTAACGTGCGCGTTACTATGCATTTTGTACTGTCGTTTCCTCTCCTGCTGAGTATAATCGTGTATTAGTCATCTTGAATAATAGCTTCTGGTCACGTATGGAGAAACAGTGATTACTCATGCGTTGTGTACTTGCGAATCGAACAACATTCAACAGAAAGTGGATAAATTGTTGCACTGCAAAGACTTATATTATTGTAGCAGTGTGCTTAAGTCTCTCATCAAACAGTTTCTATTTTTATTAAACACGTTTCTAATATTAATTCGAAGTACTGGATACATTGTAAAAGTGGTTGCTGGTCCAGTAGCGTGGGACCACTAACCTGTTTCTTGTCAGCAATTCAATTTTAACCTCATCTTAGAGCATTTACTGCCGTAATTGACTCCGCAGTTATCAAGTCGGAGAGGCTGCTACATCTAAAATTATTCAATTTGTTGTACAGTGGGTTATGTTGTTATCAATGGCACGCAAGATCGGAGCCAGCGTCTAGTATGACAGCGGACAGGAGCTGCACCCAAGTAAGGTCTGGCGAAAGGGAAAGTGGGAGTCAGAGTAACGGCGGGCTGGCCTTGGACACGCTACGTCATCAACATGGACGCCGCCCAGAACTCGATGCTCAATTTGCATCAGCTGGCCCAGCAGTCTGCAGATCGAATTTGTGCTGCAGAGTCTCCGTGATTTTTAACCGCTATACGCTGCTCTCCGCGGACGCTACAATGAGTCCTTTTGCCACCGTTGCCTGCTTCTGTTCACGTTACTCTTTTCTTTCTTACGCGGTAGCTAATAGAGCGCGACCAGAGAATTTCTATTGTTTGTGAAAGGGAGCCACAGAGACCTCACTCAGGCAAGCGGAGAAATGGACATCGAAATCTGGAGTACCGTGACGTCGAAATGACCATTCGGTATGAAGTTCAAAAGATGTAACGTCAAAGTCTGCTTCCTAATTTTTGTCTACGAAATGTCAGACATGAACAAAATTTCAGATCGAATGTGTGTGATGGACATTACTAAATAATTCGAGAAGACAACGAGTACCTGCTAAAACAATTCCCGAGTAAGATGTTCAGGTCTTCTGTGTCTGACGTCTATGGCGATATGTTTGCTTAGATTTTGGTTTCTTATATTTAGCTGTTTAGTGACACATACGTTCAACCTGTCATTCGTTTCGTATCTGAACTTTATGGACAGAAATTTAGGAGCACATTTGATCTTAGATGTTTTAAACGTGCGACAGAATGTTGATTTTCGCAGTCATGGTGGAAAATACATGTGATAAAGTGGTTTTTTCGGTCTGGTGATGATATTCTAGATCGAAACTGCTATGACAAGAGATTTGCTTGGCAGTACTTTACTATGTGAAACTCCTACAATACAGCTGTGGAGAACCACCAATAACGAAAATATTTCATATGTATCATTGTTGTTATTTACCCTTTACCTTTGTGCTCCTTTGTTCTGTAATTTTCCGTAATCTACTTTTTCCTCCTTACTCAACAAAACTATTGTAAACGTCAGTAAATTTTTTCTGCGTTTGTGACCGCATTGCCAATGTCTAAAACTACCGACGTTTCGGTCACTGTTGTAAGTGATCTTCTTCAGGATGTTTGTGGAATAAACAAAAACACCCTGAAGAAGGTCATTTGCAATCATGATCGAAACGTCGTTAGTTTTACATATTGACAATGCGATCACAAATCGTGAAAAATTTTATTGACTGTGACAATGGCTGCAGAAGTCTGCGTTTATATTGTTAATATATCTGTTCTCGGCTTGCATTTGTAGCTGTACATGTTCTTTAAGCGCACGTGCACAGACTGGATGGGCGCCGCGTTGTCGGCTTCGACTATAGAGGTCTGCCGTTGTTCCCTTGACACGATTCATTAAGTGAAGGACGGAGCCCGGTATGCCTGAGGGGCTGTTATTATGCAGATGCAGCGTGCTGGCGGTGTCTTCGTGTTCGTTTCTTTTTAACGCCAAGCAGGGCGTGTCGCGCGCGCGTGGGCATCCTATCCCTTACAGCCAGCTGACGGGAAAGCTCTGAGTTACTTGCTCAACCGTGCGTTTAAATCTCCCACTAAAAAACCATCCTCGAAAATCGTGCGCACACTGTCACGGAAACCTCAACGAAATGTTTACTGTCACACAGTCCTGTTCCAAGAAGCCTATTACAAGGAAATCAGCGTCTGCAGTACTTCAGAAAATCTAAGGAAAGTACATCCGTATAATACCTCAACAGATTTGTGACTAGATCGAAATTTTCCAGAGGGGCACGACGCAGCACGTTATCCTGTACCTAGAGTCAACAGTGATCTCATACTAATATTTGCTTACGTGGTTGAACAGGAAGCAAATGTGACGTCATAGCCTTGAGGTTCCCTGTATTGGAGTACTGGTGAGCTGTTAAGTAATAGTAAAACTATGTAATTTTAATTTTTCAATTAAACTGCAAATAATGGTTAAACCACGGAAAGCAAATCACGTGTGGAGCCATAAGTACAGTAAACGGCAATATGTGTAGCACGGTATGTCATGTATTTTTGCATTACAAACTGGTGGAAGAGGATTCATTTAGAACTCCATACGACACGGAAAGTACAGTGTTATCATAATGTACCAAAATAATTAAAATTTGAAGAACTGCAAATAGTACAGTAAAACGTGGAGCGCCCTCTCTGGGCATAGACTGCAATCGTACAACTCGTGAAATTACATTAGCGCCATCTCTGGACTTACAGTATAAACATGTGGAGTAAAGCAACATTACAATGTCGAAAGGAATGAAGCTAACCAGTGTCGTATAAATGAACAAATAAGTAAAGTGAAGGAATGAAAATAGTACAATCAAAATAGTGTGCCTCTTTGGGCATAAACTAAAATCATACATTAAAAGTTCATTAGCGCCGTCTCTGGGCTTGCAGAACGAATTTTTTTAAATTATATAGCTTTACTATTATTTAACGATTCACTGGCACCTTGATAGAGGGCACTACATTGCTTTTTTTCCTGTTCAACCACATAAGCAAGGGCTTCAGTTCATGTTAGACTCCTGTACGCTCTAAACCATCAATATTTTTTACTACGTGGCACTTAGGACTAATGTCACCTGTTGTTTCATGATATGTGTCTTTGTGGTGCTTACGTTTACACTTACGATACGTTGTCAGCTACATATGTTCCTGATTCTCCTGTTACGCACTTTTTAGCACTGAAGATGTCTGTGTAATAGTTGAAATACAGATGAGCTGTAATGAAGCGACCGATTTCGCGATCAAATTTGCTGTACTTTTCTGTATTGTGAGCATTCATTTAGTTTACGCATCCATTTAGTTTATAAAAATTAAATAATTTATAACTGCAGGATTTGGACTTTTATAACCTAAAATGCGTGAAAAATGATCATTACAATCTGAAAATACCAATAAAATGGACGTAAAAATGATATATAAGGCAAATGGGAAATGAGCTATAAACTGAACTAGAGCAATGGAAATCTTTATAGGAGATTGGAACTGAATTACAAAACGGATAATTAATTAAAAATGGCTGTGTTTTTCTTTAGTAAATTTCGTTCTTTGAAGATGTACGAAAACTGTCGAGTATGAAAGCGTGACAGAAACAGTAGCGAAATTGTGAAGTGGAAATTGTGAAACGTGCATGCAAATGTCCATAAAAGAACATCCTCGGCTGTACAGGACAGCTAAATACCGTTCGGTCAGAGCACAGATGTGAGCGTTGCCAGTGTCTCTACTAAACAGGTATGGAGCTGCACAGCATTAGGACAGTCGTGCCCTAAAAATAGGATTTAGCTCCTAAGAAGATACAATAAAACAAAGGTCGCCACTGTTTACCCTTATCCCGTTACTAGTAGACATACCACATCCTGCACAGCACACACTTAGGGTCAATCCCCCCCCCCCCCTGCCCCACCCCCACACACACACACTTTCCCAACAGAAGGAGCGCACTGCAGCACCTGCAACAAATGTAAACTAAGGGTTACACAAAATCGCCACTGAGGATGCTTCAATAAGGAACATAAAGTGTCTTGCGAAGAAATCAGGAGCACTTAATCTATTCATTGCAAAATATCTTGGTAAACTGTTCTAAAAACATCAAAGTTAGCCACTATTGGACGACAGGAACTACACAAAGTGATTACAATTCATGGCATAGCTCTAATGTGAAAACTAGTGCAAAATTGCAAATGATTCTCTGTGTCAATATACCACTTGCGCAGCGCAAGATCAGCAGAAACGTTAACAACATATCGCCGAGTCAGGTACGGATATGTCGTGAACAAGAAGAAACTTATATTTTGCTTAAGTTTATCAAAATTTTAAATTACCAAGAGAAAATGAAGGAGAATTAAAAAAAAAAACGAATCTAACTCGATGGGTATCAGTTACGTACTGCCGGTTAACGCCATAAATTTCAAACCGTGTGCTCGCTTTCGGGATTCATTGATAGTTCATAACCCGTACAGTGGAGATGCTTCTTGATATGAATCATGTCGAAGGAAATAATACGTATAATGTGCATACACAGGAACTGATATATTCGATTTAATTAGCATGCCATAATTTCTTATTGTGTAGCTCTTGGAATAATTCTAAAAGGAAAACTCGGGAATCTAGTCACAGGATATGTGCAATTTAACTCTAGGATAATACTAGTCAAAATTGGAACCAAACCAAAGAACACGGTAATAGTACAAGTCTATATGCCGACATCGGCAGAAGAAGACGATGTAATAGAAACAGTGTATGAAGACATCAACAAAGTTATAAATTATGTTAAAGGTGAAGAGAACTTAATTATAATGGGAGATTGGAATGCTAGTGTTGGAGAAGAGAAAGTTGACGGAATTGTAGGGAAATATGGTCTAGGAGATAGAAACGAAAGAGGAAGCCGGCTAATTGAATTTTGTGCCAAAAACAAGTTGGTCATAGCGAACTCCCTTTTCAACCACCATAAAAGAAGAAGGTACACGTGGAAAGCCCCAGGAGATACTAGAAGACACCAAATCGACTATATATTAGTAAAATCGCGTTTTAAAAACCAAATCAAGGATTGCAGAAGCTACCCGTCTGCGGATATTAATAGTGATCACAACCTTGTAATGATGAAATGCTTACTCAAACTCAAGCGATTAGAGAGAAAAACGAACAAAGTATGGAACAGAGATAACCTAAAGTCTGAAGAACTAGTGATCCCTTATGCACGGAAAACTGATGAGATGGCATCAAACATTATTCCCGGGAGTACTAACGAGGAGTGGAAACAAATCAAAGAAGGCATACATAAAGCAGCAGAAGAATTTATTGGGAAAGCCAAACCTGTAAACAGGAAAGAGTGGATAACACCTGAAATAATTTGTCTAATGGAAGAAAGAAGACTATACAAAAATGCCTCTGACGAGCAAAGCGAAAACAAATATAGAAAGCTTAGAAACCAAATAAACAGAGAATCTAGGAAAGCAAAAGAAAATTACCTCAACAGCATTTGTAAAGAGGTGGAGGAAAACATGGTTAAAGGAAAAACTGACTTGGCCTACAGAACAATAAAACAAAACTTTGCTAAACGGAAAGTAAAATCTTCAGGAACTATAAAGAACAAAGAGGGCAAGGTACTATTTGGATATGACACGCTGAAGAGATGGCAAGAATACATTGAAGAGCTATATCAAGGAGACCCTCTAACAGATAATATGATAGAATTAAGCGAAGAAGTAGAGAAAGAAGAACTAGGGGACACAATTCTGAAAGATGAATTTGAAAAAGCACTAAAAGAACTACCAGATAAGAAAGCGGCAGGTGTTGATGATATACCTTCTGAACTAATTAAGAAATCAGGAGACAAAATGAAAGCTACATTACTGCAACTCATACAGAAAATATACAAAACAGGTGAAGTTCCTGAAGACTATCAGAAATGCATCATATTCCCCATACCTAAGAAAGCATCTACTATGGACTGTGAAAACCATCGAACACTCAGTCTTCTTTCACACGCATCAAAAATTCTAATAAGAATAATTTTGAAAAGAGTTGAAAACCAATTGAATAGCACTCTAAGTGAAGACCAATTCGGTTTTAGAAGCGGTGTAGGGACGAGGGAAGCAATCTTATCTTTAAGACTAATAATTGAGAAACAAATTTCCAAAAACAAACAAGTATTTATAGCCTTCGTAGACCTCGAAAAGGCATTTGACAATGTTGTATGGCCAGAAATGTTTAGAATTCTGAAGAAGGCTGGTCTGAAATACAATGATAGAAGGATAATCTTTAAAATATACCAAAATGAAACAGCCTTAGTTAAGAAGGAAAACAAAGAAGAAACAGCAAGAATAAGGAAAGGAGTGAGACAGGGATGCCCACTATCTCCAGTAATTTTCAACGCATATATCCAAGAAGCAATAGACAAAATAAGAGAGAATATTGAAGTAGGAATAAAACTTAACGGAATGAAAATAGATATGTTGCGATATGCAGATGATATCGCCATAATTACAGAAAGGAAAGAAGATTTAGAAGCCGCACTCAATGAAATGGAAAACACCTTAAAAGAACAGTATGGAATGAAAATAAATAAGAAAAAGACTAAAGTGATGGTGAGTGGCGCCCTGAACTACAATGAACCCATACGAATAACAATAAAGGGAGAGAAACTAGGGCAGGTTACAGAATTTAACTACTTAGGTAGCAAAATAACAGCAGATGGAAGGAGCAAAAGTGACATTAAAAACAGAATACAACTTGCCAAAATAGCATTCAATGGAAAAAGAAACTTACTGACGAGTAGAAATGTTAGTTTAGACGTAAGAAAGAGAGTCATGAAAACCTATGTGTGGAGTACAGCCCTTTACGGATGTGAAACTTGGACTAGTGGAAAAGAAGAAAAGAGAAGATTAGAGGCATTCGAAATGTGGTGCTACCGGAGAATGGAAAAAATCAGCTGGCGAGACAAGGCTACAAACGAAGATGTCCTCAGAAGAGTGAAAGAAAACAGATCTCTTTGGCGAAATATACAGAAAAGAAGAATAACCTTCATAGGTCACATTTTACGGCATAACAATTTCATTAAGAGAATATTAGAAGGAATCATTGAAGGAAGAACTCGCCGAGGACGACCTAGATTAAGCTACATTCAACAAGTAATAAATGACATCGGGTGCCAGACCTATGCAGATATGAAGAAGAAAGTTGACAAAAGAACGGAATGGCGTGCTGCTGCCAACCAACCTGTGGGTTGATAACCGAAGAAGAAGAAGTAGCTCTCAAGGTACATAAGTAATGTATCTAATACAATGACGGTGTTTTTCGGTAGGTGTAGTTTGTTTGTAGATGAACATTTTATATTGCTGTACAGCTATTGAAAATATATGTCCTTGAACAATGGATAACATTTTGGAGCAAATTACGTGCTTATAAAGCTTTGTGTAGAAGATCCATACACTTACTATTGATTGTGTGAGATGACTGCTGTAATACTTGTAAATTAAAAGCGGCGATTTCACTTTGCTTATCGACAACAAACTCTTCAGTTGCCTATTACGGTGCGTTTTATTCATAGAATAGGTTCATACTCAGTTATAAATCATCCTCAGATATATTGTTTACTCCGAGGAACGCACGGCTACTTAATAAAATTTTCATGTTCATATAACACTAATCGTCGTCAGCTGCAATCAGAATTGGAAAAGGGCCGAA
This sequence comes from Schistocerca piceifrons, assembly GCF_021461385.2. Classification (NCBI taxonomy): domain Eukaryota; kingdom Metazoa; phylum Arthropoda; class Insecta; order Orthoptera; family Acrididae; genus Schistocerca; species Schistocerca piceifrons. The sequence continues at coordinate 843,851,067 of NC_060140.1, read as the reverse complement.
CTTAACAAATTATATTACGTTACCCCATTGTTCTCCGCATAAAAGCTTGAAACAAAGCCAATAATTGAATCGAATTCGGTTGTCTGAATGTAAGTAGAACATAATTAGGAACTGGAGTGTTCGATTTGAATAAACACACAGACAACATTTGCGAAGAACTATGATGCTTGGAGTAGATGCAACTGAACATTCTCTGGCGAGCAAATTAGTATTCATTTTATGTCGTAGGATGCATAGACACACACACACACTTCCTAAATCTCCACTCATTGTGAAATGAAAATCTGTTTTCCCGTCAGTTTTAATTCTGTATAGGTCTGAGCAGGACATTCACATCCCTAAACTTACGAACTACACATCGAACCAAGTACCCGATGACAGAGGGGAAACTGAATCAGATGCTCACTTCACTAAAAATGAAAGGCAGACATCAATCGGTTCAACCTCTGTTCGGAACACGACAAAACTTTGTTTGGCATGGTTGTGTGGAAGATGTAGCGCGTTTCCTTCCTTTGAACAATAGATTGAATACTTCGTAAATTAAAAGAAAACCTCAACTTACTCGCGCAACGCCAGTCAGGACATAACTCTACTTTTAATATGTATCTAAATCATTACTTTAAGTGAAAATCCCATTACCTCCAAGAAATTTCCAAAGGTTTTTCCGTGCAACGAAATCGAGACGTTTGGATGCGTAGTGTGGTGCTTATCCACATGGCCACGAAGTCGGCAACTCTTTCGTCCAGTAATCGTGAACAACAGTCATGTACATAGGAGGTTGTCCAATAAATAATGCCCAAATTTTTTTTATAATCGTTAATATATATAAAAAAAGTCTCTTCAGGTGCTTCAAATTTGATGTTTCTTCTACGCGTATGCGAAAATTCAAACAATTCCGACACAAGGCAGAGCCTTACACCTAAACCTGCAGATGTCACACTCTCAGATCGGTACCAAACGTTGTGTGTAGGACGTATCCGTGAATAATAGCTTTGTAGGTCTCTCGTGGGGAAGTTGGTAGAGCCTGAGGCCGTCGTGCGAAATATCCAGTGTTCAAATAACACTCACGATAATTTGTTTTGACTGTTTGCGCGTGAAACTGTTATATGGGAGAATGTTTTCCTGACATGTAAAAGGACTTGTCGGAGTTTGTAGCAATGTTCTTTTCGGAGCCCGCTTAGGCTTCGTTAGTTGAGAGTACGAAACCTATAGAGTACATCTGTATACTTGGGTGTGGTGTTCTGTCGGACATGTGCGACAGAACAGTAAGCTTGTAGTTTCACAGAATAAACTTAAACAATCGGAACAGCAGAATAAAAAAGCAACTGTGTCACACGTGCGGAAGTATTAATAGTCCCATATAACACTTTCATGCATAATACAGTAATAAAAAATTGTCATCATGGGGTATGAACCTATGACCCTTGGTACGGCGATCTAATGCTCTACCGACTTCTCCACCGAAGCTATACGCTGACGTACTCACAGTGATGGTCTATGGTTCTGCTGGACGACAGCACACAGCACGAACTAAATCGGTGTCTTGGTTGATACTCTATCGACATACAACGTTTGGTACCGATCTGAGAGTGACATGTGGAAGTTTGGGTGTTAGTGATCCATGAGAATGGCGTCTACTCAAGACAATCGTAATCAACAACGTGCCGTAATCGAATTGTTAGACGCGGAAAAAGAGGCAGTGGTGAACATCCGTGACATTTGTGTGCACTGTATGGTAAAGAGGCAGGTGATAGGAGCACCGTTGGGTGGTGAGTCAAGAAAGGTAGAAGTGTCAGGTGGCGCAGAAACTGAGCTTCATGATCAGCCGCGTTCGGGACGTCCTATCAGAGCCACCGTTCCCAATATTTTGAATCGCCCAGATGCCATTATTTTCGCAGGCCGGTGCATCACTGCTCGACAATTGGTACTGTTGCTTTCGGTGAGCATTGATGTGCGTGTGCAATGACTGACGCCCCTCAGTATTTAATATGGGCTCAGAACGTGTTCCGCGAATGATCACTACATGCCACAAGACTGAAAGAAAGCCATTTCATCTGAAGTGCCGCAGCAATTTTAGGCCAATGGAGATGTGTTTCTGTTACAGATCGTTACAGATGAACAACCTGGGTGCATCACTTTGAGCTGGAAACAAAAAGTTAGTCACTGGAATGGCACCACCCGGAATCATCACAAAAGAAGGCAAAGGACCAATGTTCACAGAGGAAGAACACCCTTACCAACTGGTGCCTGAATCCACCCTGTTGGATATCCCAGGCAACAATGCCATACGACATTTACATTTATATCTGGTGAATATCATAGCAGCCAATGGACTTTGTGCAGTGGTAACACCTGTTCCCGTCAGACTGCTGAAGTTAAGCGCTGTCGGGCTTGGCCAGCACTTGGATGGGTGACCGTCCGGTCTCCCGAGCACTGTTGGCAAGTGGGGAGCACTCAGCCGATGTGAGACAAATTGAAGAACTACTTGACTGAGAAGTAGTGGCACCAGTCACGAAAACAATCGGCCGGGAGAGCGGTGTGCTGACCACATGCCCCTCCATACCCGTATCAAGTGACGCCTATGGGCTGAGGATGACACGGCGGTCGGTCGGTTCCACTAGGGTCTTCCGAGAACTGTTTGGACGGAGTTTAGATTTTTTAGGATATCGTAGGAAGTTGTGCTATGCTTTTGCATACGATGGTGTTGTAACATAGTCAAGTCGTAAAGCCAGAATGTAGCGATATGGAGAAATACTTGCAGAATGACCGGACGGTCACCCATCCAAGTGCTAGCCAAGCCCGACAGGGCTTAATTTCAGCAGTCTGACGGGAACAGGTGTTACCACTGCACAAAGTCCATTGGCTGCTATGATATCCACCCGACATACTAAAATGTAAATGTCGTATGGCATTGTTGCCTGGGATATCTCAAGGGGTTTCCTTCCACTGCGAACATTGGTCCTTTGCCTTCTTTTTTGATGATTCCGGGTGGTGCCATTTCAGTGACTAACTTTTTGTTTCCAGCTCAAACTGATGCACCCAGATTTGTTCATCTGTAACGATCTGTGGCAGAAACACATCTCTATTGGCCTAAAATTGCTGCGGCACTTCAGATGAAATGGCTTTCCTTTCGGTATTGTGGCATGTAGTGACCATTCTTACTGCACTGCTTAGCAGCTGATCATCAACTCACATAATTGGAACCAGTGCACATAAACAGGCGGAAATACGCCTTATTCTTCTATTACGCAACTAGCAATAAGTCACTAGAAACATGTCATAAACTGTCAAGTAATAACTATCGGGAACGATTTAATGCGGAACGACCGCTTAACACTAATTTTCGCAAAAGCCGGTGTGTGGCTAAGATTCGTTGAGGGAAGTCGCCCTCAAAACACTTGTTCGACCGATTCTTGAGTACTGCCCATCAGTGACCCTTAGCGTGTTGGATTAATTGAAGAAATAGAGAAGATCCAGCGAAGAGCGCCGCGTTTCCTCATGGTATTGTTTAGCAAGCGCGAGAGTTTTACGGAGATTCCAGATCGAAGTTTCTCACAACAACCGTGTATAAAAACTTTCAAGGTTTACTTGTCGACGAAGTCGTCCAGTGTCTTCAGTTACGGACACCTGATTGTCGTGGCTGTTGTGATGTCCCCTAGACAGCTTGTGATTGATTGGCTTACGTCATCGTTACATCGTGCTGACAAGAGAACCTCCCCATCGCACCCCCCTCAGATTTAGTTATAAGTTGGCACAGTGGATAGGCCTTGAAAAACTGAACACAGATCAATTGCGAAAACAGGAAGAAGTTGTGTGGAACTATGAAAAACATAAGCAAAATACACAAACTGAGTAGTCCATGCGCAACATATGCAACATCAAGGATAATGTGAGCGCAGGAGCGCCGTGGTCCCATGGTTAGCGTGAGCAGCTGCGGAACTAGAGGTCCTTGGTTCAAATCTTCCATCGAGTGAAAAGTTTAATTTTTTATTTTCAGTTTATGTGACAAACTCTTATGTTTTCATCACTTTTTTGGGAGTGATTATCACATCCACAAGAAAACCTAAATCGGGCAAGGTAGAAGAATCTTTTTACCCATTCGCCAAGTGTACAAGTTAGGTGGGTCGACAACATATTCCTGTCATGTGACGCACATGCCGTCACCAGTGTCGTATAGAATATATCAGATGTGTTTTCCTGTGGAGGAATCAGTTGACCTATGACCTTGCGATCAAATGTTTTCTGTTCCCATTGGAGAGGCACGTCCTTTCGTCTACTAATCGCACGGTTATTACAGTGAACAGAGATGACAATGAACGAACGGACAGATAATAACTATGCAATAATAAGGAAAGTAAAATTTTCAGTCGAGGGAAAACTTGAACCAAGGACCTCTCGTTCTGCAGCTGCTAACGCTACCACGGGACCACGGCGCTCCTAACCTCACATTGTCCATTATGTTGCTTATGTAGCCCATGGACTACTCAGTTTGTATATTTTGTTTATTTTTTCACAGTTCCACACAATTTCTTCCTGTTTTCTCAATTGATCTGTGTTCAGTTTATCAAGGCCTATCCACTGTGCCAACTTATAACTAAATCTGAGGGGGGTGCGATGGGGAGGTTCCCTTGTGAGAAGAGACAGAGAAACGCGCCGTTCTTTCAAGAGCGCTGGCCCCGGCAGAATGACGAAGTGATGACGTACGCCGTTTGTGGGTAGGGTCGATATGTGAGCATCTTTTTACGGTCGTGTTCTGACAAATACATTGAAGCGCCAAAGAAACAGGTATAGGCATGCGAATTCAATTACACAGATATGCAAACAGGCAGAATACGGCGCTGCGGTCGGCAACGCCTGTATAAGACTGCTGCTACAACGGCAAGTTATCAATATTTAAGTGAGTTTGAACGTGGTGTTATAGTCGACGCACGAGAGATGGGACACAGCATCTCCGAGGTAGCGACGAAGTGGGAATTTTCACGTACGACCATTCCACGAGTATACCGTGAATATCAGGAATCCGGTAAAACGTCAAATCTCCGACATCGCTGTGGCCGGAAAAAGATCCTGCAAGAACGGAACCAACGACGACTGAAGAGAATCGTCACCGTCACAGAAGTGCAACGCTTCCGCAAATTGCTGCAGGTTTCAATGCTGGGCCATCAACAAGTGTTAGCATACGAAACACTGAACAAAACATCACATATATACGCTTACAGAGACGAAGGCCCACTCGTGTATCCTAGATGACTGCACGACACAAAGCTAAAGCCTCAAATGGGTCCGTCAAGACCGAAATTGGATTGTCGATGACTGGAAACATGTTGCCTGGTCGGACGAGTCTCGATTCAAATTGTATCGAGAGGATGGACGTGTACGGGTGTGGAGACAACCTCATGAATCTATGGTCCCTGCACGTCAGCAGGCGACTGTTCAAGTTGGTGGAGGCTGTGTAATGATATGGGACCTGTGCAGTTGGAGTCATATGGGACCCCTGATACGTCTAGATACGACTCTGACCTGTGACACGTACGTAAGCGTCCTGTCTGATCAGCCGCATCCATTCATGTCCACTGTGCATTCCGACTGACTTGGGCAATTCCAGCATTACAGTGCGACAACCCACACGTCCAGAATTGCTACAGAATGGTTCCAGGAATACTATTCTGAGTTTAAACACTACCACTGGCCACCGAACTTCCCATATATGAACATTATTGAGCATATCTGGTATGCCTTGTAACGTGCTGTTCAGAAGAGATGTCCACTCCGTACTCTTACGGATTTATGGAGAGCCCTGCAGGATTCATGGTGTCAGTTCCCTCCAGCAATACTTCAGACATTAGTCGAGTCCATGCCAAGTGTGTTGCGGCACTTCTGCATGCTCGCGGGAGCCCTACACGATATTAGGCAGGTGTACCAGTTTCTTTGGCTCGTCAGTGTAGTAATCACACAGATAACTGAAAATAAGTCGCTCCTGTTTGAAGCTCGAAAAAATAAACCACAGACGAAACACCTGCTACTAGTAAAAATGTAAAGTTAGATGACAGTAAATTCTTTGATCAGTGGCAAAATTTCACGAAATTCATGGAAAAAAAAGATTTTCCTTTAAAAATGCGTTGGCTCATGGAAAGTGGACAAGTTATTTTAAATCACAGTATAATGAAGAATTTTATTGTGAATGTGGCAGAATATTACTTTGCAGTTCCAGGCCATAATGCCAACGTCGAAGAGATGTTCTCTTTCTTGAACGCCCCGTAGGCAAAGGACTGCAATAAACTACAAACAGAGACAATCACAGATATGTTGTTTTTGTTAATTTAAAATAATTCTTTCAAGAGTTTCACGAAATTCATTCTATGAATATGACATTGTTGATAAAGTGGTTTCAAATGAGAATTTTAATACTTAACCACAGATAATTTTTATTTCTTTGTTAATCTAGTTGAAATGACTGAAGTTATCGAATATCTTTTTGTTTTCCGTCCCAGAAGAATAGACAATTGTTTGTTTGTTTGTTTGACGAAGAACTTTAAGCATATTTCAACATACGATTATCTGAGCAAGAAGACTCGGCAGTTAAGAAGGCTAAGCACTTATTGTTAGTTGCTATCATAATTGCAAAATTACAAGGCAGTTTGCTGACTTTTTTATTTTAATTTTTTTGTTGAAGCACGTCTAAGGCTGATCTCACATAAATGTTTAAAACAGGTAGCCCGGCTTTTAGTTCAAAGTGTCCGGCTAAATATAACGCGGAGTCCAGCTTTTCTATTTTTAGTGCTGACAATCCTATCTGTGGGCTATAAATGATTACCTCAACAGCAGCGGCAACAGTCTGTTGTTCGTGACGAAAATGATGGAGGTCGAGAGTTCGAGATGAGATTTTACCCAAGTTTGACGCGATAAGTTAACCGAGAATGTTCTGTGCGCGTTACGGAAATGCTCAACATATATATATATTCTTGGAACGCACGTTCTCAGTCTCGTAGGGTCTGTTACGGCCCATTTTTTGCAGGGACGGATGGAGATATCAAGTTGAAATTTGTGTCAAATAGTAAGATCTATGGTCCCGTGGCGGTGTGAAAGATTTAAGCTTCTACGTCTATCCAGTCAAAACATACGGCCATTAATGTTACGTATTTTGATACTCGTAAACCCACTCGTCAAAACCTATAAATCAACTATCTATCTGCATACTTAATTAAGTTTGTACGAAACACTCAGAGCGCAAGTGTTACTCCCACTTGTCCGTTTGCTTCTAGTATTTCTGTTCCCACTGCCAGTATGTTTTATCTAAAATAACACCAGTTGCATTTATCTTGTTACTTGAGATAATGAAGGAACATGTGTGGTATATGTATGATCTGTGAAGATTTGCATTTATAGTTAAATGAATGTATGATAGCGTGCGAACATCAATCTATAGCGCGCGCGCGCGCGTGTTCGTGTGTGTGTGTGTGTGTGTGTGTTTGTCATATACATCGATAAAATTTGTGAGTTTACGGTATTGGGGAAATGAGAAACATAGTCTTGATAGCTTAACTATTTAAAGAAGGCATTAATTTATTGTTATTTGGTTTTTCAAAGTTATTTATCTAATAAATTGAGCTAAAGAAATGTTGGTTATGTGACGGTGCAAAGTAGAAGACACGGGATGGTGAGGATTAGATCTGCAAAGTGATTGGCTACGATGGTCCCATTCCAACCAATCATAAAAGGGCGCCTTTGCGCGCACGTTGTATAGCGAGAAGGATTGCATTCTGCAGCGTAAAGGAGTCGGGGCTCGGGCAACGTAACGACCGAATATGTCGACATTGAGCTGTGAAAATGTGTTTTAATTTTAGCGACCGCGGGCTACAACAATATCGTGAAGTATCGGAAAGTGTTAACGAACGAACTGTGAAGGGGAACGTGCAAATTCCGCGTTTTCTGTGTGAACTGTGCCCTATTCTGAACAATTTAAATCCGTGTGGCGTACTATACAAGTCCTAACCTGAAAGTAGCAGATCATAGTGAACAATTTGTTTAGTTGTGAGCCAGCGGTCCACAAAAGATCCATGCATATTTTTTCGGTAACAGAGAATGGTGTACACCATAAGCTGTCTATTGAAAGTGATTGTACCTACGTGTGAATGTTGTATTGTAAACTACAATGCGGACTTAGTAGTTGAAATTGTGCCCAAAGAGTGACAAAATTCGGAATTTTCATTCGACGACTTTTGCTCACTTAATAGTTATCAAAACCTGTAACTAGACTAACAACTTTTGCTGCCTGTAGCTACATTTAGTGCGGCTGGTTTCAGCTACAGCTTCTCAAGCCGTGGAAACATTACTCGGTTTCTTCAGGGAAGGCCTGTGCTTCAAGTCATCGGAAGATGAGTAGAACATTCTTGAGTACGTAACATACCGGAAAGCCGAACGGAGAAGGGATTCGACAATTATCAACGAGGGGCGTTCAATAAGTAGTGCAACACTTTTTTTCTCGGTCATTTTCAGTTGAAAAATTGTGGAATTTGTTGTGGGACATTGTGGAATATTCCCGCTCCAGCCCCTACATTTTTACGAAGTTCCGATTTGTGTTGACGCTATATGTAGTCTTCAAAATGGCGTCTGTAACGGAAGTGCGTCCCAAGCAGAGAACTGTCATTGAGTTTCTTTTGGCGGAAAACTAGAGCATCGCATGTCTTCATAGGTGCTTGCAGAACGTCTGCGGAGACGTGGCGGTGAACAAAAGCACGATGAGTCGTTGGGCGAGGTGCCTGTCATCATCGCAACAAGGTAGCGCAAACCTGTCCGATCTACCGCGTGCCGGCCGTCCGCACACAGCTGGGACTCCTGCAGTGTCAGAACGTGCGGACACTCTCGTTCCGAAGACCATGCAGTGGCGCCACACCACCTCTTCTCTGAAGAAAAACTACAAAGCCGCACCGCGAGCCGGTAGTCATGGCGACGGTCTTCCCGGAACTACACTACTGGCCATTAAAACCGCTACACCACGAAGATGACGTGCTACAGACGCGAAATTTAACCGCTGTGATATGCAAATGATTAGCTTTTCAGAGCATTCACACAAGGTTGACGCCAGTGGCGACTCCTGCAACGTGCTGACATGAGGAAAGTTTCCAACTTATTTCTCATACACAAACAGCAGTTGACCGGCGTTGCCTGGTAAAACGTTATCGTGATGCCTCGTGTAAGGAGGAGAAATGCGTACCATCACGGTTCCGACTTTGATAAAGGTCGGACTGTAGCCTATCGCGATTCCGTTTTATCGTATCACGACATTGCTGCTCGCGTTGGACGAGATCCTATGACTGTTAGCAGAATATGGAATCGGTGGGTTCAGGAGGGTAATACGGAACGCCGTGCTGGGTCCCAACGGCCTGGTATCACTAGCAGTCGAGATTACAGGCATCTTATCCGCCTCGCTGTTGCGGTTCGTGCAGCCACGTCTCGATCCCTGAACCAACAGATGAGGACGTTTGCAAGACAACAACCATCTGCACGAACAGTTCGACGACGTTTGCAGCAGCAGGGACTATCAGCTCGGAGACCGTGGCTGCGGTTACCCTTGACGCTGCATCACAGACAGAAGCGCCTGCGATGGTATACTCAACGATGAACCTGGGTGCACGAATGGCAAAACGTCATTTTTTCGGATGAATCCAGGTTCTGTTTACTGCATCATGATGGTCGCATCCGTGTTTGGCGACATCGCGGTGAACGCGCATTGGAAGCGTGTATTCGTCATCTGCATACTGGCGTATCACCCGGCGTGATGGTATGGGGTGCCATTGCTTACACGTTTCGGTCACCTCTTGTTCGCATTGACGGCACTTTGAACAGTGGACGCTACATTTCGGATGTGTTACGACCCGTGGCTCTACCCTTCATTCGATCTCTGCGAAACCCTACATTTCAGCAGGATAATGCACGACCGCATGTTGCAGGTCCTGTACGGGCCTTTCTGGATACAGAAAATGTTCGACTGTTGCCCTGGCCAGCGCATTCTCCAGATCTCTCACCAATTGAAAACATCTGGTCAATGGTGGCCGAGCAACTGGCTCGTCACAATACGCCAGTCACTACTCTTGATGAACTGTGGTATCGTGTTGAAGCTGCATGAGCAGCTGTACCTGTACACGCCATCCAAGCTCTGACTCAATGCCCAGGCCTATCAAGGCCATTATTACAGCCAGAGGTGGTTGTTCTGGGTACTGATTTCTCAGGATCTATGCACCAAAATTGCGTGAAATTGTAATTACATGTCAGTTCTAGTATAATACATTTGTCCAATGAATACCCGTTTATCATCTGTATTTCTTCTTGGTGTAGCAATTTTAATGGCCAGTAGTGTGTGAATGGGTTATTCTCTTTGAAGTCCTCCCTCATGATGCAACGATCAACTCAGAAGTGTATTGTGCTACCCTCAGGAAACTGAAGAAACGACTTCAGCGTGTTTGTCGCCACAAAAATGCAAACGAACTCATGCTTCTCCTTGACAACGCAATGCCTCAAGTAAATCTCGGCACCAGAGGGGATCTCACAAAACTCGGTTGGACTGTTCTTCCTCATGTTTATCCTCCTCCATGACAACGCAAAAGTCTGCACACCGGGGATGAGCTGTTCTTCCTCATCCACCCTACAGCCCGGATTTCGCACCTTCCGACTTACATCTGTTTGGCCCAGTGAAGGATGCACTGCGCGGGAAGCGGTGTGTGGATGATGGGGAGGTTACTGATGCACCAAGACGTTGGTTCCGACGTCTAAGAGTAGCGTGATACTATGCGGTCATTTAGGCCTTCCCAGTAACTTTGCGTAAGGCTGCCGCACTGAACGGTGATTACGTTGAAAAATAGGGTTTTGTAGCCAAAACGGTGGGGAATATGGTGTATTTTAATCCTGAATAATATCAACATGCTTTCAGGGGAAAATGTGTTGCATTATTTTTTGAATGCTCCTCGTACAGAAAGCGACGGTGTCAACATTTGCCTAAAGCGGCTTTGGAGAACCATTGTAATGCCAGACAATTTGCACGGGGATTTAAACTCCGATCCTATCTAATATGAGACAAGTTTATGCACTAGCTCACTAGCAGCGCCATGCTATGTCGACGACTGCAGGCAGGTTTTACAACGCAATTTCTCTCTGCTGCGGAAAAGGCTAGTTGTCGCACAGAACTAGACGCGTCGTCAACTGGCGGGTGTAGTCACGTTGCGGGAATGCCGGAGTGAGCTACCAGTGATGCAACCGCACGTGGCGCGGCAGCTGTGATGCGGCAGTCAGTACTGGCGGCATTTGACTGTGTCCCTGAAGATGCACAGCGTTAAGCTGGCGAAAAGCAGTTACTGGTGAGCATCTTCACGCCTCGTTTACAATGGAACGAATGGAAGCGAACTCAAGCGAGGCGGCATTCGCAGACAATTTGCCTGTGGGGTTTCCACTGGAGGGAATGGAACCGTACACTACAGGAGCATAGCGCGCCAACCTTAACTCTGTATATACTTACACGCTCACTTATTTTTTATTCGTTATTAAACCTATTCCTGCATTACCCCTATTTGATTTTGTATTTATAACCCTGTAATCACCTGATCAGAAGTCTTGCTCCTCCTGCCACCGAACTTCACTAATTCCCAGAACGCCCGTTTTCTTTCTCCTGATAACGACGTCCTCCAGAGTAGTCCCCGTCCGGAGATCCGAATGGGGTACTATTTTACCTTTGGAATATTTTACCCAAGAGGACGCCATCATTTAACCATACAGTAAAGCAGCAGGCCGTCGCGAAAAAATACGGCTGTAGTTTCCCCATGCTTTCAGCCATTCGCAGTACCAGCACAGCAAGGCCGTTTTGGTTAATGTTCCAAGGTCAGATCAGTCAGTCATCCAGACCGTTGCCCCTGCAACTACTGAAAAGGCTGAAGCCCCTTTTCAGGAACCACACGTTTGTCTGGCCTCTCAACAGATAAAAAATGGCTCTGAGCACTATGGGACTTAACATCTGTGGTCATCAGTCCCCTAGAACTACTTAAACCTAACTAACCTAAGGACATCACACAACACGCTCTCTCAACAGATACCTCTGAGTTGTGGTTGCACCTACGGTACGAATATCTGTACCGCTGAGCCATGCAAGCCTCCCCACCAACGGCAAGGTCCATGTTTCATGTGGGGACACGTTCTGTGGCATCAAGGGACCACCAATTTAGTGTTGGAGGGCAGCGTGGAGGATAAAAATGGTAGAGGGAGGCCAAGGGATGAATACAGTAACCAGATTCGGAAGGATGTAGGCTGCAGTACTTACTCGGAGATGAAGAAGCTTGCACAGGGTAGAGCAGCATGGGGAACTGCATCAAACCAGACTCTGGACTGAAGACGTGTGTCAGAAGTGATGGTCACGTAATTTCCATCCTCGTTGTATGGCCTCTCTCCAGCGCGAACGTGGGCATCGGAGCCAGTGCTTCACTGTGTGAATCACCTCCTCATCGTCCTCAAAATGTCTTCCACGAATGGCATCCTTTAATGGCCCAAACAAGTGGAAGTCCGAGAGGGCTAGGTCCGGGCTGTCAGGTGTGACAATCGTAGATGGTCTCCCCGACCGCTGCAAATCGTCTGCAGCTCAGCCGAGCCACCTTCTGATGACCTCGCCCTCAGTGCCCAGCGACTAACTGTATTTCTGTCGACAGCAGAAGCTCCATAGACTTTGCACAAGCGTTTGTGGATATTCCCCACAGTTTCTTTCACTGCAGTGGAAATTCAAAGACGGCCTGTTGCTTGTAACGTACATGACCTACAGACGCCATTTTGAAACTGTCCTGTAGCTACGCAATCTATCGGAAGTGACGGAAACTTAGCGCGCTCACTCAGGAGACTTCAAATAATACTTACACTACTGGCCATGAAAATTGCTACACCAAGAAGAACTGCAGATGATAAACAAGCATTCATCCGACCAATATATTTTACTACAATTGACATGTGATTACATTTTCACGCAATTTGGGTGCATAGATCCTGAGAAATCAGTACCCAGAACAACCACCTCTGGCCGTAATAACGGCCTTGATACGCCTGGGCAATGAGTCAAACAGGACTTGGATGGCGTGTACAGGTACAGCGTGCACATGCAGCTCCAACACGATACAACAGTTCATTAAGCGTAGTGACTGGCGTATTGTGACGAGCCAGTTGCTCGGCCACCATTGTCAGACGTTCTCAATTGGTGCGAGATCTGTAGAATGTGCTGGCCAGGGCAGCAGTCGAACATTGTCTGTATCCTGAAAGGCCCGTACAGGACCTGCAACATGCGGTCGTGCATTATCCTGCTGAAATGTAGGATTTCGCAGGGATCGAATGAAGGGTAGAGCCACGGATCGTAACACATCTGAAATGTAAAGTCCACTGTTCAAAGTGCCGTCAATGCGAACAAGAGGTGACCGAGACGTGTAACCAATGGCACCCCATACCATCACGCCGGGGCCGGCCGATGTGGCCGAGCGGTTCTAGGCGCTACTGTCTGGAACCGCGTGACCACTACGGTCGCAGGTTTGAATCCTGCCTCGGGCATGTATGTGTATGCTGTCCTAAGGTAAGGTAGGTTTAATTAGTTCTAAGTCTTAGGGGACCGATGACCTCAGATGTTGAGTCCCATAGTGCTCAGAGCCATTTGCCCCATTTTTTGGAAAGTAGTGCCTGCCATTTTTATTCACAGAAGCTACAGGAGATACACGAATCACAACAGCACAGCTAAATAGAGCAATATTTCAGCAACACTGTCATTTTTCCACATAGTCAACACCATTCGTCGTGCACTTTTGCCAATGATGAACAAGAGCCTGCATGCCGCGCTTATAAAAATCGGAACCAGCTGAGGCTAACCACTTCCTTACAGCTATGACAACGGCATCCGAGTCTTGGAAATGTTCGCCACGTTGTCCATCCTTCAGAGGCCCAAAGAGATGGACGTTTGAAGGCACTAAATCGGGACTGTACGGTGGATGTGGTAAGACAGACCAGCCGAATTTTGCAATGTGTTTTGTCGCAAAACGGGTGTGGGACCTGGCGTTATCATTACACAGGTGAAAGTTGGTCTTCCTCTCAGGCCTTATCCTGGAAATTTTGGTTTTTAGCTTAGTCAGTGTCTTCTTGTAGTGTGCTGAACTGACAGTTTTTCCAGGCTCGACATCCAAAAGAACTACACGCTGGCTATCCCAGAAGGCTGTGCACATCACTTTACCTGCAGACAGCTGTGTCTCGAATTTCTCTAAGTTGACGGAGAATTCTCATGTCGCCATTCCATGGAGCGTCTTTTGGATTACGGCTCATAGTGGTGACACCAAGTCTCGTGCTATTCAGAAAACTGTCACCTTCAGCTTCACATTGGTCCAGCAGGTCTCGACAAATTTCCAGTCGATGGTGTTTTTGTTCTTCTGTAAGCTTTCGCGAGACCCATCTCGCACAGACTTTGCGATAACTGAGATGTTACGACATTGTTTCCAACGCAGTACAGCCGACATTCAGCTTTGCTCACAATTGGCTGGCTCTGAGCACTATGGGACTTAACATCTAAGGTCATCAGTCTCCTAGAACTTAGAACTACTTAAACCTAACTAACCTAAGGACACCACACACATCTATGCCCGAGGCAGGATTCGAACCTGCGACCGCAGCGGTCGCGCGGTTCCAGACTGATGCGCCTAGAACTTTGCGCACAATTCTCTGGTCGTTACCCGCCTATCAGCACCGATGCGTTGATCAAGACGCTCTTCATTGCGAGGGATGAGCTGTGCAGGGTCGACCGGATCGTGGCTTGACATACACACCCTTTTCACCACCTTAAAAAAATGCCGTAGCTATCGCGACACATTGCTCACATCGATTGTCTCGTCTTAATACACCTGTAGCAAGCGTCGATGGATTTCAGTCGGTGCAATTCCTTCAGCAGTGAGGAATTCAATTACGCACCGCTGTTTTATACGCGCGTCCATATCCGACTCCATTTTGGAACACTCCTCTGCTGGCGCCGACTATCGCAGAACGACGGAACCAGCTGCAAATGAAAGAGGAACGTTCAAGCATTAGCAGTACACCAACGACATCTGGTGCGGACATCCAAAGTCATTACAAAGAAATAGGAGGCAGTACTTTCGGAACGAACCTCGTATATCGCTGTGTCTGTCACTCACAATTCCAGCCCACAAATTGATATTAAAGAGAAGCCTGACGCCTTTCTTCCATATTCGCTCGAGCGTATTTTGGATTCGATCACAGTTCTGACACATATGTTTCACGCTCATCTTCCACTGGTCGCAAGGCTGGCTCCTCTGTATCCTGCGTGAGGACTCTGAGCGGTCTATTTTCGGGTAGAATACGGCGTTGAGGTTGTATTTCGGTGTACATGAGACTTACATATCGATTAACATAGTTTGCTAAACCGTAGAAGAATAATAGAACTCCATTTCACTGCATACACAGCCGGAATCGTTAATATTGTTCTGATGCCAGCACAACCTCAAAAAGTAACGAGTGCAGTGGCTGACAGATAGTTGCAAGTTCTACGTCTGGCTACATTGTCAGAGTTAGAGAACAAAATACGAAAGCGAAACACAAGCAACAACTAATTAGCGGTGGTGGTCCACTGAATTGTGAGTACTGACCGTTCTTGACAAATCTCAAAAGTATATAAGACACAAAGGAATTACAAGCATTGGCTGCGAGCGGGCATGGACTGAAGATCAATGGGGAAACATTCGTGCCGGACAGAGATTCGAACCAGGATCTCTTGCTTACGAGGGAGATGTTCTGGCCACTGAGCCATCCGGAATCAGTGTTCATTGCAACTGCACGGACTACCCTAGCACACCTACCATCTGATCCAAATTCTCAACTTATATATATATATATATATATATATATATATATTGGACAGTGAATTGCAGGGACATGGGCTACTTGAATACACCACATTTCATGTTTGTGCTATTTTTTATTACAGAGATATGAGGCCATCTTTGTTTTTTTAAAAATGGAACCCTATGTTAAATTTTAGCGTTACATGATGTGCTTAAAAAGACGGTTTCAAACATGTGTATATCATAATATTTAGGCGAATACTTTTTGAGACACAGATATGTCCTCGTATCGTATTCGTCCTTCAAAGCGGCGTTGTCCAGTGCGACCTTTCCTGTTGACCACTGAGGAACGTAACAGGGAAGACGTTTTCCTGCTTCTCGATAACGCCGCAAGGTGACGCACGAGGTGGCTGGAGAGAAGGGTATAAATGTGCTGCTGAGGTAATGAGACATCCCCTCCCTCCTTCTGAGCGGATTCCCCTCCTACTCCCCGTCCATCTCTTGTGCCTTCTTTCAGTGTCTCTGCGCTCCCTCCTGCCCTGTCTTCCCTTTTCCTCTCCCGCCCCATGTGTCTCCTACCTCTTCGTGAACCCACGGTTGCCCCTCCTTTCTTCATCCCGCCGCTTCCCCAGCTGCCCCATGCTCTCCCCTCCTTTTCCATCCTCTCTGACCTTTCCCTCGGCAGGTCCCGCCTGGTACTTTTATTCTTCGTCGTGTGTGCTCCCAGTGGGTTTTAAGTGTGTTGTTTCGGAGTGTTTTTAATACTGTGGCCAACTTTTAACCTGTGCATGCGCATCCCGTGTCTTCTCTGTGTTTTAAGAATCGCCAACTGTGTTTTTTAACTTTCTGGTGACTTTTTTAACTGTCCCCAATGAACGTCTACATGTCAGTGTCTTTTTACCTCCATTTTCTCCCCTTACTCTGTTTTATGTTCCCCTTTTTTACCTCCTTATGTATGTATTCTGTTATTCTTGTTTTAGTTGTCATGTCACTCGGCTGAAGAGCGGCGGATTGTGCTGCTGACAGCCCTCCCCTGCCCATATGGGGCAGGGGCATGAAATCACAATAAAGGAAAAAAAAAATGAGACATCGCATTTCCGTCACAGTGTCTTGGAGCAGACATGTACACCAACGAAGTTAGATATGCGTCTAGTGTATGGTGAAAGCAGAAGAAATGCAGTTAGAGCAATAAAGCGATGTGGAGAGCTGTATGCTGATCGTGAGCGTCCTACGCGCCAGCTTCTTGCACGTATTTGCAAGAAACTACTCGAATCGGGATCATGGAACGCCATACAGAGGACAAGGCAGAAAACTGCAACTGGCGAGGTACATGAAGAGGGCGTTCTAGCGTTGGCGCATAACGACCCTACTGTTTCGTCGCGACGTATCGCCTCGGAATGTGGTATAAGTCAGAGAACTACACATATTGCGCCGGCATATATTTCACCCGTTTCACCTCTCATTACATCAAGCACTCTCCGGTGTGGATTTTGAACGGCGCCAGGAATTTTGCCTGTTTGCTCTGCAGCGCCTGCAAGATGATCCAACGTTTTTTTAACGGGTGATTTTCACTGATGAAGCGACTTTCACCAACCACGGTAATGTGAATTTGCATAATATGCATTACTGGTCAATAGAGAACCCTCATTGGTTTCGACAGGTACAGCATCAGCAACCGTGGAGTGTTAACGTGTGGTGTGGCATCGTCGGAAATGTCGTTGTCGCCGGTCGGAGTGGCCGTGCGGTTCTAGGCGCTACAGTCTGGAGCCGAGCGACCGCTACTGTCGCAGGTTCGAATCCTGCCTCGGGCATGGATGTGTGTGATGTCCTTAGGTTAGTTAGGTTTAATTAGTTCTAAGTTCTAGGCGACTGATGACCTCAGAAGTTAAGTCGCATAGCGCTCAGAGCCATTTGAACCATTTGTCATTGTCGGGCCGTACGTCATTTCGGGTATACTAAACGGCAATAACTATGCACAGTTCCTGTGAAACGTTCTGCCGATTTTGTTGGAAGATGTATCACTAACTACGCGTCATTGCATGTGGTTCCAACATGACGGCTGTCCTGCTCACTCTTCCCGTGTGGCTACAGAGCTGTTAAATGAAAAGTTCCCGGATTGTTTGATAGGGCGACGTGCTCAAGTGGCCAGCCCGCTCTCCTGATTTGACCCCTCTTGATTTTTTTCTGTGGGGAGCAATCAAAGTGTATGTTCAAATACCAATTACACCAGACGATATGAAGCAACGTACCGTCGAAGAGTGAAGAGTGCGCTGATATCTCACGGGACACACTCGCAGCTGTTCACAAATCATTCGAACGGCGACGACAAATGTGCATTGCAGCAGACGGGAAGCATTTTGAGCACATGTTTCAGTAAAGTTTTCTATCATGTACAGTATGTATTTTGTATCTTTGTGTGTATATGCTTCGTATCGTTATCAATAGTAAATATTTTCAAATAAAAAACAAATATGTACGAAATAATTGTGACCAATAAAGGCCTCCTCATTTACATTTGTATTTCTGTTACTTAAAATAGATTAAAATCTTGTAGTATTTTAATACTGTGTTATGTCTACTATTTTGGTGTCACAGTTGTCAAATAACTGAATAATACTTGCGCGCCATCAATTTTTGCGCAAAATATCTCAGTATGTATTACTATTGTCGGGTAAATGGGCGTGTTTGTGTAAGGACGAACTCGCGACGTTTACCACGTACTCTACACAACAGGAAAGGTCGCATTGGACAACGCCGCTTCGAAGGACGAACACGATACGAGGACATATCTGTGTCTCAAAAAGTATTCGACGAAATATTATGATATACACATGTTTGAAACCGTCTTTTTAAGCACATCATGTCACGCTAAAATTTAACATAGGGTTCCATTTAATAAAACCAAAGATGGCCTCGTATCTCTGTAATAAAAAGATAGCACAAACATGAAATATGATGAATTTGGATCAGTTGGTACGTGTGCTTGGGTATCCGTGCAGTTGCAATGAACACTGATTCCGGATGGCTCAATGGCCAGAACATCTGCCTCGTAAGCAAGACACCCACGTTCGAACCCCTGTCCGGCACAAATGTATCCCCATTGATCTTCAATCCGTGCCCGCTCGCAGCCAATGCCTGTAATTCCTTTGTGTCTTATACAGGGTGGTCCATTGGACGTGACCGGGCCAAATATCTCACGAAATAAGCATCAAACGAAAAAACTACAAAGAACGAAACTTGTCTAGCTTGAAAGGAGAAACCAGATGGCGTTATGGTTGGCCCGCTAGATGGTGCTGCCATATGTCAAACGGATATCAACTACGTTTTTTAAATAGGAACCCCCATTTTTATTACATATTCGTGTAGTACGTAAAGAAATATGAATGTTTTAGTTGGACCACTTTTTCCGCTTTGTGATAGGTGGCGCTTTAATAGTCACAAACATATGGCTCACAATGTTAGTTTATCAACAGTTGGTTCTAGGTAGGTTTTTTAAATTAAAATACGTTTGTACATTTTATTTCGGTTGTTACAATGTGATACATGTACCTTTGTGAACTTATCATTTCTGAGAACGCATGCTGTTACAGCGTGATTACCTGTAAATACCACATTAATGTAATAAATGCTCAAAATGATGTCCGTCAACCTCAATGCATTTGGCAATACGTGTAACGAGATTCCTGTCAACAGCGAGTAGCTCGCCTTCCGTAATGTTCGCACATGCATTGACAATGCGCTGACACATGTTGTCAGGCATTTTCGGTGGATCACGATAGCAAATATCCTTCACCTTTCCCCACAGAAAGAAATCCGGGTATGTCAGATCCGGTGAACGTGCGTGCCATGGTATGGTGCTTCGACGACCAATCCACCTGTCATGAAATATGCTATTCAATACCGCTTCAACTGCACGCGAGCTATGTGCCGGACATCCATCATGTTGAAAGTACATCGCCATTCTGTCATGCAGTGAAACATCTTGTAGTAACATCGGTAGAACATTACGTAGGAAATCAGCATACATTGCACCACTTAGATTGCCATCGATAAAATGGGGGCCAATTATCCTTCCTCCCATAATGCCGCACCATACATTAACTCGCCAACGTCGCTGATGTTCCACTTGTCGCAGCCATCGTGGATTTTCCGTTGCTCAATAGTGCATATTATGCCGGTTTACGTTACCGCTGTTGGTGAATGACGCTTCGTCGCTAAATAGAACGCTTGCAAAAAATCTGTCATCGTCCCGTAATTTCTCTTGTGTCCAGTGGCAGAACTGCCCATGACGTTCAGAGTCGTCGCCATGCAATTCCTGGTGCATAGAAATATGGTACGTTTTTGAGATTCCCGAATCTCGCGCAATTTGTCTGCTGCTGATGTGCAGATTAGCCGCGACAGCAGCTGAAACACCTACTTGGGCATCATCATTTGTTGCAGGTCGTGGTTGACGTTTCACATGTGGCTGAACACTTCCTGTTTCCTTAAATAACGTAACTATCCGGCGAACGGTCCGGACACTTCGATGATGTTGTCCAGGATACCGAGCAGCATACATACCACACGCCCGTTGGCCATTTTGATCACAGTAGCCATACATCAACACGATATCGACGTTTTCCGCAATTGGTAAACGGTCCACTTTAACACGGGTAATGTATCACGAAGCAGATACCGTCCGCACTGGCGGAATGTTGCTTGATACCGCGTACTTATACGTTTGTGCCTATTACAGCGCCATCTATTACAAAGCGAAAAAAGTGGTCCAACTAAAACATTCATATTTCTATATGTACTACACGAATATCTAATAAAAAATGGGGGTTCCTATGTAAAAAAACGCAGTTGATATCCGTATGACCTAAGGCAGCACCATTTAGCGGGCCAACCATAGCGCCATCTGGTTTCCCCCTTCAAGCTAGACGAGTTTCGCTCTTTGTAGTTTTTTTGTTTGATGCTTATTTCGTGAGATATTTGGCCCGCTCTCTGTCAATGGACCACCCTGTAGACTTTTGAGATTAGGGCCATAACACTTGCGTTAAGAACGGTCAGTACTCACAATTCAGTGGACCACCACCGCTAATTAGGTGTTGCTTGTGTTTCGCTTTCGTATTTTGTTCTCTGACTGACAATGTAGCCAGACGTAAAACTTGCTTGCTGTGTTGCCTGCTTCGAAGGCGCGTGCAGCAGTGAAATGAAATGAGTAACGGACGATTTTTGCTAGTGCGGCAGCAAACCGAATGGCGACGGCAGACGTAAACAGAATATAAAATGCAGACTGGCAATACGAAGAACTGCTTCTCTGAAAAGGAGAAATAAGTTATTTTCCTATTAGCAGTTCTTCCAGAATGTATTTTCCTGGAGAGCATCATTGTCTGGAGTCGGTACGTTGATGATAGACGGTAGAGACAAGAGGGCAATATAAGTTTTTGAAATGTGACGTTGCAGAAGAAAGCTTCAGATGAGATGAAATAAGAGACAGACTGGTTGGACAAACTTTCAACTTCAAAAAATAGTTAATTTAGTAACTGGGAGAGGGGGGGGGGGGAGAATGTGGCGGGGATGAAGTTTTTAGAGGGAAACCAAAGCTAGAATATGGCAAGCACGTTCAAATGGAGTGGTTATGCAGAATAGAGAGACTTGCGCGGCACAAAATAGCGTGACAATCTACATTAAATCGTACTTCTCATCGAAGGTCGCAAGTATCCTCCCATTATCCTCGCCACCCTACTTGAATCTGAGTTTCGTAGAACAAGCTGCACATTCAAGAGACTCAGCAGCTTGAAGTTGCATAGCTTTGTTTGGGACATATATTTCAATCGTACCTCTCCCGATCTTCAAAATTACTGCGTTATTTTTTTCCGTTCCTTCTGGAAATGCAAACTACACGCTCATTTGTTGGAAGCAAGTTCAATTTATTTCCTGTTAATTTCTCTCAGGTTGCTTCTTCTCGCAACCATGATAATATCTGTGGTTAAATCGGCTCCGTAAGGTTCACTGCGAAATACAGCGTATACCTAGTCCCAGACGCTACCCATTTTACTTTCGCAAACTATTTCGTTGTTTACCCACGTACGTATTGCGATTTACTTGAACTGTCCTGCCCATAAACAAACACATCGGTCTACCTGCTCAGTCACGACCTGCGGTGTAATGTCGAATGACATCACGTGTTCGTTCTGGTCGCCTGCGTAGGTGGAACACACCTGTGCAGTTTCGTCATACACTCGTCCAGATTTTACTGCATAGACAATCCCGTTATGCGCACCTGAACATGTGTAGCGGGACATTCAGTGTGTTACAAACAGTTTGGGTCAATATTCTACTGGCGGTAGAGTAGAGTAGAGTAGAGTAGAGTAGAGTATCTTAAACTGATAACTTCGAGATGAGGAACTACTGGTCGAAAATGAATATGTACTTCTTTGTTGTTACAGACAGCTTGCGCCTTAGTCTCGCCTAGTTTAATGATGTGCTTCCGGCTGTTAAGTCGAGTAGTTGTTCCCACTTTATTTTGTGCCGTGAAACTCTGAGAGATCATAGAGTTCCGTCTAGCTATTTGCGCGTTCCGTGTAGCGGTAACATGCTACATGTTGTATATTCCCACAAATAATTTTTTATCGAAATCAAAATTGATAAATGCAACCCAACCACGTACGTACTGTCTACACAGAAATTCATTTATGGGACAGAAGGAGTTGTTATGTAGAACTGATATCAATTTGTTTTAAATACTTTCGTCTGACAACACTTCTGGTTCATAAGAGACATGGTCAAATACTCGGAAAAGCTAAAGAAACTGGTACACCCGCTCAGTATCGTGCAGAGCCCCGGGGGGAACGCAGAAATGCCGCAACACGAGGCATGGACTCGACTAATGTCTGAAGTAGTGGTGGAGGGAACTGTCACCATGGATCCTGCAGGGCTGTCCGTAAATCCGTAAGAGTACGAGGGGTGGAGATCATTTCTGAACAGCACCTTCCAAAGCAACCCAGAGATGCTCAATAATGTTCATGTCTGGGGAGTTTGGTGACCAGCGGAAGTGTTTAAACTCATATGAGTATTCCTGGAGCAATTCTGGACGTGTGGGGTGTCCCATTGTTCTGCTGGAATTGCCCAAGTCCATCGGAATGAACAATGGACATGAATGGATGCAGATTGTCCGACAGGATGCTTACGTACGTCTCATCCAACTGCACGCGCTCCAAACCATTACAGAGCCTCCACCAGCTTCAACAGTCCCCTACTGACATGCAGGGTCCATGGATTAATGAGGTTGTCTCCATACCCGAACACGTCAATCTACTCGATACAATTTGAATTGAGACTCGTCTGACCAGGCAACATGTTTCCAATCACCAACAGTCCAATGTCGGTGTTGACGGGCCCAGGCGAGGCGTTATGCCTTGTGTCGAGTAGTCATCAAGGGTACATAAATGGGTCTTCGGCTCGGAAAGCCCATATCGATGATATTTCGTTGAATGGTTCGCACGTTGAAACTTGTTGATGGCCCAGCAATGAAATCTGCAGCAATTTGCGGAAGGGTAGCTCTTCTGTTAGTTGAACGATTCTCTTCAGTCGTCGTGGGTCCCGTTCTTGCAGGATCTTTTTCCGGTCGCAGCGATGTCGGAGATTTGATGTTTTACTGGATTCTTGATATTCACAGTACACTCATGAAATGGTCGTACGGGAAAATACCTACTTCATCGCTACCTCGGAGATGCTGTGTCCCATCGCTCGTGCGCCGACTATAACGCCACGTTCAAACTCACTTAAATCTTGATGACACGTCATTGTAACAGCAGTAATTGATCTAACAGCTGCCCCAGACACTTGTCTTAGTATATAGGCGTTGCCAGCCGCGCCTCCGTATTCTGCCTGTTTACGTATCTCTGTATTTGAATACGCTCGCCTGTACCAGGTTCTTTTGCGCTTCATTGTACTTTCATGACGTATACACTGCTTTGTTCTGTGCAAGAGAAAACATAGGTTGTGCATAGGGGAGACTGGTTTTGTTGCTAGTGCTGTACATGTGAATGCTGCCATTATTTTCAGATTGTGCCTGATTCTTCAAAATAAATTTCATAAGAAAATAAATGTGTTGTGTAGCTTTTGTTAGTATGCCTTACCTTTTTAAACAGTTGCCTACCAGAAGGTCCAGTATGGAACCAGATACTATCCTTACAACATCTTTCTCTGCAATGAATTTGTTGCATCTGTGTGTGGAATTGCTCCATATTACGTCAGCGAATGCAGGTATTCAAGTCGGCTGGAGTGGCCGAGCGGTTCTAGGCGCTACAGTCTGGAACCGCGCGACCGCTACGGTCGCAGGTTCGAATCCTGCCTCGGGCATGGATGTGTGTGATCTCCTTAGGTTAGTTAAGTTTAAGTAGTTCTAAGTTCTAGGGGACTGATGACCTCAGATGTTAAGTCCCATAGTGCTCAGAGCCATTTGAACGATTTGATTGCCTCCCGCCGCGCGGGATTAGCCCAGCGGTCTAGGGCGCTGCAGTCATGGACTGTAAGGCTGGTCCCGGCGGAGGTTCGAGTCCTCCCTCGGGCATGGGTGTGTGTGTTTGTCGTTAGGATAATTCAGGTTAAGTAGTGTGTAAGGTTAGGGACTGATGACCTTAGCGGTTAAGTCGCATGAGATTTCACACACATTTTAACATTTTTTAAAATTTTTTTTATTGCCTCCCACCTCCGTACTGACGCGCTAGCTGACGACTCACGACTGACCGTCCTTGACTCGACCTGGGCTCGACAACCACAACAAGAACTCAGCTCAGAGATATATCTGTCTTACTCAAAGACTGCTCGAACTCATTCTTAACCTGTGACAGCTCGGTTTACTCTGGCGTCCTCACGCTCAAGTTGAATACATATCTATATACTAGTTCAGCTTATTTAATTAAATTAAATTTAATTGGGAAAATAAAAATAATTAAAGGAAGCATTGCGTAGATAATTTGTTCTTCAGGTCCAGATAATTATTCCTTGTCATTGCGACCTAAAGTACCACTTCAACCTGATGGTATCCCTGCTTAACGAAAGTCTCTCTAACCAATGAACCATCATCAAAACAGGTCAGATATCGAAGTAATGAAGATATTACAATACTTCATCAAATATAAACGTATTACAGAAAAACTGGTATTGACTCTGACGTTATTTCTAAATCAGAGCACCAGTGAAACAACGTGACAGTTCAGAAGCTTCCTACACTGGGATACCGACTAGCTGGTTATTTTTCAAGAGCTGTTTAAATTGACAGTTTCCTGAACGATTAAAGCACTCAGCAGCGAAACCGTCTTATAAAAAAGAAGAACAGGATGATCTAGACAATTTTAGATCTGTTTCTGTGCCGTCGGTGTTTGTGAAAGTTATTGAAAAGGCTGAATATGCACGAGTAATTCATTGCGCCTCATATTATTTGCTGTCAACTGTACAGTTTGTTTTCAGAAGAGGTTTTACGACTGAAAGTGCTATATTCTTTTTTCTCAGTGAGGCACTGGACGGACTGAATAAAGAGGTGCGAACAATAGGCGTCCTCTTTGGTTTAACTGAGGCGTTTAAAAGCACAGGCAGCAAAAGGTCATTCTCGGTAGTTGTGAGAATGGCAACGAAGTGGCGTGTGATTGGGACAGAGTTCAGTGGGGTTGCCTCAGGCGCCAATATTTGGACGACTGTTGTCTCATACATGTCTGATTGATATGCCTTCTAACATGGCAGTTGATTGCAAAATATTTCTGTTTATTGATGACACTAGCCCCATAGTGAAGGATGTCGAATGCAACAAAAAAGTGCTGTTCAACAAATAAGTTCGTGGCTTTTCAAGAAATAAGTTCATGGCGTATAGAAATAAATTGATGCTAAATCACAGTAAAGCTCAATTTTTACAGTTTCTAACACTCAATTCAACTGAAACTGACATTTTGATTATACTGAATGGGAATTTGATTAGTGAGTCTTCACAATCAAATTTAAAGGTGTTCAGATATAAAGTATGCTGTCATGGGAAAACGTATGATCAGAATCTTGTTCAAAAATTGAACTCTGGTATATTTACCACTAGAACAGTATCTGCAATGATGAATCTACTTTGCGTATTTGCATTTGCATAAGACATACGGAATTATATTCTGGGGTGACTCCTTCCATTCACAAATGGTATTTTCTTCTCAGAAACGGGCCGTTTGAGCAGTATGTGCTCTAACTTCGCGAACCTCTTATCGACCACAGTTCAGGAGCCTGGGAATTCTGACATTGCCCTCTCAATATTTAGTTTCTTTAATGTCGTTTCTTGTTAACAGTATGAGCTTATTTCCAAGAATTAGCGGCTTTTACACAGTTAACACAAGGCCGAAATTACCGCATCCCCCTGACTCTTGTGTAGAACAGTGTGCAGTATTCTGGTGCATCCGTTTTCCGTAAGCTACAACAAGAGTTTAAAAAATCTTTAGCACTAATCCTCGCATTTTCAAGACTAAACTAAAGAATTTCCTCATGTCTCACTCATTTTATTCTGTCTTGGAATTCCTGAAAAAAAATTGTTATATTTTTGATTATGCTAATATATACACGGTGCTTGTCGACTGGATAGGATTCGAGTACATTTTAAGAGAGCAATTGGAAACATGTCTCCGATTTCTTAATGTGAAAAATCTTCAAGCTTTTCAAATAAAACAAATATTATTAACCTTCTACATATTAATTCTTCATGTGTACAATGGTACCGACCGGCCGCCGTGTCATTCTCAGCCTATAGGCGTAACTGGATGCGCATATGGAGGGGGCATGCGGTCAGCACACCGCTCCCCCGGCCGTATGTCAGTTTACGAGACCGGAGTCGCTAGTTCTCAATCAAGTAGCTCTTCAGTGTGCCTCTCAAGGGCTGAGTGCACTCCGCTTGCCAACAGCGCTCCGCTGACATGATGGTCACCCATCCAAGTGATAGTCCAGTCGACAGCGCTCAACTTCGGCTATCTGACGGGAACCGGTGTTACCACTGCGGCGAGGCCGTTATTACGCTATCATATGTCTTTGAGAAAGAAATATGATCAAATGTTCGTCAAATTTCTTTGACGAAGATCTTTGACATGGCGCTAAAAAGGGGTATTACTCTGTCATCATTTTTTCGTCAAAGTTCAAGATGACGGACAACAACAACTTATTATACGCTGCAATTGCTTCTACCACAATTGCATTGTACTAGTTTTTAAGTAGTGGCATCTAGAGTTTAAAATAAACGTAAATGGAAAGCTAAGAAAAAAAAATATTTTAGAGTGCGACCACCTCCTCTATTCCAGCTTGCTGAAAAGCTGCTTGGAGGTTTCCAGATATAGAGGTAGATGGTTGTAGCTGTGATTGCGGATACAAAGTCGCCTGCAGAATATTCCACCTGCCCATCAGCACACGATTTATGTGCCCCTTGTCCCCCCCCCCCCCCCCCCCCTCCAGTCGAAAGTCGAAAGAAGGTTACTAGAAAGAGTGGGAGGAACACATCAGCTAAACTTTGGAGCCATGTTTACAAACACACTACACTCTATAGAGATGTCAAATAGCTATAGCGACGCCAGCGCTCCAAGCGGTTGGATTTCACATTGCGGTTAACAGAAGACGGAAGACTTTTATTATCAAATGTACGGCGAGGCTCTAGATTTGATTATATTGCTTTGACGAAAGGTGAGATTTGACAAAGTTCCCTATTACACTATCAAATTTCTTTGGCATAAATATTTGACATTTCAACTTTAAGATAGATATATGATAGTGTAATATTGGCCTAAGGAGTAATGCTCATTTTCTACCACTAGTGATGATAATAATAATGAGCGTATGGCATTGGTGGCCGGGAGACCCCTCGCGGGGCAGTTCGGCCGCCGCTACACAAGTTCTTTAATGCCACTACTGCGACTTGCGAGTGAATGAGGATGAAAGATACACAACACCCAGTCATCTCCAGGCAGAGAAAATCCCTGACCCCGCCGGGAATCGAACCCGGGACCCCGTGCGGGGGAAACGAGAACGCTACCGCAAGACCATGAACCGCTGACACCACTAGTCATGAACTATTTGAAGTAGCGTTCTTCAGACTGGTTTAATGCAGCTCCCAAGGCTGGTCCATCTTGTGTATGCCTCTTCATTCTTGCATAAGCACTGAAACCGAATCCGTGCATCCCTCTACAATTTCCCCTCCCCCCTCCCTACTTGTCTACATTACGAAGCTGACAATCCCTTGATATCTCAAGATGGGTGCTGCATCAATTTCCAATAATTTAAAAAAAAAGTTGTAGCAGTAATCCTCGCACTTTCAAGATTAAACTGATCTCTTCTTTTAGTCAAGTGGTCTACAAATTTCCCTGCTCCATAATTCTATTAAATTCCTCATTATTTATACGATATAGCCACCTAATCGCCATCAATCTTCTGTAATACGGTATTTCAAAACCTACCACTAGCTTACAAGATTACACTCCAGAACACACCTTCAGAAAAGATTTGTATTCGATGTTAACAAATCTCTCCTTCAAAATACTTCCCTTGCTATAGCCAGTCCGAATTTCAAGTCCTCTATATTTCGACGATGGCCAGTAATTTTGCTGTCCTAATACAAAAACTCAACTTCTATTTCCTAATCTGATGCCCTCGGCATGACTTGATTTAAATCTGCTGTACTCCATTACTCTATTTTTACATGATTGTCATCCGTTTACTTCCTTTCAAGACACACTCTGTACTGATCTTCCAAGTGCTCCGCGGTCTCTGACAGAACTGCACTGTTATTCGTTAACCCCAGACTTTTTTTCTCCTCGAACTTTAATTCCATTTTGAAAATCTCATGAGTTTCTTTTATTGCTTGCTCAACGTGCAGATCGAATAGTTGAGATAGGCTAGAGATATGTCTCGTCCCATTTTCAACTACCGACCTCACTTTCATGTTCTTCGGCTCTTACACTATGTCATGAAAAGTATCTGGACACCTAGTAGTGGATATTAGCACGAGGTGTGTCCACCCTTCGCATTTGAGACGCCTTGAACTCTGCCGCGGACACTTTCAGTGCGGTGTCTGAATGTCCGTGTACGAATGGTAGCCCGTTCTTCCACAGCAGCCGAAATCAGAAAAAATGGTGATATTGGACGCTGGAATCTTGAGCAAAGTCGACGTCTGAACTCATACCAAAGGCGTTTCATTGGGTTCAGGTCGGTACTCTGGGCAGAGCAGTCCATTTCAGGAATGCTGTTGTCCACAAACCACTGCCTCACAGAAGCTGCTGTATGACAGAGTGCATCGTCATGCTGATATAAACCAACATCGTCTCTGAGCTGTTGACTGCTCACATGTACATCTACATCAGACTTCGCAAGCCACCTAATAGTGTGTTGGTGTGTGGCGGAGGGTACTTTCGGTACACTATCTGTTCCACTCGCAAATAGTGCGTGAGAAGAATGATTGTCGGTAAGCCTCTGTGTTCGCTCTAATTTCTCGAATTTTCTCCTCAGGGTCAATACGCGACATGTATGGGAGAGATGTCATATGTTGTCCGACTGCTCGTCAAAAGCACTCTCTCCGTGATGTAGAACGCCTCTCTTGTGACGTCTGCCAGCGGAGTTTGTTTAGCATTTCCGTAACGCTCTCTCTCCAGCTAAACAATCCCGTGACGAAACGCGTCGCTCTTCCTTGGATCTTCTCTATCTCCTCTATCAGCCCTACCTGAGCCGGCCGCGGTGGTCTAGCGGTTCTGGGCGCTCAGTCAGGAACCGCGCGACTGCTACGGTCGCAGGTTCGAATCCTGCCTCGGGCATGGATGTGTGTGATGTCCTTGGGTTAGTTAGGTTTAAGTAGTTCTAAGTTCTAGGGAACTGATGACCTCAGATGTTCCCATAGTGCTCAGAGCCATTTGAAGCCCTACCTGATAGGGATCCCAGATATATGAACAATACTCAAGAATCGGGCGAACAAGGGCCTTATAAGCCACTTCTTTCGTGAATGAGTTACATTTGCCTAAGATTCTTCCGATGAATCTGAATTTGGTGTGTGTTTTTCCCACTCTCTGTTTTATGTGGGCCGCGCGGAGTGGCCGCGGGATTAGAGGCGCCATGTCATGAACTGCGCGGCCTCTTCAAAAAGGCTTCAAATGGCTCTGAGCACTATGGGACTTAACATCTGAGGTCATCAGTCCCCTAGAACTTAGAACTACTTAAACCTAACTAACCTAAGGACATCACACACATCCATGCTCGAGGCAGGATTCGAACCTGCGACCGTAGCAGTCGCGCGATTCCGGACTGAAGCGCCTAGAACCGCTTGGCCACCGCGGCCTCTCCCGCCGGAGGTTCGAGTCCTCCCTCGGGCATGGGTGTGTGTGTTGTCCTTAGCGTAAGTTAGTCTAAGTTAGTTTAAGTAGTGTGTAAGTCTAGGGACCAATGACCGTAGCAGTTTGGTCCCTTAGGAATTCACACACATTTGAACATTCTCTTTCATGTGATAATTCCACTTAAGGTCGCTCTGGATAGTTACGCAGATATTTTACCGCAGTCGCTGTCTCCAGCTTTTTCTCATCAGAAGTGTAGCTGTACAGTAATGGATTTCTTATCCTATGTATGTACAATATGTTACGTTTATTTACGTTCAGGCACAACTGGCAGAGCCTGCATCAATCATCAATTCTCTACAAGTCGTTCTCCAAATTCTTACTATCTTCTGGCTTTGCTACTTTGGTATGGACAATTGCATCATGTGCTAATAGCCTTAAAGAGCATCCGACGCTTTCTACTATATCGTTTGTATATACTGTAAACAGCAACGGACCTATCACACTTCCCTGTGGTACTCCGGATATTACCTTTACATCTGTCGATTTTGTTTCGTTAAGAGCGACGTGTTGAGTTCTATCTGCAAGAAAAATATTGAATCCAATCGCAAGTCTGCTCGTATTTTTTTTTTGATTAAACGGCAATGTGTGACGGTGTCAAAAGCCTTACTGAAATCGAGGAACGCGTCATCAACATGAGCGCCGTTGTACACTGCACTGTGGATCCCATGAAGGAACAGAGCGAGCTGAGTTTGCGAAATCCATGTTGATTTTTATAGGAAAACGTCACAGGCATGTTCCATAATTCTAGAATAGATTGACGTCAACGATATAGGTCTGCGTGGCCCCTCCCGCCGGAGGTTCGAGTCCTCCGTTGGGCATGGGTGTGTGTGTGTGGTTCGTAACATAAGTTAGTTTCAGTAGTGTGTACGTCTAGGGACCGATGACCTCAGCAGTTTGGTTCAAATGGTTCTGAGCACTATGCGACTTAACTTCTGAGGTCATCAGTCGCCTAGAATTTAGAACTGACTGGGTGTTGTGTGTTGTCATTAGGTTAGTTAAGTTTAAGTAGTTCTAAGTTCTAGGGGACTGATGACCATAGATGTTAAGTCCCATACTGCTCAGAGCCATTTGAACCTTTTGTGGCGGCGTTCGTAGCGACAAGCAATTCGCTGTAGAAACGGCTTACGAAGTCACCGCCACACTTTTAATAGCGGGCCGACCGGTCCGCTGGAACAGTGAACAGAAAGATGAAAACCCAAACACTCTGATTAAATAAAAGTCGGTACTTATCTTTATTGTCGAAGATACAGAAACACAGTAGTGAACTCCGTGTCTACAGAGATCTGTCTAGTTCGAGTCGGAGCGGCTAGGTCAGCGTCGGCTGACGACAAACAACAACTCTGCTGCGATGAACGCACAACAGACTAGCAAGTACACAATTCGGTGGCGAGTATACAATTGAGCGGCGAATCCAGAACTGTCCTAGCGCTCGCGACTCCAGCGCTTAAGAAGCCAGAAGCCAGCGGTGGCGCGCGCAGACTTGCGGCGATTTCCTGTCTCGCTGGCGCTGCTTATGCGGACGGCGTCCGGACTTTGATGCTGCCAACCTTTTGGCAGCGGGCTCGGGTGGCATTACTGGCTAGGATATAACACTCCTCCCCCCCCCCCCCAAATCGCCGAACCGTCGTTGAATAATGACGTGGCGAGCGTCGACGGCGGGGGAGGGGTCTGGCCGCAGGCGTAGCAGAAGAGACTGGGGCGGAGACTGTTGTCGGTGGCAGTCCCCGGTCCGCACCCCAGCATTGGATGCGCGGGGCCTCGGGAAACACCGACTGAAAACCGAGGTCAGGGTGCACGCCTGTGACCACGGGCGCAGCTTCTGGTACTGGACGCGACGGGGCGTCGGGGCCCACGAAGAGAGGCAGCGTCTCCTGACGCTGCGTCGACGGCTGCTGAGTGGGCGCCGGACAAGGCGCTGCGGTGTCAGACTCCTTGGGGGTGCCCAAGGAAAGCGGCTGCAGGACAGGCTGCACAGCCACCGCTTGGGAAGGCGGCCCGGCTGAGGGGTCGACGTCCATCAGCTCCGAAGGCGGTGGCGACTGAAGAGGGACCGCAGGCGCCGGAGCGACCACCTGGGGCGCTCCCGGATGAAGCTGCGCGGGAGGCATCAACGGGACGGGCTGTCGGCGTGGTAGCGGCGACGGCTGCTGCTGCTGCCCTGGGGGCGGCAGCGAAGTCGGAAGGCGCGGCTGGAACCCGCCGCGGACCAAATCTGTGGACAAAGAACGAGCGGCAGAATCCGGGCGGCCAGCGCGGCGCAACTGGTTCTGATGCCTCCTGTGCACCCCAGTAGCACCTTGAACAGTATAAAAACCGCGACCCTGGACACTTATCACGGTACCACGTTCCCAACGACGGCGACCGTGATAAACTCTGAAAAAAAAACGGCGTCGTTGCGCTGAAAACGCGTGCGATGCTCAGAAGCGGCGGGTCGATCCGGGGGGTGCAACAACCGTAGTAGGGTGCGATGACGACGGCCGTGGAGAAGCTCCGCAGGCGAAGGGCCGTCGCGTGGCGTGGTCCGGTACGACGACAGGAACGTGATGAGGGCCTGCTGACGAGAGTGCGTAGCACGAAGGCGGTCCATATGATCCTTGAATGTGCGTACAAAACGTTCCGCTGCACCATTCGATTGAGGGTGGAACGGCGGAGTAAGAACATGGCGAATGCCATTGGCAGAACAAAAACTTTCAAATTCAGCAGAGGTAAATTGTGGACCATTGTCAGACACTAAAACTTCTGGAAGACCCTCAATACAAAAAATTGAAGTCAACGCCTGTATAGTTTGTGCAGACGTTGTAGACTGCATGGGCACAACAAACGGAAAATTACTAAATGCATCTATCACGATGAGCCAACGAGAATGCCAATATGGACCAGCGAAATCAATATGTACTCGCTGCCAGGGACCGGCAGGGCGTGCCCACTCAAAATAGCGTTGAGGCGGAGCAGCTTGGTGTTCGGCACACGTCGAACAATCTGTAGACATCTGCGTAATCTGCTTATCAATGCCGATCCATGTACAATGACGGCGGGCAAGCTGCTTGGTGCGGACCACTCCCCAATGACCTTCATGCAACAAGTCGAGGACCTTGGATTGGAGCACTTGGGGAACCACGACACGAAGCTGGTCATTCTCGGTGCGTAACAGCAAAACTCCGTGCGAAACAGACAACAGATGACGTTGCGGATAATAGCGACGAACCACAGGATCCGGTATGTCCTTTGCCTTGGACGGCCAACCACGTTGAACAAAACATAATAGTAAACTCAGATGAGGATCCGAAGCTGTCTCACGTGCCACCTGACGATAATCAATCGGAAAATCCCGGAGGGATTGATGCTCATCGGCGTCAATCTGATGGCAAGAGTCGTCAGAGGAATCGAAGACATCATCCGCAGCAATCGGCAATCTAGAAAGCGCGTCAGCGTTTGCATGCTGAGCTGTAGGGCGATACAGTATCTCATACTGGTATTGTGATAACAAAAGAGCCCAACGTTGTAGTCTCTGAGCTGTCCGCTGAGGAACTGGTTTAGACGGATGAAACAGTGACGTCAGGGGCTTGTGATCTGTTACTAAATAGAATGGTCTACCATAGAGGTAGTGATGGAATTTTGTGACACCGAACACAATAGCCAACGCTTCCTTGTCCAATTGGCTATAATTACACTGAGCTTTGTTTAGCAATTTAGATGCGAACGCAATAGGACGTTCGGTGTTACCGACTCGGTGAGACAACACAGCACCGAGGCCGAAAGAAGAGGCATCACAAGCTAACACCAGAGGCTTGTGAGGGTCGTAATGGACCAGACAACGATCATTCAATAAAGCCTCTTTAAGCTGCTGAAAGGCTGATTGGCAATCAGCTGACCACACAAACGGAACATTCTTACGGCGGAGACGATGCAACGGTGCAGCAATCTGTGATGCATTAGGTATAAACCTAATATAATACGTCAATTTGCCAAGAACTGCTTGCAATTCATGCAGATTGCGAGGGGCGGGCAAATCACGAATAGCTGCTAAATGTGACTGGGAGGGATGAATGCCTTGAGCATTAATAACATGTCCCAGATACTCCATCTCCGTAAGGAAAAATGAACATTTATCGATGTTGCAACGTAGGCCTGCCTGAGACAACACTTTAAACAAACACTCCAAATTACGGAAATGTTCAGCAGGCGTCCGACCGGACACAACAATATCGTCTAAATAGTTGCAACACGATGGCACAGTAGCCAGAAGTTGTGACAAAAAACGCTGAAAAACAGCTGGAGCTGACGCACAACCAAAAGGCAAACGCAGAAAACGGAACAACCCCAACGACGTGTTTATGACAAAATACTGTTGTGATTGCTCGTCGAGGGGCAATTGCAAATATGCTTCACGGAGATCAATTTTGGAAAAGAAACGAGCTTCCCCTAACTTATCCATCAGCTCGTCCGGTCTAGGCAAAGGAAAAGAATCAATGACAGTCTGAGGATTAACTGTCGACTTAAAATCAGCACACAAACGTAACTTGCCAGACGGTTTCTTTATAATAACTAAGGGAGAAGCCCACTGGCTCGCTGAAACGGGTTGAATAACACCGTTGTTTTGCCAACGACGAAGTTCATCTGCTACAGGTGCCCGGAGGGCGTGAGGCACTGGACGAGCACGAAAAAATCGAGGCTGAGCATTATCTTTTAACGTAATATGAGCGGCAAAGTTCGCAGCACAACCTAGTTCGTCTTTAAATATGTCACTGTATTGTTTACACAAATCGGTTATGCTGTCATGAGGAACAACAACAGAATTAATTTGCAACACATTGTCTTGGATAGACAGGCCAAACAAGTCAAAACAGTCTAATCCGAAAATGTTTACACTGTCTGTAGCGCGGAGCACTGTGAATGAAACTGTTTTTGTATTGCCACGGAATGTGGCTGGCACGCTACATACACCTAACACAGGAATTTGTTCTCCACTATAAGTAGCCAAAGAATGTTTTGCCGCTGAAAGTTTAAGGCGGCCGATAGCCGCATACGTAGCACTATTTATGAGAGTCACAGACGCACCAGTGTCTAATTGAAAATTGAAGGTCTTATCCTGGATGCGTAGCTTCACAAATAGTTTATTACACTGTCTCTGGATCGGTGCAGTGGAGGCGGAAGACACAAAATCAGCGCGTTTAGCAGTCTGTACATTACTTTTTACAGCGTTTGAATTACGCTTGGGTCGCATAGCAGAGGGCTGGGTGGGTGGCTTATTGCGAACAAGTTTATTACCCACACGAACCGTGGAAGAGTCTTTAAACGCGACCTTCTGGGCGGGCTGGCTTTGAAGAACATGAATATCCATGGGCTGGGCAGCACTAGAATTGTTCTTGCGTTTACGCAAACAAACAGTCTGGATGTGTCCTTTCCTTTGACAAAAGTGACAAACCGCGTTTCTTAACGGGCAACGTTCACGAGGATGAGCAAGAACACACTTAGGGCAAGACTTAACTCTATCATTTTGCACACGCGGCTGACGAATGTGTTTAACATGACGCGGCCGGCTAGTGTTTACAGTCTGACTCTGCCGGTGGGGCCGCGGGCGTGACATAACTTGCTTAGCACAGGCAATTTGACAAATACATGGCTGATCTAACTCACAGCATAGTCAAAAGTATCTTGGGCTTCAATGATGTTCATCACAGTCTCTAATGACGGGTCAGGCAACTTTAAGATAGCAGCACGAATACGAGAATCTGCAATGTTTTGAGTAATAGCGTCTCGTAACATGACATCACTGTAGGAAGCTCCACACACACAATTAAATCGGCACTGACGGGTGAGGCCCCGTAAATCTGTTAACCACTGTTTATTAGATTGATGAGGCAGTTTCTTTAATCTGAAGAACTTGAATCTGGCTGCTGCCACATGAACTCGCGACTCGAAATACTCAGCAAGCTTGTTAACAACAACGTCATAGTCTAAAGCTTCTGGCTTGGATTCCGGGAACAACTTACAAAGTAGTCGATAGACTTCCACGCCTGCAGTGGAAATTAAATAAAGCTGCCGCTCAGTACCCGTGATTTTGTAGACTGTCATGTGCGCCTGCAACTGCGCGAAATATTCTCGCCATTCTTCTCTTGATGCATCAAAAGCACGGAAAGGTGGTGCTGCCTGTGCTTGTTCCTTTTGTGTTGGAGGATTAGCCGCTTGTTTGGCGATTGCTTCCACCAGACTTTGTATTTGCTGACTCTGTAACAAGATCAACTGTTGTAATTCGGCAGACACAGTGAACACAAATTAAACCAGCCCCCAAAATTTTATCGCTATAATTAGTATAACCAGAAACAAGTTGAACCAGCCCTGCACACGAGTTCGGAAGCCCTCGTCGCCAGTTTTGTGGCGGCGTTCGTAGCGACAAGCAATTCGCTGTAGAAACGGCTTACGAAGTCACCGTCACACTTTTAATAGCGGGCCGACCGGTCCGCTGGAACAGTGAACAGAAAGATGAAAACCCAAACACTCTGATTAAATAAAAGTCGGTACTTATCTTTATTGTCGAAGATACAGAAACACAGTAGTGAACTCCGTGTCTACAGAGATCTGTCTAGTTCGAGTCGGAGCGGCTAGGTCAGCGTCGGCTGACGACAAACAACAACTCTTCTGCGATGAACACACAAGTGACTAGCAAGTACACAATTCGGTGGCGAGTATACAACTGAGCGGCGAATCCAGAACTGTCCTAGCGCTCGCGACTCCAGCGCTTAAGAAGCCAGAAGCCAGCGGTGGCGCGCGCAGACTTGCGGCGATTTCCTGTCTCGCTGGCGCTGCTTATGCGGACGGCGTCCGGACTTTGATGCTGCCAACCTTTTGGCAGCGGGCTCGGGTGGCATTACTGGCTAGGATATAACAGAACCATTTTTTTTAGAACTAATTAAACCTAACTAACCTAAGGACATCGCACACATCCATGCCCGAGGCAGGATTCGAACCTGCGACCGTAGCGGTCGCGCGGCTCCAGACTGTAGCGCCTAGAACCGCACCGCCACTCTGGCCGGCTCAGGAGTTTGGTCCCTTAGGAATTCTCACACATTTGAACATTTGATGTAGGTCTATAATTGTGTGGAATAATGTCTTACAGCTTTTCTTAAAAACGGGAATGACCCGCGCTTTTTTCCAGTCGTTATATACTTTTCGTTGCTCAAGCGATATACGATAAATTATTGGTAGAAAGGGAGCAAGTTCTTCCGCACAATGTATAGCTATCAGCATTCGGGGTTTTCTTAGGCGCAGTAAGGGGACCGCACCCTGACCGCGAAAGACTTCCCCGTACAGTAACACCAGTTCCTCTATACTTCACTGTTGGTGCTACACATGGTAGCTGGTGATGCTCTCCGGCCATTTACCAAACCCAAACCCTTTTCTTCGGACTGACATGGTGTATAGCGTGATTCATCGCTCCCAAATGACTCGCGAAATACATAAAATCTATTCGCAGTTGCGAATATGGACAACCATCAGCTGTATAATGGAATGCTGACAATGGGAATTTGTGCCGGGCCGGGACTCGAGCCCGGATTTCCCGTGTATCACGAGCGGTCTCGTTCCCATTAGGCTACCCGATCACGACTCACAGCCACACCCAAACTTC
Organism: Schistocerca piceifrons; assembly: GCF_021461385.2. Lineage (NCBI taxonomy): Eukaryota > Metazoa > Arthropoda > Insecta > Orthoptera > Acrididae > Schistocerca > Schistocerca piceifrons. The sequence continues at coordinate 843,813,214 of NC_060140.1, read as the reverse complement.
CATATGTCGTCAGATACGTGTCTACAACTTGTATTCGTACGTCCGTTGTGTATACGAGGTGCTATCCAAAATTTTCGGGACTGGTGCTGCCATCTGTTGAAAACCGTACCTTTGGGCTAATGGTCACTATCACCCTCGAAGTAGTTCCCATCCGCACACCAGTCCCAGCGCTTCTGCCACTGGTCAAACATTTCTGGAAGTCCTGTCCTTTGAGGGTGTTTATCACCGTCAGCGATGCTTCTTGAATCCTCTCTAGAGTGTCGAACCGACGGCCTTTCAACTTGAGTATCAGTCTTGGGAATAGCGCGAAATCGCAAGGTGGCAAATCTGGCGAGTACGGTGGGTGGGGTACAACCGCCGTGTTTTTTTTTTTTTTTTTTTTTTTTGCCAGAAAGGTCCGGTGAGCAAGGACGTGTGACAGGGCGCGTTGTCGTGATGCAGCAGCCAGTTCCCTTGACGCCAAAGTTCGGCCGTCGTCGCCGCACGTTTTCACGGAGCCGTCGCAAAACGTTACAGTAGTACGCGGAATTCACTGTTTAGTTGGGTGGGACGAATTCTTTGTGCACAATTCCCTCGGTATCAAAGAAAACGATGATCATGCTCTTCACTTTGCTCTTCACCTGTCTCACTTTTTTGGGTCTTGGAGAGCCCGGGCTCTTCCATTGGGACGATTGTTGCTTTTTCTCTGGGTCATAACCGTAAATCCAGCTCTCGTCGCTGGTGGTAACCCGTGACAAGAAGGTTGCATCATCAGGTGCGGTCTGACGAATTTGATACACACCGCTGTTCTGTTCGCGGATCCATCGTAAAATCGCCACACACCAAACACAGAGTATTACGAAAACCACTGTGGACACGCAACACGTCCTCCAAGCTGAATGCCACTCCGCACACTGACTCATCAGATATGCAGCTCTCGCCACCTAGCAGTACAAAGATCTACTTCTCCTACTTTCCAGATGGCAGCACCAGTCCCGAAAATTTTGGATTCCACCTCGTATTCCTGTACAGCGCAGACATTTTGATTGAAAGTCTCATGTCCGGTGTAGGCAGATAAATACGATATAGCAGTGCCTGTGTTATTAGGAAGAACGGTGGAATTTTCCTTCGGACACTTAAGTCTATCCGTCGTAACACTGTGCCGACTACAGCCGCTATGAAATACATGAAATGTACTCGCGGTTGTGAATATGGCCCGCACTCGAACCCGGATATCCCACTTAACGCGAGTGGTCGCCTTATCATTTGGTCGTCCGAGTACATTTCAATTGAAACTCGGTTGCCCGGGAAATCCGCCTTTGGGTCCCGGTGCGGCACAAATTTTCACTATCGTCATCCCGTTATACAGCTGATGCTTGTCCGTATTCGCAACCGCGAATATATTTCGTGTATTTCATGACGGTTGTAGTCGCCGCAGTGCCTATGCTTTCGGAGATGCGTGCATGTCTCAAGGAACATTGCATCTTAATTTGGAATATCGCACCAAATCACTCGTTTCCAGTCATACGATCTCAAGTGGCACTTGGCGATGACTACAGAAATTTTTTATAGCCTCTCCTGACCGAACCATTCCGCAGTTACTGGCTCTCTGCTTACAACTGGCAGGTCCAAGTCTCGTGACAACTATAGTCCGATTAAAATTACTTGATAGTTGACGCTTCACGCTTTGGAGCTGGTTTCTTCCAGTCAGAGTGCACAACGTCACGCCCGAACCTTTCACCGTTGCCAAAGTGCCACAGTTGATCATTTCGCTTCCAGTTTCTCGTACGGCTTTCGTCCTTCATCTGTCTGGATTCCCAGGTGTGGCACTTCAATTTCGTATTTCATCACACATGATAACCACACTAAAAACAACACACACGCACGCAAACACACACAACGACGCTAACGAAATACACACGTTTCATACACTGCAATAGCCAAGCACTACTGAGTGCTTCCGCACAAAACGCGATTCAGCTTCACATACGCGGTTATTACAGTAACAGAGATCGGCGTACATCATAAAGCTTGGCCCCGAATTTTAGAAGGCTACAGCTCATCGTTGCGACTGAGTCAGAAAAATCATAAATACGCTACTGGTCATTAAAATTGCTACACCACGAAGATGAGGTGCTACAGACGCGAAATTTAACCCACAGGAAGAAGATGCTGTGATATGCAAATGATTACCTTTTCAGGGTATTTACACAAGGTTGGCGCCGGTGGCGACACCTACAACGTGCTGAGGAAAGTTTCCAACCGACTTCTCATACACAAATTGCAGTTGACCGCCGTTACCTGGTGAAACGTTGTGGTGATGCCTCGTGTAAGCAGGAGAAATGCTTACCATCACGTTTCCGACTTTGATAAAGGTCGGATTGTAGCCTGTCGCGATTGCCGTTTATTGTATCGCGACATTGCTGCTCGCGTTGGTCGAGATGAAATGACTGTTAGCAGAACATGGAATCGGTGGGTTCAGGAGGGTAATACGGAACGCCGTGCTGGATCCCAACGGCCTCGTATCACTAGCAGTCGAGATGACAGGCATCTTATCCGCATGGCTGTTACGGATCGTGCAGCCACGTCTCGATCCCTGAGTCAACAGATGGGGACGTTTGCAATACAACAACCATCTGCACGAACAGTTCGACGACGTTTGCAGCAGCATGAACTATCAGCTCGGAGACCCCGGCTGCGATTACCCTTGACGCTGCGTCACGGACAGGAGCGCCTGTGATGGTGTACTCAAAGACGAACCTGGGTGCACGAATGGCAAATCGTCATTTTTTCGGAGGAATCCAGGTTCTGTTTACAGCATCATGGTGATCGCATCCGTGTCTGGCGACATCGCGGTGAACGCACATTGGAAGCGTGTATTCGTCATCGCCATACTGGCGTATCACCCGGCGGGATGATATGGGGTGCCATTGGTTACTCGTCTCGGTCACCTCTTGTTGGCATTGACGGCACTTTGAACAGTGGACGTTACATTTCAGATGTGTTACGACCCGTGGCTCTACCCTTCATTCGATCCCTGCGAAACCCTACATTTCAGTAGGATAATGCACGACCGCATGTTGCAGGTCCTGTACGGGCCTTTCTGGATACAGAAAATGTTCGACTGTTGCCCTGGCCAGCACATTCTCCAGATCTCTCACCAACTGAAAAGGTCTGGTCAATGGTGGCCGAGCAACTGGCTCATCACAATACGCCAGTCACTACTCTTGATGAACTGTGGTATCGTGTTGAAGCTGCATGGGCAGCTGTAGCTGTACACGCCATCCAAGCTCTGTTTGACTCAATGCCCAGGCGTATCAAGGCCGTTATTACGGCCAGAGGTGGTTGTTCTGGGTACTGATTTCGAAGGATCTATGCACCCAAATTGCGTGAAAATGTAATCACATGTCAGTTCTAGTATAATATATTTGTCTTATGAATATCCGTTTATCATCTGCTTTCCTTCTTGGTGCAGCAGTTTTAATGGCCAGTAGTGTATAAAGGCTTCACGTAGTGAAGTAGCACAGTGCAGCGTTTGCATATAAACTCGATGTGAAGGTCACACTTTCGAATCTTATCAAATACACTGAAATTCTTTTATTTCTAAATATAATCAAAGGACTCTGATCATTATTTTTATTCAATTAATCGGTTTAAATGTATTTTTTTCTGCTTCTAATATTTTGCCGCGTCCTTTTCATCATCCAATTGACTCTTTTTATGTCCTCTTATTTTTCTTCGTATCATTTTGTTTTCATTCGGAATGTACTTGTGTCGCCTGTAGTCGGCAAACAAGTGCCAACATGACTGCTCATCGGTTGGGACCGCAGCAGATCGTGTATCCAATGTCAGGGTAATTTCAGGCAACCAATGGTATCGAGAAATTAATTTGCTTTTAGCGTTGCAGTTGAAATTCTTATGTGTTAAGTTTGCTTGTAGGGGTTAGCGTAAATCACCGTGAAGAAAGCGGTCGTGGTTTCAGGTCTGCCGCAGATTATTGGCGGCAGTTTCCTCGGATACGTTGCACATTACGAGGTTGTGGTTAGGTCAGCGCTATATAACGCGTCGTCTGCCGCAGATCACTCATTGACACTTAAGAATCAGCTGTCGAGATAGCATTTCGCGTTCCCGTCGGAACTTGCGCCGGTCATTTCCAACATTACTCCGCGTTCGACATCAACAGTGTTTGTGAAATGACCAGCCGTGTTTGTGTGTCGCCTGTAACCGAGCGGTAACCAGAAGTGCATGTGGCAACTCTGAAGCGGCAAGTGACAGAGTCAACCAGAAACTTTCTTACATACAGGGCTATTACAAATGATTGCAGCGATTTCATAAATTCACTGTAGCTCCATTCATTGACATATGGTCACGACACACTACCGATATGTAGAAAAGCTCATAAAGTTTTGTTCGGCTGAAGCCGCACTTCAGGTTTCTGCCGCCAGAGCGCTCGAGAGCGCAGTGAGACAAAATGGCGACAGGAGCCGAGAAAGCGTATGTCGTGCTTGAAATGCACTCACATCAGTCAGTCGTAACAGTGCAACGAGACTTCAGGACGAAGTTCAACAAAGATCCACCAACTGCTAACTCCATTCGGCGATGGTATGCGCAGTTTAAAGCTTCTGGATGCCTCTGTAAGGGGAAATCAACGGGTCGGCCTGCAGTGAGCGAAGAAACAATTGAACGCGTGCGGGCAAGTTTCACACGTAGCCCGCGGAAGTCGACGAATAAAGCAAGCAGGGAGCTAAACGTACCACAGCCGACGGTTTGGAAAATCTTGCGGAAAAGGCTAAAGCAGAAGCCTTAGGCTAGGCGCGCACAGGCGATTTTTCAGTCGGCGCGACTTATCAATCGCTGTCGCGGAAGTACATTGTGGTGCGCACACAGCGGCAGGAAAATCGCAACTACTCGCAGTACCAGTATGGATTTCATCGAAACAGCTTGTTTGGTGGCGCTTTTACTACGAAGAAGAGCGAGAAAACAGCGCAAATGTCGTTACTGGGTGCATCCGATTGTAAGTCGAAGACTAGTGAAAGGGCAGTTTTACAAATTACACGAAGAGTTACAAAATCACCCAAATAAATTCTTTCAATACTATCAAATGAGTAAGAATAATTTTGATACACTGCTTCAGACAGTAGGACCGAATACAACAAAACAAGATACAACATGGAGGAAGTGTATACCACCTGAGGAGCGCTTATCAGTGACTTTGAGGTGAGCACACAGTATTTTATTCAACAGTTTTTATTGCCCTTTCACATTATTGATTAGATACATCAAGAAAATCACTACTGCAAGTCGAAACTGGCAAAACAGCGTGTTTCTTATTATAGACATTGTCGTGCTTGTAGAATGGTGGAATGTACTTTGGGGATTTTGGCTAACAAATGGAGAATATTTCATCGACCTATGGACATGGATGTTGGTTTTTCAGACATAATCATAAAAGCATGTTGTACTCTGCATAATTTCGTAAGAAGAAATGACGGTGTACGAACTGAGGACGAGTCGTACGAATGCCTTCTGCAAGGCTGTGAGCCTGTAGGAATAAGAGCTGATGCGTGTGGTATGCAGATAAGTATTATTTTGCAAACTACTTTGTGACTCCACAAGGATCAGTATCTTGGCAATATGAAAGAATTTAAATTGTTGTAACTGTGATGCCTACACGAATCAATAATATAAGTGAACTATGAAATACCTTTGTTAGTCTTTTCTGGTCCAGGCAGTTCAGTCCAGTTCCGAATTAGGCTCAGCATACTTCTCCCCATAGTTTCTCTTTCAAATTGCGATCACTGTATTCTTTTAATTTCCTGTTGTAGAGAGCTGGTCGCTTTTCTACTTCTGCAATTAGTCTTTCTTAATCGACAACACAACTTACAATGTCATCCGTAGCGCAACTCCCGTTATCAGACATGCTGCTGGCGCACTGAACTTGTCTGTATGCAACACAGAGCGAGAGCGACTGACTGAGAAATCGCGTCGCTAGTGCGCGCGGGCCCATGCCAGTGCCTGTGAATCATTCCCTACATGCGACAATCGCGTCGCGCGTGAAATAGCGCCGGTTGCGTCTTTTAAATCGCCGCTACTTTTTTGTCGCACGTGTGCGCGCTCCTATTCGAGCCACTTTGTTTCATTCTTGCGACAAATAAATCGCGCGACGGAAAATCGCCAGTGCGCGCCTAGCCTTACCGTTTACAATTGCCCTGACACCCGATGACAAAGTCAAACGTTTTGAATTTTCGGCGCGGTTGCAACAGCTCATGGAAGAGGATGCGTTCAGTGCGAAACTTGTTTTCAGTGATGAAGCAACATTTTTTCTTAATGGTGAAGTGAACAGACACAATGTGCGAATCTGGGCGGTAGAGAATCCTCACGCATTCGTGCAGCAAATTCGCAGTTCACCAAAAGTTAACGTGTTTTGTGTAATCTCACGGTTTAAAGTTTACGGCCCCTTTTTCTTCTGCGAAAAAAACGTTACAGGACACGTGTATCTGGACATGCTGGAAAATTGGCTCATGCCACAATTGGAGACCGACGGCGCCGACTTCATCTTTCAACAGGATGGTGCTCCACCGCACTTCCATCATGATGTTCGGCATTTCTTAAACAGGAGATTGGAAAACCGATGGATCGGTCGTGGTGGAGATCATGATCAGCAATTCATGTCATTGCCTCCACGCTCTCCCGACTTAACCCCATGCGATTTCTTTCTGTGAGGTTATGTGAAAGATTCAGTGTTTAAACCTCCTCTACCAAGAAACGTGCCAGAACTGCGAGCTCGCAGCAACGATGCTTTCGAACTCATTGATGGGGACATGCTGCGCCGAGTGTGGGAGGAACTTGATTATCGGCTTGATGTCTGCCGAATCACTAAAGGGGCACATATCGAACATTTGTGAATGCCTAAAAAAACTGTTTGAGTTTTTGTATGTGTGTGCAAAGCATTGTGAATATATCTCAAATAATAAAGTTATTGCAGAGCTGTGAAATCGCTTCAATCATTTGTAATAACCCTGTACTTAAACTCGTGTCACTAACTGACAAGTTTGTATCTGAAGAAATGTGTAAAACTTATTTTTGATATCGAAATATGTAAATCTCAATGTAAAGCAACAGAAATATGTGAAAATTTATTTTTGCGCGGAAATATGTGAGCTCACGCTGCCCGATGCGAAATCCAGATTATCTGGTAGTTCAAACATTTCGTCTGCAAGAAGGCAATCCATTTTCAATGAAATTTTCATACGCCATCTGACGATAAAAGAAAATGATTCAGCTTAAAATGTTGGTCCTGAATATTGCTAATCTTTATCTTTAGTCTTGCAAACAATGACCGTACCACAGTTGAAGACATGAGCGGAAAAACGGGCTAACCCTCAAATGTAAAAACTTAGTGACATGTGTTGCCATCTGTTGCTTTGTACGGGAACTATCAAAATTGACATTAGTCTCACTCCTAAATACCCTCATGTGATATTTAGGGCTGAGACCAATGTCAGTTTTGACAGTTCTCGTACCCTAATTACACAGCAAATGAATATAAAAAATAAACGCATCTGACTGTTATCCTGTTTGAAAACTCACAAGATAGCACTTGACTGAAATCTTTTACTGGTATGCTGCGAAAGCAGAGTTACTAAACAAAGCCTTTCCAAATTCCTTCACCAAAGTAGACGAAGTAAATATTCCAAAATTTGAAACAAGAACAGCTGCCAACTTGAGTAACTTGGAGGTAGATATCCTCGGAGTAGCGAAGCAACTTGAATCAGTTAATAAAAGCAAGTTTTCCGTCCAGACTGTATAACAGCTTCCTTTCAGAGGTTGCTGATGCAGTAGCTCCATACTTAATCATATACGACCGCTCGCGAAGACTGGAAATATTCAAGAATGCAGTAGGAGTAATCCACCAAATTACAGGCCCACATCATTAACGTCGATATGCAGAAGGATTTTGGAAGAACATATATTGTGTTCGAAAATTATGAATTACCTCGAAGAGAACGCTCTATTGACACACAGTCAACACGGATTTAGAAACATCGTTCTTGTGAAACACTAGTAGCTTTTTACTCACACGAAGTGACAAGGGATTTCAAATTGATTCCGTATGTCTAGATTTCCCAAAGGCTTCTGACACCACACAAGCGGCTTCTGAAACTGAGTGCTTAAGTAATATCGCCTCCGCTCTGTGACTGGGTTCGTGATTTCCTGTCAGAGACGTCAGAGTTCGTAGTAATTGACGGAAAGTCATCGAGTAAAACATAAGTGATTTCTGGCGTTCCCCAAAGTAGTGTTATATGCCCTGTGCTGTTCCTTATCTATATAAACAATTTAGGAGACAATCTGAGCAGGCGTCTTAGATTGTTTGCAGATAGTCATCAGAAGATCGAAACAAATTGCGAAACGATTTAGAAAAGCTAGAAACATTTGGAGTAGGTATTAACATTCATGGAGAAGAAATAAAAACTTTGAGGTTCACCGATGACATTGTAATTCTGTCAGAGACAGCAAAGGACTTGGAAGAGCAGCTGAATGGAATGGATAGTGTCTTGAAAGGAGAATATAAGATGAACATCAACAAAAGCAAAACGAGAATAATGGAATGTAGTCGAATTAAGTCGGGTGATGCTGAGTTTAGGAAATGAGACACTTAAAGTAGTAAAGGAGTTTTGCTATTTGGGGAGCAAAATAACTGATGATGGTCGAAGCAGAGAGGATATAAAATGTAGACTGGCAATGGGAAGGAAAGCGTTTCTGAAGAAGAGAAATTTGTTAACATCGAGTATAGATTTAAGTGTCAGGTAGTCGTTACTGAAAGTATTTTTATGAAGTGTAGCCATGTATGGAAGTGAAACGTGGACGATAAATAGTTAGACAAGAAGAGAATAGAAGCTTTCGAAATGTGGTGCTACAGAAGAATGCTGAAGATTAGATGGGTAGATCACATAACTAATCAGGAGGTATTGAATAGAATTGGAGAGAAGAGAAGTTTGTGGCACAACTTGACTCGAAGAAGGGATCGGTTGGTAAGACATGTTCTGAGGCATCAAGGGATCACCAATTTAGTATTGGAGGGCAGCGTGGAGGGTAAAAATCGTAGAGGGAGACCAAGAAATGAATACACCAAGCAGATCCAGAAGGATGTAGGTTGCAGTAGGTGCTGGGAGATGAAGAAGCTTGCACAGGATAGAGCAGCATGGAGAGCTGCATCAAACCAGTCTCAGGATTGAAGACCACAACAACAACAACAGCAACATCTATATGGTGCGAAAATTGGCAATTGGCCCTAATAATGGAAAGTGTGAGGTCATCCACATGAGTGCTAAAATGAATTTGTTAAACTTCGCTTACATGATAAATCAGTCAGATCTAAAGGCTGTAAATTCAACTAAGTACCTAGCAATTACAATTGCAAACAACTTAAATTGGAAAGAACACACAGAAAATGTTGTGGGGAAGGCAATCCAAAGACTGCGTTTTATTGACAGAAGACTTAGAAAATGTAACAGATCCACTAACGAGACTGCCTACAATAGCTTGTCCGTCCTCTTTTGGAGTACTGCTGCGCGGTCTGGGATCATTAGCAGATAGGACTGACGGAGTACATCGAGAAAGTTCTACGAAGAACAGCAGGTTTTTTACTATCGTGAAACAGGGGAGAGAGTTGTGTGTACATGATAGAGGATTTGGGATGGACACCATTAAAACAAAGGCGTTTTGTCGTTACGGAGGAATCTTCTCACGAAATTCCAATCACCAGATGTCCCCTCAGAGTGTGAAAATTATTTTGCTGACACCGACCTGCATAGGGAGAAACGATCATCATAATAAAATGAGGGAAATCAGAGCTCGCACGGAAAGATATAGGTGTTCGTTTTTTCCGCGCGCTTTTCGAGAGTGGAATAATAGAGAATTATTGTGAAGGTGGTTCGATGAACCCTCTGCCACGCGTTTAAGTGTGATTTGCAGAGTATCCATGTACATGTATGTGTATTATGCCTCTGAATTGATAGTGATATTACTCTCACAAATACACTCTGCCAGTCACTGTGCCTTACAGTGGACATAAACTTTGATGATTATTAAATTTATTGGCCGCCCTGTGTCCACGGAACGCTGATCTGCTCTGCAACTTGTTGCTATTAGGAAAAGTGACGCGACTGCCAAAAATCAAATTTCATTTTCCATACATACGATGTACAATGCAAGGCGGTACCTTGCCAATTTTCATAAATGCTTTTCAGTACACAAATCGCCATGTGCAATGCGACTGTGCAGTCGTGAAAATAAATGAAAATGAGGAACTAATCTTAACGACTGATAAATGAGAAGAAAGACTCCACGTGTAGCCATATAAAGAATACACCTTTTCATAAAGTTCTCACTCCTAGACAAATTAGCAAAATATTTCTTAATAACTCTCCCGTGTAGGGTCGCCTTCCTTGACACTTGTTTCAACTATAAGATAAGACCATGTGCTTCATTGCAAAATTTCTACAGCAAACTGCAACCATACGCAATATTCTAACCGAGAGAACCACATAATTTCAAACATGAAAAACTGGATTACCTTAAAAGTTAGCATTCCTCCATTAATATAATCTCATTTGCTCAATATCTTTCCTCAAAATATATTATTACAAAATCTTTTTTAAATAATGCTGCCGGCCGGAGTGGCCGAGCGGTTACAGGCGCTACAGTCTGGAACCGCACGACCGCTACGGTCGCAGATTCGAGTCCTGCCTCGGGCATGGATGTGTGTGATGTCCTTACGTTAGTTAGGTTTAAGTAGTTCTAAGTTCTAGAGGACTTATGACCACAGCAGTTGAGTCCCATAGTGCTCAGAGCCATTTGAACCATTTTTTTAAATAATGCTGCATCCATTACACAACAGACCACCTTCTAGCGTTTTTAAACCAAGTGCGTTGCCAGACTGCCCAACACACTATGCTGCTGTTACTCTGTGCCTTACTCTGACAGTGCAAAGTTAACCTCTCTGACCCACAGACATACATTACTTGACTGGCAAAGATGAAGCTTTTACTGAAGCCTGACGTTTAATGAGGTAAGATGGCGGCGTCAGGAAATTTCGTTGTGGTACTAACACGATTTTCTGAAACGAAATGGTGTTGTAGGCTTTGCGAGGAGGCTTAAAGAATTTCTGGAGCTGAGCAAATATTTCTGTACTGGTTGAGTTTAACACATGCAATGTAGAACCGTGTTACGAGAAGAGTATCAATTTCCATATATGCACATTTAAAGCAGAGTGTAGTTTTCGTAATAACACGCAAATGAATAAAGAAACTTGTTATCAACAACAAATGGCACGTTCTACTTATAGGAGCGCTTTCACAACGAGCAGTTCAAATGGTTCAAATGGCTCTGAGCACTATGGGACTTAACATCTAAGGTCATCAGTCCCCTAGAACTTAGAACTACTTAAACCTAACTAACCTAAGGACATCACACACATCCATGCCCGAGGCAGGATTCGAACCTGCGACCGTAGCGGTCGCTCGGCTCCAGACTGTAGCGCTTAGAGCCGCACGGCCGCTCCGGCCGGCCAACGAGCAGTTATTCGAAGAAATGTCGACATTGATCAAAATTGGTTAAAGCACGTCATTAAGCTGCGTCTCTTATTACTTCATCATTAAACCCCCAAAAATAGACAAACTATTTCAATACTGCCGGTATTTCGGATAAGACGAACTGTAATCTTGTGATTTACGTTTACAAACGGTATAAAAGCAAACACACGTAAGATGTTTCTAGGTACGCTTGCATTGAGACATGTTCCTTTGCTTATTATATTCCGTCTGCTGTACGAAAATTTACAGCCAAACGCGACACATGTATTGACCATTATGCCAAAACTCTAAAAGTAACGTAGTTGTATCAGTTTATTCCCGTTTCTTAAGAGTGTTTTATCAGTAAATAAACAGCTGTTTACAAGTTCTTTACGCTCCCGCCATATTGCTACTCTAAACCGCTGGCTTCAGTGAAACGAATGGTGCTATATACGGTATTGCCAGTCTAGTAATGTATGACTGTGCTCTTACAAATATCCCTGGTCTCAGACACACTCTTACAAGGAACATGATTATATCGGTATTACAGAAGTTGCGTACTTTCATCAAATTCGCAACTTCATTCACATTTGTGGATAAAACTTCTCGAAAATAGTGAAGGCAAATAGGACAGCCCTCTTGGAAACTGTCAAGTAATTTTAATCGGACTGTGACAGTCATTTCCGAATTGCATAGGGGTGTCCGGATGCTTCTGATCAACCGGAATTACAGGGTGTTACAAAAAGGTACGGCCAAACTTTCAGGAAACATTCCTCACACACAAATAAAGAAAAGATGTTATGTGGACATGTGTCCGGGAACGCTTAATTTCCATGTTGGAGCTCATTTTAGTTTCGTCAGTATGTACTGTACTTCCTCGATTCACCGCCAGTTGGCCCAATTGAAGGAAGGTAATGTTGACTTCGGTGCTCGTGTTGACATGCGACTCATTGCTCTACAGTACTAGCATCAAGCACATCAGTACGTAGCATCAACAGGTTAGTGTTCATCACGAACGTGGTTTTGCAGTCAGTGCAGATGTTTACAAATGCGGAGTTGGCAGATGCCCATTTGATGTATGGATTAGCACGGGGCAATAGCCGTGGCGCGGTACGTTTGGTTGGTTTGTTTGGGGAAGACCAGACAGCGTGGTCATCGGTCTCATCGGATTAGGGAAGGATGGGGAAGGAAGTCGGCCGTGCCCTTTCAGAGGAACCATCCCGGCGTTTGCCTGGAGTGATTTAGGGAAATCACGGAAAACCTAAATCAGGATGTCCGGACGCGGGATTGAACCGTCGTCCTTCCGAATGCGAGTCCAGTGTCTAACTACTGCGCCACCTCGCTTGGTGCGGTACGTTTGTATCGAGACAGATTTCCAGAACGAAGTGTCCCGACAGGAAGACGTTCGAAGCAATTGATCGGCGTCTTAGGGAGCACGGAACATTCCAGCCTATGACTCGCGACTGGGGAAAACCTAGAACGACGAGGACACCTGCAATGGACGAGGCAATTCTTCGTGCAGTTGACGATAACCCTAATGTCAGCGTCAGAGAAGTTGCTGCTGTACAAGATAACGTTGACCACGTCACTGTATGGAGAGTGCTACGGGAGAACCAGTTGTTTCCGTACCACGTACAGCGTGTGCAGGCACTATCAGCAGCTGATTGGTCTCCACGGGTACACTTCTGCGAATGGTTCATCCAACAATGTGTCAATCCTCATTTCAGTGCAAACGTTCTCTTTACGGATGAGGCTTCATTCCAACGTGATCAAATTGTAAAGTTTCACAATCAACATGTGTGGGCTGACGAGAATCCGCACGCAATTGTGCAATCATGTCGTCAACACAGATTTTCTGTGAACGTTTGGGCAGGCATTGTTGGTGATGTCTTCATTGGGTCCCATGTTCTTCCACCTACGCTCAATGGAGCACGTTATCATGATTTCATACAGGATACTCTACCTGTGCTGCTAGAACATGTGCCTTTACAAGTTCGACACAACATGTGGTTCATGCACGAAGGAGCTCCTGCACATTTCAGTCGACGTGTTCGTACGCTTCTCAACAACAGATTCGGTGACGGATGGATTGGTAGAGGCGGACCAATTCCATGGCCTCCACGCTCTCCTGACCTCAAGCCTCTTGACTTTCATTTATGGGGGCATTTGAAAGCTCTTGTCTACGCAACCCCGGTACCAAATGAAGAGACTCTTCGTGCTCGTATTGTGGACGGCTGTGATACAATACGCCAATTTCCAGGGCTGCATCAGCGCATCAGGGATTCCATGCGACGGAGGGTGGATGCATGTATCCTCGCTAACGGAGGACATTTTGAACATTTCCTGTAACAAAGTGTTTGAAGTCACGCTGGTACGTTCTGTTGCTGTGTGTTTCCATTCCATGATTAATGTGATTTGAAGAGAAGTAACAAAATGAGCTCTAACATGGAAAGTAAGCGTTTCTGGACACATGTCCACATAACATATTTTCTTTCTTTGTGTGTGAGGAATGTTTCCTGAAAGTTTGGCCGCACCTTTTTGTAACACCCTGTATACAGTATAACCTCGTTAGCGCGAACTCGCGTAAGACGAACTCGCGGTTAACGCGAAAAAAATATTGTTCCCCCCAGGAATACATTAGTTCTTGTGGTATGTTTTATTGGTTAACACGAATTTCGGTTAAGGTGAATTACGAACTCTCTTTCAGTTCCTAGAGTAACTAAATTTCACTGTAACACAAACTTCCGACCTTAGAGTATTCTAAAGCGTAATTTTTTTCCAAAATGAATGTAGGAAATATAGCTACAAAGCTAATTATACTTACTGTTGACTCGTTTTTAAAGTATTGTAGGTCGGTAGCCGCGATTATCACCTCAACAATCACCGTATGTTGTTCATTGTAAGACATTCAATAATGACTGCAGCGTTTAGGAATGTACTGTGTCAGATTTGACAGGCGTTCTGTTAGTCGTAGCCGTATCGAGTTGGAATACTGAATAAAAACTACAGTTACAACCGGTACCGTAGCACGCGAAAATGGCAGAAAGGAAACAGACAGCTCTAAATGCACAGTTAAAGCTTAAGATTCTCAAAGAAGTGGACCTACCAAGAAAACAGCAATTGCAGAGCAGTTTGGAATGCCTAAATCTACTTTATCTACGCTTATTAAGAATCGAGGAAAAATATTAATGCTGCAGCATCAGGTTCTGGAAACAAATCTAAACGACTTCGTATCGCCACGTATGAGGACATCGAGACGTTACTGCTAGAACGGTTCAATCATATGTGTGCATCTAACATACCTTTAACTGGCCCTGTGATTCAGTCAAAAGCAAATGATATTGCTAAAGATATGGGCATCGAAGAACTCCGTTGTTCTGCTGGTTGGTTGTATCGGTTCCAAAAGAGACATTCAATTTCATCTGTGCAAATTTGTGGTGAATCAAATGAAGTTGATGAAGAAAGTGCGAACAGCTGGTTGTATGAATTCAACCGAGTGAGGAAAAAGTATGCCTCGTGTGATGTGTTTAACATGGATGAAACTGGATTTTTCTACAATCTTTTTCCAAATTACACCCTGGGGATAAAAGGTGATAAGAGTCACGGTGGAGCACGAACCAAACAACGTGTGACTGTTGTAATATGCTGTAATGCTGACGGCAGTAAGAAGTTTCGTCCCTGGGTTATCGGTAAATCCGAGAAACCGCGTTGTTTAACATAAATATGGACACTTTACCTTGCATCTATTCTCACCACAAAAAGCTTGGATCGATGGCACATCATTTCGCAAGTGGCTTCTTCGTTTCAACAGTCGAATGGTTGCACAAAACAGACATGTTCTTCTTACATTGGACAGATGTACTGCCCATAACGTTCATGATCTGAACCTATTGAGGAAGTCCAATACATACTGACGAAACTAAAATGAGCTCTAACATGGAAATTAAGCGTTTCCGGACACATGTCCACATAACATATTTTCTTTCTTTGCGTGTGAGGAATGTTTCCTGAAAGTTTGGCCGTACCTTTTTGTAACACCCTGTATATCCATTCACTTCTTGTATTTTATTCAAGCTATGGATTCTGCAACATTAAGCGTTTAAGAAGAAGGAGAAATGTTCCGCAAATGCCAAAGATTGTGTCTTTTAGCCCAAAAGTGGACTAGTCTACTTCGGAACAGTTCCTCTTGAGGTCAGCGCACTTTGTCAAGCGGGTTACGCCGAAGCTGTGCGCTACTGCGAACCGTAGTTCCCGCACGCGTCACGACTTAATAACGGAAGCCGAGTTTTCTGCCGGTACACCCACGCGCCAGAGGCGGTGGCGTCACCCGGAGAAAGCGGACCAAACCTCTGTTGCCGAGGAACCCAGTAACACCCAGGAAGGCGCCGTGACGCCTTAAAATGTGCACTGCGCCGCAGATCTTCCGGGAGGCAGAGTTGAGCCCTTTCCTCGACTACGTTCCGTGAGGAAATCTGGTTGCACCATTTATTAAAATTAAGTAAAAAAAAAAAACAAAAAAAAAACCCCATGAACCATGGACCTTGCCGTTGGTGGGGAGGTTTGCGTGCCTCAGCGATACAGATTGCCGTACCGTAGGTGCAACCACAACGGAGGGGTATCTGTTGAGAGGCCAGACAAACGTGTGGTTCCTGAAGAGGGGCAGCAGCCTTTTCAGTAGTTGCAAGGGCAACAGTCTGGATGATTGACTGATCTGGCCTTGTAACAATAACCAAAACGGCCTTGCTGTGCTGGTACTGCGAACGGCTGAAAGCAAGGGGAAACTACAGCCGTAATTTTTCCCGAGGGCATGCAGCTTTACTGTATGATTACATGATGATGGCGTCCTCTTGGGTAAAATATTCCGGAGGTAAAATAGTCCCCCATTCGGATCTCCGGGCGGGGACTACTCAAGAGGATGTCGTTATCAGGAGAAAGAAAACTGGCGTTCTACGGATCGGAGCGTGGAATGTCAGATCCCTTAATCGGGCAGGTAGGTTAGAAAATTTAAAAAGGGAAATGGATAGGTTGAAGTTAGATATAGTGGGAATTAGTGAAGTTCGGTGGCAGGAGAAACAAGACTTCTGGTCAGGTGACTACAGGGTTATAAACACAAAATCAAATAGGGATAATGCAGGAGTAGGTTTAATAATGAATAGGAAAATAGGAATGCGGGTAAGCTACTACAAACAGCATAGTGAACGCATTATTGTGGCCAAGATAGATACGAAGCCCACACCTACTACAGTAGTACAAGTTTATATGCCAACTAGCTCTGCAGATGACGAAGAAATTGAAGAAATGTATGATGAAATAAAAGAAATTATTCAGATTGTGAAGGGAGACGAAAATTTAATAGTCATGGGTGACTGGAATTCGAGTGTAGGAAAAGGGAGAGAAGAAAACATAGTAGGTGAATATGGATTGGGTGACAGAAATGAAAGAGGAAGCCGCCTGGTAGAATTTTGCACAGAGCACAACATAATCATAGCTAACACTTGGTTTAAGAATCATGAAAGAAGGTTGTATACATGGAAGAACACTGGAGATACTAAAAGGTATCAGATAGATTATATAATGGTAAGACAGAGATTTAGGAACCAGGTTTTAAATTGTAAGACATTTCCAGGGGCAGATGTGGACTCGGACCACAATCTGTTGGTTATGACCTGTAGATTAAAACTGAAGAAACTGCAAAAAGGTGGGAATTTAAGGAGATGGGACCTGGATAAACTAAAAGAACCAGAGGTTGTACAGAGATTCAAAGAGCATAGGGGAGCAATTGACAGGAATGGGGGAAATAAATACAGTAGAAGAAGAATGGGTAGCTTTGAGGGATGAAGTAGTGAAGGCAGCAGAGGATCAAGTAGGTAAAAAGACGAGGGCTAGTAGAAATCCTTGGGTAACAGAAGAAATATTGAATTTGATTGATGCAAGGAGAAAATATAAAAATGCAGTAAGTGAAACAGGCAAAAAGGAATACAAACGTTTCAAAAATGAGATCGACAGGAAGTGCAAAATGGCTAAGCAGGGATGGCTAGAGGACAAATGTAAGGATGTAGAGGCCTATCTCACTAGGGGTAAGATAGATACCGCCTACAGGAAAATTAAAGAGACCTTTGGAGAAAGTAGAAACACTTGTATGAATATCAAGAGCTCAGATGGAAACCCAGTTCTAAGCAAAGAAGGGAAAGCAGAAAGGTGGAAGGAGTATATAGAGGGTCTATACAAGGGCGATGTACTTGAGGACAATATTATGGAAATGGAAGAGGATGTAGATGAAGATGAAATGGGAGATACGATACTGCGTGAAGAGTTCGACAGAGCACTGAAAGACCTGAGTCGAAACAAGGCCTCCGGAGTAGAAAATATTCCATTGGAACTACTGACGGCCGTGGGAGAGCCAGTCCTGACAAAACTCTACCATCTGGTGAGCAAGATGTATGAAACAGGCGAAATACCCTCAGACTTCAAGAAGAATATAATAATTCCAATCCCAAAGAAAGCAGGTGTTGACAGATGTGAAAATTACCGAACTATCAGCTTAATAAGTCACAGCTGCAAAGTACTAACACGAATTCTTTACAGACGAATGGAAAAACTAGTAGAAGCCAACCTCGGGGAAGATCTGTTTGGATTCCGTAGAAACACTGGAACACGTGAGGCAATACTGACCTTACGACTTATCTTAGAAGAAAGATTAAGGAAAGGCAAACCTACGTTTCTAGCATTTGTAGACTTAGAGAAAGCTTTTGACAGTGTTGACTGGAATACTCTCTTTCAAATTCTGAAGGTGGCGGGGGTAAAATACAGGGAGCGAAAGGCTATTTACAATTTGTACAGAAACCAGATGGCAGTTATAAGAGTCGAGGGACATGAAAGGGAAGCAGTGGTTGGGAAGGGAGTAAGACAGGGTTGTAGCCTCTCCCCGATGTTGTTCAATCTGTATATTGAGCAAGCAGTAAAGGAAACAAAAGAAAAGTTCGGAGTAGGTATTAAAATTCATGGAGAAGAAATAAAAACTTTGAGGTTCGCCGATGACATTGTAATTCTGTCAGAGACAGCAAAGGACTTGGAAGAGCAGTTGAATGGAATGGACAGTGTCTTGAAAGGAGGATATAAGATGAACATCAACAAAAGCAAAACAAGGATAATGGAATGTAGTCTAATTAAGTCGGGTGATGCTGAGGGAATTAGATTAGGAAATGAGGCACTTAAAGTAGTAAAGGAGTTTTGCTATTTGGGGAGCAAAATAACTGATGATGGTCGAAGTAGAGAGGATATAAAATGTAGGCTGGCAATGGCAAGGAAAGCGTTTCTGAAGAAGAGAAATTTGTTAACATCCAGTATTGATTTAAGTGTCAGGAAGTCATTTCTGAAAGTATTCGTATGGAGTGTAGCCATGTATGGAAGTGAAACATGGACGATAAATAGTTTGGACAAGAAGAGAATAGAAGCTTTCGAAATGTGGTGCTACAGAAGAATGCTGAAGATTAGATGGGTAGATCACATAACTAATGAGGAAGTATTGAATAGGATTGGGGAGATGAGAAGTTTGTGGCACAACTTGACTAGAAGAAGGGATCGGTTGGTAGGACATGTTCTGAGGCATCAAGGGATCACCAATTTAGTATTGGAGGGCAGCGTGGAGGGTAAAAATCGTAGAGGGAGACCAAGAGATGAATACACTAAGCAGATTCAGAAGGATGTAGGTTGCAGTAGGTACTGGGAGATGAAAAAGCTTGCACAGGATAGAGTAGCATGGAGAGCTGCATCAAACCAGTCTCAGGACTGAAGACCACAACAACAACAACAACAACAACAAGTAAAAAAAAAATCTTGATCGCAACAGATGTTCAGTTTAGTTGGCAGCCGGTTTCGGTCTATAATTTAAACAATCTTCAGGCCTTAAGCACTGCAGTACAAGAGTAATAAGAAGGGTCGTTCAGTAAGTAATCCCGCACATATTTAAAAAAAAAAGCCATTAATATATGTGGTGTGCTTACTGTAAGACCTTCGGTACACACACCATCAGATTATTTGACTTGTCGCTCTAACGAAGTAGGCGAGTGTCAGCAATATGTCTCGTGGTCCTATCGTGGCGTGTTTATCTTCTGCCGTTAGGTCAGACGATAGAAATGCCACTTGCACGCTTAGAGTAGCAGATTGACGGTGACCAACTTTAAACAGAACTTGATTAATTTTCACACACATTTATTGAAATAGTAACAAGCATAGAAATTACTTTACTTGGTTCTGGATGCTATTTACAATTGACAATCTGAAGTTCCATTGGTACTGGTACGTTAATCTTATTCTCACATATCTCTGATACTTGACAAAGTGTCTATACATTTATTTTCATGGCTATGTACAGGAATATGGTAATCTTCTGGGGTGCAGACTGAAACTTGACTATAGACTGGTACAGACTAATGCAGACTGGTACAGGCTGTTGCAGACAAATGCAGACTGACTAATCGGAGGTCTGTACACTCGTTACAATACCTCGAGCGTTCAGGTATCACTGCGCGAGTGTGATCCGTGAGGAGAAAAGGTTCTACGTTAGCAGCAATCTCATTGGCTGCGTTACATATTAATACGCGGATCGGCGGAAGCAGAATTTGGTCCGTCTCTAAGGCAGCGCCATCTCGTAGTGCGGAGACGGACGAGCGCTGCGCCTGCACTTTTGTGCTTAGCGGGGCGCGCTCTAGTGGGAAAGTTGCGTACTCGCTGACTACGCGGAACTATGTACACAACAGTATACATAGACAAACGTCCTTGTTGGTGCTTCACATATGATGTTTGTTCTGCGCACCGGTGAAGTTTCGAACTGGTCTGGCAGATGGCAGAGCTGTAGTACAGCGTCAAAATGGCGTCTACACATGACTCACGTTGCAAGCAGCGTGCTGTTACTTAATTCATGTGTGCAGAAAAATTGTGGTGACCAATCATAAACGTTTGTATGCAGTGTATGACGATGCTGCAGTTGATAGGAGTACACTTGGGCGAGCGGGCCGGAGTGGCCGAGCGGTTCTAGGCGCTTCAGTCTGGAACCGCGCGACCGCTCAGGTGCTCAGGGCCATTTGAACACTTGGGCTATGGGCAAAGAAAGACAGCCTCAGGAAATGCAGAAACAGAGCTCCACGTTCGGGACGTCCAATCACAGCCACTGCTCCAAACATGTCGAATCGTGCGGATGCCATTATTCGTGCCGACCGGCGCATCACAATTCGACAATTGGCTCTACAGTTGCCGGTCAGCATTGGAAGTGCGTCTGTAATGATCGAGACTCTCGGATATTCAAAGAGGTGCTCACGATGGGTCCCACGAACGCTCACAGCAGACCACAAGATTCAAAGAAAGGCCATTTCATCTGAATTGTAGGGGCGTTTTGAGACGGACAGAGAGGTCTTTCTGTCACGGATCGTAATGGGGAACGAAAGCTGGGTGCACCATTTTGCGCCGGAAACAAAAAGACAGTCCGTGAAGTGGCATCATCCTCATTCAGCACAAAAGAAGAAACTCAAGACAACCCTCTCTGCCGGAAAATTCATGGTGACAGTCTTCTGGGGTTGTGATGGAGTCATTTTCGTGGATGTGATGCCAAGAGGGTCAACCATCATTTCAGACGCATACGTGAAGACTCTGAATAAACTGAAGAGCCGTATCCGACGTTTTCGATCTGACAAGAATCCAGCAGAAAACTTGTTCCAACACGATAATGCACGCCCACACACAAGTCTGAGAATATGGGAACACATCGCCAAATTGAGTTGGACATCATTGTCTTATCCACCCTACAGTCCAGACCTGGCACTCTCGGTCTTCCGTCTCTTTGGGCCGCTTAAAGATTCTCTACGGGGAACACACTTTGAAGATGACGAGAGTGTCAGTCGTGCAGTGAAAACATGGCTATGCCTGCAGGACAAGAGCTTTGACCAGCAGGGAATACATGCTCTTCCACAAAGATGCCGTACGGCCATAGAACGTTATGGAGACTATGTAGAAAATTAGGACATAGACAAGACATGTTGATGTATATGGTCACAAAATTCTGACTCTTAACAATAAATATATTCTGAGAAAAAAAATGTGGGGCATTACTTATTGAACGATCCTCGTACATATTAAGAGGGATTTTATACAAAAAGACGTTAACGTGACTAAAAATTTCTAGAATAAAAGCTGCAATAATAACAAGATAAAATGTTGTACCCATGATTGCGGCTGGTGGCAGTGGACGGAGTAAGATCTATAAGAGCACGAACCAGGTCCTTTGACAGCAGTGTACAGTCCTTGCAAGTGATCGCCTCAGTTCTGACCACTAGAGGCCGAATTACGGCAGTCTCTCATTGCCATGGTAATCAATGCCATCTCTGCTCCGACTGCTTTCAACGAGTTCAGAGAAGCGCCCATAGAGGGCAGTCTACACGCAAAACAGGTCAAGTCATGTATGTTCTGCATTTCCTTATTTTAAAAAAGATTGTGAAATAAAGGATTTAAATGAAGCAGAGGAAAGGGAATACAAGCGCCTAAGAAATAAAATCGACAGGAAGTGGAAACTGGCTAAGCAGGAATGGCTAGAGGTCAAATGTAAGGATTTAGAGGCATATATCACTAGGGGTAAGATAGGTGCTGCCTACAGGAAAATTAGGGAGACCTTCGGAGAAAAGAGAACCACCTGTATGAAAATCAAGAGCTCAGATGGAAAACGAGTTCTAAGCAAAGAAGGGAAACCAGAAAGGCCGAAGGAGTATGTAGAGAGTCTATACAGGGGAGATGTATTTGAGGGCAATATTATGGAAATGGAAGAGGCCGTAGATGAAGATGAAATGGGAGATCTGATACTGCGTGAAGAATTTGACAGAGCACTGAAAGACCAAAGTCGAAACAAGGCCCCGGGAGTAGACAACATTCCGCTAGAGCTACTGGTAGCCTTGGGAGTGCCAGCCATGACAAAACTCT
This sequence comes from Schistocerca piceifrons, assembly GCF_021461385.2. Lineage (NCBI taxonomy): Eukaryota > Metazoa > Arthropoda > Insecta > Orthoptera > Acrididae > Schistocerca > Schistocerca piceifrons. Next base: position 843,790,697 of record NC_060140.1, on the reverse strand, counting down.
TCCATAGCCGAGCAAGATGTATGAGACAGGCGAAATACCCTCAGATTTCAAGAAGAATAAAATAATACCAATTCCAAAGAAAGCAGATGATGACGGTTGTGAAAATTACGGAACTATCAGTTTAATACCTCACGGTTTCAAAATACTAACACGAATTCTTTATAGACGAATGGAAAAACTGGTAGAAGATAACCTCGGGGACAATCAGTTTGGATTCCAGAGAAAAGTAGGATCACACGAGGCAATACTAACCCTAAGACTTCTCATAGGAGCTACGGTAAGAAAAGGCAAACCCACGTTTATAGCATTTGAAGACTCAGAGAAAGCTTTTGACGGTGTCGACTGGAACACTCTCTTTCAAATTCTAAAGGTGGCAGTGGTAAAATACAGCTAGCGAAAGGCGATTTACAATTTGTAGAGAAACCAGATGGCAATTATAAGATTCGAGGGGCACGAAAGGGAAGCAGCGATTGAGAAGGGAGGGAGACAGATTTTAGCCTATCCCCGATGTTATTTGGCTCTGAGCACTATGGGATTCAACGTCTGTGGTCATTAGTCCACTAGAACGTAGAACTACTTAAATCTAACTAACCTAAGGACATCACGCACATCCATGCCCGAGGCAGGATTCGAACCTGCGACCGTAGCGGTCGCGCGGTTCCAGACTGAAGCGCCTAGAACCGCATGGCCACCGATGTTATTTCATCTGTATATTGAGCAAGCAGTAAAGGAAACAAAAGAAAATTTTGGAGTAGGAAGTAAAAGTGTAGGGAGAAGAAATGAAAACTTTGAAGTTTGTGAATGACATTGTGATTCTCTCAGCAACAGCGAAGGACTCGGAAGAGCAGTTGAACGAAATGGACAGTGTCTTGAAAGAAGGTTATAAGATGAACATCAGCAACAGCAAAACGAGCACAATGGAATGCAGTCGAATTAAATCAGGTAAAGCTGAGGGCCTGAGACTAGCTAATGAGACACTTAAAGTAGTTGACGAGTTTTGCTATTTGGGAAGCAAAATAACTTATGGTTGTCGAAGTAGGAAGGGTATAAAATGTAGACTGGCAATGGCAAGAAAAGCGTTCATGAAGAAAAGAAATTTGTTGACATCGAGTATAGATTTAAGCGCCACGAAGTCTTTTCTGAAAGTATTTGTATGGAGTGTAGCGATGAATGGAAGTGAAACGTGGGCGATAAATAGTTTAGAGAAGAAGAGAATAATGCATTTGAAATGTGGTGCTACGGAAGAATGCTGAAGATCTGATGGGTAAATCACGTAACTAATGAGGAGGTAATGAATAGAATTGGGAGAAGAGAAATTTGTGGTACAACCTGACTAGAAGAAGGGATCGGCTGGTAGGACACATTCTGAGGCATCAAGGGATCACAAATCAAGTACTAAAGGGAAGTTTGTGTCTATGGGGTGGAGAGGGGAGGGGGTAAAAATCGTAGAGGAATGCCAAGAGATGAATACAGTAAGCAGATTCAGAAGGATGTTGGCTGCAGCAGTTGCTTGGAGACGAATAGGCTTGCACAGGATAGAGGAGTATGAAGAGCTGCATCAAACAACTCTTTGGACTGAAGGCCACAACAACATGAAAGGATTTGGTTCAAATGGCTCTGAGCACTATGGGACTTAACTTCTGAGGTCATCAGTCCCCTATAACTTAGAACTACTTAAACCTAACCTAAGGACATCACACACATCCATGCCCGAGGCACGATTCGAACCTGCGACCGTAGCAGTCGCGCGGTTCCACACTGTAGCGTCTAGCACCGCTCGGCCACTCCAGCCGGCTGAAAGTATTTATTACGAACAACTGTGTGTGTAATTTTTGTGTATATACTGATGTAAAAAAAGTCTTAGCACTAATAGAGAATTGTGCGACATAAACAAAGTTAGTAGGCATGTTTCTACATATGAAAGGTAATGTCTATTCAGATTTTGCGCCTGTCACTTAAGAGTGGCGCTAGTATCGCCACTATGAGGATGCAAATCAAGTTTGCATTAAATACACGCTGTAACGGTCGTGAGATTGGACGTGGTGAGTCGATGTTAGTCATGACAGCCCTTAAGGCGATAAACACCCTATTATCGACATATCACTGAGTTTGCACGAGGTTGTGTAATAGAGCTACGAGCAGCTGGATGATGCTTCTGTGACACTGCAGAAAGACTTGTCAAGAATTTAGCCACTATACATGAGTGCGGGCACCGCTGGTCACGAGAATGTACGGTCGCAAGAAGGCCGATATCCGGAAGACTACGTGGTACTACCGAGAGGGAGGACTATCGTGTTCGGCGTATGCCACTGGCGCATCGTACTGCATCTGCAGCAGCAATTTGAGCAGCTGTTAGCACCACAATGACACGACGAACTGTTACAAGTCGGTTCCTTCAAGAACAGTTCCGAGGCAGACGTCATCTACATCTACATATATACTCCGCTAGCCACCAAGCGGTGTGTGGTGGAGGGCACAATTCGCGCTTAAGTCATACTTCCCCCCTCTGTTCCACTCGCGAATCGCGCGAGGGAAAAACGACTGTCTGAACGCCTCAGTACGAGCTCTTATTTCCCTTATCTTTGAATGATGATCATTGCGTGATTTGAAAGTTGGTGGTAATAATATACGCTCTACATCCTCGATGAAGATTGGATTTTGGAATTTAATGAGCAGCCCTTTCTGTTTAGCGCGTCGTCTATCTGCAAGTGTGTCCCACTTCAACTTTCTATGAGATTTGTAACGCTCTCGCGATGGCTAAATGTACCAGTCACGAATCTTGTCGCTCCTCTCTGGACCTTCTCAATCTCTTGAATCAGACCCAACTGGTAAGGGTCCCATACAGACGAACAATACTCCAAGACTGGACGAACTAACGTATTGTAAGCAATTTCCTTTGTTGAAGGACTGCATCGCTTCAGTATTATACCATAAACCGCAATCTAGAGTTCGCCTTACCCGTTACTTGTGTAATCTGATCATTCCATTTGAGATCATTTCGAATAGTCACACCCAGATACCTGACGGATGTTACCGCTTCCAGCGACTGATCATTCATTTTGTACTCATACATTAATGGGAATTTTCGCCTTGTTATACGCAGTAGGTTACACATGTGGCGTGCATTCCACTGACGCCAAACCACCGCCATTTGCGGCTGCAGTGAGAGTTCAACGGAGGGCATGATGAAGGTCGGTTGTATTTTCTAAAGAAAGGTGGTTCTGCCTCGGTGCCGTCGACGGCCACGTGTTGGTTAGAAGAGGGCCAGTTGAGGGCCTGCAAACAACCTGTCTGATTGCAAGACACACTGGACCTACACCTGGAGTTATGGTCTGGGGTGCGATTTCGTATAAGAGGAGTAGCACTCTCGTCGTCATCCCACGCACCCTGACTGTACATCTGTCTGGTGATTCGACCTGTTGTGCTGCCTTTCATGAACAGCATTCCAGGGGGTGTTTTCCAACACGTTAACGCTCGCCCACATCAACCCAACATGCTCTACAGAGTGTCGACACGTTGCCTTGGTGTCGACATCTTGCCTTGGCCTGCTCGATCATCAGATCTGTCGCCAGTGGAGTACGTACGGAACATCGTCAGACGACAACTCCAGCGTCATCTACAATCAGGGTTAACCGTCCCTGCATTGACCTGGCAAGTGCAACAGGCATGGAACTCCATCCCACAAACTGACATCCGGCACCTGTACAGCACAACGCATATACGTTTGCATTCAACGTTCTGGCGGCAACACAGGTTACTAATGAAGCAGCATTTCGCATTTGCGATCGCTTATCTCGCGCTTAGATTAACCTGTGGTTTTGCAATATTTATCACTTAAATACGCTACTGGCCATTAAAATTGCTACACCACGAAAATGACGTGCTACAGACGCGAAATTTAACCGACAGGAAGAATGGCTCTGAGCACTATGGGACTTAACATCTATGGTCATCAGTCCCCTAGAACTTAGAACTACGTAAACCTAACTAACCTAAGGACAGCACACAACACCCAGCCATCACGAGGCAGAGAAAATCCCTGACCCCGCCGGGAATCGAACCCGGTAACCCGGGCGTGGGAAGCGAGAACGCTACCGCACGACCACGAGATGCGGGCGACAGGAAGAAGATGCTGTGATATGCAAATGATTAGCTTTTCAGAGCAATCACACAAGGTTGGCACCGGTGGCGACACCTACAACGTGCTGACATGAGGAAAGTTTCCAACCGATTTCTCATACACAAACAGCAGTTGACCGGCGTTGCCTGGTCAAACGTTGTTGTGATGCCTCGTGTAAGGAGGAGAAATGCGTACCATCACGGTTCCGACTTTGATAAAGGTCGGATTGCAGCCTATCGCGATTGCGGTTTATCGTATCGCGACATTGCTGCTCGCGTTGGTCGAGATACAATGACTGTTAGCAGAATATGGAATCGGTGGGTTCAGGAGGGTAATACGGAACGCCGTGTTGGATCCCAACGGCCTCGTATCACTAGTAGTCATGATGACAGGCATCTTATCCGCATGGCTGTAACGGATCGTGCAGCCACGTCTCGATCCCTGAGTCAACAGATGGGTACGTTTGCAAGACAACAACCATCTGCACGAACAGTTCGACGACGTTTGCAGCAGCATGGACTATCAGCTCGGAGACAGTGGCTGCGGTTACCCTTGACGCTGCATCGCAGACAGGAGCGCCTGTGATGGTGTACTCGACGACGAATCTGGGTGCACGAATGGCAAAACGTCATTTTTTCGGATGAATCCAGGTTCTGTTTACAGCATCATGATGGTAGCATCCGTGTTTGACGACATCGCGGTGAACGCACATTGGAAGCGTCTATTCGTCATCGCCACGTTGGCGTATCACCCGGCGTGATGGTATGGGGTGCCATTGGTTACACGTCTCTGTCACCTCTTGTTCGCATTGATGGCACTTTGAACAGTGGACGTTACATTTCAGATGTGTTACGACCCGTGGCTCTACCCTCATTCGATCCCTGCGAAACCCTACATTTCTCAGGATAATGCAAGACCGCATGATGCAGGTCCTGTACGGGCCTTTCTGGATACAGAAAATGTTCGACTGCTGCCCTGGCCAGCACATTCTCCAGATCTCTCACCAACTGAAAAGGTCTGGTCAATGGTGGCCGAGTAACTGGCTTGTCACAATATGCTAGTCACTACTCTAGATGAACTGTGGTATCGTGTTGAAGCTGCATGGGCAGCTGTACCTATACACGCCATCCAAGCTCTGTTTGACTCAACGCACAAGCGTATCAAGGCCGTTATTACGGCCAAAGGTGTTTGTTCTGGGTACTGATTTCTCAGGTTGTATTCACCCATATTGCGTGAAAATGTAATCACATGTCAGTTCTAGTATAATATATTTGTCCAATGAATACCCGTTTATCATCTGCATTTCTTCTTGGTGTAGCAATTTTAATGGTCAGTGGTGTATGTTTCCTAGACAAATGTATCATTACTCAACATTAAGTAATTTTGATGTTGCGATTTTGTTTCTGACAGTGTGTTTTGTACCATTTTTCTTGTAAATTTTAACTACACCATTTACTGTAACATACCTCAGGTAAAGGTTCAAATGGCTCTGAGCACTATGGGACTTAACTACTGAGGTCATCAGACCCCTAGAACGTAGAACTACTTAAACCTATCTAACCTAAAGACATCACACACATGCATGCCCGAGGCAGGATTCGAAGCTGCGTCCGTAGCGGACGCGCGGTTCCAGACTGTAGCGCCTAGAACTTTGTGCACAATTCTCTGGTCGTTATCCGCCTATCAGCACCGGCCGGCCCTCAGGTAAAGAGTACATGATTGGTTGTCAATGACGTATTGCCGTTTGGGACGGGCGGGGTTTAGAGTGTATATTATCGAGTGATGATGCCTTATTAAGCAGTTGACGTCTGTGTTTTTACGGGTCTTTCTCTGTCCACCGTCACCAATCGCCATAAACGGTATAACATTTTATTTTGTTGTTATTGTAGCTTTTATTCTAAATGATTTCAACCATGTTACCATCTTTTCGTAAAGAAATCGTTTTACTACTGTATTGCAGTACTTACGTCCTGAAGATGGTCTAAATGTTATAGACCGAAACCGGGTGCCACCCAGTATAAACATCTGCTGCGTTCGGCACCGTTTTATCGATTTTTTTAACATTTCATACCGACAGCTGTTTACTGCCCATGAGACAAAGCATTCTGAAATTTTATGTGCCCGATTTATGATCAAAGGGCTTCACGGGAAATATGGAAAAAAATGGAAAAGAAATTTGACTTCCATGATTTTCATTCAACGTATAGTCATGGAAATAAGTATTCATACAGTAGATGGTGACAAATTACGATGGTGTTTTGGCATAGTAAATCACCCACAGCGCCGATAGGAATAAGTACGATAATGTAGCGTCAGATAACCATGTTCTTGGTGATGAAGCTTCCCGTATGCCATGAATCTATTCTGGGAAAATAAAATATGTTACACTCCGCACGTTCTACGACAGAGCAAAATGTATTCATACAGCGGACTACTTTCAACCAAACAAACGGCTGACGCAGCCCCGGAGTACATGCCACACTTCGTGTGGCGGCCGTGAAGCAACAGTACTTAGGACGTGGATACCGTGGTAAATGGGCCGCAAGGGGAAGAAAACGACACGGTCGTCCACAGAAGCTTACAACAAGAGAGACCAGAATGCTACTAAGAATCATCAAGAAAGACACGAAAACGACAGCGTCGGCACTGTCCGCATATGTACATGACCATTTCCGAAAGGACATCACTGCAAGGGCAGTTCGTACCATTCTCCATCGTTAGGGCTACAGAGCCAGGGTCCTGAGACGCAAGCCCTACATCAGCAAAAAGAACAGGAAGTGGCGGATGGAATTCGCGAAACAGCATGTATCCAAGACAGCAGACTTCTGGGATACTGTAGTGCTTAGTAATGAAAGAAAATTTAATATCGTGCACAATGATGGTAGGATCTTGGTCTGGAGAAGACTGAATACAGACCTCGACCGAAACAACATTCAACCCACGGTGAGGCACAGAGGTGGTGGAGTGATGGTATGGGGCTGTATGTCAGCCTCCGGTGTCGGAAAATTAGTGTTTGGGGAAGGTACCATGGACGGATTTGTGTATATGAAGATTCTCAAACAGAACTCACAACGGAGTGTTGACGCCTTGGGTCTTCCTAGAAATTATTACTTCCAACAGGACAATGATCCCAAACATACGGCACAAATTGTCCGCCAGTGGTTGCTCTACAACACTCCACACACTCTTAAAACACCAGCTCAGAGTCCGGACCTGAATCCCATCGAACACTTGTGGAGTGAGCTGGAAACACGGGTGAGAAAACACGACATCCGTAGTAAGGCCTCTTTGAAAGAGGCTCTCCTTCGAGAATGGGAAGGTATCACGTCGGAAACTACAAGAAAATTGGTCCATTCCATACCACGGAGGTTGCGAGAGGTACTACATCGAAAGGGTATGCATACGAAGTGTTAAACAAGTTATGGCTTTGTTAGAAATGTGGTTTTCTGTTGGTGTATGAATACTTAATTTCCAGCGCAGTAGAGAACTTGGCAGACGTTTTTGTATTTTGTTTTGTAAAGGCTTGTTCATTCTCGTTCTATGTACCAGCATAGCTGCATTGGCGACTGGCCAATGTGTATAGTGCATATCCAATTAGTGTTTTTGGTTTCGTATTGTCAGTAAAGGCAGTTTACTTTTCCACGCTCTAGTGTATGAATACTTATTACTGTAAGTCCAGTGCTGCGACAAATTTATTAAATTACTGCCTACCGCCTGCAGCGTTGTCAAGATTTAGTTTATGTACATCTACATACATTCTCCACAATCCGTGTGGTGCACGGCAGTGGGTACATTTTAGCACTGCTATTTATTTCCTTTCCTGTTCCACTGACAAATGAAGCTTGGGGAAAACGACTATCTTTGTGCCTCCATACGAGCCGTAAGTTCTATTATCTTGTTTTAGTGGCCCCTAAGCGGTATGTAATTTGGCGGCAGGAGAATCGTTCTGCACTCAGCTGCAGATTCCGGTCGTCTACATTTTCTCAACAGCATTTCGCGAAAAGAACGTTATTTGAGTCCACGAAGTACCTGCATAATGCTTGTATGTTAATCGAACCTGCCGGTAACAAATCTAACAGCGCACCTTTGAATTGCTTCGATGTCTTCCTTTAATCCAACCTGGTGGGGGTCCTACACACTGGAGCAGTATTGAGCAATGGGTCGCGCTATTGTTGGAGTAACGAACGATGGGGGAGAGTTTAGGCTTCATATGCGCACCTACGTGACGCATTCTGCGACAGCCAATGAACGTTCAGTAGTGTTCTCTGAGCTCTGCTATGTACGTCGGAACCAATGCGAGCATTGTACGTAATGGAAGCGAATTACGTAGTGAATTTTTATTCCATCTGTTGCAAGTTGTCACGGCTGATGGTGGTGGAACGCGAGAAATTCTACATAAGCAAGCGAGACAAATAATGTGCGGGACACACGCTTTCTTCACACGCAAAACTCGTGTGTGCGCGTACCGCAGCTGTCGCTTGGAACCGGCATCAATACGAAGCCCGTTTGTGCCTAGACCTGCGTGAACTGCCATCATTCGTGAATCGGTCGCGCTCTCGAGCCAAAAATTCTCCCACGAAAACAAAGTCCACTTCCGCCTTTTTTAATACCGTCCTTAGGTGCTCATTCATTTCATATCACTTCCCAACGTTACCCTTATAGTCTGATTAAAATTACTTGATAGTTAACAATTTACGCGTTGGAGCTGGTTTCGTCCAATCAGAGCGCTCAACGTCACGCCCGAACCGTTCACCGTTGTCAAACTGCCACAACAGTTGGTCAGATCACGCCCAGTTCCTTATCTGGCATTCTTTCTTGATGTGTTTATCCCGATTCATAAGTCTGACACTTTTATTTCCTATTTCATCATTCATAATAACCATACCACAAACAAGAAACACACATAATGATCTAATGAAATACACAGGTCTCATACACAGTACTAACTAAACACTGCTGGATACTTCCGCACAAAATGCGATTCAGCGTCACATGTGCGGTTATCATAAACGCAGAGATGACTTATCACAGATAAGCTTCGCACGACATTGAGGGAAACCGATTTTTTCAGGACTGCAGTTCATCATTGCGGCTAGGTGATCACAGTCAAAAATACACTGAAACGCCAAAGAAACTGTACACCTGCCTAATTGCCTAATATCGGGAATCGGGAACCTCCTTCCCCCCTCTCCCCCCTCTCCCCCCCCCTCTCCCCCCCCCCCCCCCCCGCCCCGAGTACGCAGAACTGGCGCAATACGACGTGGCATGGACTCGACTAATCTCTGAAGTAGTGCTGGAGGAAATTGACACCATGAATCCTGCAGGGCTGTCCATAAATTCGTAAGAGTACAAGGGGGTGGAAATCGCTTCTGAACAGCACGTTGTAAGGAATGCCAGATATGCTCAATAATAATTGGAGAGTTTGGTGGCCATCGGAAGCGTTTAAACTCTGTTCCTGGAGCCACTGTGCAGTAATTCTGGACGTATGAGATGTCGCATTGTGCTGCTGGAACTGCCCAATTCCGTCGGAATGTACAATGGCCAAGAATGGATGCAGGTGATCAGACTGGATGCTTACGTACGAGTCACCTGTCAGAGTCGTATCTAGATGTATCACGGGTCCCATATCACTCCAACTGCTCACGCCCCACACCGTTACAGAGCCTCCACTAGATTGAACAGTCCCCTGCTGACATGCAGTTTCCATGGATTCATCAGATTGTCTCCATACCCGTACAGGTCCATCCGCTCGATGCAATTTGAAAACGAGACTCGTCCGACCAGGCAACATGTCTCTACTCATCAGCAGTCCTATGTCGGTGTTGTCGGGCCCAGGTGAGACGTAAAGCTTTGTGTCGTGCAGTCATCAAGGGTACATGAGTGGGCCTTCGGCTCCGAAAGCCCATATCGATAATATTTCGTTGAATTGTTCGCACGCTGACACTTGTTATGGCCCAGCATTAAAATCTGCAGCAATTGGCGGAATGGTTGCACTTCTGTCACTTCGAACGGTTCTCTTCAGTCGTCGTTGGTCCCGTTCTTGGTTGGTTCAGATGGCTCTGAGCACTGTGGGACTTGATATCTGAGGTCATCAGTCCCTTAGAACTTAGAACTACTTAAACCTAACTGACCTAAGGACGTCACACACATCCATGCCCGAGGCAGGATTCGAACCTGCGACCGTAGCGGTCGCGCGGCTCCAGACTGAAGCGCTTAGAACCGCTCGGCCACTGCGGCCGCCTGGTCCCGTTCTTGCAGGATGTTTTTCCGGCCTCAGCGATGTCGGAGATTTGATGTTTTACCGGATTTCTGATATTCACGGTACACTCGTGAAATGGGCTTACGGGAAAATTCTCGGAAATGCTGTGTCCCATCGCTCATGCGCCGACTATGGCGCCAGGTTCAAACTCACTTAAATCTTGATAACTTGCCATTGTAGCAGCAGTAACCGATCTGACAACTGCGCCAGATACTTGTCCCGTCTCCTGCCTGATTACATATCTCTGTGTTTGAATACATGTGCCTCTACTAGTTTCTTGGCACATCAGTGCATAACAACTTCACGCAGTGATGCAGTTTTGTGCATATGAACGTGCTATACTGAAGATCTTCGCTTCGAATTTCATCGCATGTCGTGATTCCTTTTTATTTCTCAATCTGATCAAAACAGTTTGATTATCATTTTTATTCAGTTAGTTGGTTTAAATGTAACTTTTTACTACTAATTTTTTGCCACGTCATTATCATCATCCTATTGACTTCTTTATTTGCTCTTATTTTTCTACCTATCATTCGTTTTTTCGCCTGGAATATGCCTTTGTCGTCTGTAATCTGCAACAAAGTGACGACCAGGAGTGCTTATCGTTTGGTAACGTAGCAGCTCATGTAGCCAGCGTGAGGATAGTATCAGGTAACCAACAATAGCGAGAAATTTCAGTTAGCTTTTATCGCTGAAACTGAACTTTTTCTTTGTTGAATTTGCTCTTAGAGGCAAGCTTTAATAGCCATAAACAAAACGATCAGTGGTTTAGATCTGCGGCAGATTGTTGACCACCGCTATCTCCGATACATTACACAGCACGAGGTTGTGGTTATGTTGGGACATAGTTTAAATTCAGGGCTACAACACGCTCCGTCTGCGGTAGTTCAGTCATTAGACACTTAAAATCAGCTGACCGGTCCAAGTGGCGCAGCGGTTAGCTCGCTGGATTGGTATTAGGGAGGGCGACGGTTCAAACCCGCGTCTGGCCACTCTGATTTAGGTTTTGCGTGGTTTCCCTAAATCGCTTCAGGCAAATGCCGGGATGGTTCCTTTGAAAGGGCACGGCCGATTTCCTTCCCCACCCTTCTCTAATTCGATGAGACCGCTGACGTTAGTGTTTGATGCCATCCCACAAATCAACCAACCAACAAAAATCAGCTGTCGACAACGTATCTTCAATTCTACATCTACATCAGCATCCACATGGTTACTCTGCAATTCACACTTAAGTGCCTGGCAGAGGGTTCATCGGACCATTTTCATACTACTTCTATACCATTCCACTCTCGAATGGCGCGTGGGAAAAAGGAACACCTAAATCTTTCCGTTCGAGCTCTGATTCCTCTTATTTTATTATAATGATCATTTCTCCCTACGTAGGTGGGTGTCAACAAAATATTTTCGCATTAAATATTTTCGCATTCGGAAGAGAAAGTTGGTGACCCGAAATCTCGTTAATAGATCTCGCCGCAAAGAAAACCGCGTTTGTATTAGTGACTGCCACCCCAACTCGCGTATCATATCAGTGACACTCTCACCCCTATTGCGCGATAACACGAAACGTGCTGTCCTTTTTTGCACTTTCTTACCACCTGGTAAGGATCCCACACCGCGCAGCAGTATTCCAGCAGAGGAAGGACAAGTGTAACGTGGGTTTGTCGCATCTTGTAAGTGTTCTGCCAACAAAGCGCAGTCTCTGTTTCGCCGTCCCCACAATATTATCTATGTGGTCTTTCCAAGAGAAGACCTCGCTGCTCAGCCCACAGCTAGTAGCTGGCTGTAGTGGAACTGAGCCACTGCTAGCTGCCGTTGTCGTTTGGGCACCATTGACGGTTACAAGATGTGGAAAAGTCTGCGGCTTTGTTTGGTGGAGCGCCATACCGAGTGATGACAAACTATCACATAAAACCTGCAGCGCGAGACACCTAATTACGGCTGTTTTTCTGGTTCGGGTCCTGGGCTTCTGCCTCCACGACACCTGCCGTCTGTGTGTCAGCACTGTGGTGGCCTACTCGAGTCACAGGCAGGCCGCGGCAGACTTGCGCCTACAAAATCCTGTTCCGGCAACCTGCACGACGTCGCTGCTGGGACCTGGCCTACACAACAACCGCAACCGACTCAGCGCTCTGTCCACCCACATCCCTTGTAGCGCTCACGTGTGCAAATCAGCCGCACCGGAGAAGACAGTCCGCACTGTAAAATCACAAGTAATAAACCCACCCATAAGAGCTCCCGAGCTCTGATTCCTGCACCTGTACCGTCACCATCTCATGTGTGCAGCTCCACGCCCACCAAAAATCCTGACCCGAGGGGTGACTGCTACGCAGTGCTGTGCAACAGATGTACAGTATCACAAATTTGACCCCAAATTAACGTCTGTGTTTGACAGGAGACTTGTTTTGGCCAGGTACGCTCTCTTTTTCCCATACAGCTGTACTTATTACGTCCCCTTTGTTTAATTTCTCAGGAGCAACTTCTCAGTTGTGACGTGTACTAATATTTATAGTGGTGGTGGTACATGTTTTCATTACAACTTTAATATTTAGACTCGCAAGTATAATGGATGTGTACACTCTCCAAATACAATATGTGTAAGAGAATAGTATGGTATTGAGTATCATTGTTCATATTTGACAAAGGTACTGCCTACAACTATGATTTCATGCTAATATTTACAACCACACACCTTGATGTTCGACAGTTCCTGCCCTTCAGTACATAAAGTCTATCTGGACTTCCCTAACACAATCCTCACACGCTCGTTCCATTTCATATCAATTTGCAACGTTACGCTCAGGTATTTAAAAAGCGTCACTGTGTCAAGCAGGACACTACCAATGCTGTATCCAAACATTGCGACTCTGTTTTTCCTACTCATCCGCATTAACTTATTTTTGTACATTTAGAGCTAGCAGCCATTCATCATACCAACTGAAGTCATCTTGTATTCTCGTACATTCACTCAACTTCGACACCTGACCAACTTATTCCGTTTTCACTGTTTCTCTGCCGACATCACAGTCTACGTCTACATCTACATTCGGCAAGCAACCGTGAGGTGCATGGCAAAACGTATGTTCCATTGTGTCAGTTATTAGGGTTTCTTCCTGTTCCATTCACATATGGAGTTCAAATGGTTCAAATGGCTCTGAGCACTATGGGACTCAACTGCTGAGGTCATTAGTCCCCTAGAACTTAGAACTAGTTAAACCTAACTAACCTAAGGACATCACAAACATCCATGCCCGAGGCAGGATTCGAACCTGCGACCGTAGCGGTCTTGCGGTTCCAGACTGCAGCGCCTTTAACCGCACGGCCACTTCGGCCGGCACATATGGAGTGCGTGAGGAATAATTGTTTGAATGTCTCTTCGCGTGCAGTAATTATTCTAATTTTATCTTCACGATCCCTATGTGAGCGATACGCATGGGGTTGTAGTATAATCCTAGAATAATCATTTAAACCCGGTTCTTGAAACTTTGTTAATAGACTTTCTCAGGGTAGTTTACACCTGTCTTCAAGATTCTTCCAATTCAGTTCCTTCGGTATCTCTGTGACACTATCCAATGGATTAAACAAACCCATGACCATTCGTGCTACCTTTCTCTGTATATATTCAATATCCCCTGTCAGTCTAATATGATACGGGTCCCACACACTTGAGCAATATTCCAGAACCAGTCACACAAGAGATTTGCAAGCAATCTCCCCTGCAGACCGAAGTCTACCACCTGCTTTACCCACGCCTGGACTTGTACACCCAGGAATTTGTATGAGTTTGCCGCTTTCAACAGTGACTCATTGATGTTATAACATAGTTATAGTCATAGGATATTACAGTAACCCCCCCCCCCCCCCACCTTTTATACTGGCTGGTCCGCCTGTCATGACTCTAGTGGTATGTCGAGATACTTCTGATCAGATAGTTATGTCATGACTGTAGAGAGTTGTACTGCAAGGAAGCAAGGGAGAAGATGTTAGCCCGCCGGGGTGGCCGAGCGGTTCTAGGCTCTACAGTCTGGAACTGCGCGACCGCTACGGTCGCAGGTTCGAATCCTGCCTCGGGCATGGATGTGTGTGATGTCCTTAGGTTAGTTAGGTTTAAGTAGTTCTAAGTTCTGAGGGACTGATGACCTCAGATGTTAAGTCCCATAGTGCTCAGAGCCATTTGAACCATTTGAATTTGAGGAGATGTTGTTTTGGGTGGCCGGTACCCTCTTCCTACAACACAAGTGCTCAGGTGGATTAATACGGTTGTTTATCTACATCAACTGGAACTTCAATAGAGTCCGTTTTTCGTGGCACGAGCTCTTCAGTAATAGTCCTCTTGCAGACTGTGGTAATGTCCATTGGTAATCTTGCTATTACAAACTTTAGTTTCTCACTGCTAGTAAATACAATTCCGATTGAGGTAAACTAGTCCCGCTATAGTCATTAATCTGGTCGCTATGTACTGTCGTAGCCTGTGACGAATTAAACCCACTCTGCGACTAAACTGACAGACACTTAACTGCATGACTGAGTGAGGCCCTCCGGTCACTGGTGGCAGCCTAAATACATGCTGTCGAGAGGGTGTTGGCGGCGAGTTGCTTGTAGGTGTGTCCCTGCCCTCTCTCGTGACAGGCACACTTGATCCAGCACATACTAATCGACCTTCGTGCTTCATATTTGCCGACTGGTGTGCTGGCGACAGCTTACGCCAGCACAATAACAGCACGAGTAACATGCAGCACTGCGTTATCTCGCTGAAAGACAATATCATGGAGACTTGACAAATGGCACAGCTATCAGCTTGCATGCGTCAGAAATGTAAAGCTGCTATAAGGAACACTAGCTATGCAGACCACAGGTGATCCTGTTGTGTATTACCCAAAGGCATGCCATACTGTCACACCAGGTATTGGGCCAGTATGACGAGTGTGAGCTGGGAGTGTTTCTTCTCCTCGGAGCCTTCACACACGGATATGTCCACTGTGACGCTGTATGCAGGACTACTGTCTGGTGAGACGACATGGTGCCACACCTGTGTCCAGTGCTGCCGGTGCACCTCCCTCTGCTGCGAGCATCATGGGAAGCCGTAACAGTAGTGGTCGTGTGAACAGTCGGTGCCGCACCAGACCTCGTTGCATTGTGTGTGTGGTCATTTGTCTGTTTGCAAACCAGGCCATTTCCTGGCTCTAGGTATGGCTCAAATGGCTCTGAGCACTATGGGACTTAACAGCTGTGGTCATCAGTCCCCTAGAACTTAGAACTACTTAAACCTAACTAACCTAAGGACATCACACACATCCATGCCCGAGGCAGGATTCGAACCTGCAACCGTAGCAGTCGCGCGGTTCCGGACTGTGCGCCTAGAACCGCGAGACCACCGTGGCCGGCAGGCTCTAGGTATGTGGTGCGGGTGTACAATCCAGTCCGGCTGATCGAATGACGCCTTCTTGGGCGCTATTCACGTGGGGCTGTTGAGAACATGCATAGCGTGTGACGTGGTCCTCCTGAAGCACTTGATCTGTAAATTGATGACAAGGGTGGCATCCTGAGCAATTCGAGCAGCAGTTTAGCAGATCCCTCTACTGTCGAATTCCGACACGTGCTGGGAGATGTGTCCCTTCCTCACACGAGGCACGACATTCAAATGAGATTTCTGAGTCAGAAATCCGACGCACAGTTTCGCCTTGTATACAGAATGTATACACTGATCAGCCAGAAGACCACGTACCTAACAGCTGGTATGCCCACCTTTGGCGAGGATACCAGCAGCGACTCATCGCGACATGAAAGCAATGAGGCCTGGAGGCTGTTCGCACCACATCTGCACACACAAGTGAGCTAATTTCCGTAAATTCCAGGAGGGTAGGGAGGGGGGGGGGGGGTCGATGAGCTCTGACGCCACGTTCAGTCACATCGCAGATGCTTTCGATCGGGTTCAGATCTGGTTAGTTGGGCGTCAGCACATCAATTGGAACTCGCCACTGTGTTCATCGAAACACTCCTGGCCTTCTGACATGGCGCATTATATCTTGTTGAAAAATGCCAATTCCGTCGGCAAACACTATCGTCATTAAGGAGTGATTGGTCCCTTGCATGAGCTCCCTTGCACCCATGGATGCCCACGTGAATGATCCCCAGAGTCGCCGCTAGCTTGTCTCCGTCCCGCGGTACAGGTGTCAAGCAGCTGTTCCCCTGGAAGACGACGGATTCACGCCCTCGCATCGGCATGATGAAAAAGGTATCGGGATTCATCACACCATGCAACAGTCTACCACTGCGCCAACGTCCAGTGCCGATGGTCGTCTGCCCTTTTTAGTCGTAGCTGCCGATGTCGCGGTGTTAACATCGGCACATGGGTCGTCGGCTGCGGAGGCCCATCGTTAGGAGTGAGTCAGACGCACTTGTCCTCTGCCCAGCATTAAACTCTGATGTTAGTTCCGCCACAGTTCGCCGCCTGTCCTGTTTTACCAGTCTGCCCAGACTACGACATCCGACATCTGGAATGAGGGGTGGCCGCCCAACCCCACGGCGTATGAACGTGGTTTCACCTTGGTTCCGCCACGTGTTGAAAACACCAATCGCAGCACTCCTCGAATACCCGGAAAGTCTGCGGTTTCCGAAATGCTCGTGCCGAGCCTATGGGCCATCAGAATCTGCCCTCGGTCAGACTCAGATAGATCGCGCGCCTTCGACGTGCTACAGCCGGACAGCACGCTCACTGATGCAACATGCGACGTTCGTGGGTCTGATTAGCAGTCGTTCCTCGCCAGGTGAAGCTGCTGTCACCTGGACGGGTTTATATCGATAGTAGGTCGGTAGTCGCAATGTTCTGGCTGGTCAGTGCATATGATGTTATTTCTGTCTAGTTTGTGCAGTTGCACTGAAAAGCTGTTGTTGTTGCTGTGGTATTCAGTCTCAAGACTGGTTTGATGCTGTTGTGTTGAGCGTCGGTAACCGTTAATGCTCTCATTGCCACAGACAAGTGGGTGGAAGATGCCCAAGGCGTCTGTCGCCCCAGGAATCTGGACAGGCAAGCAGAAGATTAGTTGACAAAAATGCAGTTTGAATACATGTATTGTGCTCAACTTATTCTGGAGAACTGCTTCACTGTTGACAACTCGTTACAGCTGTGGCTAACAATACGCCAGAGGCATGACACAGACGAGCGTCTATATACACTGAATATTTACCAGTAGAGCTAATTATCAACAACTTGGAGTAATCTAAGTCCCGCTAGAAACACAGAACTAGAAGTACACAGATCATCAAAAAAAGTTTTGCATCACCCCGGTTCCCAGAACTCCTGAAGAACTGTGGATATTGTACCACAGACGTAGTCCCTTTGACTGTTCAGAGATGTCTGTAAACACACCCAAAGATGTAAACAACCGTGCATGAGCAGCGCCTATTAGACGGAGGAGGTCCGACAGCCGATCAGTTCCAGTCATTCCACCAGGACGGAGGTGTCGTCTGTAGTTCAGCCATGGCTAGACGGTCAATACTACGATTCGATCGCGTCTGCGTTGTTACTTTGTGCCAGGAAGGGCTCTCAATAAGAGAAGTGTCCAGGCATCTCGGAGTGAACCAAAGCGATGTTGTTCGGACATGGGGGAGATACAGAGAGAGAGGAACTGTCGGTGACATTCGCTCAGGCCGACCTAGGGCTACTACTGAAGTGGATGACCGCTACGGCTTATGCCTTGGTGGAACACTGACAGCAACGCCACCATGTTGAATAATGCTTTTCGTGCAGCCAAGGATGTCGTATTACGACTCAAACTGTGTACGATAGGCTACACGATGCGCAATTTCGCTCCCAACGTCCATGGCGAGGTCCATCGTTGCAACCACGACACCATGCAGCGCGGTGCAGATGGGCCCAGCAACATGCCGAATGGCCCGCTTGGGATTGGCATCACGTTCTCTTCACCGATGAGTGTCGCATATGCCTTCAACCAGACAATCGTCGGAGACGTGTTTGGAGGCAACCAGGTCAGGCTGAACGCCTTAGACCCACTGTCCAGTGAGTGCAGCAAGGTGGAGGTTCCTTGCCGTTTTGGGGTGGCACTGTGTGGGGCCGACGTACGCCCCCTGTGGTCATGGAAGACGCCGTAGCGGCTGTACGATACGTGAATGCCATCCTCCGACCGATAGTACAACCATATCGGCAGTATACTGGCGAAACATTCGTCTTCATGGATGACAATTCCCGCCCCCATCGTGCACATCTTGTGAATGACTTCCGTCAGGATAGCGACATCGCTCGACTAGAGTGTCCAGCATGTTCTCCAAACATGAACGCTATCGAATATGTCTGGGATAGATTGAAAAGGGCTGTTTATGGACGACGTGACTCACCAACCACTCTGAGGGATCTACGCCGAATCGCCGTTGAGGAATGGGAAATCTGTACCAACAATGCTTTGATGAACTTGTGGATAGTATGCCACGACGAATACAGGCATGCATCAATGCAAGAGGACATGCTACTGGGTATTAGAGGTACCAGTGTGTACAGCAATCTGGACCACCAGCTCTGAAGGTCTCGCTGTATGGCGGTACAACATGCAATGTGCGGTTTTCAATAAAAAGGGCGGCAGTAATGTATGTGTTGATCTCTATTCCAATTTTCTGTACAGGTTCCGGAGCTCTCTTAACGAGGTGATGTAAAACTTTTTTTGATGTGTGTAGAAGTTGGACATTGGTGCCCAAGTGGTCGCCCCTTATGACACCGACCTGCCGGTCTGCCTTCGAAGGCGGCCTGGATGTTCTCCATTCAAAGCGCCCGCAGGAATCTTCGAGGCACAGGCTCTGGCAGTGTCGATAACCTGCGATACCACAGATGCAGCTCTCCATGCTGCTCTATCCTGTGCAAGTCTCATCATATCCGAATAGCTATTGCAACAGACGTCCTTCGGAATCTGCTTACTGTATTCATCTTTTGGTCTGCCACTACAATTTTTACCCCTACACCTCCCTCAAATACTAAGTTAGTGATACATTGATGTCTCAAATTGTGTCCTATCAACCGATCCCTTTTTCTACTCAGACTGCGCCATAAATTTCTTGCCTCCACAATTTTGTTCAGTAACTCTTCATTAGTTACGTGATCTACCCACCTAATTTTCCCCTTTCTTCTGTAGCACTGCGTTTCAAAAGCTTCTCTTCTTTTCTGAACTGTTTATCGCCCATGTTTCAAATCCATACATATCTAGACTCCATACAAATACTTTCAGAAAATACTTCCTAACACCTAATTCTACATTCGATGTTAAAAAACTTCTCTTCTTCAGAAATGTTCTTGTTGCCAATCTACATTTTGTAAATTCTCTACTTCGGCCATCATGATTTTACTGCCCTAGTAGCGAAACTGATCCACTACTTTTAATGTCTCATTTGCTAATATAATTACTTCAGCATCGTCTGATTTAATTCAACTACATTCAATTATCCTTATTATGCTTTTATTGATGTTCACCTTCTTTCCTGCTTTCGAGACGCTTTCCATTCCGTTCAGCTGCTCTTCCAAGTCCTTTGCTGTCTCTGGCAGAATCACAATGTCATCAGCAAATCTCAAAGTTTTTAATTCGTCTCCCTGAACTTTAACTCCTTCTCCAATTTTTTCTTTGATTTCCTTTACTGCTTGCTCAGTGTACAGATAAACGAATAACATTGAAATGCTAATCATTTGAATGTCCAAGCTGGTAGTTCACTTCACGTGAATTTGTCGTTTGCTGCGGGCCCCGTTATGAATTTGCAATTTAACGGCCATCAGTGTCTTTATCTTAATAGCGGAAATCTTCTCAGAGTCCCTTCAATATAACGTTTGATTTCGCAGCCATCCACAATACGGCCACGGGGACTCTAAGCATCGTGTTCTGGGGTTCCATACACAAGAGCTTCCAAATAAAAGTCCAGTGAGTTTAAGGAGCGGAGAGCGAGAATACCAGGCAATTGGTCCATCTCCACGTGTCCGCCCGTCACCGAATCTGTTATTTAGAAGCTGACGGACCTTAACACTAAAATATGGAGGCGCTCCATCGTACATGAAGTATATGTTTTGTTGCACAGCTAAAGGGACATGTGCTAACAGATCGGGTAGAACATTCTCTACGTAATTATAACAACTTTGTCCATTGAGCCTGGGTGGAAGAAAGTGAGAAGACCCTACCAAACAGTCACCAACAATGCTGGCCCAAACATTGAAAGAAAATCTTTGTTGATGACTTGCTTCAACAGTTTCGTGAGGATTTACGTCTGCCCATACATGCCGATTGTGAAAATTTACTGTTTGATCTCGTTGAAAGGACGCCTCATCTGTGAACAGCACCGTTGCACTAAAATCAGCATGTACTCTTCGGCGAATAAACCATTCGCAGAAGAGTGGCCATGCAGGAAAATCAGTAGCTGATACAGCCTGATACAGCTGGTCCTAGTGTATGGAAATTTGTGGTAAGTTCCGATGGGACCAAACTGCTGAGGTCGTCGTTCCCTAGGCTTACACACTACTTAATCTAAGCCAAATTACGCTAAGGACAACATACAGACCCATGCCCGAGGGAGGACTCGAACCTCCGAGCGAGTGACCCGCGCGAACCATGGCAAGGCGCCCCAGACCGTGTGGCTACCCCGGACGGCGGTCCTAGTGTTAACACTCACCAGTCAGTCATGTGGCCAACATTCAGTTCATATAACATATTTTCTTCGTGAGGAATGTGTCCTGCAATTTGTGCCATAAATTTTTGTTGCGCCCTGTATAAATTTAAGTGTTAGGAATTCTTTTCTGAAGGAATTTGTTTGGACTGTAACCTCGTACACGAGTGGAACGGGGATGAAAAGTGGTTCAGACAGTAAGAGAGTAGAAGCTTTTGAAATGTGCTGCGACAGAAGAATGCAGAAGATTATTTGTATATATCGAATAACTAATGAGGAGGCACTGAATAGAAATGAAGGAAAAAGAAATTTGTGGCACAACTTGACTGAAAGAGGGGGTCAATTAACAGGTCACATCGTGAGGCATCAAGAAATTGTGAGTTCGGTAATGGAAGGAAGTGTGGAGGATACAAGTTGTAGAGAGAGAACTAGGCACGAATAGAGAGAGCAGATTCAAATGGGTGTCATAGGTTGGAGTAGTTATTCAGAGATGAGGGTGTTTCCAGGCGTGGAGAGTTGCATCAAACCAGTCTTCAGACTGAACACCCCCACAACAACAACAACTACAACAACGACAAAGCCCCTCTCCCTCGCATCATCTCTCCCGCACAGATTTCGTACGAATGGGTGGACTGATAACCTCATAGTTAGGTTCCTTGAAATTGTGAGTATGCATCTGGAATGTTGTAAAAGAAGGATGTTAAGGCGTAGACAGGGTGAAAAACATAACTGAAATAACGGGCAAAAGTTAATGTGCATGGACGAACATTCGTGGCCCTCATCCAGTCCAGACTATGTCGCAGTTCCAACTGGGTTTTACGCCGTGGAGTTAACTTCTTTTCTAGTTCATGTTTATCCAGAATCTCTCGCACGTTGGATGTTCCCTCGTGACTAGAAAATAGAGAAAGTCTCATCTACATCTACGTGATTACTCTGCTATTCACAATAAATTGCCTGGCAGAGGGTTCAATGAACCACCTTCAAGCTGTCTCTCTACCGTTCCACTCTCGAACGGCGCGCTGGGAAAAACGAGCACTTAAATTTTTCTGTGCGAGCCCTGATTTCTCTTATTTTATCGTGATGGTCATTTGTCCCTATGCAGGTGGGTGCCAACAGAATGTTTTCGCAATCGGAGGAGAAAACTGGTGATTGAAATTTCATGAGAAGATCCCGTCGCAACGAAAAACGCCTTTGTTTTAATGATTGGTACTCCAATTCACGTATCATGTCTGTGGCACTATCTCTCCTACTTCGCGATAATACAAAACGAGCTGCCCTTCTTTGTACTTTTTCGATGTCATCCGTCAGTCCCATCTGATGTGGATCCCACACCGCATAGCAATCCTGTTTTTAAAAACGGTAAAAGAACTTGTACCTCCTTTGGAACACATTTACATTCATATGTCCAAATGACCTTCTTTGTTTCTTATACTCTCAGCATTGTTCCCTTCACTGTCTCCCCATTTAGCAAAACTGCACCGTATAGTCATTTTTCTCTGTATCAGAACACAAATGGAATAGAAAAGAAATCTGATAATGCAGGGAGCTGCCGTAATGCAGATATTTCAAAACGAGTGTTCGAGGCTTGCAGAGACCGAGAGAGAGCGAGAGAGAGAGAGAGAGAGAAAGAGAGAAATGCGTGAACAATACGAAGATAGAACGGTATGAAGCCCAGCAGAAAGGCTGCTAGGCAGAAAGTCCGAGCTGCGCCAAGTTGTGCAGCGTCCTCAGAGGACGCCAACGTCAGTAGACAACACGCATACCGTAATGCGTAGGCGGGCCTGTGATGTCAGCGCAGAGTGCGTGTGCAGGTTCCGAGAACAGGTCGCTGCGAGGAAAAGTGGTCCCTCCAAACCCAAACCCGTCACAGGACTGCGGAAGCGACAGTTGGTCGCTCGCCTGCGTAACCCGAACCGTTTGACACCCGCAGCGGCTACGTAACGAGAATCCCACCGGTGTTGCAAGATTCTAAGGGGGCCGTGAAATGGGGCTACCTCCCCATCCTTATCTGAAATTCCGTCCTCATGTCAACATTCACTGAAGAGGTCATTTTAGCTCGAAATCTGAGCTTTCTGGGCTTTATAGTGTTACAACTGTAACTAGTTCCAGTAGTAATCTGCCCTTTAAAATATGTGTACTATATCAAATTAAATTCACATTGTTACACTACCCGATTTATGTTAGTAACTAAGGGAAAGAAGCCGTTTGTTAATAATCCAATTTTGAAATTTCGTGATATGAATTGTCAGTCATGTTGCTTCACATACTCCTGAAAATTTACTTGTCCTCTATTTCTGAAATTCTACGATGTTTATTCAGTATGATTATTTAAAACCACAGCTCTACTTGAAAGCAAACCAAAATACTGTTAACAATATTTTATTCAAAGTGATTTGTTTCTAATTAACTAAAATGTAATTTAATTTAAATTATTGTACTGTAAAATTAATTGAAATTGTATAGAAATTAAGTAAACTTTTCCAAATTGAATATCAGAACATGAAGGAAAATATGTAGTCCATTTTTTGTTGTAACTAAAATCATCTAATGACGTTTAATTGTTATTTTGGATTCTTACTTTTAACAGTATATTCAGCTGTTTAGTTTTATGTAAAAGGAAGTGGCGCATGAACCACGAGGTCAGTTTGCATTATTGTCTTGCGGAAGCTGTTTGTATGGGAGTCTTTCGAAGGCTGTCGGACGGCCAATGTGTATTCCAGCAATGTACATGATAGTCTGTCACAATATAAAACAAGGAAAGTGATATACTCTTGAGTTTCTGAAGCAACAACCCCTGTGGATATCAAAGTTGTCAATCTCATCATATGGAGCAGCTAAGTTATTATGTGAACTGTCATTAACTGCGATTGAAATTTTCTAGCTTTCACTCTTATTCGTGCTTGTGAGTGGTGGAGGCCCAAACTATTAAGTTGCTTTGATGATATGTTTGAGAATGCACTATTACCACTGTCCAACTATAGACAGACTAGAGAAACTGTACTTTTTTTTTCACTCAGCGTCAGTGGTCATTAAAATGCTTCCCTCCTCTCACACATTTAAGGGTGACATTTTAGCCGTCACACTATCGATATTTATTGCGCAATATTGAGTATTGCGCAATAATATTGACCGTCTGACAGCGGTTTGCGACTTGTGTTCAACGAGACTGCAGAGCTTTGAAATTAGTATTGCTTGCTCAATGTATTGCGCAATATATTGTGCTGCGGAATGCTATTAGTGGTCAGTAAACGGCAGTTCTTGCCGAGACCGAGAGAAATTCAGTTCGCTCCGAACGAAATTCCACAAAGAACGGTAAAAAAGTAAATGACAAATGATCCAGAGATGTGCTGGAGCATGTAAGTTATACCAACAGGCGATGCTTTGAGAAATGAAATTGCTGACTGTTTAGGAAATACCAGGTACTTTATTGTCCACAACAGCAGCGGAAACTGAATATAATTGTGTCACGACAGTAAGCAGATATATTTATTTTATTTGTAGCAGTTTTAAGAACTGACAAATAACATCAGGTCAGCTCTCTAGTGAGCATACATGTCATCAGGTCAGCTGTCTAGTGAGCATACATGTCATTTTTTTGTTTTGTTCCTGCAACAGTTGTCACAGACACAAGATCAGCTAATCTTTCAATCAGTAATCAATAAACAGTTGTTTTATTTCGTTTGCAAGAATTGTCGCGGCAGAGAACTACCTAGAAATCAGAATATGTGCACGATAAACTGTATGATTGATTTGTTTATTCTGTAATTAGTTCTTGTAATTAGTTCTTGTTTACGAATCTATGCTACAGTGAACGAGCCCATGCGCCACTGAAATGTTTACTGGAAGATTTTCAGACTTGTGATGAATTCTTCTCGGGTTATCAGCACAGTGGTGGCGTAGTCTTGTCGCAACGTTTCGATGAGTTTCATCTTCTGGCAAAGTCAGAAGATGAATGGTACGAAACTCATCGAAACGTTGCGACAAAACGACGTCACCATTCGACTGATAACCCGAGAAGAATTCATCTTTGGAATACGCCGAGAAAGACTGCAATCGCTTATTTTCAAACTTATTTCGTCTACATAATATCTCATTGTGTTTTCCAAGCAAAACAACTCATTCGCAAAACATACCAGTTCCGTATTGGCGAGTGCCGATGTGTTCGCTACGAAGGCATAGTTCTAACTGACGTGTCTCGGGCATAAATATTGCCCAATAATATTGTGCCGTCCTCGGCCTCACACTTTCCCGCAATGTACTGACACAACATTATTGCGCAATAAATACAGGGCGTTTCAAAAACAATGACCTGATTCCAAACTCCATTTCTATTGATAAAAACATACTACAAATATGGGATAGATTACAAAATAAAGATATAGAACTTTAAGCTATGCTGTTACATACGCTCTATTTGTCCTTCATCAGCAGGACAAATAACATCTATACGATGGCTAAATTCGTCATAAACTGTACACAATGTATGTGTTCTTATATAAGTTATGGGCGGCAGTTATTCTGTTGTTCACTTCCTCTATCTCACGAGGTAAAGAGGAGCTGAACACACTTTCCTTCATGTATCCTCACAAGAAAAAATCGCATGTGGTCATGTCTGGCGATCCTTAAGCCCAAGAATGCAGTTCATTGTCTCAGGGTCCCGTGCTCCCTAGTCATTGAGGAACTGATATACGTTGTTATGTCAATGTGGCGGAGAACATCCTGTTGGAAAATAAAGTCATCGGAGTCCTCCGGAAGTTGAGTAAAAGGCCAATTCTGCAGCACTTGAAGATAGCTCTTTCTAGTCGCTGTGTTTTCCTCTAGAAAGAAGGGACCCTACACTTTTTAACGAGAAGCGACACAAAAAAGACGTTAATTTTAGGTGAATCTCTTTCGTGCTCAGTAATGTCATCAAGGTTCTTGAGCCCCCATACGCTCACGTTACGTCTGTTTACTTTACTCCTAACATGAAATGTTCCTTCATCACTGTAAGTCATGCATGAAAAATGGCTCTGAGCACTATGGGACTTAACATTTGAGGTCATCAGTCCCCTAGAACTTAGAACTTCTTAAACCTAACTAACCTAAGGACATCACACACACCCATGCCCGAGGCAGGATTCGAACCTGCGACCGTAGCAGTCGCACGGTTCCGGACTGCGCGCCTAGAACCGCGAGACCACCGCGGCCGGCTAAGTCATGCATAGTAAAAAATGTTTCGTATTCCAAGTCCTCCAGCAGAGCATTGCTGAAGTCAACCCATTTCCTTATATCACGAACCCGAACAGCTTGCACTAAATTATATACTTCGTTCACCGTTAAATAAACCTAATGTAAACAAACACAAACGCGACGGTTGATTAGCAGCCGTAGCTCTCGTACACTGCTGTTGTTCCGCTCTTGGAAGAAGGTCCAACTTAATTTACTAGAAATCTAATTATTATGACACTGGACATGAAACTTTAAGGCATTCCAATGTATTAACAGGCATCAACGTTTCTCTTAATCATACTTTAGCTATGTTATTTTTATTTCAAAAATCGTGTATAGTCACAGTCTCTGTAACCGCTACTTGTGCCCTTATTGTCTCGCTGCTAATACGAGGCGTGTTTATTAAGTAAGTACTGTTTTGAAATTTAAAAAAAAATCATGCTAAGATATCTCAATAATTTTATTTTTACATGAAAGCCTGTACCTTAATCTACGCACTGACGCCATTACAGTCTGATTCTTACTTGTTTACATTGTGTACTGAGTGTTTAAGATGCCTCCGATAATCGTGAGTCCCGCCGACTGTGAAGTACGGGCTGTTATAAGATTTCTTAATGCTAAAGGCCTAAAAGCGACCGATATTCATCGTGAGATCGGAGAAAACATAATGATCGGAGAAAACACAATGAGTGATGGAATGGTAAGAAAGTGGGTGAGAGTGTTTAAAGATGGCCGCACAAATGTGCGTGATGAAGAACGGAGTGGGCGTCCTTCGGTCGTTAATGAAAGTTTGGTGCAGGAAGTGGACAATAAGGTGAGAGAAAACAGACGCTTTACGATTTCCTCCTTGCGGGATGACTTGCCTAATGTTTCTCGTAGTGTTTTGTATGGCATTGTGACCGAGCACTTGAATTACCGAAAATTGTGCGCACGTTGTATACAGAAAATGTTGAAGGATGTGCACAAAACCAAACGTTTAGCCGGCCGCGGTGGTCTAGCGGTTCTAGGCGCTCAGTCCGGAGCCGCGAGACCGTTACGGTCGCAGGTTCGAATCCTGCCTCGGGCATGGATGTGTGTGATGTCCTTAGGTTAGTTAGGTTTAAGTAGTTCTAAGTTCTAGGGGACTGATGACCTCAGATGTTAAGTCCCATAGTGCTCAGAGCCATTTGAACCAACCAAACGTTTAGACAATGCATTGACTTTCCTTGAGCTGCACCACAACGACGGTGATGATTTCTTAAGCCAAATTGTTACGGGCGGTGTAACATGGGTGGCCTATGTCACACCAGAATCAAAGCAGCAGTCCATGGTAGTTGAGCAAGTGCATCGTTTTGCTGCAAGATAATGCCCATCCGCATGTGGCGAATCAGATCAAAAATCTCATCACATCTTTTTGATGGGAAACTCTAGATCATCCTCCGTGCAGCCCCGATCTTGCGCCCAGTGGCTACCATCTGTTCGTGCACTTGAAGAAACACTTGGGCGGTCAGCGTCTTCAAGACGATGACGAAGTCAAAACAGTGGTGATTACAAGTCAGGCGGCAGAATTATCTAGAAAAGTAGATGAAGGTACAGGCTTTCATGTAAAAATAAAATTATTGAGATATCTTAGCACGTCTTTTTTTAATTTCAAAACGGTACTTACTTAAAGAACACGCCTCGTACATACTGTGAAACTGGATGACACTCCTCCCTGCTTCGTAGTGAAACACGTGCGCGGAACACCGTTAATATCGAGAAACAAATTGTTCTCCATGTTTTTCACAAGATTCAAAATGGTTCAAATGGCTCTGAGCGCTGTGGGACTTAACATTTGAGGCCATCAGTTCATATGGTTAAAGTGGCTCTGAGCACTATGGGACTTAACATCAGTGGTCATCAGTCCCCTAGAACTTAGAACTACTTAAACCTAACTAACTTAAGGACATCACCAACATCGATGCCCGAGGCAGGATTCGAACCTGCGACCGTAGCGATCGCGCGGTTCCAGACTGAAGCGCCTAGAAGTGCTCGGCCACATCGGCCAGCTTTCACAAGATTACAGAGAAAAATCAGTTTTGACATTTTTCGCGAAAAATTATGTAATAAATAAAACAATGTACTTTTAATTAAGTCTGTGGCGTAATCGGTAGCGTCGTAGAATGGTAGTAGTGTATGCTGTGGGAAGGCGGTTCGAATCCCGTTGTGATCCGTAAGCTTTTTTTGTTCTGTTTGAATACCTAAATCATTTAAATACGGGATTCATCAAATATATGTTCATTAATTCATACTTAAAAACCATTTTTCAAGAGTAATGCACGTCTTATAATTACATATCACACGCAGAATTCTGGTTTTCATTGGCAAACATAAAATCTTAGCTATTGATATTTTATAAAGGATTGTTAAAGACTATTGAAGTTAAGACAACATTGCACAAATAAATATTTTGGAGTAAAATGAACAATCAAATACTCTTTATTTGAATACGTCCGTTGTGTTGTAGAACACCGTTAATATCGAGAAACAAATTGTTCTCCATGTTTTTCACAAGATTCAAAATGGTTCAAATGGCTCTGAGCGCTGTGGGACTTAACATTTGAGGCCATCAGTTCATATGGTTAAAGTGGCTCTGAGCACTATGGGACTTAACATCAGTGGTCATCAGTCCCCTAGAACTTAGAACTACTTAAACCTAACTAACTTAAGGACATCACCAACATCGATGCCCGGGGCAGGATTCGAACCTGCGACCGTAGCGATCGCGCGGTTCCAGACTGAAGCGCCTAGAAGTGCTCGGCCACATCGGCCAGCTTTCACAAGATTACAGAGAAAAATCAGTTTTGACATTTTTCGCGAAAAATTATGTAATAAATAAAACAATGTACTTTTAATTAAGTCTGTGGCGTAATCGGTAGCGTCGTAGAATGGTAGTAGTGTATGCTGTGGGAAGGCGGTTCGAATCCCGTTGTGATCCGTAAGCTTTTTTTGTTCTGTTTGAATACCTAAATCATTTAAATACGGGATTCATCAAATATATGTTCATTAATTCATACTTAAAAACCATTTTTCAAGAGTAATGCACGTCTTATAATTACATATCACACGCAGAATTCTGGTTTTCATTGGCAAACATAAAATCTTAGCTATTGATATTTTATAAAGGATTGTTAAAGACTATTGAAGTTAAGACAACATTGCACAAATAAATATTTTGGAGTAAAATGAACAATCAAATACTCTTTATTTGAATACGTCCGTTGTGTTGTAGAACAGATTTGGTCTCTAACGAGCCGGAGTGTTTAATGTCGTAGAAACATGGAAAACAATAATTTTGACGGCGTCGAGCACACTGTACAAACGTTGCAGGGTTCACTGTTGTCACCGTACCACTGCAATCTGAACCCAATAGGATTGATCTGGGGTTAAGGGTTTCGTCGCGAGAAATAATAAGACATTTAAGCCGCCAAACGTACTGCAACTAATGCACGTGACACGTTACTACCGAACAATGGCGAATTGCAGACCAGCCCGTTATAAAAGAGGAGGAGGAAGTGCTGATTTTTATGGTGGCTCGAGATTCTGTTGCTGATCGCCTCTTTATCAACACAACAGTACTGAAATGTATTCCTCGGAGTCCGGTATGGAAAGAGTTCGGAGATTACCAGACGACTGAGTGTAATACCTTTAGTGGCTTCAATATTGAACTACATGGGAAATCAGCAGTGCGTTTCTACGTCACACATGGCTCACGTAGAAAAAATCCTTTTGTTAAGTCCGGAATTTTCATCACTTTTGGTTTCCGTCTGCTCACCTAAGAAGCGTATTATCCGAGTTTTGCCATATATTATTTCCTTCTGTTAAAAATTAAATTACATTCAACGCTGTATTGGTCTCTGGTCGTCTCGTTTTACGTCTTTACTGCAACTGTTCACATCAGTGCAGATCAGTTGGATCACTTGCCTGGTCAATGCTGTCCGAGTTAAATGCGACGGTAAATCTGTTCCCCGTATCATCGCAACGCACAGGATAAAATGTGTCCTCATTATCGAACTTGACTGTACTCGGCACAGTTTGTCTTGCGTACCTCGTGAAAGAAAATCCAGTGAGGTTCCAGCAAACGCGGGAAGAATAGGTTCAAAAATGGCTCTGAGCACTATGGGACTTAACATCGGAGGTCATCAGTCCCCTAGAAATTAGAACTAGTTAAACCTAACTAACCTAAGGACATCACACCCATCCATGCCCGAGGCAGGATTTGAACCTGCGACCGTAGCAGCAGCGCGGTTCCAGACTGAAGCGCCTAGAACCGCTCGACCACAGCGGCCGGCCAAGAATAGGTAGTGTAATGTTTACATGAGGTTTATTCTTAAGATGAACGGAATAGAGTCTATATGGTTTATAGACCAAATGACGCCTTAACGTTAGCCAGACAGGCGTATGAGGCATTGCCAGTTCTCTGCTTGCGCAGCGAGTAGACTTTCGTGGGCTCCGCTCAAACATTTGACGAATTCTTTCGCCATGTCATCAGAAGCGCGAGGACCTGCTCGTACCTTTGCACAAGCAACGCGTCTCTTCAGATTGGCGGTATCAAGGACGATTTTTTTTTTTTTTTTCAGGCGGACCAATACTAAAACGCCGACGAAAAGCACGCTGGACCGAAATCAGTGACTCGCTCTTTGCAAACTACAGCACACAAAACGCCTTCTGTTGTGCAGACGCCATCTTACTTCCCACTGTAAACTGAGCAGACGCATTGACTGACATCTAACGGCGATTTTTTGAACCTCTAGGCCACGCCCATTCCAAAAAACACACATTTCCTTGCTGGCACGTCCCATGTTTAGTAATTGTCAACGTTCAAAATCGAGTTATTCATTTTTAATCACACTGTATTGAGCCTTTGGGGGCCTCTTTACACGGTCAGGTTTGTCCGAGCAGGCCATTTTCGCAACGACCGTCTGCACATCTGGTCTGCAGTCTTCAGTTCGCATTTACACCTCCCAACCACAATGCAGCTTTGTCCTGAATAATTAGCCCTGTTTGGTGCTTCTGTTTCGGAATTTATAAAAAGAAAAAGATCAGTACGCTGAAGACGGACAAAAGAGTGGCTTCTAAAAAATCTAAAGCATTTGCATCCTAATCTTTTGAAGGAACTAAATAGTGATAAAGGGAACTGGTTTCACTACCATAGACTGGACGTTAAGATAGACATTCTGTTTGATGTTGCAGTATATTATACCGTATACAAGGAGATATAGCTCTTTAATGAGCAAATCAATAAATTAGTGATTGTTTTTGTTGTGGTCTTCAGTCCTGAGACTGGTTTGATGCAGCTCTCCATGCTTCTCTATCCTGTGCAAGTTTCTTCATCTCCCAATATCTACTGCAACCTACATCCTTCTGAATCTGTTTAGTGTATTCATCTCTTGGTATCCCTCTACGATTTTTACCCTCCACGCTGCCCTCCAATACTATATTGGTGATCCCTTGGTGAGTCAGAATATGCCTCACCAACTGATCCCTTCTCCTAGTTAAGTTGTGCCCTCAAATTTCTCTTCTCTCCAATTCTATTCAATACCTCATCATAAGTTATGTGATCTACCCATCTAATCTTCAGCATTCTTCTGTTGCACCACATTTCGAAAGCTTCTATTCTCTTCTTGTCTAAAATATTTATCGTCCACGTTTCAATTCCATAAATGGCTACACTCCATACAAATACTTTCAGAAACGACTTCCTGACACGTAAATCTCTACTCGATGTTAACAAATTTCTCTTCTTCAGAAACGCTTTCCTTGCCATTGCCAGTCTACATTTTATATCCTCTCTACTTCGGCCATCATCAGTTATTTTGCTCCCCAAATAGCAGAACTCATTCACTACTTTAAGCGTCTCATTTCCTTATCTAATTACCGCAGCATCACCCGATTTAATTCGACTACATTCCATTATCCTCGTTTTGCTTTTGTTGATGTTCATCTTATATCCTCCTTTCAAGACACTGTCCATTCCGTTCAGCTCCTCTTCCAGGTCGTTTGCTGTCTCTGACAGAATTACAATGTCATCGGCGAACCTCAAAGTTTTTATTTCTTCTCCATGGATTTTAATTCCTACTTCGAATTTTTCTTTTGTTTCCTTTACTGCTTGCTGAATATACAGATTGAATAATATCGGGGATAGGCTACAACCCTACCTCACTCCCTTCCCAACCACTGCTTCCCTTTCGTGCCCCTCGATTCATATAACTGCCATCTAGTTTCTGTACAAACTGTAAATAGCCTTACTCTCCCTGTATTTTACCCCTGCCATCTTCAGAATTTGAAAGAGAGTATTTCAGTCAACATTGTCAAAAGCTTTCTCTAGGTCTACAAATGCTAGAAACGTAGGTTTGCCTTTCCTTGATCTGTTTTCTAAGATAAGTCGTAGGGTCATTATTGCCTCACGTGTTCCAACATTTCTACGGAATCCAAACTGATCTTTCCCGAGGTCAGTTTCTACCAGTTTTTCCATTCGTCCGTTTAGTGATTATGAAGGGCTTATACTAATACTGAGGTACTCGGCAACTGGCGGAAGCTATGCTGATCCGAAATTTTCTGCTGTTTTATCACCTTCGCCTTTGAGCCACATCATTCTGGAAACAGGCTGTGCCATGTTTGAAGTACTAGAGCACTTCATCTGGCCTGCGTCAATTCAAGTGTCGCCAGATTTTGCACAAACCAGACAAAGACAATACCACAGACAAATTTTTCAGTCGCTGATTCATTCACAAGGAACGATACGTCTGTGCAAGCACTGTTTGTGCAAGCAAATCGGTGCAAATTATCCGAGCATGTAAAGGACACTATAATCTCTGAAGTGAACCGTGTGAGGTGGATGCTGGCAAAACACACTGAAGTTTTAATGTTCTGGAGGACGACTATTCGAACATCCGTCCGATTCAATTTCCGGTGTTTTCCGTGAATTACTTTTAAATCTTAATCTATACTGTGAAAACAAGTGTGCAGTAACTCACAGAGGACACTTACCATTGTAATATTTAGTAGCAATTCTTCTCTTTCCGTTTGCGTGTAGCACGCGCTAACAATGGTTACTTAGATCCCCTCTGCGCGCGCAGAAATTTCATGTCTCCGCGGTCCCTTGGAGGAGTGGTACGTATGGTAAGTGTCGGCAGTGTATTCCCAGATTTCTCAAACTCCTGGAACTTGGTTAGCAGGCTTTCGTCTACATTCAAGCGTCTGTCAGTTCAGATTTTTCGGCTCATATGTGACGCTCTGCTGTGGAAAAAATAAACATGGGACCAATACGTGTCACTCTTCTTTGTATACGTGCAATATCTCATGACAGTCCGATTTGGCATGCGTCACATGCACTTCTGTAATATTCTAGGATGGGTCGTATGAATGTTTTGTTTGCAATCTTCTTCGCAGACTGGCTAGATTTTCCCATTATGCCACTTTCTCACCCATAACTGAACCTGTGCGGTGGGTTCACCTCATATCCCTAAAAACTGTTACAGCCAGGTATTTGTAAGAATTGGCTCCAATTATGATTCATTGATATCTTAGACATAACATACATTTTTTCGTTTGTGAAGCGCAATATTTTACGTTTCTGGGCAATTAAAGAAAGCTGCCAATTTTCGCACCAATTTGAAATCAGATCAAGACCTGACTGAATATTTGCGCAGGTCTTCTCAGATAGTACTTTCTTGTCGATAACTTCATTATCTACAAAAAATTGAGATTTCCGTTAATATCGTCTGCCAAATATCGTCTCGCAACACTAAGGGGGAGAGGAGGTCGGGGGTACTTTATGCCACCTTTTGAAAATATTATAATCTAGTCAGTTACTTTATATTTTAAAATTTGGAAAAATGTAAATTGTTTTTAATGAATTCTTCTAGCAGATTCCATATTTTTTAAAATTTTTCGGTTAAAGTTGAACCAAAAATTTTAGATTTAGGAGTCATATTTCGGGTTCACGACCTCACTTGCACATCAATAGCTCTTTAAATAGTATGTTGTGAGTAAAAGTCGACAACAAGTAACAAAATTTGCATTTTCAATTTTTTATTCGGTGGGCATAAAGTTGGTAGTATACGAGACTGAAAGTGTGTTGCTACTGTTAGGAGGATGCTAAAATAATTTTCGGGTTCTGGACGTTACTTAAACAACACAATGTCTTTACAAAGTGTGTTGTTGATATAAGCCAACATCAGATAACGCATTTTATTTTGTTTTCGATGTTTTAGGGTGAGCATGAAGTACCCCACCCGCGATGGTAATGCGCGTTACGGAAAATGCGTTGGTACTGTTAGGGTTATTGTGCAACGCGAACAGCAGCTGTCCGAAGAAACTGTCCTCGGGCACGCGTGTAGTTAACGTAATTTGATTCTTGCAAAGACGAAAACAGCAACTAACCAATGTTAATATTGCAATTTATTTACACAAATAGCGCCGATACCAGTATGGAACCGACAGGTTCATCTTAAGACGCCTGTTCACATTTACATTACATTTGTTGTTGTTTAAATTATTACCGGCTGCTTTTCCCCACTAGTTGCGTAGGTTCCTCTGGGTAGTGGTGACCTACAACGAAAACCGATGAAGGTTTCCACCGTAACTGGAACGAAACAGTGTTAACAGATATCTGCGATACAGTTGTTACACATAGCTTACTTATGCGAGAATTTCGACATGAGTAATCTAAAACGATAGCAGTTGTACCTTAGAGTTTTCTTTACACTGCTTAATTCGTTACTAGCCACAATTTTTGCAGTTTTAAGTTTTCATCGATATGCACACTCAAAAAAATTCATCTTCTATTATTTTTTGTTGCTGCAGTAGGTTAATAGGAGGTGGGGGATTTTTTGAAATACAGAACTTGACCAGGTATATTTGTTTGAAAGTTAAAATGCTTGTTGGAGTTATTCCGACGGCAAAAGTAGGTGAACTTAAATATTTTACCAGATCCGCTTTATAGTTCTTCCAGTTTGAATTTTCATCGATATGCACATCCAACGTTGAACATATTACACTGTTTATTATTTTTTGGTCAATGTTTACAGAATGGGTTTTTGTCCGAAATTTCGTAGCCAAACGAAGAATGACAAATGGACAAACCGGGTATCAAATTGCCTAACTTGAGGTCTTGTTTCGCAGAAACATATTTAATTGCTTGAAAGCAATCAGGGCAATTAAGAAAAACTGAATTAGCGATTTAAGGGAAATTGAGATATTTCACGAGCTCCTGCTGTTGGTTAAGTAAAGTAAGAGTAAAAAAGTCCACCTTTTCAAGGTCTAGTTACTCTGCGCGTAAAAAGTTACAGTGGTATGCTATTTAACTGTCAAAAGGCTTCCTTTGAATCGATACTGAATTCAGGATATTTCGAGAACAACAGACGTTAGGAAGGCAAAAGATCATGCTTTTTGAACAAAATAAAAAAAATTAAAAATCGGTGAAATGGTTTGTGAAATTATTGTCTGAAGGTAAGAAATGAAACAGATTAGACAACCACTTGACGCGCCTGTGAATGATCTTCGAAATCATGTACAGCAAATGAGGCGCGTCAAATGTTTTCTAATCTGTCTTTTTTCTAACTTTTAGACAGATCATTTCACAAAACACTAGGCCAATTTTTTTAAACAATTTTTGTCGGTATACTACGTTACTAGGAAGTGATGTATTTTTTTGTTCAGAGTTAAAAAGCTAACCCATTCGAGCAAATCTAGTAAATAACTTTATCAAAATCGTACTCTACTGTTTTTCCTGTTGACGCTGCTTCACTCGGCTTGCCTATAACGCTTCGGTTCATACAAAAACAAATGTTGTTGTTGTTGTCTTCAGTCCTGAGACTGGTTTGATGCAGCTCTCCATGCTACTCTATCCTGTGCAAACTTCTTCATCTCCCAGTACTTACTGCAACGTACATCCTTTTGAATCTGCTTAGTGTATTCATCTCTTGGCCTACCTCTACGACTTTTACCCTCCACGCTGCCCTCCAACGCTAAATTTGTGATCCCTTGATGCCTCAGAACATGTCCTACCAACCGGTCCCTTCTTCTTGTCAAGTTGTGCCACAAACTCCTCCCTAATTCTATTCAGTACCTCCTCATTAGTTACGTGATCTACCCATCTAATCTTCAGCATTCTTCTATAGCACCACATTTCAAAAGCTTCTATTCTGTTCTTGTCCAAACTATTTATCGTCCATGTTTCACTTCCATACACTCCATACAAATACTTTCAGAAACGACTTCCTGACACTTAAATCTATACTCGATGTTAACAAATTTCTCTTCTTCAGAAACGCTTTCCTTGCCATTGCCAGTCTACATTTTATATCCTCTCTACTTCGATCATCATCAGTTATTTTGCTCCCCAAATAGCAAAACTCCTTTACTACTTTAAGTGTCTCATTTCCTAATCTAATTCCCTCAGCATCACCTGACTTAATCGAAACGAAACGAAAAGAACAAATTATGTCGCCTGATCCAAATAAAATGGTTGGTCACGGACGCAGAGCGTCAATAAATAATGAGGGAATGGTCTGTGGGCGTTACTAGTGGCAGAGAACTAGCTCCGAAACTGTTTATAGGTAATATATGCCAAGCTTTCCAGCATGTCCCATTTTGGGTCCATCCTGCTCCTGCTCATACAATAATCGATACAGCGTATTTACCCGTTTTTGTTAAACCAGTAAACCCCTGATTCTTTAAGAATCGAACTTTCATGTATTAAATAGCTTCAAATTTCTGATTACTTGACAAGAGAGAAAGTGTGTTAAATATTTGACGTTAACCGGTTTAAGCAAAAGTTAGTTCTACGCGCATCTCAATGTTTATGACGTCATATTTCCTGAAATATGCACCATACAACGACATAATTTTGCAGGTACATTCAGTGGTATATGTGGATACCGTCTGCGAAATGTATTGCGAATAGGGTTAGCAGTAACGAAGTGAGAAATTAAAAACGCCAAGCCTTATGGTGAAGTTTGTCCGATTAGCGGCAACAGTAAGTGATAAACTTTTTTCCTTTCATCGGTTTGTGGGGTGTGTTAGCGAGAAGTAATTTCGTAAAGGTTTGAAATTATGTGTAAAGTTTGTCGCTAGTCGCTAAGTGTTCGCATTGTCAAACACTGAGTGAATATAGCCTTGGTAAATTACGCGCTGTGAGTTTCGCTACGTCAAGACATAATTATACACACTTTCTGGCTGTAATACGTGTACTGTGTTTAACATGTAACATAAGATTATACCTCTTAATGAGTAGATTGTGACAGCATTTTAAACTTTGAAATTGGGTTCCTGTATGCGCTCAGTGAAGTGTATTCAATTAAGAACTGCTACATCTTCAGAAGACAGGCTCACTGTAACACTCCGATTCCTTGCTACAGGAGAGGGTTATGTTATGTTAGGTTAGGTTAGGTTAGGTCAGGTCAGGTCAGGTCAGGTCAGGTCTCGTCTCCAATCTTCTTATTTTATTTTTGTATTCAGGGTGCCTCACGTTGTAAAGCGCCTCATCAGCTTCATACATCTCTATTAATTTTGTAGTTGTCGGCACACACCAGTTGTATTTACCGGCAATGTTTATAAAAACACTACAGACGACAGAACGCTGCAGCGATGCTAGCGCTCCATGTGGTAACATGTCACATTGCAGTGAACAGAAGACAAGCGATTTCTTGGGATCAAATCTACAGCGAGGCCCTAGATTTGATCAAATATTGGACGACATTTGAGAAAGTTCCTGTTCCACCATCAGATATCATTGACAAAGATTTTGGACAAAGATATTTGACAAAGAAATTTGATAGTGTAATACCGGCCTTGGCTATAAAACTGGGTTTAGGGCAAAGAGATGAAAACAGAAAGATATGCACTCTTGAACATGACTGTAGGTGCTAGCCTAGCCTGCAGGTTGCACTGCTGTATTTCACCACGAACAGCACCTGCGCAGTGTTTTCAGTATGTTGCAAGTGTTAGTCGTGGTGTAGTCCTGAGTGCATTATGCTGGAGATAGTGAATTCAAACGTTGGCAAACTGTTGGCGCTCGTATGGTGTGTGCTTCCGTAACTAAGGGAGCCGAAGTGTTGGGTGTTTCAGGTAGCACCGATCGACGGTTTCTACCGCATTTACGGCGAGCAGAAAAACACTGTCCGTTAAGTCACAACGCTGACGAAAGTATGTGTTGAGCAATCGTGACACACGTTCATTGCAGAGGACCTTGACGGAAATTAACACAGCTGGAAAAGTCACTGCAGAACTGAATGTTGCTCTGGCGAACCCTGTCAGCACGAAAACAACACGAGGAGAGCTCCATAAGCATGGAAGTGCAGAGCGAGCTGGAATTGCAGAACTACCCGTGATGCAACAGGACAACGTGGTGCCGAAGCCATGAAACCTGGGCTATGCAGCAACGAAAGAAAGTCATTTGGTTGGATGAGTCTTGCATCACACTAATTCCAAGTTCTGGCCGAGTTAACGTTTCAAGACCGAAACATGGCGAGGGTTCGGTGACGATGATTTGGGCAGCCATGTCGTGGTATTCCATGGGCTCCATAGTTACTCTGCAAGGTAAATATTGCCACGGATTATGTGACCATTTTCGCCGATCAGGTCCATTCCGTGGTGCAATGTTTATTCCCCACTAGTGATGAAGTGTTCAAGGAAGACAGGCCTCCTGGTGACACAGTTCACGTAGCTCAGGACTGGTTCTGCGAACACGATAATGAATTGTCGGATCTCCCCTGGCCACCAGAGACAGAGAATTCCAATATTATTGAGCCTTCGTGGTCCACTGTGGATGGAAAGGTAGCCTACAATTCGCTATCCACAACATGTCACTGCTTTGCAACACAATTGGTATAAAATTCCCTTGAAAACCATATAGGATCAGTATCTATCCACTCCGAGACGAGTGGAAGCTGTTTTGAATGACAACAGGTTTCTTACGCTGTATTAGACATGGCAATTTGTTGCAGTTTCTTGGTGTTTTACATATCTTAGTCCATCCACTGTAGGTAAGCCATTCGCCAAGCTCATGTATAGCTACAGAAGTGCATCAGCTTCATACTGAATGTCCTGAGTCCTTAGCAACAAAAAAAGTAAACAAAACGTGTCAAATTTTTTGTGGGAAAGAGAAACTTAATTTTTATGCTGCTATGTTTAAGTAACAGCGACAACGTTAGACTACGCATTTAGTGGTTCGGAAGCGAGCTGAAATACCTGTTTCGTTACAAGTAACTTCAAATTGATCATCTCGAATACTCATTAAAAGCAGCAGCACAAGGTAACCAACATTAGATCGAGAAACATCTTTTATACGAAACTTCCTCGAAGATTAAAACTGTGTGCCGGACCGAGATTCGGACTCGCGAGTTTTGCCTTTCGCGGGCAAGTGCTCTACCAACTGATCTACCAAAGCACGACTCAGGCCCCTTTCTCACAGCTTTAATTCCACCAGTAACTCGTCTCCTATCTTCCATACTTCACAGTAGCTCTCCTGCATACCTTGCAGAACTAACACTCCTGGAAGAAAGGATATTGCTGAGACATGGCTTAGCCACAGCCTGGGGGATGTTTCCAGAATAAGATTTTCACTCTGCAGCGGATCTTTTATACGAATAAAAAAGAAAAAAAGGAAAATTGCAGGACAAACACTAGAAATCTGGAACAATATTCGCTAGGAAAATTTCAATGAAAGTCCGTAAATCTAATCTTATACTAGTACAGAAACGATGCTTCTCTGGCAGTAAGTTTATTTAAAAGTTCAGATAAAATTTTTTTCCTACAAAGTTTCTTATTGCACTGCTTTTCTGAGCTCTCGGTTTATTACTGAGACAGAGTCACAGTATTTGTGTGTCCATCCTTTTGGCAAGAGGTCTTTGGGATGACGGCCGTTAACTATTGTGACAAAATAAAACACCTACAGCCGTCCTTGTGATTTTATTTTGTTGCAACACGTTTCAACGATTCAGTGCGCCATATTGAGGCTGTTGCTGATGCAGTACGGGTTGACATGATCCCTATATATATATCACATCAGTTGCCAGCATAACTGGATACGCAGATAATGTGTCAGCACTCCAGCCGTCAACTGCCAACTACTTCTTTTATTTTGTCACAAGAAACACAGTATGTTGTACACTTACGTGCCTAGTAATGTTGTATTTCTTAATGGAAATAGGCGTTAACAAGCGAGGTGGCGCAATGGTCAGCAACCTGGATCACATTCGGGAGGACGACGGTTCAAACCCGCGGCCGGCCATCCTGATTTAGGTATTCCGTGATTTCTCTAAATCGCTTCAGGCAAATACCGGGAAGGTTCCTTTGAAAGAGCACGGCCGACTTCCTTCCCCATCCT
Organism: Schistocerca piceifrons; assembly: GCF_021461385.2. Lineage (NCBI taxonomy): Eukaryota > Metazoa > Arthropoda > Insecta > Orthoptera > Acrididae > Schistocerca > Schistocerca piceifrons. The sequence continues at coordinate 843,750,113 of NC_060140.1, read as the reverse complement.
TCCCTAACCCGATAGGACCGACGACCTCGCTGTTTGGTCCGCTCCCCTACATCAGACAACCAAATTCGCATTCAGCACTAAAGGAGGCTGCCAGCAAATTTGGGCTAAACATAAACGAAGCCAAGACAGAGTACCTCCTCATGACGCGTGGTCATTGTCAGACTGCTGATCATCTACAATCACTGCAGGTTGGGGACCAGTCCTACAAGAGAGTGCAAGAATTCAAATACCTAGGGGCACTTTTCACGGAGGACTCGTCATGTGAAGCAGAGATCAATGCCAGAATACAAGCAGGAAACCGTTCTTACCACAGCCTAGCACAACTGCTTCGGTCCAGATATTTCTCCAGACGGTTCAAGATTCGACTGTACAGAACCCTGATCCAGCCTGTTGTTCTATATGGCTGTGGGACATGTAGTATCCGGAAACAGGACTTCCATAAGCTCCTTGTTTTTGAGAGAAAAGTGCTTCGGAAGATCTTCGGTCCAGTTCTGGAGGCAGATACGGGGGAATGGAGGATCAGATACAGCCAAGAGCTTGAGGAACTATACCAGCAGCCCAACATAGCAGGAACTGTCAAAGCCAAACGAATGCAGTGGGCCGGCCATGTGACCCGGATGGAAGATCACAGATGGCCTCGGAAGCTCCTGGATTTCACACCTACAGGAAAGAGACCGCCAGGGAAACCCAAGAAGCGCTGGAGCGATGGACTCCATTAGATTAGATTAGATTTACTTTCATTCCAATTGATCCATAGTGAGGAGGTCCTCCAGGATGTGGAACATGTCAGAAAAACAACAATACATGACAAATATTTAAACTAAAACAAATAAGCTAATGTACCATTCCACAGGTCCCAAGTGGAATGATCGTCATTTTTTAATGAACACTAAGAGTCATTTTACAAATACTATTGCACTGAATTTAAAATAAAAAAGTTTTATATTTATTTATAAGGTAAGAAACATGTAATACAACTACTGTAATACTTATTTACAATGAACACATTACTGCACTGAAATGGTGCAGAAGTTAGATTATACTTACACACACACACACACACACACACACACACACACACACACACACACAAATTTTCAGTGAACACATTACTGCACTGAAATTGTGCAGAAGTTATGTTGTACTTATATACAAATCAGTTGGTTTTCCTCAGAAATTCATCAATGGAGTAGAAGGAGTTGGCCACCAATAAATCCTTTAGGCTTCTCTTAAACTGAATTTCATTGGTTGTTAAGCTTTTTATGGCTGCTGGCAAGTTATTGAAAATGTGTGTTCCTGAATAATGCACACCTTTTTGTACAAGACTAAGTGACTTTAAATCCTTGTGAAGATTATTCTTATTTCTAGTATTGATTCCATGAATTGAGCTGTTGGTTTGAAAAAGTGATATATTTTTAATGACAAATTTCATTAAGGAATAAATATATTGGGAAGCTGTAGTTAGTATCCCTAGTTCCCTAAACAGGCTTCTGCAGGATGTTCTTGAGTTCACACCACATATAATTCTTACTGCACGTTTTTGTGCCCGGAAAACTTTAGCTTGGCTTGATGAATTACCCCAGAAAATAATCCCATATGACATTATGGAATGAAAGTAAGCATAGTATGCCAGCTTTTTCATTTTTATATCCCCTATGTCTGACAAAATTCGCATTGCAAACAGAGATTTGTTAAGACGCTTCAGCAGTTCTGTGGTGTGCTCCTCCCAGTTGAATTTATTATCAAGCTGTAATCCCAAGAATTTAACACCGTCCACTTCTTCTATCTTCTTGTCATCATATGTTAGACATATACTCTTGGGACACCCCTTACAAGTTCTGAACTGCATGTAGTGTGTTTTTTCAAAGTTTAGTGACAAAGAATTGGCTAGGAACCAGTGATTAATGTCTACAAATATTTTATTGGCTGATCTTTCTAAGACTACACTTGATTTGCTATTTATTGCAATGTTTGTATCATCAGCAAACAAAACAAACTTGGCATCTGGTAATGTTACTGATGAAAGGTCATTGATATACACAAGAAAAAGTAAGGGCCCCAAAATGGAACCTTGTGGGACCCCACATGTAATTAGTTCCCAGTTGGATGATGCCTGATAGCTTGATACATGTCTCTTTCCTAATAACACCCTTTGTTTCCTGCCAGAGATATAAGATTTGAACCATTTTGCAGCATTTCCTGTTACACTATAATATTCTAGTTTACTTAAAAGGATATTGTGATTTACACAGTCAAATGCCTTTGACAGATCACAAAATATACCAGTTGCCTGCAATTTTTTGTCTAATGAATTAAGTACATTTTCACTGTAAGTGTAGATAGCCTTCTCAATATCAGAACCTTTTAGAAATCCAAACTGTGACTTTGACAGTATGTTATTTGAGATAAGATGGTTATAAAGACGACTGTACATTACTTTTTCGAAAATTTTTGAGAATGCTGGCAACAGTGAAATTGGACGGAAATTTGATGCTATTTCTTTATCTCCCTTCTTAAACAGTGGCTTAACTTCAGCATATTTCAGCCATTCGGGAAATATTCCACTGATAAACGACTGGTTACACAGATAGCTTAATATGTTACTTAGCTCAGAATCACATTCTTTAATTAACTTTGTTGATATTTCATCATACCCACTAGATGTTTTTGATTTTAAAGATTTTATGATGGACATTATTTCTGTTGGGGTAGTGAGGGTCAAATTCATATTATGGAAGTTACTTGAAATGTCTGGTCTAAGGTAATCCATAGCAGCATCTACCGAACCTGACAACCCCATCTTTTCAGTAACAGTTATAAAATGTTTGTTAAAAAGTTCTGCAGCACTATACACATCTGTCACCAATGCATCATTTACTCTTAATGCTATTTGTTCCTCTTCATGTCTGGTTCTACCGGTCTCCTCCTTCACTATATCCCATATTGTCTTTATTTTGTTATCTGATATGACTATCTTTTCCTTGTAATATATTTGCTTTGACATCCGTATTACAGTCTTTAATATTTTGCAGTATTTCTTATAATGTGCTATAGCATCAACATTGGAAATGTTTCGGATTGACAGATACAGTTTTCTTTTTGTTTTACAAGATACCCCTATTCCTCGAGTAATCCATGGCTTCTTTGTAGACTTTGCTCTAACCTTGGTAAGTTTTGGGGGAAAGCAGTGTTCAAATAAGGTAAGCACTTTATTAGCAAAAATGTTATATTTTTCATTCATGCCATGAGCACTGTAAACATCAGTCCAGTGAATGTCTCTGAGGAGTGTCCTAAAATAATCAATTTTTGGCTTACTGATTACCCTCTTGAGCTCAGATTTAACAGATTTTATATCCTGTTCAGTATTAACATTTAACAGAAGGAACTGCATGTCATGGTCTGAGAGGCCATTGACTATTGGTTTTGTAATATAATTTTGTTCATTTGACTTTTCTATAAAGATATTATCAATGGCTGTTTGTGAGCAAGTGGTTATCCTAGTGGGGAACTTTACTGTGGGAATTAAGTTGAATGATAGTGTTACTAACTCAAATAGGTTCTTATTGGGAGAGTCTTTAAGGAAATCTACATTGAAATCACCAGCAACCACTATTTCTTTGTTTTTGGTTGTTAAATGGGCCAGTACAGCTTCAAGGTGGTTTACAAACAGATTAAAGTTACCTGCAGGTGCTCGATATACACTTAATATTATGAAAGATTTTTTGTGAAAATCTAATTCTGTTGCACATGCTTCCATATGCTGTTCTAGGCAAAATTTATGAATGTCTATGTTCTTAAATTTATGACAGTTCCTGATGAATGTGGCAACTCCTCCTTTCTCCATTTCTGATCTACAATAGTGAGATGCTAACCTAAACCCTGTAACACTTAAAAGTTCTATACCAGTGGTCACATGATGTTCAGAGAGGCAGATTATGTCAGCTGGGTTTGAAGACTCTAATTCATCTATGCAGATAGTTAATTCATTAATTTTATTTCTCAGTCCTCGAAAATTTTGATGCAATAAAGATAGCTGACATTTCACATTGACTGACTTAAAATTGGATGGAGTTAAAATATCTGCTGACAGTTGAAAATTCTTAACCAATGGCTGTTTATGTTGATGTAATAAGCTGGAATTATGTTTTTTGATTTCTTTCTCAAACTGAAGGTTTGTCTCAGTTCTAACCTCTCTTAAAATTTGTTTTCTTTCTGTCCTCCCTACCCTAAAAAAGGGTCTTTTCTGAATCCTATAACCACTGGTATTTTACCACTCATGACAGTGCCTCCCCCCTTTAACTTTCCTGCTATTTCCCCAGCCATGAAGATTTAAACCAAGCGTCAATAGATGTGAACGGTTGGCGGATAGCAGCAATGGACAGAATACAGTGGAGGAGGAAACTTGTAGATGCGTGCGGTCACTGGGCCTGATCACGTAGTAGTAGTAGTAGTAGTAGTAGTAGCAGTAGTAGTATCTTTATTGTGACCACCTGTCAAAAGCCTGAATGGCGATCTTCTGCACCGCGGACCGCGGCGAGACGTCCAGGAAGAGAGTCGGTGACCTTCTGGAAGGTACCGTCTGGGACGTGGCGCCATGTCGACTCTAGAGCTGTGGCCAGCGATTGAGGATCCAGGGCGGGAACGGCCCACGTATACTCGGTTGGGTTTAAATCCGGGAAGATCGGCGGCCTGCAGAGTACTGTAAACTGGCTCTGGTTCTCTTCGAACCGCGCCCGTACACCTCGAGCTGTGTGACACGTTGCCTTGTTCTTCAGGTCGATGCCATCATGCCGAGAAAAAACAAACTGTATGTAGACGTGCCACCCTCCCCCCCCCCCCCTCCCCCAATGAACCATGGACCTTGCCGTTGGTGGGGGGGCTTGCGTGCCTCAACGATACAGATAGCCGTACCGTAGGTGCAACCACAACGGAAGGGTATCTGTTGAGAGGCCAGACAAACGTGTGGTTCCTGAAGAGGGGCAGCAGCCTTTTCAGTAGTTGCAGGGGCAACAGTCTGTATCAGACTGATCTGGCCTTGTAACACTAACCAAAATGGCCTTGCTGTTCTGGTACTGCCAATGGCTGAAAGCAAGGGGAAACTACAGCCGTAATTTTTCCCGAGGACATGCAGCTTTACTGTATGATTAAATGATGATAGCGTCCTCATGGGTAAAATATTCCGGAGGTAAAATAGTCCCCCATTGGGATCTCCAGGCGGGGACTACTCAAGAGGACGTCGTTATCAGGAGAAAGAAAACTGGCGTTCTACGGATCGGAGCGTGGAATGTCAGATCCCTTAATCGGGCAGGCAGGTTAGAAAATTTAAAAAGGGAAATGGATAGGTTAAAGTTAGATACAGTGGGAATTAGTGAAGTTCGGTGGCAGGAGGAACAAGACTTTTGGTCAGGTGAATACAGGGTCATAAATACTAAATCAAATAGGGGTAATGCAGGAGTAGGTTTAATAATGAATAAAAAAACAGTAGTACGGGTAAGCTACTACAAACAGCATAGTGAAAGCATTATTGTGGCCAAGATAGACAAGAAGCCCACGGCTACTACAGTAGTACAAGTTTATATGCCAACTACTCTGCAGATGACGAAGAAATTGATGAAATGTATGATGAGATAAAAGAAATTATTCAGGTAGTGAAGAGAGGCGAAAATTTAATAGTCATGGGTGACTGGAATTCGAGAGTAGGAAAAGGGAGAGAAGGAAACATAGTAGGTGAATATGGATTGGGGCTAAGAAATGAAAGAGGAAGCCGCCTGGTAGAATTTTGCGCAAAGCATAACTTAATCACAGCTAACACTTGGTTTAAGAATCATGAAAGAAGGTTGTATACATGGAAGAACCCTGGAGATACTAAAAGGTTTCAAACAGATTATGTAATGGTAATACAGAGATTTAGGAACCAGGTTTTAAATTGTAAGACATTTCCAGGGGCAGATGTGGACTCTGACCACAATCTATTGGTTATGAACTGTAGATTAAAACTGAAGAAACTGCAAAAAGGTGGGAATTTAAGGAGATAGAACTTGGATAAATTGACTAAACCAGAGGTTGTACAGAGTTTCAGGGAGAGAATAAGGGAACAATTGACAGAAATGGGGGAAAGAAATACAATAGAAGAAGAATGGGTAGCTTTGAGGGATGAAATAGTGAAGGCAGCAGAGGATCAAATAAGTAAAAAGACGAGGGCTAGTAGAAACCCTTGGGTAACAGAAGAAAAATTGAATTTAATTGGTGAAAGGAGGAAATATAAAAATGCAGTAAATGAAGCAGGCAAAAAGGAATACAAACATCTCAAAAATGAGGTCAACAGGAAGTGCAAAATGGCTAAGCAGGGATGGCTAGAGAACAAATGTAAGGATGTAGAGGGTTATCTCACTAGGGGTAAGATAAATACTGCCTACAGGAAAATTAAAGAGACCTTTGGAGAAAAGAGAACCACTTGCATGAATATCAAGAGCTTTGATGGAAACCCATTCCTAAGCAAAGAAGGGAAAGCAGAAAGGTGGAAGGAGTATATAGAGGGTATATACAAGGTCGATATGCTTGAGGACAATATTATGGAAATGGGAGAGGATGTAGATGAAGATGAAATGGAAGATATGATATTGCGTGAAGACTTTGACCGAGCACTGAAAGACCTGAGTCGAAACAAGACCCCCGGAGTAGACAACATTCCATTAGAACTACTGACGGCCTTGGGAGAGCCAGTCCTGACAAAACTCTACCATCTGGTGAGCAAGATGTATGAGACAGGCGAAATACCCTCAGACTTCAAGAAGAATATAATAATCCCAATCCCAAAGAAAGCAGGTGTTGACAGATGTGAAAATTACTGAACTATCAGTTTAATAAGTCACAGCTGCAAAATTCTAACGCGAATTCTTTACGGACGAATGGAAAAACTGATAGAAGCCGACATCGGGGAAGATCAGTTTTGATTCCGTAGAAATGTTAAAACACGTGAGGCAATACTGACCCTACGACTTATCTTAGAAGAAAGATTAAGGAAAGGCAAACGTACGTTTCTAGCATTTGTAGACTTAGAGAAAGTTTTTGACAATGTTGATTCGAATACTCTCTTTCAAAATCTGAAGATGGCAGGGGTAAAATACAGAGAGCAAAGGCTATTTACAATTTGTACAGAAAGCAGATGGCAGTTATAAGAGTCGAGGGGTATGAAAGGGAAGCAGTGGTTTGGAAGGGAGTGAGACAGGGTTGTAGCCTATCCCCGATGTTATTCAATCTGTATATTGAGCAATCAATAAAGGCAAAAAAAGAAAAGTTCGGAGTAGGTATTAAAATCCATGGAGAAGAAATACAAACTTTGAGGTTGGCCGATGGCATTGTAATTCTGTCAGACACAGGAAAGGACTTGGAAGAGCAGTTGAACGGAATGGACAGTGTCTTGAAAGGAGGGTATAAGATCAACATCAACAAAGCAAAACGAAGATAATGGAATGTAGTCGAATTAAGTCGGGTGATGCTGAGGGAATTAGATTAGGAAATGAGCCACTTAAAGTAGTAAAGGAGTTTTGCTGTTTGGGGAGCAAAAAAGCTGATGATGGTGGAAGTAGAGAGGATATAAAATGTAGACTGGCAATGGCAAGGAAAGCGTTTCTGAATAAGAAAAATTTGTTAACACAGAGTACAGATTTAAGTGTCAGGAAGTCGTTTCTGAAAGTATTTGTATGGAATGTAGCCATGTATGGAAGTGAAACATGGACGATAAATAGTTTGGACAAGAAGAGAATAGAAGCTTTCGAAATGTGGTGCTGCAGAAGAATGCTGGAGATTAGATGGGTAGTCACGTAACTAATGAGGAGGTATTGAATAGAATTGGGGAGAAGAGGAGTTTGTGGTACAACTTGACTAGAAGAAGGGATCGGTTGGTAGGACATGTTCTGAGACATCGAGGGATCATCAATTTAGTATTGGAGGGCAGTGTGGAGGGTAAAAATCGTAGAGGGAGACCAAGAGATGAATACACTAAGCAGATTCAGAAGGATATAGGCTGAAGTAGGTACTGGGAGATGAAGCAGCTTGCACAGGATAGAGTTGCATGGAGAGTTGCATCAAACCAGTCTCTGGACTGAAGGCCACAACAACAAACAAGAACGACGTGTTGAGCTCTATCTGAATCCAACTGCATTGCATGTCTCCTCCGATACTCCGTAGACCCGTATTTTTTTCATTAACCGGCAGTGCTGGACAGTGTCAAACGCCTTACTGAAATCAAGGAACGCGGCATCAACCTGAGCGCCGTTGTCCATTGCGCTGTGGATCTCATGAAGGAACAGAGCGAGCTGAGTTTCGCAGCAGTGTTCTCTGAACGCTAGTTGAGGAGACCTTTCGGTAGCCCCTTCGTTCGTCTGGCCGGTCAATTGCTGAGCAGTTGCACGTCTATTCGCTAGTACACATCGCCACAGCCGCCATTCACCCGTGTCATCTATGGTCCGTGGTGCACCACAGTCGCCTCGGCGCTGTTTTCGGATAGCGTCACTTTAACTACGGCGACACATGGACAGTTTACAAACTTAGTCGTGTCGGAAATGCTTCCACCCTTGACCGGAAAGCCTATGATCATGCCATTTTAGACGTCACAGAAATCGGTCCGCTTCCGCATTACGATTGCGACTGCACTGTTTTCCGTGTCCAACCGACACTCTTTATATACATACCCTCCACTGCTAGTGCTGCCACCCGCTGTCTGGGAGTGGTTACTGCACGTTGACGTAGAACATAGGCACGGTCACTTTAATGTAACTGGACTGCGTATATTGAATCCAAGTATAGGGTGTTTCAAAAAGGACTTTACAACTTTAAAAATTCATATAAATTTATTGAAAGAAGACATAAGAGCTAGATTTAGTGTTATTTTGTAGCGAAACACATCAAGTTTTTTACCTTAAACTAAAGATGCTGTACGTGGCTTCCGTTGGTTATCCTTCACACAACCCATCGGAAGTCAATTTCTTCCCAAACTCGCTGTAGCATCGCAAGTGTAATTTGCTCAGTGGCGGCGTAAATTCTTGCTATAAGTTCACGTAGAGAAGCCGGCACAGGAGGTACAAATATAACTTTGATGAATCCCCATAATAAAAAATTAAGTGATGTAAGGTCTCATTCGCTCAACGACGTGGTCAGATGTGCATGGACAACCTGATTACTTCCCATGTCTTACCGAACACCCTGTATCTACAAAACATTTATGCCACTCGTAGGCCTACTATGAGGATCCTTACCGTACTTGGTACGGAAATTACGGTGAACTGTTGTCGCCGACTTAGATTCTTCGAACCGAAACACACAGCTAGCACGCTCGGTTCCAGTGATGGCAGCCACCTTTAACATAACTGCCGCTAGCGCTCCTTACGGTGTAATTCTGCACTAGCGAACGACGCGAGACAAATCTTGATGTATTTCCCTACAAATTTACACTACAATCACCTCTATAGGTCCAATGAATTAATTTATATGATTTTTCAAAGTTCTTAAGTCCTTTTTGAAACACCCAGTGTAGTGCAAAACTTCAATGCCAGAGGGATAATGGGCACTAAATGACTCGTGTCCTCCGTACCAATTTAACAACCATGTATGAAGCATTCACAATATCCTTGCATGTAGCTGAACTCCCACATATGCATGTCTCGAATACGGTGTACCTCATAGATAAGTCTTGTACAATTCACTGTATTTAGGTTCTGAACTATCGTCAAAAATCTACCACAAACATTGTTTGGTGAACATATTGTACCTTGTATTTGCGTTTCAACTTGCTTAGACTAGCACAGAAACAGCTGTAAGCCCGCCGGTGTGGCCGAGCGGTTCTAGGCGCTTCAGTCTGGAACCGCGCGACGGCTACGGTCGCAGGTTCGAATCCTGCCTCGGGCATGGATGTATGTGATGTCCTTAGCTTAGTTAGTTTTAAGTAGTTCTAAGTTCTAGGGGACTGATGACCTCAGATGTTGAGTCCCATAGTGCTCAGAGCCATTTGAACCAAACAGCTGTACCGAGTATTAAAAAGAAATTCGACTCTATTGTGCCCATTACCTCAGAACATCTTTTATGCTTTTCTTCCACTTATTTGAGTCAAAACATTATGATCACCTATTTAACAGCGTAATGGTCCACCTTTATAACGCAGAGCAACAGTGATTCTGCGTGGGAGGGATTCGGCAAGTCACTGGTAGGTTTCCGGAGGTGTGTGGCGCCAGACGCCTACGCACAGGTCACGTAATTGTCGTAAATTACGGGCCACTGGTTTGTGGCACACGATAGCGTCCCACACGTGTTGCATCAGGTTCAGATCGGGCGAGTTATTATGCTCCTCAGACCAGTGTAGCGCAGTTCTGGTGTTGTGACACGAAAAGCCATCAAGAAGCGTGAACGGATGCAGCTGGTCCGCAATAATGTTCAGGTAATCCACAGCTGTCACGAGGCCGATTATTACTACAAACGTCCCGTGGAAGCTCTAGTGGATGTCCCTCACAGCATAAAACAGAATGATTAAAATAAATTAATTTTTATTACAGACGAACTATGAAAGATAGAAACACGCTGCGCATCTCACTGGATAGAGGAAGGTACAAACCTTTACTTTCGCACAGGCACTATACCATATACTCGACATAAGCACCATGCGTTGCTCGAGAAACATTGAAACGGTAGTCCACTTCATTCCACACACCAATCAACAGGTCCCTGTTTATTGAATCGACATCTTCAACAATTCGATTTCTCAACTCTTGAAGAGTAGCTGCCAAAGACTGTTGTGTACCCCACAGAGAAAAAAATTGAAAGGCTGAGAGGCCAAAAGCAGTGAACAAAATCTTGTTGTCTACTTCCTCCAATCCAACGTTGTGGGATGGTGCTGTAAAGATAACGTTCGATCTTAAGGTGAAGGTGAAGTGGGGCGCCATCATACATGAAAATGAAATCAATTTAATGTTGTGGAGGAAACATCCAATTTCGCAGCATGTCCAGGTACAAGATTCCTGTCACTTTTTCATCCGCAAAAAAAGAACAATCCATAGAGTTTGTGAACATAAGCGCACAAAATACACTACTGGCCATTAAAATTGCTACACCACGAAGATGACGTGCTACAGACGCGAAATTTAACCGACAGGAAGAAGATGCTGTGATAGGCAAATGATCAGCTTTTCAGAGCATTCACACAAAGTTGGCGCTGGTGGCGACACCTACAACGTGCTGACATGAGGAAAGTTGCCAACCGATTTCCCATACACAAACAGCAGTTGACCGGCGTTGCCTGGTGAAACGCTGTTGTGATGCCTCGTGTAAGGAGGAGAAATGTGTACCATCACGTTTCCGACTTTGATAAAAGTCGGCTTGTAGCCTATCGCGATTGCGGTTTATCGTATCGCGACATTGCTGCTCGCGTTGGTCGAGATCCAATGACTGTTATGGAATCGGTGGGTTCAGGAGGGCAATACGGAACGCCGTGCTGGATCCCAACGGCCTCGTATCTCTAGCAGCCGAGATGACTTGCATCTTATCCGCATGGCTGTAACGGATCGTGCAGCCACGTCTCGATCCCTCAGTCAAAAGATGGGGACGTTTGCAAGACAACAACCATCTGCACGAACAGTTCGACGTCGTTTGCAGCAGCATGGACTATCAGCTCGGAGACCATGGCTGCGGTTACCCTTGACGCTGCATCACAGACAGGAGCGCCTGCGATGGTGTACTCACCGACGAACCTGCGTGCACGAATGGCAAAACGTCATTTTTTCGGATGAATCCAGGTTCTGTTTACAGCATCACGATGGTCGCATCCGTGTTTGGCGACATCGCGGTAAACGCACATTGGAAGCGTGCATTCATCATCGCCATACTGGCGTATCACCCGGCGTGATGGTATGGGGTACCATTGGTTACTCGTCTCGGTCACCTCTTGTTCGTATTGACAGCACTTTGAACAATTTACGTTACATTTCAGATGTGTTACGACCCGTGGCTCTACTCTTCATTCGATCCCCGCGAAACCCTACATTTCAGCAGGATAATGCACGACCGCATGTTGCAGGTCCTGTACGGGCCTTTCTGGATGAACTGTGGTATCGTGTTGAAGCTGCATGGTCAGGTGTACCTGTACACGCCATCCAAGCTCTGTTTGACTCAATGCCCAGGTGTATCAAGGCCGTTATTACGGCCAGAGGTGTTTGTTCTGGGTACTGATTTCTCAGGATCTATGCACCCAAATTGCGTGAAAATGTAATCACATGTCAGTTCTAGTATAATATATTTGTCCAATGAATACCCGTTTATCAGGTGCATTTCTTCTTGATGTAGCAATTTTAATGGCCAGTAGTGTATTTTCAGTTTCGGTGAGAATCTTTCATGTTCGACAACTATCCCAGAATTTTGTGACCCCCAAATTCTAACATTATGGCCTTTTTCTTCCCCCAATAGATGAAACGTCGATTCGTCTGAAAAGGTGAGTCTCTCGGAAGGTGTGTCCTCTGCCATATCCTGGAGAACTGAAATGCAAGTCTCATACCTTCTGTTATGGTCGCCAGGACGCAGTTGCTGCAATAACTGCAACGTGTAAGGCTTCGTATGTAGGCGTCCTTTCAGAAGACGCCACACCGTTGTTTGAGGAAGTTGGAGTTCTTGGCCTGCCCGTCTTCCAATGAACCCATACGCTCGACATTTTCATCAGACGTGCGTGTCTGACCAGTGCTCTTCCCTTTGCATAGGCAACCAGCTTCAAGGAATTTGTCATGTCAGTCGTAAACCTGGTTGTGCAGAGGCGGCTTCTTGCTGAATAGAAGGCGGAATGCAGTTTACACTTGGAGAATGGCTTGGCTCCGCGCAAATTCCAACACACAAAATGATTTCTCTTGCGGTGTAGTCGCCATGTTGCTTCTAACAAACAACAGCGTAGCTGTGTCAAAACTTTGAACCTTCCTCTATCCAGTGACATGCGCGATGTGTTTCTCTCTTTTATATTTTGTCTGTAATGAACAACTGAAGTGCTGTTCTTTCTTTTTGAATCAGCTGGTACCGCCACCAACGGCCGGCGTCCTTGGCGCAGTTCACGTTTCGAGCAGCCGTCCGTCTGGATGACGCACATCCGGACACGACCTGTTATAATATTCGAAAGTAAAATTCTATGTACCGACTTGACAGAAAATCCTAGGAAGTTCTGGTCTTCCGTTAAATCAGTAAGTGGCTCGAAACAGCATATCCAGACACTCTGGGATGATGATGGCATTGAAACAGAGGATGACACGCGTATACCTGAAATAACACCTTTCTCCAAAGATGTTTCACAGAGGAAGACCGCACTGCAGTTCCTTCTCTAAATCCTCGCACAAACGAAAAAATGGGTGACATCGAAATAAGTGTCCAAGGAATAGTAAGGCAACGGGAATCACTCAACAGAGGAAAGTCCACTGGACCTGACGGGATACCAATTCGATTCTACACAGAGTACGTGAAAGAACTTGCCCCCTTCTAACAGCCGTGTACCGCAAGTCTCTAGAGGAACGGAAGGTTCCAAATGATTGGAAAAGAGCACAGGTAGTCCCAGTCTTCAAGAAGGGTCGTCGAGCAGATGCGCAAAACTATAGACCTATATCTCTGACATCGATCTGTTGTAGAATTTTAGAACATGTTTTTGGCTCGCGCATCATGTCATTTCTGGAAACCCAGAATCTGCTCTGTAGGACTCAGCATGAATTCCGGAAACAGCGATCGTGTGAGACTCAACTCTCTTTATTTGTTCATGAGACCCAGAAATGATTAGATACAGGCTCCCAGGTAGATGTCATTTTCCTTGACTTCCGGAAGGCGTTCGATACAGTTCCGCACTGTCGCCTGATAAACAAAGTAAGAGCCTACGTAATATCAGACCAGCTGTGTGGCTGGATTGAAGTGTTTTTAGCAAACAGAACACAGCATGTTGTTCTCAATGGAGAGACGTCTACAGGCGTTAAAGTAACCTCTGGCGTGCCACAGGGGAGTGTTATGGGACCATTGCTTTTCACAATATATATAAATGACCTAGTAGATAGTGTCGGAAGTTCCATGCGGCTCTTCGCGGATGATGCTGTAGTATACATGGAAGTTGCAGCATTAGAAAATTGCAGCGAAATGCAGGAAGATCTGCAGCGGAGAGGCACTTGGTGCAGGGAGTGGCAACTGACCTTTAACATAGACAAATGTAATGTATTGCGAATACATAGAAAGAAGGATCCTTTATTGTATGACTATATGACAGTGGAACAAACACTGGTAGCAGTTACTTCTGTGAAATATCTGGGAGTATGCGTGCGGAACGATTTGAAGTGGAATGATTATATAAAATTAATTGTTGGTAAGGCGGGTGCCAGGTTGAGATTCATTGGGAGAGTCCTTAGAAAATATAGTCCATCAACAAAGGAGGTGGCTTACAAAACACTCGTTCGACCTATACTTGAGAATTGCTCATCAGTGTTGGATCCGTACCAGGTCGGGTTGACAGAGGAGATACAGAAGATCCAAAGAAGAGCGGCGCGTTTCGTCACAGGGTTATTTGGTAAGCGTGATAGCGTTACGGAGATGTTTAGCAAACTCAAGTGGCAGACTCTGCAAGAGGGGTGCTCTGCATCGCGGTGTAGCTTGCTGTCCAGGTTTCGAGACGGTGCGTTTCTGGATGAGGTATCGAATATATTGCTTCCCCCTACTTAAACCTCCCGAGGAGATCACGAATGTAAAATTAGAGATTCGAGCGCGGACGGAGGCTTTCCGGCAGTCGTTCTTCCCGCGAACCATACGCGACTGGAACAGGGAAGGGAGGTAGTGACAGCGGCACGTAAAGTGCCCTCCGCCACACACCGTTGGGTGGCTTGCGGAGTATAAATGTAGATGTAGATGTAGAACATGAAAAACAGTTCATTCGACCAGACGACACGTTTCCATTAGCCGACGGTCCAAATTCTATGATCCCGCGCCTACTGCAGTCGTACGTAATTGGTAAGTCTTTGGATCGACATAGGAATTCCGCATTTGTGGCCCACATTGTCGCTACAATGACTACCCATTCGTTTCTGTTCCGCTTTTATATACACTACTGGCCATTAAAATTGCTACACCAAGAAGAAATGCATATGATTAACGGGTATTCGTTGGACAAATATATTATACTAGAACTGACATGTGATTACATTTTTACGCAGTTTGGGTGCATAGATCCTGAGAAATCGGCACTCAGAACAACCACCTCTGGCCGTAATAACGGCCTTGATATGCCTGGGCATGAGTCAAACAGAGCTTGGATGGCGTATACAGGTACAGCTGCCCATGCTGCTTCGACACGGTACCACAGTTCATCAAGAGTATTGTGACGAGCCAGTTGCTTTGGAACATTCTGGTGCTTTCTCGTGTAAACAGTTTTGTCATAATCAAAATTTTTGGTCAAGCTTGAGTTGTACATGTAAATGAGTAATATTTACATTTATGTGGATCAACTCGATGTCTTGTAAAGATCATTTCATTATATTGTAAGAAAAGAATAGGGAGAGCAGGAGTTTTATAAAACTGTACTAAATAAACCAGGATAGAAATGATAGAAGCCATAAAAAGTAGCGCTTTGGGACGTTTTATCATCATCGTGTGACTAGGGCCTCCTGTCGGATAGCTGAGTGGTCAGCGCGACAGACTGTCAATTCTAATGGCCCGGGTTAGATTCCCGGTTGGGTCGGAGATTTTCTCCGCCCAGGGACTGGGTGTTGTATTGTCCTAATCATCATCATTTCATCCCCATCGACGCGCAAGTCACCGAAGTGACGTCAAATCGAAAGACTTGCACTAGGCGAGCGGTCTACCCGACGGGAGGCCCTCGTCACACGACATTATTATTATTATCATCATCATCATAACCATGTTAACAGCTTAATTCAGTTTAATTCCGTTATCCATAGACATTCTTGAATTGATTCTTGTATCGGTGCAACTGTTATCGTTGATACGTTTGTAGAGTATACGCTACTATTATCGTAGACAAGATCGTCGAGTTGACACTAAAAATCACTTTCGTACATTTCTTCGGAGCTTATCATCGTTTCTTATCGACATAAGTGAAGTTATCCAATTGTTATGATTTCGTATAAGTGTCTTCGTTCGCTTAACTTCTTTCAGTCAATTTTAATTGCTGTAACTATTATCGTTGACAAGTTTGTCGAATAGTAATAATGCCTTGCCCGCGAGTACGTCCGCATTGATCTCGAAGCCGCATGAATTTTGAAAAATCTTGAAGCTTATTATCGGTGAGAAAAGCGGATATAAAAAAAACTGAAAGTGAAGCTGTCGAAAGGGCGCTACGCTAAAGAATTTATATGTTTGTAAGCACAGAGTCTTTAATTTTCGTAATTTTTTCAAATTCAACATGAGGCTGTACCCTTATCTAGGTCTGTTGGTATTTCATACTTCAAATATCGGTATCTGTGCTTTACAAACACATTAGTTTTTTACCATTGCGCCCTTTAGACAGGTTCACCTTCAGTTTTTTAAATACGTTTTTCTCACCGATAATCAGGATTTTTCAAAATTCATGCGCGTTCGAGATCTGAGCGGGCGAAGTCGCGAGCAAGAACTAGAACCTTATGAATGTAAAGAACGTCGTTCCGAGATTAAAATTCGGAAACCTATATGCTGACACGAGAATTTTTTATAAAATAAAACTGCGGTAGGACTTCCTGCATATTTCCAGTTTTTTAATGTGGTGTCTCAGACTAAAATAATATCCGATTATATAGTTCCATTTAAGTAATTCAATTCCTACGCTGTAATTGAATGACGTGCAATTGCAGCACTTTAATGAAACACGTTTATCAGTGGTCCACATCATTTTAAGATTTAGTGTGGCTATGCTTTCAGTGTGTAGTTAACAAGAAACGGTGAGTAGGGAGTTCGGGAACAGATCAACTAACAGAAGGCGTTAAAAACGTATGTAATTTGTGTTTAATCAAATTTACTGCTCTTCATGAAAGGTGAACGAGAAAAACTCATGGCTTGTATACTTCATGCTGCAACATTAGGTATCAGGCTTTCTGTTGTTTATAAAAACTGAATGAGCTGTTCTGAAACATTTCAGAAGTGCGTGACAGTCGAGATTCTGGTTACGATCAAATGCTTTAACACACACTGTACACTTCACTTCTTAGCCTGATTCGTGTTCTATACGACAGCTTGGTGTTCAGAAGATAAACCGCGATATTGAATTCACGATTCAAACGTGACATGTGTAACAGGAAATAGTTATTCACTCGATTTCCATGAAGTAGAAGTCGTTAATCTCAACTGAAAAGTAACACATAACACATCTTTTACTAGTTAATCATTTCAGAAGACGGCGTTCTTTGTTCATTAAACATGAATGGTTAAAATCTGTGGGGGGGGGGGGGGGGGGGCTCACGGTACACGCAAGTCTACAGTGGTTCTTAAATCTGCTGTCAGGGTCGGGATTGGAGCGTAACCTGTCACTGCAGTGAAGTGCAGACAGGATCACGTGATGTGGGTTTCCGGTTACTATAGTTGGAGTCAAGAACGATGACGGTTGAGTTTAGGCTTGTTCTGTGCGCCTACGTCACGTGTTCTCCGACGGCCAATGAGCGTTCAGTAGCACTCTGCTGTGAATGCTGTAGTTGACGCGAGCGTGAACGTGGTAGTAGCGAGTTGATTAGTGGATTTAGGTTCCATTTGTTGCGAGTTTCCATGAAATAGAAATCGCTAATCTCAGCTGAATAGTAACACATAACACATAAAATTGAAAAACAAGAGCACTGAAGATGCAAGAAAGATATACCGAAAGTTAATTAATGAACTGCGAAGAGAAACAGAGCAGGCTAGGAAAAAATGGTTTAAAGAGTAATGTGACGAAATTGAAGAACTGGACAGGAAGGGAAGATACGACTTACTATACAACAGAGTAAAAACTATGACATGGGAACAAGACAGAGCAGGAAGTGCTACTATGATCGTGACGATGTCCTCCAGAGATGGGAAGAATATCTAAAAGAGCTATATGACACAAATAGCAAACCAGAAACTCTGGAACTTGAATCACACAACAGTGTAAGTGATGACGAGAAAGGACCAACCATCATAATGGAAGAAGTAAAGTCTGCCATAGCTGCGATGAAAAATGGCAAAGCGGTAGGTACAGATACGATACCGGGAGAAATATTAAAATGCTTGAACCAAGATGGAATAAGAGAAATATTGAGATTATGTAATAAAATATATGACAGTGGTGAATGGCTTGAGGACTTTCTGACAATAGTAATGATTCCGTTACCGAAAAACCAAGGAACCAAGAAATGCAGCGAGCACAGGACAATCAGCCTCATTTCACTTGCAGCCAAAGTGATGTTAAGAATAATTAATAAAAGACTTGAAAAAGTAATGGAGGAGAATCTTGGCGAGGAGCAGTTTGGCTTTAGACGGAATACGGGCACCAGAGATGCAATAGGGCTCCTACGAATCTTGGGAGAAAGGTTTATTGAAAAAGGAAGATACCTATTTATGTGCTTCATCGATCTAGAAAAGGCATTTGACATTGTGGTTTGTGACAAGCTGGCGACTATAATGAGGGAAAAGAGAGTGGACTGGAAAACCAGAAGACTTGTAAACTCATTATATCAAATGGCTCTGAGCACTATGGGACTCAACATCTGAGGTCATAAGTCCCCTAGAACTTAGAACTACTTAAACCTAACTAACCTAAGGATATCACACACACCCATGCCCGAGGCAGGATTCGAACCTGCGGCCGTAGCAGTCCCGCGGTTCCGGACTGCAGCGCCAGAACCGCACGGCCACCGCGGCCGGCTTAAACTTATTATATCTTAATAAAAAAGTTTCAATTCAAGTGAGAGGAGAAAGTACAAACTGGATCGGACTAGGAAAAGGAGTAAGACAAGGATGCTGTCTATCACCTACTCTTTTCAACCTCTACTTGGAAAATATGAATGACCAATGCTCATTAGATGACAAAGGCGTAGAAATTGGAGGAATAAGAGTAGGGTGTTTGAGGTTTGCTGATGACATGGTCCTTCTAGCCACAGGGGAAAAAGAATTACAGGATTTGGTGGACACCATTGAAATTAACGGAAAAAAATATGGAATGAAAATTAACACAAAAAAACAAAAGTATTGGCACTTGGAGGAAATAAGGAAATAAAAATTATGCTGAATGGAGAAATACTAGAACAGGTGCAAAATTTTAAGTATCTTGGAAGCAGGATAGACGCCGACTGGAAGTGCACCACAGAAATTGAAACAAGGATAGCAATGGCAAAAGAGTCATTTTATAAGAAAAGGAGAATTTTCTGCAGCGGTCTGGACAGAGAAATCAGGAAGAGACTCATAAAATGGAGTGTTCTTCTATATTGGCGCTGAAACATGGACTATGAGGAAGAAAGACAGAGAAAGGCTGGAGGCTTTTGAGATCTGGACATGGCGGAGGATGGAAAGAATAAGTTGGATGGACAGAGTAAAAAATGAAGAGGTACCGAGAAGAGTGGGAGAGAAAAGACAGTTACTAGATGTAATAAAGAGAAGAAAAAGAAATTGGATTGGGCATATATTAAGAAAGAATGACGGACTGATAAAAACAGTTTTAGAATGTTATGTAGAAGGGAAAAGGAAGCGAGGAAGGAAGAGATTCCAGATATTGGATGACACGATGGACGGTACAACATACAGCAGCCTTAAGAAGGAAGCAATGGATTGCAGAAAATTGAGAGGCAAAGGACCTGCTAATATAGCAGATAACTGATGATGATGATGATTGTTGCGAGTTCTCATCCCTGAGCGTGGCTGTAAGTGATAAATTCTGCATAAGAATATTTTTTCCCCAAGCGAAAAGCACGCGCATGTGCGTACTACTACTGTCGCTAGGAATCGTCAGCAATTTAATCCACGTCTGTGTCTCAACATGCGCGAACCGCCACCGTTCATGGATCGGACTGCGGCGAGACACTCTCTACTTCTGACGAATGCCTAGCTCGCCACACGCCGTGGTTTCCATGTTGAGCCGGAGCACACGAAGAGGACCACTAAGCGTCTGTCGTGTGTAGTAGCGCTGCTCGCCAGCTGACGTTTCACCGGGTAACAGGTGCGCCTTTTTATCTACTCGGAACAAATGAAAAGTGTGGGTCACTAACTATAACCTCCCACAGAGCGTACCATTCTTCTCTGCGGAAATGGAAAGAAAGAAGACGCACACGGCGGTTCAACGTCCCTTGGGACATAAGGGGAATACAATGTAATGACAAAGAAAGGCCATCCTGGACACAGGCACAGATACGTTTTTCGTTCCTGGGAGTGGCGTTTAGGAGAACACTGTTTAGTCTTGATTTGTGGTCATATTCATAATGTTTTACATCATCGACGGCTTTATCATGTGACATCTGCAACCCGTCCAATTTTTTATTATTAAAAAACTAAAAAAAAAAATCAGCAGTTCACTGCTGTAGTCCTCGTAGATACGTGGTTTGCGCTTCGGACTGCCTCGCGGAAGACCCAGTTCAGTTAGAAAGCATCGCTTGTGCAAAACTCGAGTTGCAATTTCTTGCACGATATTCTGCGAACCGTGGATGAAGCGCATTGACACAGTACTCCACTGCAAACTGTTAACGAAGCTCCGAGCGTACGGAACAGCTTCCCAAATGCGTGAGTGGCTCGAAGACTTCTTCACTAACAGAACCCAGGAAACTGTGTTCATCTCAGACGAGGGAATAGTTGGAAGTGCCCCAGGAAAGAATGATGGTAGGACTACTCTTGTCCTCTCCATACGGCGGCCCGCTGAAAAGTAAAGCCTCCGAATTTTGTTTGTGAAAACTTTTTAAACAAAACAAACTTCATTAACATTTTACATTTTTACTCCTTATGTGTTTTATGTCTGCCTGGAGTGGCAAACATAAGTTGGAATTGGTAGCAGGACGAGACCGGGGTGTGACGGAAGATCTGATGGCCGAGAAAAGATTAGTCTCAAAGTAAGGCGCCAGCGATCAGGAAGATTACTTATCTTTATTCTCCACACTGAAGCAGGCACCGTCTATTGCTCTCATAACAAGTAGCTACGTAATTAAGTTCACAACACAATTCACAAATCCACAGTGCAATCCAAATCGTAACTAATTTCTAAGCCCAAGGTTGTCATGTAAGATCTATACAATGACACTTCGATATCAACACAGCTAGCGAGCAAGAGCGAGTGGCTGTGGAGTCAGGTCTGTGCTCCCGTTATACCTTGTGGCCATGGAGGGAGCTGCAGGCAAGAACTATTGAATGACGTGACGTCTTCAGCCGGAGATGACGCCATGAACCTCCGGCGGCCGCGACGTGAAGCTAAGGCCGACCACCGCGCATGTGCGGCCGGGCTGAGCGACGGCAGGGCGCGCGTGATACGGTTAGGTCCGCGGAGATAGCAGTGTCTGCATATTTATTTCTCAACATAGCCACCATGGCGATGAACACATTTCTCCCAACGAGAGACAGCTTCGCTGATACCGTCACTGTAGAATGTCTGACACAGTTGTCGGAGCCACAACCTCACCTCTGCTTGCACCGCTTCGTCACTATCAAAGTGAAGTCCTCGGTGGCGTTCTTTTGCAAGCAGATGAAAATCGGATGGAGCCAAGTCGGGATTGTATGGAGGACGATCGATGACAGTGAACCCAAGTTGTTGGATAGCTGCAAATGTCGCAGCGCTCTTGCGTGGTCAGGCATTGTCATCCTGAAGGAGAGAGTGGTCCATTTGTGGACGAACTCTTCTGCAGTTAGAAACTCGATCATAGCACGTTCGTTTTTTCGCATCCACACAGTTACCGTACACACCGCCATATTACACAATACAATTCCGAGCCCTCTAGCGGCACAGGGCTGCAACTTACTCAGCAAAGCGGTAAAATTGGCCGGATAATATACAGGGTGGTCCATTGATAGTGACCGGGCCAGATATCTTACGAAATAAGCATCAAATGAAAAAACTACAAAGAACGAAACTCGTCTAGATTGAAGGGGGAAACCAGATGGCGCTATGGTTGGCCCGCTAGATGGTGCTGCCATATGTCAAACGGATATCAACTGCGTTTTTTTTTTAATAGGAAACCCCATTTTTATTACATATTCGTCTAGTACGTAAAGAAATATGAATGTTTTAGTTGGACCACTTTTTTCGCTTTTTGGTAGATGGCGCTGTAATAGTCACAAACATATGGCTCACAATTTTAAACTAACAGTTGGTAACAGGTAGGTTTTTTAAATTAAAATACAGAACGTAGGTACGCTTGAACAATTTATTTCGTTTGTTCCAATGTGATACATGTATCTTTGTGAACTTTCATTTCTGAGAAAGCATGCTGTTACAGCGTGATTACCTGTAAATACCACATTAATGCAATAAATGCTCAAAATGATGTGCGTCAACCTCAATGCATTTGGCAATACGTGTAACGTCATTCTTCTCAACAGCGAGTAGTTCGCCTTCCGTAATGTTCGCACATGCCTTGACAATGCGCTGACGCATGTTGTCAGGCGTTGTCGGTGCATCACGATAGCAAATATCCTTCAACTATCCCCATAGTAAGAAATCCGGGGACGTCAGATCCGGTGAACGCGCGAGCCATGGTATGGTGCTTCGACGACCAGTCCACCTGTCATGAAATATGCTCTTCAATACCGCTTCAACTGCACGCGAGCTATGTGCCGGACATCCATCATGTTGGAAGTACATCGCCATTCTGTCATGCAGTGAAACATATTGTAGTAACATCGGTAGAACGTTACGTAGGAAATCAGCATAGATTGCTCTATTTAGATTGCCATCGATAAAATGGGGGCAAATTATCCTTCCTCCCATAATGCCGCACCATACATTAACCCGCCAAGGTCGCCGATGTTCCACTTGTCGCAGCCATCGCGGATTTTCCGTTGCCCAATAGCGCATATTATGCCTGTTTATGTTATCGCTGTTGGTGAATGACGTTTCGTCGCTAAATAGAACGCGTGCAAAGAATCTGTCATCGTCCCGTAATTTCTCTTGTGACCAGTGGCAGAACTGTACACGACGTTAAAAGTCGTCGCTATGCAATTCCTGGTGCATAGAAATATGGTACGGGTGCAATCGATGTTGATGTACCATTCTCAACACCGACGTTTTTGAGATTCTCGATTCTCGCGCAATTTGTCTGCTACAGATGTGCGGATTAGCCGCGACAGCAGCTAAAACACCTCCTTGGGCATCATCATTTGTTGCAGGTCGTGGTTGACGTTTCACATGTGGCTGAACACTTCGTGTTTCCTTAAATAACGTAACTATCCGGCGAACGGTCCGGACACTTGGATGATGTCGTCCAGGATACCATCAATTGGTAAACGGTCCATTTTAACGCGGGTAATGTACCACGAAGCAAATACCGTCCGCACGGGCGGAATGTTACGTGATACCACGTACTTACACGTTTGTGACTATTACAGCGCCATCTATCACAAAGCGAAAAAAGTGGTCCAACTATAACATTGCTATTTCTTTACGTACTACACGAAAATGTAATTAAAAAATGAGGGTTCCTTTTTTAAAAAAAAACGCAGTTGATATCCGTTTGACCTATGGCAGCGCCATCTAGCGGGCCAACCATAGCGCCATCTGGTTTCCCCCTTCAAGCTAAACGAGTTTCGTTCTTTGTAGTTTTTTTCGTTTGATGCTTATTTCGTGAGATATTTAGCCCGGTCACTATCAATGGACCACCCTGTATATGCCATGTAATACCTCAAGCGATATTGAGAAATGAATAAGAAAAATTCGAGACATCACTTTTCAGCGGGCCTCGTACACATATGATCTGACAGATAGGATGAGCAGCAATCTGCGGCTGTTTGCTGTCGATGCTGCAGTAAACTGGAAAGTGTTGGCGTTGATCGACTGTAGGAGGATACAGGATGACTAGACAGAACTTCCATTTGGTGTGATGAATGGCAGCTTGCTCCACATGTAGAAGAATATAAGTTAATACAGATGAATAGGAAAAATAATCTTGCGATGTTCATGTACCGCTTGACACAGTAACGTTGACGTTAGGGCGCAACGTTGCAAAATGATATGAACTGGAATGAGCACGTTAAGTCGGTAGTAGCCAAGGTGAATGGTCGATTTCGGCTTATTCGGAGAATTATTGGAAAATGTTGTTCATTTACAAAGGAGGCCATCTATAGATAATAGTTTCAAATGGTTCAAATGGCTCTGAGCACTATGGGACTTAACTGCTGAGGTCATCAGTCCCCTAGACCTTAGAACTACTTAAACCTAGCTAACCTAAGGACATCACACACATCCATGCCCGAGGCAGGATTCGAACCTGCGACCGTAGCGGTCGCGCGGTTCCAGACTGAAGCGCCTAGAACCGCTCGGCCACCCACGGCCGGCCATAATAATTTCGCCAGTCTGTGATCGCTCATTGTTAAGTGAGCATTGGGCAACTGTGTTTTGTCTGCTCACTACGATTTCTGGTTTACCTGTATTTAATATGAAAACGAAATAAATATCGTGTGGAATAAGAAAACGAAATAAATGTTGTGTGGAACAACGGTATTATTAGCTCAGCCACATACAGGGTGACAATTATTGAACTACATGAAAAAAAAATGTAAATTAGCGACAAACTACGGCGTGCGCACACTTTATTCAACATGTAAGTGTCACTACAGATATTGGGATCGCCAGTCATCATTGGCGATGATGTGGCACAGACGAATGGCGAAATTCTGCATGACCCGCTGAAGTGTAGGAACATCGATGCCGTCAGTGACCTCTTGAATGGCTGTTTCCAGTTCACCAATGGTTTTGAGGTTATTGCTGTTCACCTTGTCCTTAGTATAGCCCCACAAAAGCGAGTCGCATGTGTTCAGGTGTGGAGAATATGGCGGCCAATTGAGGACCATGCCAGTAGCCTCTGGGTACCCCGGACCAGTATGCGGTCCCCAGAGTGCTCCTCCACCTCATCATCAAACACTCTCCTGCTTCAATGGGATTGAGCTCCGTCTTGCACGAAACACATCTTGTGGAAATCATGGTTGCTTTGGTATTGGGGATGAAATCATCTTCCAAAATCTTCACGTACCGTTCGGTATTCACCATCGAGGAATATCGCACCGATTATTCCGTGACTGGGCATTCCACAGCACACAATCACCCGTTGAGGATGCAGAGAATTCTCGATCAGGAAATGCGGATTCTCAGTCCCCCAAATGCGCCAAGTTTGCTTATTGATGAATCCATCCGAATGAGAGTGGGCTTCATTGCAAAACCAAACCATACTAATTCCCATCATGCCCCGCGGCCAACCGTGCAGTTTGAACGTCCTGACGCAAACCGTTAGGAAGTTATGACAATCTTATTTCATATAGTTCAATAATTGTTACCCTGTAAGTTGAAATCTACCTTTTTTGTTGTTTTAACTTTCCTAGATTAATGTAAAAACAAACCAGCCTACAATTGTCCGCGCTGTTGCAGACGCTGAGCGGCGATGGTGCGCCGGCTGGGCCCAGCGCACTACGTGGCGCCGTCGCCCGTGCACGGCCAGTCCGTCGCACATGCGCACTCGCACGGCCGCGCAGCCTCCACGGACGGCGAGGACAGCGCGCTGGGCGCCGCCCGGCCGCCCTCCGCCTTTTCCATCTCGGGCGGGCATCGGCCGCCTTCGGCCATCTCCGGCGCTGGTCGGCCGCCGGCGGGGCGCTCCGGCACTACTCGGCCGTCTCCTCGGGCGCCCAGCTTGCTCTCCGACCCGGAGGGGTCCGACATCTACGTCACCAGCGCCGCCTACAGGGCGCCCTCGGAAATTAGGTAAGCAGGTGTCGCACCGGTGCCAGATAAATTACTCGTCACGGTAAATGGACGTAACGAAGAGACGCCGGCATTCAAAATCCGTCTCTCCATCCACCTCCTCCTCGTACCTGTTTCACTCCTACAGCACAAGCATTTTCTGCAAAGCACTCTGATGGCGGGCGGTACACCAGAAGTTGATTCTACTTCTGTCAATAACTCTGCGTCCAAGATAGTACGCAGCGTCTTCGTTACCAAAACCTCAATCAAGTTACAAATTTTGTTTGTTACTGCACACGCCGAGGTGCCAATAGTGATGGGATACCTCCCAACATCGTGTCGGATGTCCTTATGCCTGGTGCAGTGTAGCAGCTCGACTTCGCATGGACTCAGTAAGTCGCTGGAAGTCCCCTGCACAAATATTGAGGGTTGCTGCCTCAATAGCAGTCCATAATTGCAAACGTGCACGAACTGACCTCAAAATTATGTTTCATAAATGTTCAATGCAATTAGTGCTAGGCAGACTGAATCACCAAATCATTCGCTCAGATTGCCCAGAATGTTCTTCAGGCCAATTCCGAACAATTGTGGCTCTGTGACAAGGCGCTTTGTCACTTGTAAAAGGCTGCAAATGATCTTCAAGTAGCTGAAAATAACCATTTCCAATCATTGATCGAGTCAGTTGGACCAGAGGACTCAGTCCATTCCATGTAAACACAGCCCAGACCATAATGGAGCCACTATCAGCTTGCACAGTGCCTTGTTGACAACATGGGTCCGTGGCTTCATTGGGCCTATGCCACACTCAAACCCTCCCGTCAGCCCTCACCAACTGAGATTGAGACTCATCTAACAAGGCCACAGTCCGGTAGTTTGAGATCTAACCGATACGGTTAGAAGTGCTGCGGGCGATGGAAGTATGTTTGCAGAAGCACTCGTGTCTGGTCATCTGCTGCAATAGCCCATTAATGCCAAATTTCGCTAGTGTCCTAATGGATATGTTCAGTACATCCCACACTGATTTCTGCTGTTATTTCATGCAGTGTTACGTGGCTGTCAATGCTTACAGTTGTACGCAAACACCACTGCTCTCGGTTGCTAAGTGAAGGCCGTCGGCCACTGCATTGTCTTTGGTGATTGGTAATGCCTGAAATTTGGTATTCTCGGCACACACTTGTCACTGTGGATCTCAGAATATTGAATTCCCTAATGTTTTCCAAAATGGAACATCCCATGGGTGTTAAGTCCAACTACCATTCTGTGTTCAAAGTCTGTTAATTCCCAGTGTCCGGGAAACCTTTTCAGGTGAATCACGAGAGTCCAAATGACACCTCCACCAATGCACTGCCCTTTTATACCTTGTGTACACAGTACTAACACCATCTGTATATGTGCATATTGCTATCCCATTACTTTTGTCACCTCACTATATGATCAGACTTTTTCCTCATTGGTGTGAGATCAGTTTACAGGCACTGTGTGTGCACTTCTGCTTCCCAGACTGCAAGAAGTGGTACAACAGAAGCAACTTCCCTGCCCCTCTCTTTATAGACAACCAGGGTGTGACTGAACAACACTCAAAGAAAGACACCACATACATCTTGGAAAAATTTTCTTACGATGCTTGAGATACAATCGTTAAGGGAGGAAACAACAGTGTGCATATATACATCGTGCAGATGGTGCACATAAATGTGGGCAAATATCAGCCTGCACAGAGGGATACAAACAGTAATTCTTTGCACAATCCATGTGAACAAAACATGAAGGAAATTTAATATATGGTTCAGTAAAATGTACCCTTTGCAATGCACTTCGTAGTGATTTGCAGACACAGATATGAACATGGATAAGCAGTGCATGGGAAGCAGGCGACATACATGTGTTTCTTGTTTTGTACCAAGCATCCACAAGAGCAGAAGTGACACATGGGGCTACAGAATGCTTAAATGTTGTGAGTACTCAAAATTAGAACTGAAACTATCTTCTGCAATTCCATGTAATTATACTGATACAAATTACAAATCAGCAAAATGAAACAGTGTGTTCAACAACTGCCAGTACGATTTTGGACCATACAGTGCTGCTTATCAACTACCGTTAGTAATGAGTTGACATTAAGAAATAGTACACCAAAGTGTTGGACCCTGTCAATTCAGAATTAGAGTGTCCAGATTCCACGCTACAGTTCACACAAAGTATTGTATCCTTCGGGCTGGTTTTTTGTCATAGCTCACTGGATCCATACAGTAACGCTACAATCCTTCCTATGAGAGAGAGGCTCAAAATCTTTTCTGGCTGAAAAAGAAATCACAAGACAGGGCATAAAGAAAAGTTATTACATAGTCACATTACAAAGTAATACATTTAGGCCAGAGACTTTCTAATACTGTGAGTAAAATGTTTGTCCTGCAGTACAAAATAAGTTGCTGCTTCAGCTTCATTTTCATTCTCCGATATTAATCTTCATTCACCAACTATTTGTTAAACTTGGGAAACAAAAATTGCCTATTAGAAGTAATTGTAACGTCTGGATGATACAGAAGCTCTTTGAAGTGAAAAATATAAAAAGCACACATAGTGCTCGAAATGGTTGCAAATGTATTTTTTAGTTGAATCTAAGTAAATATGTTAAAAAAAAATTTAAGGATAAGACATCTGGCCCTGCTTATTCCATGTCCCTTTCTCCTTTTTCTTAGCTGCGCATTTTGATTATAATTTGGTACTTCTGTTTTTATTCCACTTCTTGACATTAAAAGATTAGAAAATAACTTCTTGAGAAACACTTCCAAACTTTTGTTAAAATTTACATTTGTTACATTATATGTGTATTACTTTATTGTTCTCTAAGATAACAATTATTTCCCCATCATCCACCATTGGGTAACAATTATTTCTCCATTATCCACCATTGGTTTAGCCATACCACTAACTACAGTTCTACATGTAGAAACACATAGAAACACCCAGGCCAAGATAGTTAACCATGTTTTTTATGAATATTGTGGATACTGACTTATTACAGTGTGGAGCATTTCAGTGAAAAGCTCAGCTAACAAAGGTCACTGTGACAGTATACTTTACGAGAAAATAAGTGAGAAACATATAGGTGGGGTTATTTTTTCTTTGTGTATTTGTTTAAAATGAAAGTTTCCCATATTATTATTATAAGAGTAAACACTGGCCATAACAAGACAAAAATGTCAAACACAGTTGTGATGCAGTTGTCAGGTATACTGATACATTTAGTGCCGATTTGTATCAGCCATTCTATACAGATTGTTTTGAGATTGTGCTGGCAGATGAGACAGGATTTGCACAGAGTGGAATAATAAATTACCGTAATAACCACATTCGGGCAAATGCAAATCGTTGAGCAATCAGTGATGCTGGGGGTCAGGTTCATTTTAATGTCAATTTGGGAGCAGAATTGTCTGTACAGACTCCTAGGGCCATATAGTGCCCCAGACAAATTTGGAGACTGTTACTCTTAAAGAAAGACAACAGATCTGGTTTATGCGTCACTGGGCAACACATCATTTTCTGTGTTTTGTACTAAAGTACCTAGCACAAAGATCTAATGCGTTATGGATTGGTCGAGGAAGTACTGTAGTGTGGCCTTCCTGTTCATCTGATCTTACTCCTATTGATTTCTGGCTGACATTAAAGGCATTGGTATAATCCACACCCACCTGTCTACAATATGCACACATTGCAGGACTGTGCATATCAAGCATGTGACTAAATATGAGGATGGTCAGGTGTGTACCCATTAGTTTGTAATTCTTAGAGACAAAGAACTGCAGAAGGTGTGAAATGGGTGGTAATCACAATGAGTGCCTCTTGTAGTGTTGTCAAACAGATAGCTATCATAGTACAGAATGGCCCATATCTTAAAGTATTTGCTTCTGGACGCAAGTGTGTAGGACCTTTTCCTTTTCTGATCGGTAATATCTCCTAATATCATATTGTTACTTGGTTAATTATTGACCCTTGCATGAACTGAGATATTGAAGAAAGCGTTTTTTTTTTATTTTTTTTATTGAAAAATATACAGTACTTTGAGTCTCTTTATGGAATAACTTTTTCTGTTATCAGCCATAATTTTCTTTTTAATTATGTTTTGTACAACACATTTAAGGAAATAATCCCCATTCTAAAGTGTGCTTTTTGTGTGGTTTTATGACATTTATTCACAATGTTACCAATGTGCGAAGTTCTGCATTCATCTGCTGTTGTATTTAGATGTTCCTATTGTCCATATTTACATTTACAAGAAAACCTAAAGACAACAGAACCATGCAGCATCTCACACATTGGAAACATCACGAATAAGTGGCATAGAGATACACAAAAATGGATGTCAAAATCGTAATCATTTCCATAAACATGTCACACAAAATATAAATAAAAAGAAAATTGTGACTGATAGCAGAAAAACTCATTTCTTAAGAAAAAGCGATTGTTTTTGGTCACAGGGGTTCACCAACCAATTCTAATGAATAAAATTAAAAAAGCTATACTTTTTAACAACATTTAAATACTCTCTGAAAGAAAAGTACAGTGATTAATGCTTGTTTCACTAACATCAAATATTTCACAAAAGTATCAGATAGCAAGATATGCATAACCTTCTACTATCATTGGAACATACCCATGCAGGCTCCCATGCAAATCTTTGTCACTACATGCAGCAAGAAGGTGATGCGAGGCTACTAAGATAAACTGTATTTCCTTTGGACCCTACTTTATACAACTGAGATACACAGTCAACTCTAGATTTTTTTAACTAGAATGATATGTAACATTTAATGTATTAAAAGAGGATTAGGAAACTATTTCAAATACATAAATGTATTCTCATTTAATTATGCTGGGTTTAATGATGAAGCCTATGATGTTTACAGTGCAGTAGCAAATTTCGGCAATTTAGTCTTTCAATTTTAGCACATTTCACTTTGGCAAGAGGTTTTGATGCAAATACTAATAAGTGTTATATCATGGTTCTTATGATTCCAATGGCTTTCAAAGAGTGTTGAAAACAGTGCACCATTCCATAAAAAAGAACAACATACATGTTTAATGTCTCAGGTGATACAAAAGTTGGTAGCATTAACCATGTATTAAAATCCTGTTCTCCTCTTTGTAACATCATTTGCCAGAATTTGATATTGTGAAGAAAGTGAAAGGGACATTAAATCGTGTGTGTGTGTGGGGGGGGGGGGGGGGCGGGGGGGGAGGGAGGGAGTATTATTTGCCATAATTATCAGTGTTAGAAAATTAGCAGTAGTGATGATTTGTTGTTAATAAACATTAGAGAACTAGTCTGTAGTAGCAGCTTCCACAGGTTAATGTAAAGCTTCACTCGTTCCCCATCCCATAAAGCTCTTCTCTGTGGTATGTTAAAGAATCAAGTTCTCAAATTAAATCTACACCTCATCAGTGCGATGTCCTTCTGTATATGTTCTTCATTGCAGCCGTGGATCACGCTACAGCCGGACCCCATCCCGTCTCTCCCGGCCAGCCTCAGAGCTGTCACGATCAACGGTGAAGACGTCACGCACTCAGCAGTCACGGGCGTCCCGCGTGTCGCGGCGCGGTGGGCTCGTCGTGGAGACGATGGCAGCACCCAACCCATTCTGCCCCAACACACGTGGCATGTGCTGCCTCATGCTACTAATCAACCTTGGATTAATACTCGTCACCCTTGGCTTCACAGTAGTTATACAGTTCTTTGAACCACTGTTTGTGTGGTGAGTATTTAGAGAAGTTATGAAGTCAAGTTACACCTGTTTTCATACTTTCACTACCCAGTATCAAGGTCTGTCACAGTAGTTCTGAAAGAGTGTCACAGTTAAAAGATGAAAACTTTTGCAGCCAGAAAAGTCATGCCTAATTTGGTCCTCATGCAGGTTGGCCTACATATAAAGTGCACCAATCACAAATGACATTGTCTTGTATCATTCCATTGTTGTTTTAAAATTAGAAGCCCTTACCTATCCTTTCATTATTGCTTCAGTTAATGAAGTGATAACTTGTGCTGTCATATGTGCAAGTGAGCAGCAGTGCTACAAAATAAACAGTAAACGAGGTGAGAAAAAATTTACAGTCTGTGCAAGAATATGACCCAGATTCTGAGCTAGCAGCACAATCCCACAATGAGACAGTTATCTATGAGATCATTAGTAATCAAATAAGTTGTTTGTAGGGATTTGATGCAACTGCACGACTTAATGTTTTGAGTGTGTCAGTACTGTGGGACTTTATGCGGCAACAGAGCAATATAATTTAAGTTTATTTTATTATTGTTTAATTAAACAGTCATTTACCTCATATAGTGTTAAGTTTACTATCATTGTTTATCTAAACTAAGATACAACGATAAGTTTACTCATACATGTTTACCTTGGCTACATAAAGACATCTATTCATTATATGTGTACAAAGTACACCCACTCGTGTTATGAAAAACGGGGCACCTGCTCAACAGTTAATGAGCACAATGGACAAAAAATTAATCACCATGAGGAGACATCACACTAATACTGTGTAACACCATCTGTAGGTTTGATAATGCCTGCAAGTCAGTGAGGGAGAGAGTCTACATGCTTCCTCAGGTTTGTCATTTTCAAATAGAGCCACTTATTTATGATTACATCCTGTAGATCTATCAGATTGCATGGATGTTGACTGCTAGGTTTTGTGAGATTCTGATTAGTTGATTTCCTAGGACAGTCAAAATGTCTCTCGTATTCATCAAACCAGGAATGTATGCATGCGGTCCTGTGAACACAGCCGTTGTCGCTTTAGAAGGCAGGAGTGTCCACAGCATATGCATCACAAAGATGTAGAAGAAAGGGAACATTTTATCACTTGACTGTTGAAATAAGCATCCTGGTTCATGTCCATTGTGAATGGGTTCAACGTATGGTGCCAAAAACATCACAGAGCTAATACCAGCCTCAATAACATCCTCCACAAACTGTAGTTTAAATGCCTCAGGGGCAGCCAGTGCACTTGGCGAGTTACGCCAGAGCCAAAACTGACTTGTCAGACCACACTATGCCTCCTGCCAACTTCTGTCCAGTTTATATTCATTGGCCTATTGAAAATGTGCAGCTTTATGTGGTGCTATGAGTATTGGGCTTTTGAGAGATGCCTGGGGTGAAATACCGATTGCAAGCAGTATTTTTTGAAGAGTTTGCTCCAAAATTGGCACAGATGGAGCTGAATTCGTTGGCAACAGTAATTCTTGTCAGGTTTAAAATCAGTTGTCTCGACAAGGCGTGAAACTCATCTCTGGTCCTGCTGGTTAGGCTCTTTTTACCACCACTGATCTTAAACTGCGTTATACAGCTACGAGGAGTAAACCATTCCTTGTAGATACATTGGACAGTTCACTTTGATACACCAACAAATTAAGCAACTTCATTCTCAGTGTGGTCTTGGGAACATTGAAATGCAGTAATTTATTTTTGGAATTGTGTCATTTCACCATATTGCCCAGTCTTACTGCACCAATTCCATACTACTGACTAGTACATACACTGCCTGCCAAAACATGTGAAGGACGCATAAGGAAAGGAGGAAGTGAATGAAAATTCATGAGTGGAGACGATATGTGATGTTATTTCAGCAATTACAAAATTGAGTCAAACGAATGAAGAAATTGGCAGTATGAGTCCACATACCAGTATGATGTTGCTCACCTATGTGTACACACTGATTCGGTTAGGGACGGTTTCAGAATGCCATTGTATCCTCTCCTGAGGCAAGCTGGTCCACACCTGTCGAAAAAGGTCCTTGATGTTCTGGAACTGATGTCTGATTGGTTCCATACATTCTATCGGGGACAGACCAGGAGATCTTGCTGGTCACAGAATACCTCGACATTGTGCAGATAGTTAATGATGATGTGTCGTGTTTGGATGAGCATTGTCCTGTTGAATCATGGCATCACAATACTGTTGCACAAGAGGTAACTCATGAGGACACAGGACTTCTGTAACTTCCCTCAGTCTCTTCCAGCTGTAGCCTGAAGTCATATTGGTGGCTCCACACACAATAATTCCATGAGTAACACTGCTGTTCCTCTCTAAAACTTTGAAGGATTGGGACCTCTCTCCAGGTCACCGTCATACTCACCAACAGTGGTCATGTGGAGTAATGCAGAACTGCGATTCATAGCTGAACACAATTAATCCTAATCATCAGCAGTACATGCATCCTGATCACGGACCAAGAGAGGTGGCACGATGATTAGCACAGTGGACTCGTACTCAGGAGGACGATGGTTCAAACCTGTGTCTGGTCATCTTGATTCAGATTTTCCCTGATTTCCCTAAATCATTTCAGACAAATGCCAGGATGGTTCCTTTGAAAGGCGATGGCCGACTTCCTCCCCCGTCCTACCCTAATGCTATGGGACTGATGACCTTGATGTTTGGTCCCCTCCCCCTAATCAACCAGCCAACCTGATCATGACACCACTCCAAATGCAGCCATTCGTGTTGTGGTGTTAGTGGTAGGCTAGACATAGGATGGTATTTATTACTCTGGTTGCTGCCAGTCTTCAACCAATCTTTCTGTATGACAAAGGATGTTGAAGGGAGTCCATTACTTGTTCTCAGATGGAAAGTGCATACATGACTGGGTTACACTGTGCTTGGTGCACAATATGGCAATAAATCCATTACAGTGGTCAGACTGCATCAACCAGAACCTTGATGATGAGTATGCCTGCCATCACATGTCCATGCAGTCTGTCATTGGGCCGCTGTCACATCCAAATGCCCCACTGGATACTGCATGATTCAACTGGGAGTCCAAATAAAGATCCACAATAAGGGTCCCCTCAAACCTTGTCAGATGCTGATAATGTCATCTCACACAAGTACGGGCATCTCCGTTTCCTTCACAGTAATCACTCAACACCTTACAACGTTCATGCCTGTTGTGTACCCTGCCAGGTAACAACACTAAACACAAACAACACTAATGCACTCTGGTGTCCATTCTACCTGTCAGAGGATTGCAACTTCTAATCATTTATGTACCAGCCGAGGGTTTGTACTAGTTGAAATTTTGTTGACATCTGTCTTCTGGATGCTTCACTTTTTTTGTCAGGCAGTGAACATAACAATTGATTGCCATGCTGTAAGTCAGCAATTGAATGTTGCATGACAACTCAAAATATGAAATGTATTCACAGTTGCGAATACAAACAACAACATGCATGTTCAAAGGAACACTGCATCATGCTTCTTAACAACACGGGCACCGCAATATTGTACTGACCACTTAATACCAGTTCTACACCAACCTCAACACTCCACTGACCAGTGTGTTCTTTGATTGAAGTGAGCTCATTACGGACAGTTGTGGAGAGATTGAACGAATTTCTCTATGTTACAACATTCTCCCCCACTTAAAGATGTCCAACACAGTGGATGCAAAATGCTGGGTTCCTACAATGAGTTCATTCCACCACAGTGCAACAGCCCAAATATTTTAGTAAGTGTGATATCACAGTTAATAACATTT
Organism: Schistocerca piceifrons; assembly: GCF_021461385.2. Lineage (NCBI taxonomy): Eukaryota > Metazoa > Arthropoda > Insecta > Orthoptera > Acrididae > Schistocerca > Schistocerca piceifrons. The sequence continues at coordinate 843,714,721 of NC_060140.1, read as the reverse complement.
GTTTCACAAACACAGAGTTAGGGATGAACGTGCAATTCTGAAGAAAGATTATTTATTTTTCAACCTAGTTCTCTATCCAGAAAACGGCCTTTTCCTGAAGTGCCAGCCATCTATTTTCTAAGCCCTCCAAAAAATAAGAGTGCTCAAGTTCTCTAAATTCCACCTATGCCATAAACTTAGCCTTAATCAAACAGATTTGTTTGACCTGTGAGCCATTTCTTGCAGTGATTGTGCTGGCCGAATATGGAGGATGAAACAACTACGAGGGTTGGAACTTAAATAGTGGCAACTATTTATTCACAACCAATACAAAAGAGTTACATGTTTGCACCTGTTACTGTTCTTCAAAGTAGCCACCAGCGTTGTGTAGAACCTGTTGCCAGCAATGCGGAAGGTGTAGTATACTGTTAGCACAGCCTGTTCTGTTGCTGGTGCGAATGGAGTGGTCTACTGCCTGTCGAATCTCTGGAACATTTCTCAAGCGAATGCCACGAAGTGGTTCCTTCATCTTCGGAATCAAATCAAAGTCACAAGGACTTAAGTCCAGGGAGCACAGTGGATGGTGCAGTACTTCCCAGCCCCATTGACTGAACAGAGCAGTCACAGCTTGCTCTGTATGTGCCTGCGGATTGTCGTGCAAAATGATGGGTTGCGCAGAAAGTGTCGCTGCTTCTTTTGCAAAGCTGGTCTGGTCGCAGATGATGCTCCAAAAATGAACAGTAATACTGTACTTTGATAGTCTGCAGTGGAGGAACGTAGTGCATTAGGATAATCACAGTCTTACACGAGAATCACCATAACTTTAGACCACTCGATTCGCACCATCAACATAACAGGCTCTGCTAACGGTATACTATGCCTTCCACATTGCTGGCAATGGGTTCTACACAACGCTGCTGACTACTTTGAAGGACAATAACAGGTGCAAACATGTAACTTTTTTGTATCGGTTGTGAATAAATAGTTGCCGCTATTTAAGTTCCAACCCTCGTATTTATGAACTTCTGCTGAAACAACTCCTAAGGAACATGCTGGTATGTTCTCATATCGAAACAGCACCTTCTTTTCCAGCAGCTTCCTGTAATTCCTTGTTGAATTAGTCTAACATCTCACTGTAGTGTTGTCCAGTAGTAATTCTCATTTCAAGTCTTTTGCATCCCAGAAACTCATCACAATAATTTTCCCAGTCCACAGGGTCCTCTTCGGCTTCTTTGGAGCAGATTCATAAGATGCAATCACACATTTTGACTATTGATGATTTTGACAATATAATGCTAGAATTATGTCTCATTGACACAAAAAGTTCTTCAAACCTCATTTAAATTGCTCCTAACACAGCTTCGAAGTTGGAAGCCACACCTGCTCATAGTACAATGTTAGCTATGATGGCATTTATGAGGCTGTTTCTTATCTCAAACTTAAGCGAAAAATGTATTGCCATTCCCGTTGACACATGTTTGTACTCTACTACTCCTTGCACTTTTGTTCATCAATCAGCAAGAAACAAGCAGTGGCTACTTCAATGTTGCATTCAATAACCACATCTGCTGGTCTTGAGGGGTGATCCAGATTGAAAAATTTACGTCCAACAACATTTAAATTCCTAGAACCAAAGTCTAACTTGTCATTAATGCAGAGCTTTTGGGTGTGACATAATACTGAGTAATGAAGATGCCACAAGACTCGAAGCACCATATTGTTACTGCCCAAAACATTTTGTACTTTGCATTTCTTCTTCCCCACATACAGTTTGTGCCTTACTTAAGTCGATCATTTTCGTATACGTATAATTCATTACCTGCAGTGGATTCTGAGTGATGGGAATGTTCTGTTATTCGCATGTCTTCTTCCCAACACGTAGTACATGCCAATCTGGTCATTATTACATTCCTCCTATTTATTAATCCTCAGTGGGCCAAGTTAGTACTGGCTTGAGTGCCGAATACATTAAGTCATTCGCCATATGCAGCTTGGGCTGAATCTGCATTGTTCATAAACTTCCACTTCATTTCTCCCAGATATATTTCACATGTTATGCTGTTTCACTCAGTATGGTTTCTGCCATATGGCAAATTGCAGGCTTAACCATGGGCATTTCCCCAAGCTACGGCAAGTGGCTTGAATGCACCAACCAGCAGTTGCCAACTTTACATCACTGCTAATTGCCACTGCAGAGCGGGCACAACTATTGTGTGTGTCTGTAGTGTATGATGTGTGGCCAGGGGGGAAGGGGGTACTACTTGTGTTCTTTATTGCATGTAGGGTGTTTTTGTGTGAAAAATGATGTTGAAATAGACAAAGGGAAATCAATTACTTTGGTACACAAAGGCCTATTCTATGAGACAAATGGGACAAGACTACAGACACAAAGATTGCAATGCCACAATGAATGCCTCGAGGGAAGGTAAGTATGCATTGAACTTTATGAACAATTTAAGGCCTTAGACAAAGGGAATTATGCATACAGCGAGTTGTGCAATAAAAGATTTCAGATAGGGTACTTTCATCAGAGTCCAAATGAAAGTACTGATTTTAACATTAAGCTCTTGCCAGGTCATAATGACGACATTTTTTATGCGAGTTGCAAGAAAAGCAATCTTTCTGGAAAGAATGAGTACCACAGCATGACTCACATAAAGTACACTAACTAAACACTCAAGAACCTGAGGCAGCCTTATCATTGATCCGTAACGAAACATCATGTCCCCTTACTCTGAACACATACAGATATGAGTGTCTTTCCAAGATGAAAAACTTTTTCAAACCTTCAGATACATTTTGTACATCATAACATACTGTCAAAATGCAACGAACAGTCAGTTACGCGGCATCATTCTATGTTTGTGACTCAAATGCTCATGCTTGACTAATGGTGAGATAAACAATGATAAGATAAGGCATTCATTGTGAAGCTGCTATCCTATCATCTGTGAAAAATTCAATTTTTTAGCAAATACTTCTTTTAAAATAGTGTGAGAAATATTCTGGTGCAAAACATTATGTGAAATGAAAAACCAAAATTTTACTTCTTCATATGAAAATTAATAGATGTCTTAAAAAGCTATCTCCAGTATCAGATTGGTATACTTTCATTTACATACAAATATTTTTATAGCAAAGACACGGGATGCTTCTAGCTTTTGGATCTGTCACTTAGACAGAATGTTTGAAGTGTCAGCATTAAATGTGGCACAAAGAAGTTTACTGAATGGTGGAAACCGTATTGTGTGAAACAGGCCCTTCTGCTGTGGATACAAACACTGTATGTGCAAGTGAGTGATGTGTCAGAAGTGTATGTCACCAACATAATTAGTTCGATGTGCTTACATTTCTTGCAAAGTGTCAGTTCTATTGTACAGTTAAATTATGTCTGAACTGAATGGAGAGTTCCATTGTATGAGTCATTATACTATCAATATTAGTTTATGTCAACAATAATGTACTAACTTGTCTCATTGGATACCTAATGCAACCTTTATGCAGTGGAAAAGAAGCAAATGGTATGACTTTTTCACAGAAGAGTCAAGAAATAAAACAAAATGTGATTTGTGTCAACAACCATACTCAGAGCAAGTTTCAAACAGATATTTATACAGAATAACATTTAGTAATTAAACTAAAAAATATTTTGTAACATCTACCAGTCTCAGCAACACCGAATACATATAGTACGAAATTTAGTCGTTCCTTTACAGCCTTAACTGATGGTGAAGGTTCAGCGTAAACAGCCTACAGTTTCACTTTTACCTCATCATTCAATTTCCCACCCAATCATGTCACTGAATGATACTGTAATGGCTGCTAAATCCATCTTGACTTACAAATCTGTGTCACTTTTGTTTTAGCTTAGTTTGTTGCACAGCAACATATGATGGTAACACCGGTTTTGTGTAAGATGTGACATATGTTGAAAAACATGGGTACTTGTGGAACCCCCCCCCCCCCCACCCCCCCCCCTGTATTGATTATAATTTTAAGAAACTGAATAAATGTCTCTACTTTGTACACTGTTGATACATGTAACTTGTGAGTACAACATATTTACTGTTAAATTCTGTTTTTACAGGATCTTGGGGATTGTATTTTTGGTGTTTGGGTTTGCCACCCTGTTTGGAAGCCTGGTCTACTGCGTATATCTGTGCAGGGATGCTAAACATCCAAAAGATGTAAACCTCGAAGATCTCTACTGGACGCATCACTGGCAAAAATCGGTAGGCACGACAGATGTCCGCAAGAGCGACCCAGACCGTTACAGCGACCGTTATTCCGTTGGCAAGTACAGTGACAGGTACTGAAGACGACAGAAGTGATTATTCCGTCGAGCAGTCTGGTGGAAACTGCGTGGTAGTTGTGGTGTGCAAGGTGTTGAGAAGAGGACACTGTTGTATAACTTTTGGTGCTAATGTAGTGTAGCAACTACAATTAAAGTGTAAACTAACTACTGTATTTTAATCCAGCTGACTGTTTACATAATAATTTTGTTCCACTAATGCGACACTGGTGTCAATGATGTAATTCTCCCCTCTCCTCCTAAAGCCTGAAAGTTTACCTGTATTGTCTTTATTACATATATCACTTGTATTTGACTATAACAATGCTGGACTGTCACATTTGCAGTGATGCTTCGATTGATATAGTTGGCTGCTTTGATGTTATACAGACAAACAATGAAACTGGCCACAATTATTAGTGAATGATGATACAATCATAGCTACAAGTGTATGTGGGAGGCCAAAGAGGCTTGTTTATTAACACAGGAGCAGTACAGCCTAAAAGCAATAAGTGTAAAAAAGTAACCTTGGACCATATAGTGGATGTTAGCGGATGTGTTGAGAAATAGGATACATACAGAAATAAGAACTTCACACACACACACACACACACACACACACACACACACACACACACACTAATGGAGAGAAAACTATACCTAGCTTTTGGAAATGTTAACTCCTTGGGAGGGGGTGGGGGAGAGCGATAGGTTACTTAGAAAGTTCCCACCTGTTGTGAGGACGAGAGGAAACAAAGTGAAGGAAAAGGAATCAAAGAGAGAGAGAGAGAGAGAGAGAGAGAGAGAGAGAGAGAGAGAGAGAGAGAGGGGGGGGGGGGGAGGGAGAGAGAGAGTAGGAGGTCAAAGACAGAACTTTGGCAAGTGCCGATATCTAATGTACTATGTACTTCAGACAGAAAGTTGAATATGTACCGCGTATCTTTTTTGTGGAGATTACTTAAAACATCCATACTGCAGTGATGTAAGCCTGTTATTTGCTACCCAAAAAGTTTCCAGTAAATTCCTATTCCATTTTCACTTTAATGTGACAGATAAAATATCTCATTCAAGAGATTTTTATGCAGATTCTTTGACTTTGTATATGTTTGTTCTCTGATAATAACTTCATACGTGTGCAAATATTGTTACAATAGACTTTTGGTTACTAAATCATGACAGATAAATAAAGCAATCCTTTAAAAAATCATCCCTTTACTGGTAGGACTGAATGTAGATAAGCAGAATGGGCCAGCACTTAAAATATCCATTTGATAAAAGTTTACAAAAAAATTGAAATATTTTTAGTCACTCTTAATATTGCTGAATAAAGTGTTTTCTTATGTTGATAATATTAAAATTCACCATGTGGAAATACAAAATGAGTTATAAATAAAATGAATCCTGCTATTTCCAGACACAGGTGTCTTTACCACTTATGCTATAGAGTAATTGCATAGTACACATGGTGTCACAAAAAGGATAGAATGACACCTGTGAAAGAACCAAACTTGATAAAATTAATTTAAATGCAGCACAAACAACATGAGTGAGTTCTGCATGTAATTTAATTTGTGCACATTTTGTTTTCTGTCAAAATTCCAAACACTATTAGAACATTTATAACTTCTTTCATATATATTAAAGATGGTATTCCTATTAGTTTGAAATCCTCTTACGAAAACATGCACTAATTGTGTCTCATCAGTCAGTAAATGTGCCAACAAGTTAACATCACACTGTCAATAGTTCTGCAACTTCACAGGTTTCCCTCTTTTTATCTTATATGATTTTAGTAATAATGCATGCATGTGTGAAAATTACTAGAAAGTACATATTAAGATGGCAATTTCAGTTGTTTGAGTTAATATAAATATCACCAGAATACAATCCTTGCAGTTAATGGTAAAAACCAGTGAGAGTAAGATATGCAGACTGGTCACCCTTTTTATTTTACTGCCAGATCAGTAATTATGTGTGAAATGTGATCTACATCTACATCTGATCAGCAGCCACAGCACATTTTCCAGGGTTTTCCACGGTACAAACATTTTTTAATATTTAGCATGTCTTTCTTAATTAACATTCATACAACAACAACAACAAAAAACACACCTGGCAGATGTTTAAATCCATGTTACACAGATATTTTGCAATATTTATACAACAAGTTTGACCTTGACTGTCAAGTCAATACAGCAAGACATAGTGCAAAGCATGCTGCAGTATCTGTAAAAATAATGTATTATTGCAATCAGTTCTGATCTCCATCAGTGATATTTATTCAATCGGTAAGTAACATGTTTCAATTTTAAAAATACAAAAGTTATATTTACAGTGAAAAATGGAAAATTGCTTGCTTAAAAGATAATATGTTACCGTATTTACTCGAATCTAAGCCGCACTTTTTTTCCGGTTTTTGTAATCCAAAAAAAACGCCTGCGGCTTAGAATCGAGTGCAAAGTAAGCGGAAGTTCTGAAAAATGATGGCAGGTGCCTCCACAACTAACTTCTGCTGTCGAATATATGTAGCATTACACAGGCATGCTTTGCGGGCACAAAGATAAATACTGGCGCCAAAACCTCTGCGTCAGTAAAAAAAAAAAAAAAGGTGGAAGATGAGATTTTTTCTCTGCCCCAAGTTTCGACCGCTGCATTTTCAAACATTATCCAATGAAGGAAATACAAATTTCGTATTGTTCATCTTCGAATGTAGCAGCATTTCAGTGTACTACGAAAATCCGACTGGCGAGACTGGGATGTTTGTCAATATGGGAAACTCTACGTTCTGAATTTTTTCCTATCTGTGAGAAGAGATGGTTGCTAATAGGAACTTTTATGAATTGTGAATCACATGCAGTATTCTCTTCACCATAAGAATAATACGAATATAAACATTTTGTTGTGTATTCTTTCGTATTTGCAGCAATCTCATTTAAATCCTGTCTGCCTAATAAACTAAGAAACTAGAGTGAGACAGCAGCAAACGCGGAAGAATACACATATCAGGTCATGTTTATATTAGTATTATTCTTATGCCTAATAATGATACAGTCAGAAATGAAGCACGGCAATTGACTAGATTTTTAAATCTAAGATGACTAATTTCGGTGCAGAATGTAATGTACTAAAAGAGGCGTCTGCAAAGATTTTCAAACGGAGAAAAATTTTCGCTAAACTCTCGTTCAGAACATCTTCTATCATATGCAGCCTATTATTTGGTTCTTGTTGATCATTATCAAAGAAAGCAGCAGTGTAAGTAACAACAAATAGCAGTCTCTTGCCATTGTTTCGCTAATGAGACGATTCCCCTCTCTCTCTCTCTCTTTTTTATTGTAAGCGGCGGTACCGTGCACAAAAGCAAGCCATGTGGCGAGCGGCGACAGGCCGTAAACACTCATTATTAGAAAGCAAACAAACAATGCATGGCACAATACGGTAATGCATTTTCAGCTTAGAGTGACGTAAACACCTATAACAGAGAGAACGGCACTTATCAGATCAAAGAAAAATAAGCAATCAATTCAAACAGATGAAGCACGTGAAAAAGGAAGGGTACCCATAGAAAGGGTATGAGGATATTGAAAGGGTAATGCAGTATGTAAAGGGAGACGAAAATCTAATAGTCATGGGCGACTGGAATGTAGTTGTAGGGGAAGGAGTAGAAGAAAAGGTTACAGGAGAATATCGGCTTGGGACAAGGAATGAAAGAGGAGAAAGACTAATTGAGTTCTGTAACAAGTTTCAGCTAGTAATAGCGAACACCCTGTTCAAGAATCACAAGAGGAGGAGGTATACTTGGAAAAGGCCGGGAGATATGGGGAGATACGGGAAGATTTCAATTAGATTACATCATGGTCAGACAGAGATTCCGAAATCAGATACTGGATTGTAAGGTGGACCCAGGAGCAGATATAGAATCAGATCACAATATAGTAGTGATGAAGAGCAGGCTGAAGTTCAAGACATTAGTCAGGAAGAATCAATACGCAAAGAAGTGGGATACGGAAGTACTAAGGAATGACGAGATACGTTTGAAGTTCTCTAGCGCTATAGATCCAGCAATAAGGAATAGTGCAGTAGGCAGTACAGTTGAAGAGGAATGGACATCTCTAAAAGGGCCATCACAGAAGTTGGGAAGGAAAACATAGGTACAAAGAAGGTAGCTGTGAAGAAACCATGGGTAACAGAAGAAATACTTCAGTTGATTGATAAAAGGAGGAAGTACAAACATGTTCCGGGAAAATCAGGAATACAGAAATACAAGTCGCTGAGAAATGAAATAAATAGGAAGTGCAGGGAAGCTAAGGCGAAATGGCTGCAGGAAAAATGTGAAGATATCGAAAAAGATATGATTGTCGGAAGGACAGACTCAGCATACAGGGAAAGTCAAAACAACGTTTGGTGACATTAAAAGCAACGGAGGTAACATCAAGAGTGCAACGGGAATTCCACTGTTAAATGCAGAGGAGAGAGCAGATAGGTGGAAAGAATACATTGAAAGCCTCTATGAGGGTGAAGATTTGTCTGATGTGATAGAAGAAGAAACAGGAGTCGATTTTAGAAGAGATAGAGGATCCAGTATTAGAATCGGAATTTAAAAGAGCTTAGGAGGACTTACGGTCAAATAAGGCAGAAGGGATGGATAACATTCCATCAGAATTTCTAAAATCATTGGGGGAAGTGGCAACAAAACGACTATTCACATTGGTGTGTAGAATATATGAGTCTGGCGATATACCATCTGATTTTCGGAAAAGCAGCATCCACACAATTCCGAAGACGGCAAGAGCTGACAAGTGCGAGAATTATTGCACAATCAGCTTAACAGCTCATGCATTGAAGCTGCTTACAAGAATAATATACAGAAGAATGGAAAAGAAAATTGAGAATGCGCTAGGTGACGATCAGTTTGGCTTTAGGAAAAGTAAAGGGACGAGAGAGGCAATTCTGACGTTACGGCTAATAATGGAAGCAAGGCTAAAGAAAAATCAAGACACTTTCATAGGATTTGTCGACCTGGAAAAAGCGTTCGACAATATAAAATGGTGCAAGCTGTTCGAGATTCTGAAAAAAGTGGGGGTAAGCTATAGGGAGAGATGGGTCATATACAATATGTACAACAACCAAGAGGGAATAATAAGAGTGGACGATCAAGAA